>NC_081841.1:33363052-33971294 GCF_963259705.1 Myotis daubentonii
AGAGGTTTGTGGAAAGTCAGAGAACTCCTAGTTTCCAGTTCCCAAAATGCAGGGACATCCCCCTCGCCCGCCAGTGTATTATTCATGTAGAATCATGTGGGAAAGAATTCTCAGCTTAGGCAAGAAAGACTTCAATTAATGAGCATTAGAGCTGATCTTGAAGAGAGAAGAATGTGGGAGTAATGGGAGCTAAACTTTGGAGGTGGAACTGGGAATTTGAGTGACAATCAAGTAGTCTGACAAGTTTTATTTTGTTACAGTCCAGCCATTCTCAAAATGAGCACCAAGCATATTTTGAGAAACCATGGGGCATATAGGTCAAAAGAAGGTCAAACTGAAAAAGGCTTCACCATACTGTATAGCTTCTTATTATTAGATTGAAGAATTTGTGCTTCTTTCTGTAGGCAGTAGAGCATCATTAAAAGTCTTTGTCCAGTGAAATTACATGATTAGAACTGCTCTTTAGGACAACAATTTAGACCATAACTCTACTCAAATTTTTGCCTAGTGGTGGAAGAAATTGGGTTTTAGGCTTGCTATCTGGGTATCTATAATAATAAAAGTGTAATATGCTAATTAGGCCAGATGTCCTTCCGGATGACCTTCTGGACGAAGCTGGGGCTGCAAGGGAAGCCTGGGTCCCGGGTGCCAGATGGAAGCTGGTGCCGGCAGCCAGGGGAACAAAGGCCTATCTTGCACAAATTACGTGCATGGGGCCTCTAGTTTAGTATAAAGTCAGCAATACTTCAGCTCACTGGTCTACACATGGCAAACTACCAACTCAGGAACACAAATTATATACATTTAAAAACTAAAAGTAAGAAAAGCTTGTAATAATTCCTGCCACAGTGTGGTGATAAAATTATATCCTATAATCAAGTAATTAGATTCTTCTGTTTCTTGGTTGTCCATATAGAAGAAAATGCAGAGATGAGTGGCCAGAAGAGATGGGCCACTTGTTTCTAAACCCCTGGTGGTTGTTTCTAAGACTGCTTATAGCACATTTGGATCAATTTTATCAGCTCTCAATAGTTATCTTCATATCTAGTTCTTCAAAAAGACCATCTCATTGGGGAAAGGGCTAGCATAGATTTGAATGGTTGGTTCTCTGAGATGGCATCATAAAATACCAAGAGTTCAGATATGCAAAAGGGTATAAACAGAATTACCTAGTACAAGGGCTTTAAAGTTCATAGTGTTATGTAAGCATGTATATGATGGCGAGGAAGTCAGAGATAACCTAAGAGTTTATAACAGTTAAATAGCACAAAGATAGAAATTAATGTCCAGAAAAACACCTCAAACTCAGCAGTCCATTCTGTCTTCAAGGGCCCCAGGAAGTCTAAGCTTGGAACAGACTTTGTATGAGAGTAGGTTTTCCTAATACGTTTCCAGAAGCTCAGATCTACCATCTGGTTGAAGCAGCTGTGAGGAAAACCTTTGTTATGTTGTTTAGTAATTTGTTTCCACTAGTGTCAGACAGAAACTTAATGCAGGAGGAAAGGGATACAGTACAAACAAAATTAAATTATTTCAAATAAATAATTGGAATTAGGGCATTAGAAGTGCCTAGGAAATTTCTGACATCCAATAAACTTCACATTTCTAGAAATAGTGGTCTAGAGAAATGCCACTTTTTGGAATATTAATTAGGTAACAAGAATTAAAATAATTATCCTGAATTTAATTTTGCAGCATGACTATAATGTATAGTCATTATAAAAACATTTTTAGTATATTAACATTAAAAAGTTCTATTGAAGTACATCTTTAATAAGAAATCTTGTTTAGAAGTCACTTTTAAATGTATTTTTTGTGGTTATGGGAGATAATTAAAATAAAAATATTTTTGAAAACCATCCATAATGCCACATGCAAAAATTACTTAGTGTTTGCCTATATTGTAAATAGCATTATGTATTATAATATATCCAGTACTAGAGGCCCGGTGCACAAAAATTTGTGCACTGGCGGGGGGGTGGGGGTGGGGTCCCTCAGCCCAGCTTGCCCCCTATCACATACTGGGAGCCCTAGGGGATGTCCTACTACCTGCTCCCTGCTCCCCTTGGGGAGTGGGCCTAAGCCACAGTCTGGCCTCCCTTTGTGAGAGTCAACCAGGCTGATCAGGGGAAGGCCGCAGCCCCATCACCTCACTGTTGCAGCCACTGCCAGTCACGGCAGCCACCAAGATGTTTTCATCAACACTGACTCCAGTCCCTTTACCATGAAAAAATCCATCTATCCATCCTTCCTTCCTTCTTCCTTCCTTCCTTCCTTCCTTCCTTCTTCCTTCCTTCTTCCTTCCTTCCTTCCTTCCTTCCTTCCTTCCTTCCTTCCTTCCTTCCTTTCTTCCTCCTTCCTTCCTTCTTCCTTCCTTCCTTCCTTCCTTCCTTCCTTCCTTCCTTCCTTCCTTCCTTCCTTTCTTCCTCCTTCCTTCCTCCTTCCTTCCTTCCTTCCTTCCTTCCTTCCTTCCTTCCTTCCTTCCTTCCTTCCTTCCTTCCTTCCTTCCTTTCTTCCTCCTTCCTTCCTCCTTCCTTCCTTCCTTCCTTCCTTCCTTCCTTCCTTCCTTCCTTCCTTCCTTCCTTCCTTCCTTCTCCTCACCTGAGGATATGTTTCCATTGATTTTTAGAGAATGTGAAAGGAAAAGGGAAAGACAGAGAGAAACATCAAAGTGAGAGGAACACTTTGATTGGTTGCCTCCTGCATGAGCCCTGACCTGGGCCCGGGCCAGGGAGGAACCTGCAACCTAGGTACATGCCCTTGGTCAGAATTGAACCCAGAATCTGTGTTGGGCAGGCTGAGGTATTACCCACTGAGCCAAACCAGCTAGGGCAGGATATGACATTTCTTAACCCTCCAGCAGCAGACCTTCCTTTTTTTCTCCAGGAGTGTAGTAAAAAAACCCTAGATCACCTATTTGGACTCTCATTACCCAAGTTACTAAGAATATTACCAGTGACACACAGGGAGCTTAGCCAATCAGCAGTCAGAAAAGGTGTTTCCTCTGTAGTTCACACCAATTGCCAGTATGGCCCCTGCCGGGCCTAACGCCTCTGGAGAGTTATTAGCCCTGGGCCGGGTCACCCCCAGCTCCCCACCGCTGCCACCATCAACAATTGCTGGCTGGCTCCTCCTTGGCCCAAGCTTAAAGCCTCAGGCTGAGGTGTTAGGCCTGGGCCTCCATCAATGATCGCTGGCTCAATGATCGCTGGCTCAATGATCGCTGGCTGGCTCCTCCCTGGCCCAAACCTAAAGCCTCAGTCTGAGGGTTTAGGCCTGGGCTGAGGCACCCCCAGCTCCCTGCAGCCACCTCGGCCATCAAGGATCGCTGGTTCATGATTGCTGGCTGGCTCCTCCTTGGCCCAAGCTTAAAGCCTCAGGCTGAGGTGTTAGGCCTGGGCCGCCATCAATGATCGCTGGCTCAATGATCGCTGGCTGGCTCCTCCCCGGCCCAAGCCTAAAGCCTCAGGCTGAGGCTTTAGACCTGGACCTGGGCACTACCAGCTCCCCGCCACCAATCGCTGGCTGGCTCCGCCCCGTTCCCCACCAAAGCCGCCATAAACTATTGCTGGCTGGCTCCTCCCCAGTCCAAGCCTAAAGCCTCTGGCTGAGGTGTTAGGCCTGGGCCGGACCCTCCCTATGCTCCCCGCCATCAACAATCGCTGGCTGGCTCCTCCCCGGCCCAAGCCTAAAGCCTCTGGCCAAGGCTTTAGGCCTAGACTGGGGCACCCCCAGCTCCCCGCCCCCACTGATCGCTGGCTGGCTCCGAACCGGTTCCCTGCCAAAGCCACCATCAATGATCGCTGGCTGGCTCCGCCCCAGTCCAAGCCTAAAGCCTCTGGCTGAGGCTTTAGGCCTGGGCCAGACCCCCCCATGCTCCCCACCATCAACGATCTCTGGCTGGCTCCTCCCTGACCCAGGCCTAACGCCTCAGGCTGAGGGTTTAGGCCTGGGCCGGGGCACCCCCAGCTCCCTGCAGCCACGGCCATCAACAATCGCTGGCTGGCTCCTCCCCGGCCCAAGCCTAAAGCCTCTGGCCAAGGCTTTAGGCCTGGACTGGGGCACCCCCAGCAACCCGCTGCCACCGATTGCTGGCTGGCTCTGTCCCGGTTCCCCGCTGCAACTGCCATCAAGGATCCCTGGCTGGCTAGACCGGCCCAAGCCTAAAGCCTCTGGCGGAGGCTTTAGGCTTGGGCCCAAGCACCCCCAGCTTCCTGCCACTGCTGCCATCAAGCATAGCTGGCTGGCTCCGCCTGGTTCCCCTCCGCTGCCGCCATCAATGATTGCTGGATGGCTCAGCCCAGGCCCCAGCCTAAAGCCTCAGTCTGAGGCTTGGGGCTGACATATGCAAATTAGCCACCATCTTGGCTGTTGACTAATTTGCATATCTCGCTGATTAGCCAATGAAAAGGGTAGTGGTCGTACGCCAATTACCATGTTTCTGTTTTATTAGATAGGATTATGTGTCATATCAATGTGAAATCTCCATTCAGGCAGGAATTTATTTTTCTCTTATTTAGTTTTGTTTATTGCTGAATCTTCAGTGTGTAGATTATTGTCTGCTTTATAGAAGGTGCTCAATATTTTTTTGAATAAATGAATATGCTCATAATAATTGTATAATTAAACTAAAACCTATATGATATATGTAATTTAACATTACAGATGGATCACCTTGTATCCTCATTTTTCATTTAATACTATGTCATCTGCTACTACATAATTTTAATGGCTGTATTAAATTCATCTTATGAAAATATGATAAAATTTGCTTAAGAAAATTTTTCATTATTTCCTAGGATTTAGCCTTAGAAGTAGAATGTAAATACCATGCAATATTATCGTATTCATCAAATCAATCTAAGAATCTTTTTTCTTTCATAAAAATATGGCCCATTTGGATTTATCATTATTATTGACATATATATTTTCTTTTGGCTATGTCATCTTATACATTATATTTTTAGTTTTTCTTTGCTAATTAATTTATTTTGGTCTTTGTTAAACAGATTATGTTTTCTCTGCACTTATTGGAAAGGCTATTATTTTAAGAGGTATACATTTTGTCTGTTAGTGGTTATCTTATGTTTCTAAAAAAAAATTAATTGTAATTCTCCATTCAGCCAAACATAAGCTGAAATTATAACTTTTAATTTCTCTTTAAGATACATAATTAAACAAAATTTTGCTTTCATCTGAACTTCGTCAGGCACATCTCTCTGTGTAGTATCCCAATATGAGAATGAGATTACCACTTATTAAAATTCATGTACTATACTTATTGCTTTCTGAATAATTTGGACATTGAACATTTAACTTTACAGTCATGTACAAACATTATTTAAAATTAATCTATGTTTAACTTGTTTTATTACATATTGCATGTTCTTAAATGTATCATTTTTCATTTTACCTTATGTCTAGTTTGCTTAGGTCTTTAATTACGAATTACATAGAAGACAGTGTATCTTTCATATTCTTGCATATTTGAGAATATATTTTTTCTCACACTGAAAGAGAAACTTTCTGTCATCTTATTCTATAAAAGTTTTTCCTCCGGTCTCTGTATATACAGCTGCAGGGCCATTTAATAGTATCTACTAATGAAGGATAGTCACATGCCATCGTGATCTATTCACAAAGCTGAGGAGATTTTCATAGTCCTTGTATTTAAAACATTTCTTCTGAAAGTATTTAATGAAGTTACTTTCTCTAAGTTATTTAACCTAAAATGTAAAATTCATTTAAACTCATTGTTTACATGAATCCTTTTCAGTTCAGAATATTTTCTTCAGTTATGTATTTTCTTGCTTCTTCAGGTATATTACTTATATTTACATTTTTATTCTCGGTTGTCCAAGTCTATCACTTTCTCAGTACTTATTTTTAACATCTTTATCTTTTTGCTCTAAGCTCTAAGATGATTTGCAAGTCTGCACACTGCATGACTAATTAATTTTTTTCTTTGTCATTTTTGTACTACTACCTCCAGTTGTTGCATATTTGTTTATTGGAAGTGTTTTCTAGGTATATCCATTTATAGTCCATCCTACTGACTTTTCATTTTAGGTTTTGTCTCTTAACAGTTTAATAGCATTATAGTGGCCATATTTTCCTAAGTTTTATTGACTGTACCCATTTGTTTTCTGAAACTTATTTCCTGATTTCCAAAGTAGATCTATTTTTAGCAATTTCTTTTTAGAGTTTGATACTCTATTGTCTATAAATATCTTTTTCAAATATCATACACACATATATTTTTTACTTTGATTTTACTCAAATGAGGCAAGGTATTTCCAGGCTTAGTACTTATTCCTGAAGCTGAGAGATGATCAATACTCTCATATTATTTTTCTTAGGTGGGGTTCAATTCTCTACATTTAGCAGCAATTCATATATTATGTAGTAATCAGAGAGCATGGCACTGCTTTGGGTGTCTTTATTTGACCTAATGCACTTTACTCATAGAGACAATATACTTCTCAAATGCAAAGCATGTTTATTGTCAATTTAATGCTCTCTTGGCTTTTGTAATTTGCTAAGTCTAGTAGATACCTGGGATTGAAGAAACAGAAACAGAAATAGTCTTCACCCTTCTTCCCAAAGCAGAGAGCGGGCTTGTAAGCAAACTTGAGTTGGTATAGGCTGGGAGTCTCTGAGTAAATGGGAAATAAAATATATTTTCTTATTGTTATTTTCAGGCAGTATTCATTCAAAGGCAATCAGAGAAGCTTTTTCCAAATCAAACTTTATCTGCCTTACACTTGGTTAGATTCCTCTAAGATTCTGACATATGTTTTTCTTTCTTCCTTTGGTATTAATGTTTGTGAGCTTTTCTTTTGTTATTATCTCTATAGATTTTTAAGCTGGAACTTGTGAGGACTTACATGTAGCATTAAAGCTAAGGTCAATTAAAATATGCCCATGTTTTGATTTTAGAAAAAATGTAGTGCCTGTGAATTACATACTTGAACTATGCAGTATTATATAACTAATAGAAAAAGACATGACTAAACAGCAAAATAAGAATTAGTAATTTAAATATCTCCAACTTTTTAATATAAATTTATATTTCATAATTTAATATCAATGTAATAAAAATCACGATAGCCTGGCCAGTGTGGTTCAATGGTTGAGCATAGACCTGTGAACCAGGAGGTCATGGTTTGATCCCCAGTTGGGGCATGCCAGAGGCAGCTGATCAATGATTCTCTCATCATTGATGTCTCTCTCTCCCTTCCTCTCTGAAATCAATAAAAATATATTTTAAAAAATAAATAAAAAACACTATAATAATATCCAAAATGGCATCAATAATTGTGATGCCAAACTCAGAGACTCATATACCTGGAAGGATCAAATACTGTTCAAATGCTTATACTCTACCCCCTTCTAATCCATGCTTGACATCCCAGCTTTAGTAGTTGGGTTTAAATTCTCCTTAATTTATTCATCTTAATACTTTGACTTCTGCTAAACCACCCGGATTAAGCACTTAAAACTCTCACCATATATTTACATCTTTCTCTGAAGAGAATGTAGGTTTGAAAGAAAGATTGAAGAGTGAGGCTATATCACCAGAATGAAGAGTTGATGCGATTTTAGGGAAATGCATGTACCATTTGCTGGAGCTATCAACATAGCTTTTATTTCTCTGAGCCCTAGTGTGAAAATAAAAATACACATTCAAAACAAGCTCTACAAAGACAGGGATTTGTATTTTCCCCTTCTGTGTGCCTGGCATTCAGTAGAGTATTTGGCACAAAATAGTTGCTCAGTAAATATTTTTTGAGTGAAGAAGTGGATAGATGAATGATAAATGAAATCTGCAATCATCAAGGGGCAGGGGCAGGGCTGTTGGACTTTACAAAAGGTCTTGTGTAATGAATAGAGTTTTGGAAGAGATATCAGAATTGGATTCTCCTTCCTGGCAAGGGCTTAAATTGCTGTATAACATTTAGATCAACAGCTTTAGCCCTAAATATTGTTTCTCCCAACCCAAGTTCTCTCTTTTGTCATCTGAATATTGAGAGGGTTTCGATGAAGATAACAGCATAAATTTTTCCACAAACTCAGGCAGCAAATACAGCAGTATGAAATTTATTTTTTTCCAATGAATTACTCTAATACTCCAATGAATATATTAGCCAGAAAAATATCTGCTTCTTTCTTCCTGTAAATCTTCTGTTAACCTTAGAGCTTATGCACTACAAAGCAGGGAGAACATGAGTCCCTCCAGTCTGCTGCTGCTCTGGCTTTGTGCTGCCACATGGTGTCACCCAGAAATGCTGCTCTGGTCCATATAACTGACCCTTCTGCTGTAGCATCTATTTGGAGGGAGGATAATTCCAATCACTAGAGTCAGCTTGGCCCGCTCTTAGGTCGCAACAATTAGTGCTCCACTCTTTGAATGCCAAACCCAACTCTCTCCCAGCCAGCCCGAGGACATGATTTGTTCTACTGTTTGCCATCTTTCTGAACAAGAACCACTACTTTCTTTCATTTGTACGGTTCATCCCTACAGAGTGGATTTAAACCTTCAGAGCTTAAACTGTCTGATCATGATGTCTATTGGCTATAAGACACACCTGCATTTGACATTATCATTTAAGTATTGCCCTCCAATTTTCCTCTAGGCAGGGTCACTTTTTTGGGGGGTGGGGTGGGGGGAGGGACAGGGTTTCTTTACACGCTCTTTAAGTGCCCAGGGGACTGTCAGACAGTCAAAAAGACTACCTAGAAGTCCCATGACATCAAGGCCTGGCAGTCTCTTTTATCTGGAAAGGGAGGATAGTAACGGAGATCAACTCTGATTTGCTTATCTGGAAGCAGCTGGAAGCATATTGGTACAGAGGGAGTAATTATATTTTCTACTCCGGAAAATATGATAACAAACGCTTTCCCCAGGCAATGGGCACTTTGCCAACCTTTTAAGGAAAATATGTCGTGGTGGTTCCAGAGATTCCAAAACCTACCAATTGGAAAAAGGCCAGCCTCTTTCCAGAGGTGATTTGGGGAATTAGAATAGCAATACACAATTGCAATCTCTCTCTGGGTAGTGTGAATGGAGAGAAACAAAGCACTGTCCACAGTATTGGCAAGCTATGGCCTGTCTGAATTTAATTTTGAGCCTCATTGTCAAGGCCAATTTGAGAGAACACTGTGAAACAGATAGAGACCTACCACCAACACTGTGCTCTTTACCTCATCCGCTCACTTTCTGGCCCACATCCTGTTCCCTGCAAGTCCAATGCTCAAGTTCTCAGGGCCTCACATGCTTATGTTTCCCTCTCTCTCTTATTGGGTTATCAAGTAAGTCCCATGAAGGCTTTATAAGTAAAGTATTGTTCACTGATAAATATTAGGGAAACGTTCTGTACAAGGAGAGTTTGAATTGCTGAGTCTTTCACTAGATCAGAGGTGTAATGTGTTTGAGGGGAGTGTTGCCTAATATTTCAAGTTGACCTGGCCACAAAAGTCCTACGAAAGGGGCTTTTGGAAAATGTCAGGACTCCAGCTCAGCCTTCCAGCCTTGTGATTAGGAATTTTCTGAACATCTGATCATAGCCTGCCTGTCTCCATTGATAACCTTTTCTGATCCTCATTCTTCCCACAGGATATGAAATATTATGCTGGAAACTCACCCATAAAGCCTTTGTGTGTGGGGGGTGTGTGTGCTGGGGGGTATGGGAAGTTTGACACTTTAGTAACCACCTTCTTCTCCCACTCTTGGAGAGGAGGCCTGCTCTGTCTCATCACAACACCATTGAGGTAGTGAATAAAATGAAGAATCGGGAACTCTTTGGAAAGGTTCTTTCTCTAAAGAAAAATATTAGCTACATTTTCCTATTTTCTTTACCAATATACATGCTTTTCACTGCCTCACCTAGTGAGCATTATAAAATTAAAAACATAAGCATGTCCAATTGAAGCTCACTTACATGGTCAATGCTATGTCAACTAGCTAGACCAGCACAACAGAGCTTCCCCATGTGGTAAACCCTCATGACAGCCAGATTATGGTAGCATTGCCAAAATATAATCTTTAAAATGCTCTTAACTGCAAACACTTTGACTAGCTCTTCAAATGCAGTATGTGTGCCTATAGGGGGATGCTTTTAAATATAGTATTGCATTATAGGAGATACTCCCACCATTAATTGATATGATGAAATTTGCAGAGGATGAAAGTCATGACTCTAATTTTAAGTATGATCAGCCACATAATTTCAAGTTCTGTATGCTTGAGTTATCCATTTTAAAAAGCACTTACTTTATAGTCAGGTTAGATGTAAGAGGGGTAAAGAACCACTAACCCAAGTTGTACAATGTCCCATTCCTATTTCCACATAAACTTGTGGGATTTGAGGATAGGCTATATTTAAAATCTGTATCTCTAGCACATACTCTAAGCCCTGACTCTTTTTTATTAGTAATGTAGAACTGTTTTCTTTTTTAGGAGGGGTGAAATAATTGCATAGACTTTCTTCAATTATATTCCACCATATGTTGTAAGATAAGTTACATGAGCATATGTATTTCATTATGAATATGAACATATCAAGAAGAGAACACAGGATATTTGGCCACTTCCACTGTATGCCATCTCTGCTCCAACCCCATCAAAACCCCTGAAGTCTCAGAAAAGTTGGATGCTAATCACCTGTGAATCTTCTCACATAAAATTTCCAGTAGTTCCTGAAGTTAATACACCAAACATGCCAATAGAACAGACTTTGCTATATTACAGAACATCTGGTTCTGATCCTGGCAAGAGAAAATGAAAAGTAATGGAAACCAACATTTTGCCAGGATATGTTTTTTTTTTCTCTTAAGGTTCTTTTTTAGAAATGGGCAGAGATTCAATGGGCATCAATTCCAGGAATTGCTCGTTCCCTCCCCATTTTCGTTTCTATAGCTCTTTCAATTATGCACACACCCAGATTTATGTGCAGCCGTATCTTCCTTTATTTGTAGAGCAAATCTTCACTGGAAATTTCTGATCTATAAGGTGGGTACACTTGCAACAGAGTCAACATGATAAATCTTTCAAGTACCAGAGTTATAGCTTCTAATTAGAGTGTGTTTTGCATTTACTATTTAAAAAACAAGTGGTGGGTGTTCACGAGATGTCAGCTACACTGGCCTCTGTTATTATATTCATATTTCTCAAAGCTTATAAGTCCACAAGAGATCTGGTGTTTCACAGAAACAATGCAATTCTAAAGACAAAATATGCTATTAGGTTTGCTGTTTTAAAAGGAATTTTTAAAATGCTACATTTAAAAACCAGAATATGTATGTGTATATATATATATATATATATATATATATATATATATATATCAATGTGTGTATATATATATATATATCACATACATATGTACACATATGTGTATGTATCCACATGTAACAAATATAATTTAATTTCATATAGAAAAAATATCACTGTCTTTGGTTTCTTTAATGAAAAAGAATAAATTTGTCCCTGGATTTAATATTATAGGAATATTTATCAATAAGCCACATTCTTAGAAAAGTAGGAAGAAAGGCATAATAAAGTGTTTGACTAAGGTTGCATTACATTTCATTTTATTTGAAATTAAAGCCAAAGAACGGTCAGATGCTTGTGACTCTGCTAGGGGAAAAAGAATCTTTTCATTTTCCCATCTCTGTGTACCCCTTCTGACCTGTAATCAAAGCATATTTCTCAGGAGAAGTGGAATTTTAGATATTTTAGTCAGAGAAAAATAACTCAGTGGAAACACAGAGATGATATGAAAGAAATCATATAAAACATATGGGCAAAATAAGGGTTGGGAGAAACCAGAAATTCAGAAAATTAGGACTAAATACTTTTAAAGCAATCCATGGCATTGCAAGTATTTTTGTTGTTAAACTGATAGCCTATTCCTACATTTATATACTTTCACTGTTTCATGATTCATGTTACTAAAGATTTCTGACATAAAATTTCAATTCCAATAAATTTAAAAAGTATTTCTCTCCAGTATTTTTATTCAATTTCTAGTTTTAAAAGAATAGATCTGCTAGAAGTAGAGGAAAATAGTGAGAAAATAAAATATTTGGTATCTTTTCAGGTTTTCTAAGAGTGTGGGTATAATTCTATGAAATGTGCTCTCCTCTATGTCTTTCGGTTTCCTGTTAGTAACATGGATCTGTGACTGACGGCGCTCCCCAAAGCTTCTGTTTGTTCAAGAACAAACACAATTCTACTTTTCTCATATCGAGAAATTCCCTAGGAATGAAGAAAAAAATTTCTCTAAATCCTTCAAAACATTAAGTCCTGTGTAACCAAAATTAAACCTACACAAAATATTTTTCGAAGTTTTTAGCACTCCCTGTTATCCTTCCATATGCTCAGTGTTTGTTTTTCATACCAAACAAATAAAAAGGGGAAATTCGTGTTAAGAGAAGGATGTTAGAGTTACTTCAGCAAAGCGCTGTCTATCTATCAAAGCCCTTCCCGGTGTTGCTGCAAAGTGGATGCAAAATTTAATTAATACTTACATTCAGTATGATGGCCTGGTAAACGTAGCCACCTCAAAGACTTAGGCAGGGCACGATCTGTCAGGTAAACTCATGCTCTGATATGTGTCCAAACCCCAAATAAAACTTTGAAACCGTTTAGGAAGGTCTTGAGTAAATGTTCTTGATATTTAAAATACACCCTGCCTTACCATATGTTTGTAGAATTACGAATATTGGCCAGTTTCTCGTTGCGAACAGTTGCAGTGCTAGGACTGACTTTTAGAAATTCCTCACTGCTGGAGAGTGTCTCAAAGGATCGTGTGAATCTTGTGTGTCTGAACTATATGAATTTTTAAGTTTCAAGGGATTAGTGGCAGGGCAGTGGGGTTGATTTAAATCGAGATCTTGGAGGCAAAATTAGTTGCCATGAGGGAAGGTGTCATCTTTAGAAATAGAAGCATCACAGGCGTTCGGCGGCAGCAGGCTCTTTCTCCTTTGTCAGCAGCGTGGCCAGGTCTTGTGTATAGTTGGGCCACGTGGTTAAGGACAGAGCGCTGTGCACACATGCAGTGAGGGAAGCGCCTGGAACAGGAACCACATGGCAGGTGAAGGCCACCTGCTCTACTTCTTAAGGAGAGCTGAGAGCAGAGTGCCACGGAGAAGAGTAAGAGCTTTAGAACCAAACGGACCGGCTTCCTTCCAATGGTCTTTCTAATTGGTGGCTCTGGGTAAGCTGCTGCACCTCTCAGAGCCTTCAGATTCATTGCCTATAAAATGGGGGTAATGAAAGCTATCTATGCGGTGTTGTATTAAGGATGAATGCACTGACAAGTAAATGTGTCTAGCACACGTTCACTTTTCAATAAAATCTCTTCTCCCGTGCTTGAGGGTTAAACTAAGATATAGGCTGATAATCCCCAAATCTATATACAACCCAGGCTTCGATTCAGTGATTCAGACTCATACAGCCAGTTTTCCCACCCCCAGTCTCCCTCAAATGGGCTAACACAATAGTTCTCTGAGCACCTCCCTACCTTCCCTCAAATCCATCCTCCACTCATTTGGAAAAATGATCTATCTAAAAGATAAGCTAGCCCTAGCTGGTTTGACTCAGTAGATAGAGTATCGTCCTGAGGACCAAAGGGTCCTGGGTTTGATTCTGGTCAAAGGAAGGAAGGTACCTTGGTTGCAAGCTACTCCTCGGCCCAGGCCTTGGTTAGGGCTCATGCAGGAGGCCACCAATCGATGTGTTTCGCTTACATCGATGTTTCTCTCTGACTTTCCATCTCTCTTCCACTCTCCCTAAAAATCAACGGGAAAATATCCTTGGATGAGGATTAAACAAACAAACAAACAAACAAACAAACAAAACAATCAAATAAATAAAAGGCAAACCTATTGGCCGGCCGTGGATCAGTGGTTGAGTGTACTAATATACCTATGACCCAGGAGGTCACAGTTTGATTCCCAGACAGGGCACATGCCCGGTTTGTGGGCTTGATACCCAGGAGGTAGCCAATCAATGATTCTCTCTCATCATTGATGTTTCTATCTCTCTCTCCCTCTCCCTTCCTCTCTGAAATCAATAAAAATATGTGTGGGTTTTTTTTTTTTAAATACAAACCTAACAGGTCTTTTCCTTTCGAAAAAACTACAGCAGAGATCTGCAGTCGCTGGCCCAAGGGCCACAGAAAAAGAATTTGCCACAAGGCTTTATGTGGTCTGTAAAACTAAAAATATTTACTACCCGGACCTTTACAGAAAAGTTTGCCAAACAAGACACACTCCAAGTCCTGACTCGCACACACCTCTCCTGAATCTTCCTTGTCTCTTCCTACCCTCAGCCACACTGGACCACTTATACATTGTTTAGTCATAGAGAATCTATAATTGCGTGCCTCCGTGCTGTGGCACACCCCCTGTGGTCTCTGTCACCTGGCTGAGACCTCGTCTTTAATTTCATATTAGCTCTCTCCTCCTCTAGGAAGCCTTCTTTGAACACCTGCCTCATACATACTAACCAAGCAGAGTTCATTGTCCTTTCCTTGGTACTCGCACAATTTCTTTTGAATATACCTAATATTACAACTCATATTACATTATTTTTTCTCAGATGGGTCATATTTTCCAGCTTTTTTGCATGCCTACTAATATTTGATTCCATGCCAGACATTGTGAATTTAATCTTCTTGGATATGGGTATTTTTGTGTTGTTAGAAATGTTCTTGAGCTTTCTTCTGAGACACATTTAAGTTATTTCAAAAGAGTATAATTCATGTGGGGCTTGGATATAAGCTTTAGTAAGATGGACCAGAGCAGCCTTTAGTCCAGGGCTAATTTGGGGCCATTACTGAGTAGTCAGCCTGATGCTCTGTGAATTATGAGACTTTCCACTCTGGCTGGTGGAAAAACAAATTACTCTCAGCTGTCTGTGCACCCCCAAGTATCAGTTCTTCTCATTTTTTTCAGGTAGTTTTCCTGTTGGCCTTAGACAGTTCCGTCAGCAACATGAACTGATTGGTACTTGGTTGAAGGTTGGAGGGGACTGTCTTGGGTCTCCAGGGCTCTCTCTTGCAGGGCTCTTCTTTTCTGTAGTCTTCCCTGAGACCTCTAGCTATTTGGTCTCCCAGACTCTCCAATCCAGCTCCTGCACTCAAAGAATCCTCTGAGCTCAGGCTGGCTTCCTTCTCCAGGCATCATGGCCAGGAAACTCTCTCCAGCAGTAAGCTAGGGCAATCGTATGGCTCACCTCATTTATTTCTAATCTCTCAGACATCACTGTCTTTTGTTGCCTGGTGTTCAATGTCTTAAGAATCGTTGATTTATAGATTTTGTCTTTTTTAAAGTTGTTTCAGCAGGAGGCTAAATTCCTTTACTCCATCTTGATCGGAAGTAGAAATACTACATTATAATTATTGATGTATGACTGTATTTCCCCTTACTAAACTGTGAGGTCCTTAATTTTAGGGTTTAGCATTTCTAGCACCAGATACAGTGTTGTGTTTCTCAGAAGTTTTTAAACAAATGACTGGCAAAACAAAAGTGAGGAAAAGAGAGACAGAATTCCATGGATCCTATATCTTCTGTAGGGATCTGCAGAACACCATTATTGCCAGAGCTCTCTTCAAACACAAAGCTGAACTCTCCCCAATACAAATCTTAAAATAAGGCTGCCTACAAAGCCACTTTATTATTAATTCTTTTTTTATTTTATTTAATTATTTTTAAATTTTATTTTATTGTTTGAAGTATTGCAAATAGTAGTACATATGTCTCCTTTTTTTTCCCCCATTGACCTTCCCCCAGCCTCCCCTACCACCCAGCACATGCTCTAACCCCACCCCCTCAGTGTCTTGGTTCCATTGGTTATGCTTATATGCATGCATACAAGTCCTTCAGTTGATCTCTTACCTCCCCCCCCAACCCTCCCCAGCCTTCTTGCTGTAATTTGACAGTCTTTTCAATGCTTCTCTGCCTCTGTATCTATCTTTTTGTTCATCAGGTTATAATGTTCTTTATTATCCATAAATGAGTGAGATCATATGGTATTTTTCTTTCACTGACTGGCTTATTTCACTTAGCATAATTTCTCTTCAGGTACTCTGGTCTCTCTTCAGATCCCATAAATCTTTAGCCTTTTACAAAGCCACTTTAAAAATGGTAATCAATATATAATGCATGTACTATTTATCACTATTAATCTGAGCTCACAAAAAATATGGTATTACTATACAAAAATCAAACAATGTGGTTTGATTTAGTCTGATAATAATACATTCTAAAGCTCCCTGAATAACAGAGGTTCTTTCGTTGATAATGATTTGACCTTCTCTGGCTATTGTGGGAAGACAATTATATGATGTTTAACTAAAGAAATGTTTCAGTTACTGCTTTCATTAAACATATCATGCACATTACTATACTAGACATTATTACCTGACAATCTGACAAACCTGCACTCTTCAGTAGAAGATAATGATATTGGGTTGACAATTATGAACACCACATCCCTATTTTACAAAAACTATCACTAGCAGAGATAGTTTAGAACACTATTATGGATTGAATCGTGTGCCCAAAATTCATACAGTGGAGTCCTTACCCCCAGTGCATTAGACTGAGGCCTGTTTGGAAATGGGGTCATTGCAGATATAGTATTTGGTTAAGGTAAGGTCATACTGGAGTAGGGAGGGCCCCAACCAAATATGACTGATGTCCTTATTTTAAAAAAAGGAAAAATTGGATGCAGACATGCGTGCAGGAGAATGTCATGTGAAGGTGAAGGCAGAGGTTGGGATGATGCCTTTATGAGCCAAGAAATAGCTAAGATTGCCAGAAAATCACCAGGAGATGGGCAAGAGGTGTGGCAGAGTCTCCACACGGCCCTCAGAAGGAACTGATTCTGCTGACACCTTGATGTTGGACTTCTAGCCTCTAGAACTGTGAGATAATACATTTCTGTTTTAAGCCACTTGATTTGTAGTACTTTATTACACCAGACCCAGCACACTAATATAAGTAAGAAGTTCTTTGAGTTAAGATGTAAATTGGTTATTTAGCTCTCTCTAAAATATAAGGGTACAAAGTTGGATACTAACATCTTTTAAGCATCTTCCCTGGTAAGATTATCTCATTTTAACATCACATTTCTGTAATGTAAATCTTCTCATCCTTATTATGCATGTGAATAAACTGAGACTCAGATTAAATAAGCAGTCCAAATGCTTGTAGGATGAGAATTCTAAATCCTAGTTTTACTGATCCAAAGTCCTTATTGTTTCTTTTATACCGCAGTGTCTTGCAAATGTCAGAAAATGAGAACTAGGACATGTGGATATAATGATCAGGTGATGAGTAACTTTGATTCCTACTTCAGCCTTGATTCCTATGTGCCATGTTAGGGCAATATTCACAGATCTAGGGATTAGGACATAGACATCGTTGGGGATGGTATTCTGCTTACTTCAGGTTCTAAGGCAGGTTATATGGGCTTCTAACAAGCCTATAGGGAAGAATCACTGCAGAATTCTTTAGGGTTTTGGAATGAAGTCATTCACCTTTCTCAAGTGTTCTCCTTTTGGGAAATAGCTGATGGTATGATTTTCTATGAACTCTGATGGAGACTGAGTCCTTCCTTATCCATGGATCACCAGGTAAAAATGTGTTGGGAACAGTTCTCTGTGGATCTCTCATGTTCCTGCACATCTTCTTTTTAGGTGTATCTACTGGACCCTCTTTTTAAGGATGATTGTATAGAAAATAGCCTGGGATGATAGAAATGATGTGTCTCTTCAGTACAACACAAAGGTTGGGCAGATATGCTAAGAGCCCCTTCAGAAGATTGGGGTTTTGTAAGTGTAGGACTCCTCAGCTAAGACACAAACCTACTATATGTGCAACATCCGATGGAACCCCGTAGAACTTTGGAGACAAGGGGAATTGAGGCAAACATGAAGCTCTGTCTGTCTACCTGCCATGGGTAACAAAGTCCTTCATTTATAACCCAGGGATTGCATGTCTTCTGCTAGCATCTATGAAAATGTAGCAGTCTAACTTGTTAGCTTGTCAGAACAGTAAAATCTCAGACTCTTTAAAGTTTTATGACAGTTTTGGTGACAAGGATGGGATGCTGACAGAAACATGGCTTTCTGGAAGAGGAAAGGACAGAGGCTCTTTGTGGGCTGGGTTAGGGGATCTGAGAAGCCGCCCCAGATTTCAGCAGCAAATGCTGTCAACCAAGTGGTGAAGAAGATGGGAGAGTAAGGGTTTCCTACCGTCTTGCCTTTCATGGAGTTTGAAAGCCAGGATGTAGGAAAGAAACACACTGTATTCGTGGTGATTCACTCTCATTCAAGCAGGAGTAGGAAGAGCCAAGGAGTCTCCAAATCTGATATAGAGATTTGAGTGGAACACGGGCATTAGAAATTCATTTAGTTCAGGATGGAGAACGTCCAGCCCAGGCCATATAAGGCCCGCAAAGTCACTTAGTCTGGCCCTGCCAAGGCATTAGGAGTGAGTTAATTAAGTGTTTGACCAAATATAGCCGTTTAGTTTTGAAGTTGATAATTTCATATGGCCCGAGAATGATGTTATCAATATCCAAATGGGCCCTGGCAGAAAAAGGTTGCCCACCCGTGATTTACTTGAACCATGATGCAGTTACTCAAAACCAAAAGTGACTTGCTTACTAGCACCAAAAGTTAATGTGTCTTGCTTTCACAAAGTCTGTCTTTATCTATCTCTATCTCTATCTCTGTCTCCATCTCTATCTCTATCTCTATCTCTATCTCTATCTCTATCTCTATCTCTATCTCTATCTCTATCTCATCTCTATTTCTAGTATCTCTATGTATCTCTATCTCTCTAACTCTGTTCCCTTGATCTCTAAATCTCACTAGATCTCAACTTCACCTACTTCCTGAGTAGGCTGGGGAACACTCAAGAGGCAAGTAACCATCTTCTATGGGTATGGCTCATATTAGAAACAAGAACTCAGTCTTCATTCTATACAGACCCCAAGGGAAAGTGGTGCTTGGATCCCACTGGTGGGTTTTAGGCAGGGACCACAATGGAGGAGACAAACAAACAAGATCTGTTGAGTGGGGCTTGGCTAGTTCAAAGGACTATTTTTGTTGCTTCTACAAATTGATGTGTTGTGTGCATATACTTCCTGATTGTATAAAGTGCCCAAGGAGATTACCCTAATCTGGGAAGAGCTGCAGGTAGAAAAAACGATAGTGGCACAAATTCCACTTCCACTTGCCACTAGAGGGGCTTCAGGATTGAGTATGAATATTATTCTTCCCTCTGATATCTAAAGCTTTCACTGCAGAGACGATACCCTCCTTTCTTTTGGCAAGTCAGAAGCCTCAGTCTCAATAGCCCTGACTAGGATGTTATACTTCTGCCAATAGGGGTTGCTGGTAAACCCTAAGAAAACTCATGCTTGCCAAGTAAATCTTGGGACTATGAGGATGGGTTCACAATGCTCAATCCATCCAGCAGCCAGAGAACAACTGCTGTTTCTTTGGCTCCTCATCATCAACAAGGAGGTGCAGCACCGTATTGGATTCACTGATTTTTGGAGATGGTGCAAGTCTCTGGAACTGATGCTTTTGTCATTTGGAGATTCTAGCAAAGGGACACAGCCTCCAACTGGAAGAAGCTCTGTGATTTAAACTTGTGGCCTCTCGGACATATCTACCAGGTGCACAGCTTTGAAAAAATAGTTGTAATTTTCTACTGAATTCTAATCAAAATTTCATGTCTGGTCCATGGGGGTCTTGTGACTCTCTGACTTGACATCCTATTTTTGGGTGGCTTAATTTGGACTCAGTGACTAACAAAATAGGAAAGGCCCAAAAAGCATGTTTCTCAACTTGGAATGATATATTCAAGACTACATCCTGCCTGGCCCCAGGGGCATCTCAGTTTTACACACACAAAAATAGTGGCAGGTATTCTTTTGAAGGAAACTTTATTCCTGCCTCTTCCATATGACACTAAACCACTGGTCACTGGGGACCTTGATTCTCAAAGATCTAAATGCTTGGGCCTTGGTCACCAATTTTGGCACCTTTTTTTCAGATTACTGATCAGCTGACTTCAGATACACCACAGGAGCCCTTGAAATGGATCCATGTCATGTCTTTGGCTTTCCAAACCATTGATACTGTACTCTTTTTCAGACACACACACACACAAAAACAAACAAACAAACAAACAAACAAAAACCCCATCTTCCTTAGTTCCCCTCTCCTTAGGCCATAAACCTTAGTAATGCAATTTGGTCGTTGAGTGCAGCCCTCCCCAGAAAGGGATACTTTCATTTGCTTCTGGGGAATTTTCAGGAGTGGTGTGAGAGGTCAAATGGATTTACTTTAAAAACTCAGGATCCCATCTAGAATATTATGATGCAACTTTCTTTTTCCTATTAGTAATCCCAGGTTAGCCTGGTTGATACATCCTCTAGGTGGCAGCCTGGCCAGGAGGGGGCCTATGGGAATCAAGTTTAATTCTGGTTAAGTTTTATAAAGCTCCCTTGAATGTCTTGTATCTGACCCTTCCTGATGAAGAGATTGGATACAAGTGAAGCATGACTGGAAAAAAATGAACTTGTCGGCTCTGGAATAGAATGCACTGCATTTGTGGCAAGAGGAGGAAAACAACAACCTGGAACCTGGGGAGGGGCCATCTTATATCCTCAAAAGTATGGGAGAGGGAGGGACACTGATGATCTTGGTGTCTTCCTCCAGAAAGACAACACCCTGGCGCAGCTCTCCCAAACTTGCAAATGCTCTAAAAGGAACTGAATGCTGGATCTGCCATCCCTAGCTGGGTAGCTTTGACCATGATTTGATCACCATTCCCTTTAACTTTAACATGAAGTCTATCAAAGGCAACACACAAAACACATATCAACACCTCTGATGTTGTCCTGCCCCACTCAGTCATTTAAGAGGGTAGATTAATGACACCTAGCTGGTGTCTTAGACAAATAAGACAAATCGAACTGGCTTCCATCAGGCACTCCCTCTAATAAGAACTGAACTCAGTTATTCAAAATGACCTAGGAATCATAAGACCCCTAGACAGACAAGAAGCCACATGGAAGGCACTGTCAACCTATGCCACCAATGGATATAAGTGTCACTGAATGTCCCAACACTTGTAAACATTTTTTCCGGGAGGAGTACCATGGTTACCCTCAGGATTGTATTTCTTTTGTGGGAGACAGACATTCATCTGCTTACCTCTGTGAAACACAAAGCCACCCTTTTGGGACTCCCTCCACATCTTCCCCATGAGATTAATACAAACATCAAAATGATACAAGCTGGTGACTTACTGTGCCATGAGAAATAAAGTCCTGATCCAGAAGTCTTATGTCTTCTGCCAGCATCTATATAAAATGTCCAGAACAACTTCTTAGCTACAAGCTGGGCAAAATCTCCTTCATGGTTATTGATTGGCATGCTACCATTATGAGGTAGGTATAATCACTCCTTCTGAGTATGAAGTTGAACACATACAACAGCAGTCAGATGGAAATAGTTTCCATGGATAAGTAATCAGCTGATCCAGAAGGTAAAAGTTAGTTGCATGAGCCAATTACTCACCCCCTCAGCTTTTTTTAGTGCTACATTGCTTTCTCTTTTTAAATTGATATGGTTTTCTGGAGCGTTTCCTATGATTAGTTGGCTGGGAATGAAGACACCTCAAGCCTAGTTTATTAGCTTTTCGTGACAGTTTAACACAAGCTGAAGGTGACTGCTGTGGTATGTAGCTCCATTCTTGACTCTGAAATCTTCTCAGTGGGGAGGATTTTTCCACTTTGAAAGGAAGGGAGAATAAATTGAGGTCAGGTTCTATAGTAATCCCTGGCTAATGACTACTAGTCTGGCTGAGTCTTTAGTCCATATGTAGAATAAATTCTAACAATGGGACCAGAGCATGAGTGTAGTCATATCATCTGTGATTGCTCAGGTAACAGTAATCTACATGTTTTATAGAAGCTACCAATAGCTCTAAATTCTCAATAACTTTTGAAATCTGATCGCATTTTGTCTGGCTTGTCTTAATTTTGTCTAGGTACCATATCTCTTTTGTTATGACATAATACATTAAAAACTAATTTCTCTAAATAATTTCATCTCCATATATTCAGTTGATTCAGCAAGTATTTTTTGAATTCTTACAATTTATATAGTATTGCCTTATGGTTAAAGGAAGAATAGATGCATAGACAAAATCCTATCCTTATATCATTAGCAGTTATGGAACGTTTCCCCATTCATTCAGTAAAGGCTTCTCTCATACATCTAAAATCTTTGAGTGTGAAGAAAACTCTATAAGACCGATAGTTGGAATAATGTTCTTTAAGGCAGCAAAATGACAGTATTAGCCTAAAGATATTCCAGCACCAACTGCTACCCCCCACTAAAAGACCTATATGCAGTTAAATATAGATATTAAACCATAATATCATATTTAGTTTAATTTGGGGTTATTTATGTTTCTAACTGACAGCCTTATAAGCTGTTCAGTTTCTGCTCTGAAAAGTTTGAATGCTGGTATCTCTAAGATATTGAACATTTTAACTTTGTATTTCTATTTTGTTTAATAAGCACTTTTCACAAACCATCATCTCAACTCTATGCGCAAGAAAAGTAAGTTTTGTTATAACATTTCACCTAATTTTGGAAGACATTTTAAAAAACTAGTCTCCAACAGGCAAGGAAATTATCATCTACTGCAACATTAACGAGAATGAAGTTAAAAATAGTAAAAGTTATTTCATAAACTGGCATTTTCTTTATAATTCTTCCTAACGTATTTTCTTTTTTTAAACAATTTATGTTACATTTTTTTAAAAAAATCTTCACAATAGTGATATAACTGCTGCACAGCTAGGCTATAATAACTGCACAGCAAGGAATTCTAAGCATCTTGCCCTTTGTGCAATATCTTTTTTTGCTCCATGAGAAAGGTTATTGTACAATAATTACACACCTTGTTATACCTTATTACTTTAGTATTATATACTCTTCTCTGTTACCTTATTAGCAAAGAGGATGGGATTCAATGCAAGATTAACAGCAAGTATTGACAGGTATAAGCTCATAATAATTCCTGGCTCCAAACAGAAGCAACAATTATGATTAATATAATTAGATTAATGAGAAAGAAAAATATAGGTAATATATTCAAATCCCCCCAGATTTCTTCCTTCTTCTCCAGAATGCAAACACTTTTAATAGGAAATAATTGAGACAAATCATGCTAAGGAGAGAGAGGACAGAGAGACATGGAGATATGAATCAGGAGAAGGACTTCATTTTTACTCCATACCGAACTTCCTTACTATCAAAAGTCTGGTTATCACCCAAGCAGAAAATTATAAAAGTAAAATATATACCATCTATTGTTGTCTTCCCCACCTTCCAATTTTCAGTTCTTCTCTCTCATACATTTCAGTGAGTTAACCTCTGATGGTTAAAACATGCCATCTCAACTTTCACTAGGATAGTTTAGGGATTATTCTGTGTTACCAGATGAGTTTTAGCACACAACTTCAGGTCATCAATAGGTAAGATAAAACATGGCCATACAGGAACTCACTTTTCAAATACTATTTATTGAATGCCCATATGGGCCAGGCAATGGTTCAAGACAACACTTTTTTTTTTGGTGAGAAAGAAAGATATAAATATATGTAAACATGAAACTTATAGTGTGGGAGGAGATACATGCTGAATAAGAAATTAACGTGAAAAATCTTATGAAGGAGATGTCCAGATGGGAGCATGTAACAGGGACCTAAAATATTCTAGAATGGGACCAATTGATTTAGAGAAACTTAAGAAAGCTTCCTGGTAGAATACTTTAATCACTATAACCTAATAGAAGTTAGTGGAAATATTTGGAGATGGGAAAGGGGAATTGATAGAGATTAGAAACAACAATCTCACAAAGGAAACATGTGCAGAGGTGGAGAAAACCCTACTGCAATCCATGAACTTAAAAGGACTTAATATATAACGGGAACATTGAGAACAAGCAGAGCATTCTTCAAAGAGTTTCTTAAATCTCTGTCCTAAGCCCTCTTTTTCTCTCACTTATGCCATTTCTATAGCTTCAAGGAAACATGGCTTTTATTCTGACCTACAAGAAAATGGTTTACAGTTCTATTTCAGTAGATCAGATATCTCTGAACTCTACATCATTATATACTAGTTTATTGAAGGTCTTCAACTGACAGCTTCAAAAGCGCCTCCAATTCCATATGTATAAAATCACACTCATCCTTGTCCCCTGAAAATCCTCCTCTTTTAATGTCCACTGTCTTTCCATTATCTTGTCTCATAAACCAGAAAATTAGGCGTCATTTTGGACAATTCTCCATTTTCCTCCCCTACCCTATCCAATCTATAATCATGTTAATTTTACTTCTTAGCTATCTTTTGAGTAGGTCTATTTATCTCCAACTCCACCATCACCACCAGTTCACTTCTGGACTACTAGGGACCCAACCTCTGGTTTTCCTGCATCCATTTTCTAGTCATATCCTATGTATCCTCCAAACTGCAACATTTGAATTATTCTATCCATTATAGATTACCTGCTTCTGCTTAGAATGGAGAAAGGTGGAAAGAAAATCACTTTCACCCTTACAAAAAATATTGGACAATCTTCAAAATCACATCTTTTCTTAAACTATTTATAGAGCAAAGGTCATAGGATAAGCAACTAACCTGAAATTCAAGAAGACAGGTCATACAAAGAGAGATGTGATGCTAACATTACCTTACTTGAGGCAGATGTCACAGAGCAGTGGTAAAAATGATTCAGCTAAAATTTTTAAGAAATTGATAACTTTCTTTAAAGTTTATCAATATTTGAGTGTAAGTTAACAAGGGAATAGAACTCCTAGGGCACACAGAAGTATGAGGACAAAAAGAGTCCAGAGAAAGCATCCCTTGTAGCACTGTGTGACTAGGGAAACATCAGTGAAAAAGACATGAACATTGCTACCCTTGATCTTTCTCCCATTCTCTTTATTGAACACAGGTGAGAAGGGCAACAAACAATAGCCCCATTCAGTGGACTGTTAAAAACTCATTCCAATAATGAGTTGGCTCGTTGTATTTTTATCCTTGGTGGAAAAATGAAAGACCAGACATGTGATCATAATGGACTTCTAGTTAAAATAAATTATTTCTAACTTGTAGAAAGATGCTCTAAAATGACAAGCTGACTCTTTCTAATCTTAAAAAATCAAGTCATTGTTCTTGGGGTAGTGGCGGAATATATGCTTTGCATAGAACTAAAGCTGGGAAAAGGACAGGGACATAAGGAGGCCACATGACCTAATTCAAAGGACAGAATGTTTGCTAAGATTGAGGCTTAATCAGGAAAAAAAAAATAGAATAGGTCCACACTCCCCCACTTCCGCCATGCTAACATTAGAATAACAAAAAACAAATTACTGGATAAGAGCATGAAGCAAATCCCTCTCTGACAGAACAAAGGAGACACAACTAAGATTGGAACATATACTGAGAAAAACCTTTTAACAAACCAGCTCCCACCCTAAACACAAAGTAATGTTGGAGAACTTTAAAATCAGTAGTACACTTATAATAACCATAGCAATAACAAGTCTCAGGTCTGGCTCAACTTTGAAAAAGCAGACTCTAAATCTCATACTCATGGCCTAGAACAAGGAAAGGTATGCCTAATTTCAGCCATAAAATCTCATCTTCTGCTGTCTTAAATATGATCTTCAACAACAACAACAAACATAAGGCATACAAAAAATGAATAAAAAACAACACAGTGACAAAAGACAATGCAATCTCTTTGATTTGAACCAGATTCAGAAATGATATAGATGTTGAAACTGTCAACACAAAAATGTAAATATTTTAATGGAAAAGTTGGGGGAAAGCTAAATGAGATAAATTATTTTAGCTCAGAGTTAGAAAATATTTTTTAAAAATAATTAAAACGTTATAAATAAAAAAATATAATAACAGATTTTCTTCAATTAGTGCCTAAGCTGACTAAACACAGCCAAAGAAAAATAAAATAAAAAGATAGCAGAATTACATTCTTCGATGCATTGTATTTGAAGATTTCTTTATTAAAAGTTTAATATTCTACTCTTACTAATAAGGAAGGTATTGCAATATTGAAAAAGGAACTGATAATGAAGGGTAGTGGTAAAGATTTGAGTCTTCTTTTAAAACTGAGAGCATGAATGATGGAGCCACTTAATGAAATAAGAAATATTGGAGGGTGAGGAGGAGGAGGGAGAGTAGGAGGAAGAACTTCCAGAATGTGATATTCAAAGCTCTTCACAGCCTTTCTGCAGCAAAACAATTGAAATTGTAAAATTAAAAAATATATATTAAAAGTCTCTGGAGATTGCTGTAAGAGCATACAATGAATAGAGAAACAATCATTTAAGACAATCTGCTAGTTCTCTATGAAGAAAGCATGAGCCTGTGGCATTTGATTCATGGCCACTCCTTTAAGAACTCTCCTCAGTTCTATACTAGGAAAACACTGCTCTAGGCATTCTACTTCAGGCAGGTGCAGCTAGGAAAATGGACTCCCTGCTCTCTCATCTCCAGGTCTAGAGCTATAGTTTTACCCTAGGAATGTCAGGCCAATAATATTTTTATCCCCCTGACTCCCACCTCAACTTTCTGTTGCAGAGGTCTGTTCTAGGCAAGTATAGTGGATTAATGGGTCTCCTTTTACCCATTCATAGGCTAGTGATATGTCTCCTGGTGTGGCAGGCTGTAATACTAGGTCCACATTTGCCTATATCTCCACTTCTTCAGTTCAATGACAGGAGGGACAAGGCAAGAAAACTGAGGGCAAGCAACTGTCCTAGGGTCCATTGAGAGAGTGCAGTATCACTCTAGTAAGAGTATGCTTCCTTCCCCTACCTTTAATACAGTGCTACAGTGATTATGCCCTATGGGAAAGGCAAGTCATAGGACTAAGGCTTCTAGAGCTCTATAGGAGGGAACCAACTTTATTTCGAACAGAGCTAGGAGACTCCATGCCTAAAGGCATTGTCTAACATTGGACAGCTTGGTAGAAAGCAATTAAGAGGAGACTGATAGCTCCGCGATACTAGCAAAACAGTGGAGCAGCCACGAGTTTAATTGAGAGAACCAGGAAAAGATACAACCAAGAAGACCCCAGAACCCTCTTGGAATCATAGTCAACTCTGGGGGTTGAGAAGGTCATGCAAAGACACTAGGTTTGTATACACTCAGAATCATTCAGAGCAAGACAAGAAGCAGGAACTTTTTTTTCCCATGCCACTCACAATCCCATAAACACAGGGCTGAAGGCTCACTAGCACAAATGCCTTAAGCACACTCTCTGGTCAAACACTGAACAATAAATGACTCTCGCCAAGGGGTGACTCCTAGAAATCCAGGATTAAAAATGAACTCACACTCAGCCCTGGTAACCTGAAAGACTATGTGAATGTCCAAGCATATGTCCTCTCAAAAGACCAGAGAAAGAACCTTTAAGCACTAGTCCCTAAGTGAATTTGGGGGGTGTGGTGGGGAGGAGAAATAAACTCCCTGATCTGTGCTAGCAGCCTCAAAAACATACATACCTTCACAGTAGAGAATTAAAGTTTAACTGGGCAAATGAACGTAAGCATGACCTTTAACATATAAGTTATATATAGTTACAGAAGAATGACCTTAGATTTGAAACTAAAAAATTGTTACTAGAGATAAGGAGGGCCAATTCATAATGATAAAAGGGTTAATCCTTTAAGAAAATACAACTATATAAACACAAATCCATCAGAGCTGCAAAATACATAAAGCCAAAACTAACAGAATTGAGATGAGTAAACAATATACCAAAATCTATAAACTGCAGCTAAAGCAGTGCTTTGAGGAAATCAAAAGCTGAAAATGCCTATAATAAAAAAGTAAAGGTTTTAGATCAATACCATAATATTCCATTTTAAGAAACTAGAAAAAGCAACACAAATTAATCCTAAACCAAGGACAAGGAAGAAATAGTAAAGTGTAGAATGAAAATAAACTATATAGAGAATAGAAAACTAATAGTGAATATCAAAACCAAAAGTTGGTTCTTTGAAAAGACCAACAATATTGAAAACCTTTAGCTATATTGACCAAGGGAAAAAGAGAGAAGATTCAAATTAGCAAACTCAAAGATGATGAAGAGGACATCACTATAATCCCTGCAGAAATAAAAAGAATATAAGAAAGTACTATAACCATATGCCAAAAAATTACTAAAGCAAATCAAGAAGAAGTAGAAATCCTGCATACACCTATAACAAATATACAGATTAATTAGTAATTTAAAAATAGTTTCCCACAAAGAAAGCTCACTGGTGAATTCTACCAAACATTTAAAGAAACTCTTCAAAGGCTTAGAAAAGGGAACACTTCCAAATTCACTAAATGAGATAAGTATTAACCTTATATTAAAACCAGACAGAGATATCATAAGAAAACTGTTGGCCAATATTCCTTATGAATATAGATGCAAAAATGTTCAAAAAAAAATCTAGCAAACCCAATTCAGCAACATGTATAAGGAATTATAAGCATGCCCTGCTTTTTGAGCGTTTGCTTATGCCACTTTACTTTATAGTACCTGTTTTTGCTGACTGAAAGAAATCGAAAGAGGATTTTACTTCTACAAAAAAAAAAAAAAAAAAAAAAAAAAAAAAAAAAAGGTCAGAAGCAACAACGGTGTTCAGCATTTGTTTTTCATGAGCCGTCATTGAGGCAGTGCACACCCAGAGCAGCAGAGTGGCTGCCCGAACTCCTTTCCCAGGAACTACACTAAGCATGTCAGCATCAAGCTGCCATGGCTTTGAACTGTGTCTGTGAGCATCTGCACTTTATCTCAATGTGTCTCGTGCATCTGTTAGCAAGATGTGTCTGTCCTAAGGTGCCAGAAGAGCCTAAGAAAGCTTGTAAGGGGGTTACGCTTAGGGTTAAACTGGACATAATTTAGTGTATTTGGTATGATCTGGTAGGTTGGTTTTGGGGTCTGGGAATGCTTAAAACTTTTCCCACATATATTAATGATATATGCTTTTTCACTCTATGCTATTTCAGCTTACAAAAGGATTCATAGGAATGCTTTTTAATTAATTAATTAGTTAATTAATTAATTAATTTTAAATATTGTTGAAAGTATTACATATGTCCCCTCCCCTCCCTGCCCCCTATTGACTATTTTGAATAGCAGGGGAAACCTGCATATACTATGACTAAGTGAGATTTATTCCAGAATGCAAGATTGGTACAATGCACATAAAGGAATCAGTGTAACACACCACAACAATATCATACCATAAAGTACAATAATACCTAATCATGTTAATAGATGCAGAAAAAACATCTGATGAAACCTAACATTGTTTCACAATTAAGACACTCAACACAGTAAGAATAGGAGTCTATGCAAAGGTATCCACAGCTGACATCATACTTAAGGGTGGAATACTGAAAGCTTCTCTCCTAAAATCAAGAGCAAGACAGGAATGCTCTCGATACTTCTATTCAATATTGTGCTGCAGGTTCCAGCCAGGGCAATTGCTTTTTAACAAGAGTGTTAAGATCATCCAATGGGCAAAGAAAGGTCTTTTCAATAAATGATGCAAGAAAAACTGGTTATCCACAGGCCAAGGAATGAGTTTCAACTTCTTCCCATATCATATACCATGGACTTAAATATAAAAACTAAAGCAATAAAACTCAAGAAAATAAGAGAGCATGGGGAACACACAATACAGTGTACAGATGATGTGTGTGGAATTGTGCCTGTGAAACCTGTATAATTTTGTTAACCAGTGTCACTCCAATAAATTCAATGAAATAGGAAAAATGTAAAAGGAAATAAGAGAGTAATCTTTGTGACTTTGAGTTAGGTAATGTTCTGTTGAATATGACACCAAAATCACAAGCGCCAAAAAAAAGAGAAAGAGATGGACTACATAAAAATGAAAGCCTTTTTGCTGCAAGCTATACCATCAAAAAAAAAAAAAAAAGTGGAAAACACACAGCAATCCCCAAATGGAAAATATATTTGCCAATTACATATCTGATAAGAGACTTATATGTAGAGTATATAAAGATATACTCTTATTACTCAACAATAAAATAGATAACACAATTTAAAAATAAACTGTGTTTCTAGCTTTTATAAACTTGATGCTTGGACATCTGCCCTAGATGCATATGCTGGATATGCCATAGCCTAGACAACTCAGTTACATACCTGAATCACCTGCCTCTCTCATCACCACCTGGAACTCTTCCTCCCTGGGGTGTAATTTTTAAATACATGGCAATCGATATAGATTGCCTTCAACTACCTCCTTTCTCATACACCTGCCCTAATCACCCCAGTACCAGTAACAGAGATGGTTCCCTATGGCCCAGAGCCTGCTGAAATTATTCGAACTAGCCAACTCAAAGCTTATCTGTTTCTTTCTCTGTAAATTGCAAGAAAAGCTCTTGCCCACAGTTGCCTCCTATTTCCTCTCTTGACTCATGATACCCTTGGTGTTTCCCCACATGGCCTTTCCCAGCATGGCATGCCCCCTCCTCTTGAGAACTGTAATAAACTGTCTTTTTAATGACAATCAGCTCCTGATCTGTGGGCCTTACTACACCTCAAATTTTGTTAATGCAGTATATTTTAAAACAAAAAGTGAGTCAAAAATTTGAGTTAATATCTCTCTCAGAAGATATACAAAGGGCCCAAAACACATACAAAGGATTCTCAATATAATTATTCATTAGAAAAATTCAAATCAAAACCACAATGAGATGGCTATGATAAAACAACTAGATGGCTATAATAAAAAAAGACAAGCGCCCTAACCGGTTTGGCTCAGTGGATAGAGCATCAGCCTGCAGACTGAAAGGTCCCAGGTTCGATTCTGGTCAAGGGCATATACCTTGGTTGTGGGCACATCTCCAGTGGGGAGTGTGCAGGAGGCAGCTGAATCGATGTTTCTCTCTCATCGATGTTTCTAACTCTCTATCCCTCTCTTTTCCTCTCTGTAAAAAAACAATCAAATATATATATATATATATATTTTTTAAAAAAGACAAGCGATAACAAGCAAGTGTTCACAGGGATGTGAAGAAATTGGATCCGTCATACAATACAGTGTGAATGTAAAATGGTGTAACCACTATGGAAAAGAGTTTAGCAGTGCCTCAAAATATTAATCATAGACTTACCATATGACCTGGTAAGTTCATTTCTATATCTACTCAAAAGAAATAGAAACATATGTTCACACAAAAAATTGTACATGAATGTTCATAGAGGCATTATTCATATTAGCCAAAAAGTAGAAACAACCAAAATATCTATCAACTGATAGGTAGATAAACAGAAGCTGCTATATCCATATAACTAAATATCATTCAGCCATATAAAGAAATGAAATGCTACATGAACAAACATTAACAATATTATCCTATGATACCACTCATATAAAATATCCAGACTAGGCAAGGTGTATAGAGACAGAAATGGTTGCCTAGGGCCATGGGGAAAGGTGGGAAGTGGCTGCTTATGGGTATGGAGTTTGTTTGGGGGGGAAAGAAAATAGAAAACTAGATAGTGGTGACGGTTGCACAGTCTAAGTTTTAGTGAGTCTACTAAACAACATGAGTTGAATGCTTTAAGTAGATTAATTGTCTAATATGTGAATTATACCTCTCTATAGCTATATATTACAGAATCCTTTAGCATCACCTGAGTGAAGATGCCCAGTTTCTAGCTGTAGATATTAATTTGATAGATATTTGTGCATGAGGGAATAGATGTGAGCTATCAGAGAGTGGCAAGAAGGTGAAAACAAGGGCTCAGTTGACTTTCTTCACTTTGCTAATTCATTAAAATAAGTTTTTTCCAAGCCTTGAATGTCGTCCTCACTAATTCTAATGAGTACAATTTTATTGTATTTATTATAATTGCAGTTGCTATTACATGTCTATTGTTAATAGCTCACTTTTCTGTAGGCTTTGCTATTTCAGTTGGCTTTAAAAGTGCCTTAATGGTATTATAAAGGTGGGCAAGATGATTAGCCCATTTACAGACAATGTGCCTATTTGGGGAGTAGAGGAGAGAAAAGTAGAAAAGAGGAGAAGAGAGGGAGTAATAGAAATAGTAATAACTTAATAACTCCACTAACATTCTTTTATGAGGGTTTTCTATGCTTTGGCAACCATCCAATGAGCGAGATATCTGGTAATTGATGCTGGGGCAAGGGGGAAATGGAATCAACCAAATCATTAGTAACTTCAGTGACCAAATTTCAAACATAATCATTCCCCTTTTTCATTTATGTCAGTTTATAAATGTGTAACTGTATCTAACAAGAGATACATTAAGTAATTTGAGTTTTATAATAATGGGTAAACTAGTATTTTTTTATTCATTGATGGTATATTATTTCCTCAAGGACAGTTTCAAGAGCAATAGATGCATCTGAAATGTCAGCTGAGTACACAGTAGCAGGTCCTCACAGGGGTGCTTTCCTCTAAGTAAAAATGCTAAAGACCTTTTGAATAGAATTTCAACTGTGCTTTAATTAACTTGCCTGAAGAGTACAAGTATAGTTCAAATAAAGTCTAGCAAAGTTGTTTAGGTACGTGTTTGAAAGAGCAGCTAATAATAAAAAAAGGGGAAACCAACAAGACTGGGGACACGCGAATTTCACTTAAGACAGCTAAAAAGTTAACCACGTAACTGCATTGATGTGGAGCATATCACAATTTCAAAGACATCCTCATGCCTACTTATTTGGGAATTATTCCTCAGATTTCAACTTTAATGTTTTTCTTTTCTGTTCTCACCCAGCTCCCTAAATAGTAGACAGAGAGTATGTGAAGGCACTCAAGTATTTTGAGATCCAGAAATCTGTTAGACCGCAATAGCAAAGCAGAATTTTTTGAAGAGGTGGGCAGATAAGGTGTAATTTTAAAAACATAAAGTATATTTGTAGTCAGGGAGAGAGAAAAAAAAAGCTACTGTTATTGTAAGAGAAATTGTCAAGAATAAAGCTTAGCACTACCTTAATGACCAGGAGGCACACGTAGGAGATATTCAGAGTCTTTCATGAAGGGAAGACATTTATATCAGAATACTAGGAGGGGTGGTATATGAAATTCTCAGTTTTATGTAAAGAAACAAATGTCTTCAGAAGTTTGGAAACAATGATTTAAATAAATTACCACTTGATTTATGAATGTTGTAAGTTTGATTTTCACAGGTCTTTTCCCCTTCAAGCATCTGTATACAGAACACACATATATGCATAGATACATATTTTAATCATGGTAATAATTTAATTGGGAGAGAAAATTTTAAAATTAATTTAAAACACTAACCTCCATTTTTCATAAAGCATTTCCAGTATATGTTAGGATATTATAATCATTTAAGGCTATGTTAAGGCCAGTATTTTTTATCCCTTACAATGGGGAAACATGTCTGGTTATTGGGAGATATTTCCAGATTAATTCATGATTCAAAAATAACCATAAGTACCTGTCTTATTAAACTGCTTATATCTGCTCAGAACAATACTTTAAGTAACTCAGAATGGCAAGACTCTGATTAATGAAAAATCTCTAGAGGAAATATGCCTATAGCCTCAACTATAACTTATTGCCTCCACTCTATAAAAATTCTCTTTGTATGTAAGTGGAATCACGGTTGATATACTGCATTTGCAGCCCATTTCTCTTTATTCTCTCCTCATGGAAGATAGAAATTTATTCACTGGCCACCATCTTTCAAATAATATCTATTACACATAACCTTTCATTAAAAATTTAGAATTAAGGAAGCACAAAAAAGTACTATTAAAACCTCATTGGCTTTGGGAAAATCCATATGGGTTCAATCTAGGTTCTTCACTCATTAAATGTGTTAATATTACTCAACTTAGTTTCTTGGTAATAAATGGTGGTAGTCAGATCTATCTCAAGATTATTGCAAGGATTAAATGAGAGAAAACAAATGAAGTGTCTAGTACATCATAACTATGCATAAATGACGGCTTTTACCAATAGTATGGGTCAAAATTGATAAGGATTTCATAGACTCTCTGCTCCCTCTCTTCTCATGAAGTAGGTAACTTTTGTTTAACAACCTTCAGCTCATGGATGACAGTCATCCTAGAACCTAGGCCTCCTGATTCCCCCCCTTCACCAGCCTCCAAGGGCTTTCCAGTTCACAGAGGAAAAATTTCCAAATTTCTTAGCAAGTCATAGGTGTTCTCAGTGAGCCTTACCTACCTGTGCATGCTTATTTCCTGTTGCGCCATCCACATCCCAGTTTGCAGAATCACCCTAATATCTCATGGATATCGACATCTCCCAGAACTCCCCGACCTCCTGGTCCTCCCTCTTCCATGCCACCCTGTGTTCTTTGTAGCCTTCTATCCTAACCCGGCAACTCTACTGCATCGGCTTGTTTTTATGTTGGCATCTCTGTAAACAAGTTCTTGCGGAAAAACAGTACAGTTGGTGGCACTCCTGTTTCTGCTTCTGTTTCCATCCTTGAGATGATTTCAATGGAGAAATGCAGGACACTTTGAAAGTGATCAATTTTGGTGTGAATATTCAACAACAGCTAGGAGCATTCCAATAAAGTCTTCTGAACAAACACACATCTCTAAGCATCGTGGGAGGTAGAGGGCCTGCGACAGTTATTCAACTAAGTTTTTAAGTGGAGTCAGATGATAAATATTTGCTCTCTTAGGAATAAAATGATTCTGTGAATATATTATGCTCAACTGGGGATTGCCTCTGCTGTTTACTTCTCATCGTATTCATTCTAATTGCTATTACTTTACTTTTATCTTTAATAGACATACTGTGTGTGTTTTTAAATCTTTCTTGTGTATATAATTGAAAAAGTATACTTTTTAGTATGCACAGTAGCATGCTCTAAATTTGTGACCTGTTATATACATCTCAAACCTACTTGGTAGCTAATCTGTACAAGCTTTGTTTATCCTAGGGAAAGTCTCTTTTTTGTTCTTCAAATCTCTCTCTCTCTCTCTCTCTCTCTCTCTCTCTCTCTCTCTCTCTCTCTCTCTCTCTCTATTTTTCATACACACACAAACACACACACACACACACATATGAGTCTTAGTATCTCCCCCTTCACTCTGTTGAGCTACTGAGCTGCTACAGAATGAGTGACAGGAAAAAGGAAAAAAAATCAACTAACAAAGACCAAAAGAAAGTATGACATGGAGATAGAAGAAAAAAAAATGGAAAAAGAAAAACTTTAAGCAAAAATGAAATGAGTGGCAGGACTGAATTATGAGATGTTGGCATAGATCCCAAAAACTGTCCAAAGACAAAGACCAAAATAATATAAATGTTTGGCTGTGAGTTCCACGAGGAAAGAAAATCAAGGATATATCAACTGTATGTCAAAAGGATATATCAACTGTATGCCCTCTTGCTCCAAAGGCAGGTGGACAAATGTCCGTAATGTCTGTTCTAAGTTCATTTAATTGAGCTTGTCTATGTGGTTATGTGTGTGCAGACATTTATGCTTAACTTTCTGATAATTACTATTATTTGCAAAATATTGAATTTAAGTTATTAAAAGATCATGCTTAGATACTTTTATTTCATGGGGCAATTGTTAGGTTCCCATTCAGGACCTGAATATGTAAGCTAATAATCTGGGGTCCTTTCAAAATAATCTTTAAGCAGTTTTCTTTCAAATTGACTTAGTAAAGATGGAGAGACACCATTTTTGTATTAATAAATATTATATTCACATATAAAATCGCTTACTAATTTGCTTCAGTGACTGTCAAAAAAAAGGCAAAATGTACTCTAATTCTTGAGGTTTACATTCCACCTTCAGTTTGCTTTTCTGAACCAGGTGTGTTTGGGAAGAAGCACAGTGAAGTGATTAAAATTTAGATAATAAAGAAAATCACTTGTTCCCAGTAAATAGCACTATGCAATCATTGTTTTGTTTTAGAACTTTAGCTGCTGCTGGCTGCCAAGTTCAGGTGACTGTCTACCAGCTAGCTTCAGAGTTGGCTGGCAAAGAGGGTTGTTTTTTTTTCAAATAAATTTCCATTCAGAGCACCACCACTTTGGTGGGAGCCGGACCAATATTCATTTTGCCAATAATATAAGGAATTGCTTGTGGAAACCTGAGTATTTTGGCACCGTATATTTGATTTATTCCACTGAAGTTTTAGAGCCCCTTACAGATTAGCACCCCTGGTGAGAACCAGCTGGCCCTTAATCCAGTTTGTCCCTCACTCAGAGGGCATGTGCTGTTCACCATGGTGCTGGACTTCTTAGCACAGGAGACAAGGAAGAAGAGGTGTAAAGATTGGAAAGTGAATAAACAAAATTGTCAGTATTTTTAGATGCTGTGCTTAGCTAAAGACAAAAAAATCCAAATGAATCTATGCAAACAAGTTCAGAGTTTAGCAAGGTCATAGGACTAATGGTGTTCCTTTATGCCCTCAACCAGGAAGGAAAAAACTAATACCATCTTAAAAAGGAGACATATGTAATACTTTTAACAATAAAGAATTTAAGACAAGCAAGCAAACAAACAAAAAACTAATAAGATCTTTCCATTCAGAAAGCAGTAATGTAGCCAGGAATGTTTATCAAAACATACATAAAAGGTCTTTATGAAAAATTTAGAAAATAAACTGAAAGATATCAAAGATTCATATGCATAAAGTGGATTATGCATAATGATGTTTATACTTGGTGTACATTATTTCCAAATTAATTTGTAAGTATAATATAATTCCAAGCAAAACCCCAACTTTTTCTAATGGAAATTTACTGATTCTAAAATTCTTATGGGATGGTAAACGGTCAAGAAGTACTAGTGATTTAAAAGAAAAATATTAAGAAATTAGCACTAACTCTAAGAGTAATAACTATATAATAGGAAATTGTGTTAAAAATTAAAATTGTGTTGTATTGCAATAGAAATAGACAAAAAAAATAATTGGACCAAATTAAAGAGCTGTGAAAGAACCTCAAGTGTAAAGGAAAGGATGAAGTAATAAACGGTGAAATTATGCAGAATTATTTGTCATTATAGAAAATTTAAATTACAATTCTCTCTGTTACAATCCTCAAAAATACATTTCAGATTGATGAATCCCTAACTGTAAAGAGTTAATCTTTAGCCTTAGCTCTTATGCCTGCAGACTGAAGGGTCACGGGTTCGATCTGGTCAAGGGCACATGGTTGGGTTGTGAGCTCTGCTAATCAATGATTCTCTCTCATCATTGATGTTTCTATCTCTCCCTACTTCTCCCTTCCTCTCTCAAATCAATAAAAATATGTTTTTTTTTAAAGAGTAAGCCTTTAAAACATTTAGAAGAAAATGGACAGACTTAGCTTATGACCTCCGCATAGAGAATAACTTTTGACAAAGACACAAAATGCCCAATTCATACAGTAGAGCATTGATAAATTTGATGGCATTACGATAACAGTTTCTTTATGATTAAAAAAGAATTCACAGACTGAAAGAAAATATCTGCGGTGCATACAACCAACAATGATTACTGTTCAGAATAAATAAATCAATATATGTATAAGTCATAAGGAAAGGACAACCAGCCAAAAAGAAAAAAAATCAGCAACAGATATGAACATACATTCAATTCACAGGAGAAAATAATTCATGGGCCCAACAAGCATTTGGAAGGTCCTCAGCTTCAAGTGCTCATCAGCCCCCTCCCCTCCCCCCGCAAGTGGTGGATTCCTTCATTCTGTATCCATTTCTCCCATTTGGAAAGGGGAGAAAGCTAAACATACTTTTAGGCTCTCTAGCTGTGAGGATTCCAGATGGAAATTAAGTCTGCCTCTAATTGTACCCAGGGGAGGTTCCAAAGGCAGAGAGAAGAGGGGGTCATTTTCCCTGTCCCTTCCGGCTGCTTTTGCTGGCGCAAGTTAGAGAGAAACACGATCCTGACTGAGACAGACTCCCCAAGTCCATTCTCTAGCTGCCTGGGCTCTGAGAAGTCCTTGCAGCGGCTGTAGTGGTAGAAGGGACTTTTTGGTTATGACTTTCTGGTCACTGATTGGCAGCCATGGAGTGTGCGATTTCAACTCATGCCTTCCAGAAGTGGCCTTGGAATTGGTAGTCACCTCAAAGGGCAGTTCTGCTTTGACCTGAGGTCCTGATCTCTCTATTAAATCTCTTTCTTCTCAATATACCTAGAGAGGCTTTTCTTTTTCCTGTACTGAACACTGATTGACACAACAGATACATGTTAATTAAAAGTATGCCAATTTCACAGGCCTCCTATAGACAAAAATTTTAATAGTCTTATGAATAATCACCAAACATTGCTGAGGAAAGTTGGAAGTAGTGTGAATGAGAAAGCTATCAATTGTAATTTTTTTAAAAAAATTGAAAACAGACATTAGAGTTTAGTGACCAAGGGCATAGGTTCCAGTTCTGGGTATATAATTGTTCAAATCATGGCTTCCCTACTCCTCTGGATAAGTCCCCTTATTTAATTTCAGTATCCTCACCTCTAAGATGTAGAAAATAATACCTACCTGTAGTGTGAGAATAAAGTGCGATAACAAATGTTATTTCTTGAGTCTGAAACTCCATATTAGTTGATATTATCAGATTATAATTGTATAAAATGAAATTGAAAATAATGAAAAATAAATGGGGGGAAATGGAGAAACTGTGGAAAACAAAACAAAACAAAAGCAACCTTAGGATATATTAGAACTGAAGAGGAAATGAGAAATTTATACCTCCTGGCCTTTTAAACTGTGGCCAAAGAAAAAAGATTACCCAACCTTTTAATACATAAATTATGTTATAATTCCTCACCAATCTACTTATTGTAATCATCACCCCCAAACTGCACCCCTCAGGCTTTTTGTCTCAGTGTCAGCTTGTGGCCGCTGCCACTGAATTCATGGGATGGGTGCTCTGCTGGGCCCCTCTCTCTGCTGGTGATGGTCCCACTCTGGCCATGGAGAAAAGCACAGATCATTCAATTTTCCATAATATCACTCAGATAGAAGAAAGTAAGCAAGGCTTGCTGAAGGCTTGAGAAAAAGACATATAACATACCAAACAGTGTATACCCACTTTAAGCTGTATTTCTTAGGCCTCCTATATTCATAGCAAAATTCAGAGCCCTTGCATTACTGCTGGGAGATCTTCACACAGCATGAGTCAATTCCTCTCATCATCAATATCTGCAGTTACCTCCACCTAGCAAAGTTCAGGCCCAATTCCCTTTTGGCCTCAGAAAATGAATGTTCATTTCAATTTTGCTCCAGGATGATTGTGGGAAATTTTAATTTATTTCAGGAAAAATTTTATGCCCCAATATGTTTTTTTTAATCTCATATTTCTTAATCAAAATGTTTTATACTGCTAAATTTTCTGATATTGAACTATCTTTACATTCCAGGATAAATAATTTTTGGTCGATGCATTAGTCTTGGAATGGACTGCTGTATTAATTTTATATTTATTCCCATAATGAAATTACCCCCTAGTTGATCTATTCTATGACATTTTTTGCCTACTAACCTCAGAATTTTTACATAATTTGCCATCATTTTTCATATTGTGGACCAAAATGCAGAAGATAGAGATGATCTGTTTTATGATGGTCTAATAGATCTCCTATAAAATCGCCTTTGTTTGATGTCTTTTACCGGAGTTGTCTCTACCACCATTTTGCTTTCTTTTATTATAGTTGATCCATTCAGAATATTCTTATTAATTTATATCTCCCTAAATTTTTCATTTTATCTGGACTGCCACATTTTTATTAAGTAAATTTGTTTATAATAATCTCTTATGAATTTTAATAAATCTATTCTCACTGAATTATTTCCTCTTTGCCATTCTTAAGGTTATTTATACTTTCTCTCTTGATTAATTTTCCAAGGGTTTATCAACTTTGTTAGTACTTTCAAGGAATTTTTTTTTAATTTGTTGGTTATCACCATTGGATTTTGTATTCTGTTTCAATATTTCTGTTTTATATTTATCACCTTTCATTTTATTTGGATTTATTTTATCTTCTTTCTGACAGTATCTTGAGCTGAACAGTTAAATTAACTTTTTAACTTTTCAAATATGTTAAAATCGATAGATGGTATTTTCATGCTCATTCAGTTATAAATGCTTATCATTTTTATTTAGGTTTTCTTTTTAACCCAAAAGTTATTTATAAATGTGTTTAGTTTCCAAATGGGGAGGCTTAGTGGTTAGTTGATCAGTTTTCTAAAAAAGACTTGAGGAAGATTTACATACTGTATTTACTCAAATAATATTTCCTTTCATTATATGGTTTGTCATATGATGGATATGGTCCATCATAATTTGGTCAATAATACTCCATAATGCCAATGTTCTGTAACTTATATAATCCTCCGCCTCACATTAGACTTTAGCTTGCTTTGCTTTGTTGTTAAAGTTAATGCTTCAATAATTTCAGATACAATACTTTTTTTTTTCCTACTGAGGAAAATGCAGTTGGATCTGGGAACGAAGGTCTTCAGTAGGGAAAATATTTAGGACAGTATCCTCACACAGGATTAAATGGGGGATCGAATGCTGTCAGCACCAATAAAGGAATAATTTTCTCTTTCAAAGAAGAGGAAATTAAGGGAATTAAGTGTCATCAAATGTAGTAAATCATCACAATGACTGAAGGCATGAAGGCAAATCAAGTAATGCTTTAAATACAGCACAGCAAGTTGTACAAATTCATAGTATTCCTGCCTATGAAAATGGCTTCCTGGTCTCTCTTAGATTTTTAACACAGGCTGAGTGACCAGTTGCTGCTGTTTTCAAGGCTTCAGCATTTAGGACCATTTTCCCCAAGCATTTCACACCTCATCGAAGAGTCAGGGCAATGAGGCATGGATCTCACCACCTTTGGAGACCTCTTCACTCCTTGCCATTCCCCAAGGCTAAGAGTGTGAATCCTCTTCTCATAAGAGCATTTTCACTCCTTCCAACTCCCCCTCCTGAGGCCCTTTAAAAATAATAATTAATTTGTTTTGTTTATTGTATTCTATTTTCTTTTTTAACATTCATACCTTTACAACAAAATAATGTAGATCTTTTCTCTGGAGGGGAAGCTTCTCTACTATTCTTCAACAGTTTACAGCAGCCAAAACACCAAAACGCACGTTAACTTTTGTTTGCCCTTAATAACTCTTGCAATATACCCATCAAGAAGCCGCTCAGTGTCACCTTTCTGAATGTCTCAGTGAAAATGAAAAGACAGCCTATGTCCTTGTTAAAGTCAAACTCGGGATATTTTGTTGATATTCTTTGCCTGAAAGGAATCTCTTACTTACCTCCCTCTGTTCTGTGTAACTTTGCCCAGCTCTGACCTGGAGCTTTGCCCAATGTCTACAGTCATCTATGGCAGAAACTGTGGATTTTAAATAATGTTTCCCTTCATGAGGGAGCTGAGAAAACAACACCATTGCGGCAGGTCGAATGTGCTGTTTGTGCAGGTAATATTAGCATTATCCTGGGAGGAAATCTGAAACGTGGTGGTCTCCTGAGTCACTCAAGTTAACATTTTAGCAGATTCAACATTAAAGGGGATTCGGGAACTATTAAGGGAGAACAGAGTGCTGCTGTTCTCAAGGCCTCCCCGTTTTCGGGAATTTCCTTTTTGCCTCCATGATCACGTGTCCTTCTTGGATCTATAAAGAGGATGTAAAGATAATTTTAAAAGAGCAGTATCTAAATGAAAAAAAAAAAAGATAGATAGGAAAAAGAGATGATTAAAACAAAGTTGACACCAGAAACACACACACACACACACACACACACACACACACACACACACACACACAAAACAGAAATGAAACTTAATGGAATAAAGTATAATAACAGAAAAATAGGTAACATTTTAAAATGCTGAGGAACAAAAACTAACATAGCAAAATTTTATAATCTTATTTCAGACAAAAAGTTAAAAAGGATACCCGTGAGCAATTTAAAATTGATAATAACAGCAAAAGAAAAAAAATGAAATTACAAATGAAAAGATTGAGAACAAAAAAATAGAGTGAGTAGTAAGGTGTTTTAAAAAGCAAGATTTGTTTTCAACACTCAGAGCCCCTTGAGATGCTCCCTGCCTTGTTCTTCATCTCAGTGGTCAGCAAACTCATTAGTGAACAGAGCCAAATATCAATAGTACAACTAATGAAATTTCTTTTGAGAGCCAGATATTTTAAACTTAAACTGTATAGGTAGGTACATTGTTATTAACTTAATTAGAGTACTCCTAAGGCTTAGGAAGAGCCACACTCAAGGGGCCAAAGAACCGCATGTGGCTCGCGAGCTGCAGTTTGCCCACCACGGTGACCTGAGTCCTAGGTCGTGTTTCGGCTTGGTTGGCAATGTCTTGGTAGGGACACCTTACCATTACCTGCAGCTTCTACTCTTTCCAGGAATCTTGTCAGGCCTGGTTGCACAGCAGGGTTTATTACATCGACTCTCTGGTTTGCAGACATGCCTGAAAAAACAAAGTTTTTGTTTAAATTGAACGCCCCAGCCTGCCACCACTACTTTGTCATCTCTCTGATGCCCCCCAGCTACCAGGTTCTATATGATTGTAAAAAGGAGGGAGAAGAAAAGGCAGACCTTAGGAAGGTGCCCTTGGGAGAAAAACCATGTGTCATTGCCAAAAGGAATTTGCCACTGTGAATGCCTTGAGTTTCCCACCTTGAATTTCCAGGACTCCAGTGATTTTTGAGGAGCATACATTTACAGAGGAGTCCTGAGGGCTGGCTTAGTGTTGGGAGCTAATCCCAAACCCTAAAAAAGAGTGCCCTGGATTTGACCTCAGTCCTGAATTAGTCCTGCAGCTCCATTGCAGCCCCAGTTGTGCTTCGATGATGGCTGCTGAAATAGCTGATATCCATCATGCCTTCTCCTCTAAACATATCCAAGGAAACATAAAAATCATATAAGTAACACAAACAGCCTCAGAAAAAATCCCACGGAGCTCCCTTTCCTCTCCAACTGCTGAGCCCAGATATGTCCAACACAGAAATTCTGGAGCCACCATGTGCTCCAGTAAAGCAGGGATGCCAACCACGGTGGCCGTGGCATGGCCATGTCAGGGGACCACAGTACAGTGCCCATGCCAGAGCTGGACGGCTTCGTACTCTGAAGTGGCCTCATTTCTCTTTATATATATATATATATATATATATATATATATATATATATATATATATATATATATTTTATTGATTTTTTACAGAGAGGAAGGGAGAGAGATAGAGAGTTAGAAACATTGATCAGCTGCCTCCTGCACATCCCCCACTGGGGAAGTGCCCGCAACCCAGGTACATGCCCTTGACCAGAATCGAACCTGGGACCCCTCAGTCCGCAGGCCGACCAACGCTCTATCCACTGAGCCAAACCGGTTTCGGCGCCTCATTTCTCTTGATAACAGAAAACAACAATAGCAGGGGTGACAAAATGCTTATTTACATATCGGTACGAAGTGAAGAAAATGAAGAAGGGTCATGAGTATGCATGGGACATCTTCCTCGGACCCCAAGGCATAAAGCATGTAACTTAAAATGACAGTAGCTTGAAGACTACAATTCAGATGAAGTCTGACATACATTGCACATCCTGTATTTATCCCTCAGCCCTCAGTTCTCTAACTCGCCTTCAGATTTCATTCCTTAGGGAATTGCTCTCTGCAATGAAGTAATGTCATCTTTTCCTTACCAGTTTGCAAAGAAAAAGGAATGTCATACTTACCAGTTACTTGAAGGGAGTCCAAGCGATTCTAACAAAAACGATCAGGTTTGTTAAAATGAGCAATTAGAAAAGTTAAAGGAATTAGAGTGATGTGTCCTTGAGAAAAGCAGGGATGCCTTCATAAAAAGTTCAGGCATTTCCTGGTTAGTCCTGAATGAGAGTGAATGAGAGTGTTTGATAAGATAAAAGGGGGAGTAAAGAGGAGAAGGTAAGGAATGTTTAATGCAGTTGGGGGTGCCTTGAGGGATGATTCTTTGAGGGGGGGAAAAAACAGTAAAAAAAAAAAATAATGCACTTACAGAAAAAAAAAGTGTTGGTGCTGCAATTCATCTTTTTGAATTAAATAATTAAAACCCTACCTTAAATTCACACTGAGGCGGGGGGGGGATAGGAGAGGCTGGGGGAAGGTCAAGGGGGGGAAAGAAAAGAGAGACATATGTAATACTCTTTGTAATCCCTTAAGCAATAAAACAAAATTAAAAAAAAAAACCCTACCTTAAATTCAAATCAAAATTTAGAGAGCATTAGATAATATTTGGAATTTGGGGAGAGGCTTATACTATTACTAGGGACCTACTAAGTAAGGGCATGTGGATTATTTGAGTCTTTGTGGGCCTGCAAGAGGTACTATAAAGAAAGATTTCTAGATAAAAGCAGGGAAGAAATATATTTCTAAACTTGTTTCAGGGAAAGTCATTTGATATATGTAGAAAAAGATATGAATACAACATATGGAAAATAAAAAGAATTCCTGAACTGACATAAAGTTCATAAGCCTTGGGCTTAGCAAGCCTGTATAACTTCTTTTTAATATAAAAGAGAAAGAAGCAGTCATGGGAAGTTCTTCCTTAGGCAATTATGTATTTCACGTGGCTGTTAGGCAGCTGTCAGTGTCGGTAATGACACTATGAAAATGGATATCTTAAATTTAAAAAAGGCCTTGTTTATATTGATAAGAAACCTCTACTAACCAACTGAAAGAAGTGCAATAATGAGAAAATATATGAGCAGTGAACCAAGTATACACTTCTTTCTCAAGCAAATTCTGATAAAAATAAATGAATCTGAATTTGTAGTAGAAGATAAGAGATAATATCAGCTTTGAGTCAAAAGGAGGTGACTTATTCACTCACCTTGTTGTTTATAACAATACATGTGCGCTCACTAATGAAGATTTACAACAACACCTCATCTTTCTGACATTGTTGTAATTAGCTAGTTATTAATAATAGGAAAGGAGAAAAAGAGAGGCCAGACATTATAAGCATGGACATTTGGGCAGCTTCACCGGGGAGCTGCAATTTCACACACCCCAGGGAACCACCAGCTATTCCCTGCAAGTCACTGGGGGAAGGGGTCCAACAAAGGGGAGATGGGCGCATGTGCACTGAGTCATGGGGCACAGGGAAAGTGCCTGTCTGTTAAGCTTGGGAAACCAGGCATTGGCTAAAGTAGGAAGGGCCATTGCAAGCGTGAAAATTTGGGGCATGCATAATCCCCCAAACAAAGGAGTTCATTCTCTTGGTTCTCCAGTTCCCTTGGCTTTGCTCTGACCCATGTTCCCTCCATGGTCATGTGGTCCCGTGGACCCCACATGCAAAGGACTATTGGACTGCAACTGGGGTCACAAACTAAGCTAGCCTGATTCTGGACTGGACACTGCGATATGGAGCAAAAATTCTGGACCCTGGCTCTGATTCCAGCTCTGCGGAAGCCAGAGTTATCCTCCTTCCTTGAGGGGAGGAAGGGAAAATGAGACCTTGGAAGCTCAGGGGTTTGATTCCACAGAAATAAAGCTTTCTATAATACCTCATCCTCCCGTGGGGCCTTGGGAAGCTCCTATTTCAGCGATACGCCAAGAATCCCACTTCCACCAATAATGTTTCCATGTCATCTGGCACATGCATTGGGCAAGAAATAGCCTCAAATGACTGGCTTGGAAGATATGGTGTGAATCAAGCTCCTGCCTCCTCAGACAGGTGAATTTCTCCATCAGCTAAGTCTGCCCATCCTAGTTTTAAAGAGTGCCATTGTTACAACTCTGAACTTCCTCAGTGGTGCATCCCTACTTCAAGAGTTCTCCTGTTAGTCTAAATGAAGTGTTAACATTTATAAATCAAACGTATTTTCCATGAGAAACAGGCTGGTCTTCATAGTTTATTTTCTGTTCCCCAGGAGAAACAGTGACAAGTCCTATAAACCTTTTTTCAGAGTCCCTTTAACCATGTTCTTGTCTAAATCGCCTGAACATTCAGAGGATCTCATGGCTTAGAAATTTTCAAAACTATGACACTGTACTTTCATGAAAGGGCTCAGGGCAATATTAATAAGACAGATAGCTTTCTACAATTATGCGTTTGGGTTTTTTTATTCAAAAATGCTACATTGCTGCTGAAACCGGTTTGGCTCAGTGGATAGAGCGTCGGCCTGTAGACTGAAGGGTCCCAGGTTTGATTCCAGTCAAGGGCATGTACCTGGGTTGTGGGCACATCCCTGGTGGGAGATGTGCAGGAGGCAGCTGATCGATGTTTCTCTCTCATCGATGTTTCTAACTCTCTATCTCTCTCCCTTCCTCTCTGCAAAAATTCAATAAAATATATTTTAAAAAATGCTATATTGCTGGTCAAAATGAACTATCTTAAACTAGGCAGGATAATATCCATGATGGTTGGTTAATAGACCAGGTTACTGGGAAAGGGGAATCTCTTTAAAAAATATTCACATTCTCTCAAATACACAACACTGAAAATAGAAACGAGTTCACAAAATACTTTCTTATGTTTATACACAGGAACAAAGTATTAATGGGAACCACAGTGAACTCTAATAATAAAAGTGGGAAAGAAACAAAATGAATAAATGTTCTCCTTCTTTCCTCTTGTGGTTTTATATTCTTTCCCCTCACTCCAGTTATTTCTCTCCTCAGAGTCCACAGTCTATCACTAAAGCACTGTGGGGTTCGGGTGGGCACTCTGAACTGAATTTGCCCAGGTTTTCTACTGGGCAAATTCAGTTCAGAGTGCCCACCCGAACCCCACCTTTCTCTCTTACCTATGCCACCTTGAGGCAGCATGACAAATCGGCACCAGCAGTTGCCTAGTTTCAGGGTGGGAAATGAGCATATGTGGTACGTATTCGCTCATGTGGCAGTATAATAAAATTCTGGAGCAAATAACATTGAGCTTTAATTTTGTATCCAGTGGCACGTAGCTATGTTCTCTTTCCTCTCCCTGGGCTTCAGGCCATGCCCTCCATTTGCCCATCAGTTTGTCCACTGCCCCCTTACACAATGCTGGGCGTTGTGAGCCTATGATCCCCACATCTGGTGCACTGACCTTCCCCTAGTTTGCCAACATCACTCATCTGATTCCTTTACATAAAGATCTCTTCAAACGCACCTCTATGATATGACTTTTTTTCTCTCATTAAATAAAAATGAAGATCCTCCTCAATGAATGGCATAGAGTAACTCTTTTTTTCCTGATCTATTGTACATTATAACTCTTAATTTTTTTCATTCTGTTTGCTTTATGATTTAATTTCAGCATATAATCATACAGTGGCTTATTATCAGTTTTCTCAGCCTATTGTCATCTGTTTTCAATTGTAGGCTTTAAAGAGCAGCAGGGAGTGTGTCTGTGAACTGCACTGTATGGTGTCCCAAATAGCATTACACAGAGGTCCATGTCGACTGGATGTTCATTAATGACAGTGTCCAGGAGGTTCTGCCTTCCCAGTTTCCTCTCTTATTGAACTGCCTACTAGTGGAAGAGTGTTTAGGACATTTTTGTGTTAGAGTCTAATCAGAATGCCACAGTACTGTTTCACTCTTTGTGCCCTGCCCTATAGTGGCTCTGGCATTCGAGTGAGGGGCAATGGAGAGAGAATACCAATGTTTCACATAGGCAATGGTATTGAAGATTTAGGACATAGTGTTTTATTGGTGTGTCTATTTGAATCAACAATCCAATGAAAAGAGCCCTTCCTTCTTCCCTCCCTCCCTTCCTTCCTTCCTTCGTTCCTTCCTTCCTTCCTTCGTTCCTTCCTTCCTTCCTTCCTTCCTTCCTTCCTTCCTTCCTTCCTTCCTTCCTTCCTTCCTTCCTTCGTTCCTTCCTTCTTTCTTTTTTTCCTATCTTTATTCCTTTCTTTCTTTTTTTAGACCCATTCTACATTGAACTATTACAATGGTGAAGATTTTTATATCACCAAAGGCATAATTACATGGTGAATGTAAGAAATAACAGTTTGGTGCAGGTTTATATGGCAAATGTATTTTCCATTGTTATTTCAAATTCCTTTCCTCACCCTACCTTGAAAGAAAAACTCTTTCAAAGAGCATTTGGCTTTTTAAAATTTTTATCATCTATCTGTTTAGCCATCGCTCCCTGATATATGCATACTGTGAGCTAACAGAAACAACCCTTTTTGTTTCTCTTGAAGATATCTAAGTAAAGTTTCAAGTAGCCAATTAGCTTTTTGACCTAAGCTTTGTTGGCTGCAGAAAGCCTGAATCCCAGGAACATTTGGTTCTCAAGGCATTTGGATCTCATAAGAAAGACTCAGTGCCAGCACCAATCAGAATGGCTGCCAGTTGTTATTCTTCTTCACAACTGGCGGCCATTTCCAGCACTGTTACGGAGCTGTGATCAATCTCTGCACCCGTCTATCAGTGGATGTTCATAGAGAGAGCGGTGTGGCTGCATCTGCAGATACCACACGGAACCAGAAGGGAGAAAGAAGGAGGGAGAGTGTCAACCCCCAAATACATACAGTGAGAAAGGATACAGGGAGAGAAAATGCAGGGAAAAAATGCAACAGCTAGCTATATGTCATGATATAAAGTCAGAACAAAAGAGGAAACCAGTAACCTATAATAGCATGCTTATTGTTGGAATGCACAGTTTCCATCCCATGAGTGAGCGTGGACCTTAATTTAACCCTTGAACAGATTATCTCAATGTTTCGTGGCTATGTCTTGTCTTTGCAGCAATACCTGAAGCTTGTTATCAAGAGAAAGAATCTGAGAATCCTTTATTTATATACCCTATGAGGTTAGAATCCTTCTGTGTCTATAGTTATGTGTTAGTGTGTAAGAATTTAACATGTTGATTGTTTTATATATAGTTTGGGTTTTTGTTTGTTTTATTTTGGGTGTTTTTTTTCCCCCCGCAAATCTGTCATCAAATTCTTTCTTACAAACAAGGAAACTGAGCAATCATTTTGAAAATTAATAAAAGAAATTGCCATACATCTTTATGCAGGAATCTATAAAGTGGTGATTATATTCTCCTGTATTTTATGTTTGTAAATATTATAATTCTTTCTCAGGACCTGGACTAGGAAATCCTAAATGAATTCTATGACTTAATTTAAAAATACTGCCGAAACAGGTTTGGCTCAGTGGATAGAGCGTCGGCCTACGGACTGAAAGGTCCCAGGTTCGATTCTGGTCAAGGGCATGTACCTGGGTTGCAGGCACGTCCCCAGTAGGAGATGTGCAGGAGGCAGCTGATCGATGTTTCTCTCTCATTGATGTTTCTAACTCTCTATCTCTCTCCCTGCCTCTCTGTAAAAAAATCAATAAAATATATTTAAAAAAATACTGCATTTCTTATCTTTACAGATGCATATATGTATGTCTTTTATACATTTAGTGTGAGCTGCATCATATGATTCCTGAAGCCCTTTAATTCTATGTTGAAAGCTGAGTTCACATTGCATAAAATTTCTGTTTAATTGCCCTGCAATGAACTTAGCTCCTCAGCGCTTCTCTCTGAGTGAGCTTAGAATGCCTTACATAGTCAATCAATAAAGTTAGCAATTTAATGTCTCTGCTCTTATTTCATAATGCTGTTTTATAAGTATTCTTTTCAACTTCTGTGTTCAATAAAATTCTCTTGAATAAATGGATTCATGTTAGCTTAAAAATTAAAGAGGAAAAAGTGCTTTCTAAAATCTAACAAGATGTTTGATATAGTTGAAAGATCAAACAGTCTGAAAGAAAGGGTGAAAACACAGAAATATTTCAAGTCTATCAAAACATTAAATATATTCCACATCTGCCCAGGGATCTAAGCCTTCTCCCAGTACCAGTTAAATCATATCAAGCAATTGACATTCTTTGGGGGAAATGTATATATAGGGAAAATTATCTATATCTATGTCTGTCTTTATATCTATATTTCTTACAATATGACCATATGGATTTCTAAAGGGAAAAGAGGAGTACAGAAAAAATATTTTGGAAGTATTGCAAATAGAATATTCAGAGTACATATAGATAAATTATTTTATTTAATTCAACATATCTGTAGAATCTCCTGTAAAATTCCAGCCTGAAAAAATATTATCAAGTGAACCTATAGCTCAGTTCTTTGTTTGATAAAACTCAGTCCAAAAGGGTAGTAAGTTTGCGTATTCCAAAGTTAAGCTATGATTTTCTTCTGCAGTAACATTTGCTTTTATCAAATCTTCCAGAGACTAGTGAAAATGGAAGCAACATTTTTCTTAATAAAGTCTCACTATTTACAGAAAATTCTAATATTTTTTAACAAAAAGACACTAAACCTTTTGAAGAGTTGCATTTAAGTTGAAGATAAGAGTTGTCCTTTTTTTTAAAATATATTTTATTGATTTTTTACAGAGAGGAAGGGAGAGAGATAGAGAGTTAGAAACATCGATGAGAGAGAAACATCGATCAGCTGCCTCCTGCACATCTCCTACTGGGGATGTGCCTGCAACCCAGGTACATGCCCTTGACCGGAATCGAACCTGGGACCTTTCAGTCCGCAGGCCGATGCTCTATCCACTGAGCCAAACCGGTTTCGGCAAGAGTTGTCCTTTTTCTAGAATATTCCGTAAGTCATATGGGGGAAAAAGTCGGGGGAAAGCAAAAGATAATCTTAAATTGTATATAAGTTTAAGAGATAGATATCAATATTTGTTTTGGAACTTAATCTCTTTATCTAAGTAGCAACAAAGCATGAGCTGTCCCCTTAAATTAAGAATCCCACAATTTATTTGCTGTTCATTAAATATTCCAAGCCATAGTCCTGAGACAATTACAGCTCCATCATCATTCTCTAAATAATCCAGGGAGTAGAGGAAATTTCTGGGCAATTTGGTGACATCAGCACCTCCATGACTTTCTGTGCATACACTTCCCTCTTAGTGATCACTTCTAGAGTGCTCTTCATGGGCAGCCCAGTGACCAAGATAATGCTCTCATCTTCCTCAAGGAATGTTCTCCCCACCAAAACTGGTTCCGTTTATGTCTCAATCTCTTAGAACTCTTTGGAAAACAAAGGTAAACTAATAAATTAACTGGATTTAAAATTGGAGTGGTTCTAAATGGTTTTATTTGATGCTTTTCCAGGTAATCTATCCATTACAATAGTAGAGTAAGTACCATGGAGATTTTAGGTATGCTGGCAAGACAAGCGAGGAGGTATTTGGAGGCAAGAATACTAGTACCTGTGAAATCAAAACAATAAAGGAGACCACTCTTCCAAGGAGCCACACGTTTTGCCTGGATGCTGAGCCTTGAGGAAAGGCAAGATTTACTAATCTTCAGTTTTTGCTGATGATTCCAAATCCTTATATAATAGCAACAGCCCAGTTGACTATGACCAACTATACTACCATTAGAGTTTAGAAGTGAAAGGTTCTCCAAAATATTAAAATCAAAATCTTACTAACAAGTTCTTGATCTCCCCCTGCCTTTGATTCCAATCCTGTAAGCTTGAGTTCCTGCCTTCCTACTTTGTCCTGTGAACACTTTAGCTTCATTTTCATCACCTGAACTGGCTTGCTGGCAACTGGCCTCAGAGATTTGCTAAAAAGTGGAAGATGAAAGAGCAGAAGTTATTTTTATACTTTTGTACGCCTTTAATGAGGAGAAGAGAGTTTTGTACAACACTGCAGGTCTATATCCTGACAGTGAGGAAGCATATCTCCTTATGGTACCAAATCCCTGCTGCAAGTAGAATTCTAGAAAATAAGATAAGGGATAGAAGAGATGGTCACATTCGCTGTAATTTTACCTATATTAACTTCTTACTGGAGTTTAGAAGTGATGTGTGGAGATAAAAGCCACAGAGTATGATGTCATGAAGACATCATAACTACTTTTAAGCCAAATCAACTTTTGCAATGACTCAACATATCTGCATTTTAATGTCAGTGAAATGTGAGATTACCAAGTTGCTTTTTATTATAAAACTAGAGGCCTAGTGCATGAATTTGTGCATGGGTGGGGTCCCTCAGCCTGGCTGGCGATCAAGGCCTATCAGGCCGGCTGGGGGGAGAGAACCCGGGAGGTTGGCTGGCTGGAGGGATGGGCTGCGGGAGGTTGGCCAGCCAGCCCCCTGATCGGGGCCAATTGGGGGGCTGGCTAGGCGGGGGGGACGAGCCATGAGAGGTTGGCTGTGGGAGCACACTGACCACTAGGGGGCAGCTTCTGCATTGAGCGTCTGCCCCCTGGTGGTCAGTGCACGTCATAGCGACTGGTCAACCAGTCGTTTGGTTGTAAAGGTTGCTTAGGCTTTTATATATATAGATGAGTTTGTTTAAAACTCAATACTCAATCTGCAAAGGGTAAAGGAGAGAGGCCCAAGTTAAATGAGATATTCATTCACTATATTTCTGTAAAATACCTACTTTATGCAATAAATATGACATTTGAGTGTTTATAATGAGTTTTAGATATACTATCTTATTTAATCCCCAAAATAACCCTATAAAAAATCAAGTTGGATAATTTGCCAGGACTTATAACTATTTGTAATATACAGATGTATAAGACATCTTTCTTGCCTTCAATAATTTTCATTTTGAAATATCCTTCTTAAAAAGTATGATCACAGAAGATGAGTTATGTCAATTCTATATTCTGTCCTCCACAGTACTTGGAACTCAATATATATTCAAACAATATCTGGGGTAAGAATAAAATAAGTAATATGACAACATCTTGAAAAGAGTGTCAGGTGCTTTGGAAAGGCATTTGAATTAGTGAAGAGTCTCTGGTTGGAGGTTCAATGAAGATAACTAGGAGTCTTAAGTTCAACATATTTATTATCTTCAAATTATTTCTTAAGGTCCATTTTTAAAACTATTTAAAGAAAGTGCAACTAATTTCAAATGTTTTTGATGACATTGCTTCATTAAAGCATCATTAGGTTACTTATTTTTAAATTTCTGGGCATTTTTTTTGAGAGATAAGTAGTCAGACATTTTCTATTATAGGATAATAAAAATCATAATCTAAATATAAAATGATGTGAAGAATTTTAAGAATAGAGACCCCCTGGATGGTGTGGGTCAGTTGGTTGGAGTGTGTCCAGGCACCAAAGGGTTTTGGTTTTGATTCCTGGTCAGGGGACATAGGCTGTGGGTTTTATGTTTCTCTCTAATATTGATGTTTCTCTCTATCTCTTCCTCTCTCTCTCTCTCTCTTTCTCTCTCTCTCTCTCTCTCTCTCTCTCTCTCTCTCTCTCTCTCTCTCTCTCTCTCATCAATAAAAGCATATCCTCAGGTGAGGATTAAAAAAAAGAATAGAGAGCAATTTAAAACAACATAAAAGTATGTATCAAGTTTTTGGATGCTGTTATTATCTAGCTTTAAAAATGTGAAGATGCTTTTCTTTTATAGAATAAATTCAATGTCTTAACTTAGTATTTAACTCTCTCTCTAATCTATCACCATTATTTATCACCAAGCTCAAAAGCTACCTCTCCTATAGAGTCTTCCTCAATTCTCCCAGAGATTAATTTCTCCACCCTCTTTGGCATAGCTCTACTTCATTTAATATACCTTTTACAACATTTAATATAATACAGTACCTTGTATTAGAGTTTTCTGTGTTGTCGCCACTTTTTATTTCTATTACAGCAACGAACACAAACAAAATAGCCAAGGAATGTTTAATTACAGCAACCTGGAGATGAGTAGATGTAAAACATTTTTAAATATATGAGCCCATAAAAATATAACTATTGACAGTCTGTATTAATATCATATAGAGTTTGGATTACTCCAATGAAGAGACTACATCATTCAACTATTCTTTTTGGGAAGACTCTTTAGAAATTCATAAACCAAACTGATTTCAGTTTAACACCTTTATGTTTTCACTTTCTGATAAAGACGCTAACAAGAAAAGAAAGGGTCATATAGCATCCAAAAGCTTCAGGAAATAGTAATAACAGTGAACCAGAATTACCTACAAACTGAGCCATAAGCCTCTGATTACCTAAGAATGTGGTCAGAGTGTGATACAGAGATACATCTGAACAAGGTGAAAGGATAAAATTGTAGAAAGAACACTTAAATAGAACCACTACAGAAAGAAAATGACAAGAAGGAAGCTCTACTATGTCATTTTTCCCCCTTCTATCTTGGGAGTTCATGTTTTGAACAACAGTGGTTTCTGTAATAATCAATGAAACAGGTTCTCACTATTGGGCCCCTGCTGTGTGGCAAGTCCTGTTAGATTTCAAAATCACGGAAGGTTTAACTGTAAGGAAGATGCCATTTAGGCTCCATAAGATAACATGGGAATAGGGTTTATTGAAACCAATGCTGTGATCAGAATCACTTCTTTTGTTAAAGATTGCTAAACTAAATCCAGCTGCATTGGGCAAGCCCCAATATGTAATAAAGTTTCATTGATACCTAAGAGGACAAAGAGAGAAAGTGTGAGAATGAACTCTTGGATAATTTTTAAGGGACAACTAATACCAAAACATTCTCTTAATTTTTACCATAAACTTTGTTTCCAATCAAAACACGACAAAAGTTATTAAAATATTTAAATGGCCTGATTTTTGGCATTGACTTTCCCCCATTCCATTGGCAGCTTTTCCACGTTATGCCTCCATTTTTAATTACACAAAGTGAGGATAGTATCTGCCAAACTATATTATATCATTGTAGTGAGACAGAACAAAAATACATATGAGAATAATAATTTAAAAAAAATACATGAAAAGTTATTGTCACTTACACTGTAATATATTATTCAAAGATACTAATGATCCGAAAAAGGAGCTAGAGAACAAAGTGAGGAATGCCATTTAGAAATTATTTATTTCTCATTTTGTCTAGAAATAACATTATAAATAACGTGAAATATAACCACGTCTATAACTCTTAGGGGTTAGAAAAATGAGCTTTATCCTGACCCTAAATTATGAATCAGGCTATTTAAATACTCATTCAATAATTTGGAGAGGGGAGAAATAACAGTCTTCACCCTTTGGCGTCCCACTGCATAGGGAAGGTAATGTGGTAAAGATTCCCGTCATATATGTGAGTTAATATTAAGTTTAGATGACTTCCAGAAAAATCATACCCTACGTGTCTTTGAAGGAAATAAGAGAGACATAAAATATTGAAATCTTTACTTTGCCAGAGGAAACTAACCTTGTGTTTACACATCAACAGAACATGCTGCTGCATTTTTTTTTTTTAAAAAAAGCAGGTAAAACAGGTACTTAGCATTGTTAAAGGAAAAACAAATGAAGCTTCTTTTCATTGGACTGATTAACTGCTTCGTTTCCTTTTGCGTTGTTTCTTAATCCCATCAATTAGTGTTGTGGCATAAACGAGTGAGCTTGCCTTGGAAGGAAAGAGCCAGTGTGCTTGTGGGTGTGGCTGAGGCACAATCTGTGATTTCACTCTGCAGGGAACAGGACCCAGTGGGTCTGTGAGATATTGAAAAAGCAAGGCTATTGCGCCAGCATGACAAAAGATGGAAAGAACGACAAGGGATTGCCTGAGCATTGTCTTCAGTAAATTAATGTGGAAAAATAAAAGGACACCAGTTAAGAAATGGAGGAAGTACCATGAATTTTAAGGGGAGGTCATGATCCTCCTCTTTCATCACAGTGGTTATGTTAATTATTACGTTTAGTGCAGTAAAAAATAGGATTGCATAATTTATCATAAACTGAGAAATTATTGCCATTATCTTTTTTCCCCTATTGGGAAGGTTTTGTTTATTGTTGCTTTTTACCTATTGTTTCTACTTTACAAAGTTAACAAATGTGCGAGGGTTAGGTAATATCTATAAATGCTGGAGGTCTTCCAATATAATACAAATATTGTTACAAGATACATTATATATACAAAAGGAAATGCACATATTAAAGCAAAAAAATAATCTTTTTTTTTGGGGGGGAGACTTAATCTCAAAGTCTTGACTTCAGAATACTAGTCATAGTTACCTTTTAGTTAAGTGTATCCTCTTGGCTAGAGGAAGAGTAATTCAGAAACACTGAGATGAGTTTTGGAGATGACGCCTCCATTGATCTTGATGATTTAGGGAGGTGGGTTCATCCCTTCTTTCACGCAGGATTATCTTTAATGATTTCCAGGGAACCCAAGTGCATCCATGCGGTGGCTCCCTAAATCTTTTGCTTTAGGAAATAACCAGCCTGAGTTCTTGGGTGAGGCTATGAACGCGGCAGACACATTAGGATTCTCCAATGCACTAATTGATTTAGCAGCAGTTTAAAACAATGTTGAGCATTGTCAGAGATGTTCCTTTGAGGTATTAAATCAAGTTTCCCAAGATGGATTGCATGCTAACCACATACTATCTAAAAATCTCAAGGGCTGTTTATTGTTCTGCAATTTATGATCGCCTTGTTAGAGGATTGCACATCAGCTTCCCTCGAGCCTAGGAAGAAACAGAGACAAATAGCATGCAAACTATATTGAACAATTCATTATATTATATTGTAGAAACCTAAGCACAGTGTGGAGATAACCCTTTTATGCACGCTGCCTTATTGAACAGTAATCACTCTGTAATGCTTTAGATATTTAAATCATATTTATAATAACACATATTAATGTAACATCCCTCATAAAGTTCTCGAGGCATTTTATGGGGCGTATAAACCATGGAAAAATACAAAATTTTAAAATGCAGATATACCTACCCTGGGATCTTTGAAGCAACCTAATGAGGAATATATACAAAATCCCAGGCTGACAGTTTAACTATTTAAGTAGCATATAGAATAACTCAAACACATTTTAAGATATTGCTGGTTACGAACTCATTCTTTATCTAAATATTTGGCCAGGTTGTATAAGTGCTTATTTTCAGTTTTACTGTTATGGGTCGGAAGAAAGATTAAAAATGTTTAGAACATTTTCAATCAAAGCTTTCACATTCACCTGCTTGAAAATCAATCACTAATTTGCTTTTACGTATTCTGTAAAATTACATTTTTAGAGCAGTGGGGTTAATTTAAAACAAATGAAGTTATTTATCTTGGCCTAGATTTGGTATAGGGCTGTGCACTTATGTGTCCAGTAGATAATTCAATATTTGTTGTTGACTGATTAATCTGTTTATCCTCAAAGAAAGAAAGTGGGGAGTCTTGGGGTTTCATGAGGGGATTCTATACTTTTTACAATATGGGACTCTAACTTGACCTGGTCTAAATTGGTCTAGTTGCTTCCTTTGACATTTTCTTTAAGTTGTTATTATTATTATTATTATTATTTTACCATTTACTGGTTAAATACAAAACTATGAAAAAGTTTGCAATCAACCTAACTATGTACACGCACTATTTAATGCTCTAGTTTCTCTTTTCTTCTTTTTTAAAGCATTTTTAAACTTATAATATTCCAAACAGAAATAATGAGTTAAAAATATTCTCCTTTATAATTATACTGCTTTCATATGAAGGAGACATACAATGTTTCATTTCTAAAACATAACATGTTCATCAGTCAGATGAAGGAGAGAACATGAGAACAGAGCTTTCTGACTGGAGGCCAGTCACATCATTAGCAGTGATGCCACTACCCACAGCCCCTCCCTCCTCCTTCTTGCTCTTGGCTTGATTCGTTGCACTTACTCTGTGCAGTGGTGAGGAAGGCAGCCAGTGTTCCAGGAAAGGAGTAGAATGGACATAGGGTGGCCAACTCCCAAGTTGTTCGGCAGTTATTCCAGGGTCAGAAGCCTTTCTTCACCACGTCATCTGCAGCTTAGAATGCAGCTTAGAATGTTTCACATGAAGGAAACATTATAGTGTGAATAAGTGGTTTCCTTTTTGTTGGGGAAGAATGGAATCCAGCAGGAGTCCGTTATTAGCATTGACATTCAATTGTTTAAACATAATGAAAGTTCTCTCCATGGTATCCTGCTGTCTGGTTTTGTGTTCTTAATTTTTAACAAAGCTGCTAAACCCAGAAGTCTGCTCACCAGTATTGCCATACTGTATTTAAGTTGCAATGCATACGAAATTCTTTTTATGAAAATGGGCCTTTCTGAAAATACAACTGAGCTCAGGTCTAACTGCAAAAGAAAGATTCTTTTCTTAGGAAAAAATGAGCTGCTCTACTGTTTTAAGCAGAACTGTCTAGACTACTTATCTCCTATTTTCATAAGTTCTGAACTCAAATCTTTGGAGTCAAAGCATAAAGAAACAGAAAAGATTAAAAATATTTTCAGAGGTTCTGTGACTTAATCTCAATTCACTTTTGATCATTATTTTCATACAATTCCTGGGAATGACTAAACAACCATGCATTATGGGAGCGTCTGTGCTAGGTGTTGAGAGTCAACAGTGAATACAGAATCCCTGACTGTATGTGTTTTCCAGTGTAAGGACTTTCAGCTTCCAGATGATTAGATGATTTGGTGGTAAAAACATTTATATATATGACCCTTGAACAACATGGGTTTGAATTACATGGGTTGACACACACGTTTTTTTCAAAAATACAAGCAATACCATAAATGTATATTCTCTTCCTTATGATACTCTTAATAACATTTTAGTTTGTATAGTACTCTGTTGTAAGGCTATAGATTATAATACATATAGCATATAAATCATGTGTTAACCGAAAGTTTTTATAGTCAACAGTAGGCTCTTAGCAGTTAAGTTTTGGGGGAGTCAAAAGTTACATGTGGATTTTTAACTGCACCCCTAAGCCCCATGATGTTCAAGGGTTAATCATATGCATAATCTCCAAAGTATTTTTATGCCTGTGTTTTTATAGCTTTTATCAGTAAATCTGATAGAAGCCTGACATGGGCTTTCTTATTTTAAAACAGTTGATTAACCTTCCCCATGCACTTATAATTGAGAGCACTTCAAATAATGTTACTTGAATTAGAGGGAGTGACACTCACTGGGTAATTTGCCTGTGTATGCATGCTAAGGGTGCTAGATCTGCAAAAGTTCTGTGGAAGTCTCCCTGATAGATTTCAAAAGTTCTGGCTACTTGCCAGAGAAAAATGAGTATCACATGATATCACTAATATGTGGAATCTAATGAACAAATAAACTGATGAACAAAATAGATCCAGAGGCAAAGAACCATGGGACAGACTGATAATTTCAGAGGGAAGGTGGGGGTTGGGGGGGCAGGTAGAGATTAACTGGGGAACTTATATGCATACATGCATAACCCATGGACACAGACAATAGTGTGATGAAGGCCTGGGAGGGGCAGGTGCAGGGAGGAGGGGGTCGATGGGGAAAAAGACAACAACAACAAAAAAACAAAGGGGACATCTGTAATACTCTCAACAATAAAGATAAATTTTAATAAATAAATCAATATATTTAAATGTTAAAAAAAAAAGTTCTGGTAAGTTGCTCTTACCCCCTAGAAAATTTCCCCCAACAACTACTAGAGATGCACAATTGTTCACTGAAAATAAATCAGGGAGACTTCCGATATGTGTTTTCATCTGCACTGATAGGATGTTCATAGAGTGGTGATTGATTAACACATTACCTGCCAATCAGTCTTCACACTGTAACTTTTGTTGAAGGGCTCTTATTAGTGTCTTTGGACCAACACAGAGTCAGCCTCCTTCCTTTATCACATGACAGCTTTTAGAATGTTTTAACTAAATTGTAATGTCCTACTGAGTCTTGTCTCTGTGAGACCAAATCCATTAAGTCTTAAGAAAACATGCATCATTTGATGTGGTTCTGAGATTTCCCAACATACTAGTCACTTGCTTCTCTCTGATCCAATTCAGGTACCTCTACATTCCTCTACTCTGGTAAAATTTCTCCATCGACTAAATAGGAATGTCTGCCAGATTCCTCCTTTTAAACTCAAAAAATATTTTTGAAAAAATGTGAAATGATATTCGTAAACATAATTAACAAATTGACTGCAAATCCGTCTGAGGTAGAGCATCTCCTATATTGTTTCCTATTTTGTCTGTTAATCTGAAAATTTTCCATAAGTGTCCTAAAATAATCTGATCAATATTTTCAAAAAGTTATATAGTTATAGTTAAAATGCAGACTCTGGAATTATACTTACTGTCTTCAAATCTGAGGTTTGCTGTAACTAGCTTTGTTACCTTGAAGCAATTGATTAACTTACAACTTTCTGAATATGTAAAATGGGGATGATAAGAAATTTTTCTAGTTCATTTGATTGTTATGAGATAACTCCAATAAATGAGGTGAAGTAATAAACACCCACAAAGGAACTGAAATACCATAAGCACTGTAAGAAATTTTAGTTATTTTTATTAATACTGAGAATACTTCAAGAAATGGCATGTAACATGACACCTGATTCAGTTAATCAAGTTCTTGTTTTTTGTTTTTTTTTTTGTGCTCTGAGTATAAGAATTAGAATATCGAGGTTTATTTTTTCAGACATGATGTCTAAAATGATGTGGGTCTGCTAAGCCCTTTGTGAAATCAAATTATGATTTACTTTGACACTTGGAAACTCTAACTCTGTTGAACTCTGAACTCTGAAGCTCATTCCACAGCTTATAGCATAATTGTTTTAAAATGCCATTGTCCCAAATGTATACAGATCTAACTCCTATGTCTTAAATATATCTAGTTCTTTTTTACAAGATTGAGGGTTTTAGAAATATATTTCATTTTTTCAAAATATCCTTTGAGTTTAAAATGAGGACTATGGCAGTCATTCATATTTGGGAGATGGGGAAGCTAAGGAATTAAAGGCTTAAGTGAGCTGTGAAAGACCATTCTGATACTTAAAATGAATGAATGAATATTATAAAAGAGACTCACTGTTTCCTGTGGAGTTTGAGTACTATTGCTCCTAAAACTATTTTGAATAAAAAAAAAATCATATATCTCTCATCAATCCTGAAAGATGGGCTTATGGAGGAAATGAGCAAAACATCAGGTAAAGAAATAAAGTAATTGGCATTGGTTAAAGCTGAAAGGAAATAGGTCACAGGCTGCCAAAAATACAAAAAATAAGTGACATAAAAAGTACTTAAACAAGGGCTATTAAAATATCACCAGTAAGAGTGAACACAAGTGAAAACTGAGTGTGAAATTTGTGGACTTTGAAGTGGCCAAGATATGAAATTCTTTTTTTTTAAATCTCTTTCATATAAAAGAAGAAATTGGGCTGCCAAGTCATGAAATCTTGCAAAAACATATTTCAACCGAAAGCCTGTTTGCCAAGTACATTTTCACTTGAAGATAGATCAGCATGTCCAGATGACAGGGATCCATGGGTATTAACGTAAATGGCAAGTAACATTTCTAAGCTTCTTACAACTATATTTGAAGTCTCATCTAGTCACAGAGCAGTCAAGGAACTGTCTTCTTGGCTGATATCTCTTATTAATCTCAAATAATAATTATTTAGGTAGAGGATCGATTTAGGGTCACTTACTGATTGTCTTAATAAAAAAGCTAGAAGTTTAAGTAATCCAGAGACCTCACTATTCTAAATATTTAGAAAGCCATAATATAGCATTTTTTAATCCATAACATAACATACATTCGTAGATTTAGTCTTTGTTTATTTTAACATCCAATACCACTGTTGCTTTAACTAATCTAATTTGCCAGTTCAATCCAAAGAACCAGTTATTTCTTATGTGGATACATATAGGATGTCCCGGAAAATATATACACACACTTTGAATAATTATAAAGGCAGTGTTTATTAAAATATACTTCATTTTCAAAATTGAGCTATTGGCTATTAAAGTGTATATACATTTTGGGGGGAACACCTGTATAATAAATACACATCAAATGAGGTGTTGCTTAATTTTGAGGTTCTTAGAGGACATATTATTTGAGCCTGGGTTGATGTAGCAAATCTAGAATAGAAGAACCATAAGAGTTGTTTTGCAACTTTGTTTTGCCAATTTGAGTGAGCCACTTCATTTCATATAGTCTATAAAATGCCATATCAGTCAGGATAGGCTAAACTATGCTATTTTGCATTAACCAATATGATCCTTTATTGTAGTCACTCAAGGACTCAGGCTTATGGAGGTCCTATTTTCATGCTTTCATGATTGCTACTAAAGAAGAAAAGTTGCTTTGGCAATTAAGTATTTCTGTTTGAAAGTGATATATGTTGCTTCTACTTAGATTTCATGAGTTAACACAAGTCACATGGCTATATCTAACTTCAAAGGAGTTGAGAAGTGTAGTTTTATTATATGCTGGAAGGGAGAAAAACTAGTTATTTATAAACTAGAGGCCCAGTGCATGAAATTTGTGCAGGGACGGTTAGGGTCCCTAGGCCTGGCCAGTGATCAGGGCCGATCAGGTTCCCTGCTTCCCCCCATCCTCCTTCCCTCACTCCCTCAGCACCCCACTGACATTGCTGGTTGCCTGCCATGTTTCGCGTTGTCCCCTGGTGGTCAGCACATGTCATAGCAAGCAATTGAACTCCTGGTCTCCCGGTTGAACTCCCGAGGGCACACTTTGCATATTAGCCATATATATATATAGACTAGGGACCCAGTGCATGAATTTGTGCACCTTGAAAGGAACTGTAGGCCACGAGGCTGCAGTAGGCACAGGGGCTGGTCTCGGTCCATCCTCTGTGCCCCAGCCCAGCCCCTCTCACCACACCCCAGGTCACCTGTCTGCTAGCATCTCTGCTCCTGCTGCTGCCACTCCCATGCACTGACAGTGACAGCCACGCTCACACCCGCTGAAGGCGCGATTGGGGCCAGCACTGTCAGCGAGTGTGAGCAGCAGCTGCTGCCATGATTGCCCCTAAGGAGTAGGGGGGGTGGAGAAGCCCTCAGGGGTGATCAGGGCTGGCAGCTGCCGCTCGCACCCGCTGATGGCTCCAAGCAATTGGGACTGGCGCCGGGTACCAACAGTGGATGCAAGTGGTGGCTCTGGTGCCGGCTGTGGGAGCGAGCAGGGCTGGTGCTGGCGCTGGCAGTGGATGCGAGTGGTTGCTTCGGCACAGGCAACAGGTGTGAGCAGGGCCATCTCTGGCAGTGGGTGCGAGAGGCAGCTGCTGGCCCCGATCTCCCCCCAGGAGCATGGGGAGGTGGAGAAACCCTGAGGGCCAATTGGGGCCGGCAGCCGCTGCTCGCACCTGCTGACGGCGCCGAGAGATCAAGGTTGGCACCGGGCACCAGCAGTGAGTGTGAGCAGGGTCGGCGCTGGCAGCAGGTGCAAGCACCAGGTGGGACCACAGTGCGTGGAAGCAAAGAATTTTCAGTAACCACCAGAGGCTCGCCCTGATGACAGCGACCAGCACCCTGCCTTGGTCTGGCGCCCCTGCTCTCTTGCTCCACCATCCTACTGTGGCTGACACCTACCATGTTCCACGCATGCCCCCTGGTGGTCAGCACTCATCATAGCACCTGGTTGTTCAGTTCCACCATCCAGTCTATTTGCATATTAGCCTTTTATTATATAGGATAGTTGTATTACTCTCTGGAATAAATGTAATTACTTATTTGAAAATACTTTAAATACAATATAATTAATCAAAGATTATAATTTGTATATATATTTACATAAAGGAAAATAAACTGAATATTATAAGAATGGTATCATATGAAGTAGAATATTCCAATATGCTTAATTACATGAAAGTTCAGATTTTATTATAATTTTACATCCCTGTGCCCAAAGACTATTGGGGTGCTTGAGGCTACCTAAAAGCACAAACCACCTTCATGTTTTAAAATTAAGGTACAGTTTTAAATTTACAAAGTTAAACTTTTAAATTTAAGCACATTAATGTTAAAGTGGAAAAATTGAAAATGTTTTATTTTAAATTTACTTGTATTTGCAGACCTATTTGTTAATCTTCTTAAGAGTTTTTTTTTTTTTTTGTCTCTGTGAAGTAAATTTGAGAATAGAGATAATTCAAGCAAATGTTACTTTTGCTTCATTTTCTTGCAGACAGAATTACCTGGGTGAATTAGAGAAAAAAATTACTCAGCGGTGCAGTATTTAAAAAGAAAATGACTTGCTTTCCTTAGTTTGGAAGATATCCGATGTCTCCTATTTCTGTCCTTCCAGTTTCCAGAGCAGAGAAAGCCCCAAACACGTTGAGAGAAAAACAACAGGCATCTCACCCAAAGAGAGCAACCTCCTCAGCGGGTGAAAGAACCCCAGAAGCTGTGGAGAAGTCGGTCTCCACCCAGTCATTCCTCTCCCTGCACCATCCCTGGCAGAGGACATAACTAAAACGTGTTCTCAGCTGAGAAGGGAGGACTCTGCCAAAGCAAATTCTGTGCACGTAGGTTCTGAACACATTGCTAGCCAGGCAATTCTATTTAGTGAGAAGCAAACCTCGATCAATTCCATGATGTGTGACTTGACTGAATCCCTAATTCTCCCTACGTCTCCATTTCCTCATCTGTAAAATAGTTAAAATATCACTTGCCTACACACCTTGCAGGATTCAGGGGAAAATCAAAGGAGATGATGTTTGTAAAAGTAAAAAACCTACAATGATAAAAATCAAATCAATGTCTGATTTATTTTCTCTACCAATCTGCCCTCAACCTCTATTTTCTTTCTATACACAGGAGATGATACTGCTTTGTGTGGCACCATCTAAATAAGAGGCCCAACACTCAGGGTAATGACAGATGAATTACATTCTCCCCTCCCCCCTGGAGAAAGCACAGCATCATTCAGGTGAAATAGGAGTGTTACTATCAGAGGGGAAAAAAACACACCCTGACTTCCTATAAATTAATTTTAAAAAGTAAATAATTCTTCAATGTGGAGACCTGTGTTTAGGAAAATCGCTGTGGCATATCTCACAATAGACTTTAATATGTCAAGGGATCCGGACTGGTAAAAAGCCACGTTCGCATTCACCTAGGAAATACGACATGCTCACAGATCGGGGTCACACACTCTCTTTGTTGTGGCATAAGAAGGTGGTATTGGTAACATCCTTCATTGACTCCAGGGGTGAACAGCAGCAGAGGCCACGGTGGTGATGATGCGAAGGCAGCATCCCCACAGGCGGCGAACACTGACTCCTAAGGTAGTCAGCGATTGCCCACGCAGAACAATCTGGCAGGTCTCATTACTGGTTGAATAAGTGATAGGGTGTCAGAGAAAACAAGATGGATAACAGGCTTGTGTGTGTCAGATTGCAGGTACCACTGGAGCCCTCACAAAGGGCATCAGTCATAAGAAGGCGACGGATTACAGAAACATTCACCCATGACTTTCCACATCATTTCCCCAACACTTCCTCACCTCCCCTCAATTCCAAAAACAACGGCTATTTTAGATCCTACCCTGAATGGAGTTTTTCCCCCTTTGCATCTTGTTGTTGTACTTTTTTCCTGTCTAGTCATAATATGCACCAAAAACAACATGTGAGGACAACTTTGACTTAGGATATACCCTGTGGCTTGAGCACATGGTTCATTATAGAGCTGCTAGCAGTCAGAGGTTGGCAGTCTTACTTAATGGAATAACAGATAGAGAGCAAGAATAATAGCTCCCTTGTCTCTCAGTCTATTAATAGTGGAGCCATTAATATTGCAAAATGACTGGTAATAAAAATATTTTAAGGGGGGAAAGCTTTTGCAATAAATGAGCGTTTATAACTAAAATGGTTGCTAGAACATAAGTCTAATTCTTGAGAAAACAGAATACTACTTTACTGGATACACGTATTTGTTATTTGGCATTATTGTTTGTTTATGATGTTATTCTTCCTTTCTAAAAATGATGGCTAGTCATTTCCCTCTTAGCGTCAATGTCCAAAATATACATGGCAACTCATGACCTAGGAATATATTTATATAGCATCACAAACGTTTTCCATGGCAACAAGCCCTGTCAAGCTGTCAGATGCCACAAGACAGACTTCTGAGCAGTTCCCAAACAAATATAATTCTAATATAGAAATGAATAAGAACCCTGCTTTTGTACAATGATATCTAATATTAAACCCACAAACATACAGGACTACACACCAAAATATAAAAAAATAAATGTAAAAAGAAAAAAAATTATCTTAAAGATGCATGCTAGATAAACATCACCTCTGTGAGAAATAACATGTCGTCAATGTCTAAACTCCACTTACTTGGACAGTCATTTCTTTTCAGAAGATTGTGACCCCTGTCTTGAAGTTATGGTGAATTTTCTCAAGCAACCCTATTTTATGAACAGTGAAAAATTAATAAAACTTTTAGACATTCAACAGTCAATGCAAACACTGTGCCATTGATATTTCCCTATGAGAATTATAAAGACTTAAAATTGAGGTAATAAGAAAGACAAAAACGTTGGCTTTTTATTCCACCTCTCCCATACTCCCTGGTGGCTCAGAAAGCTAAGGAGTAAAATATATGTTTATATAGAATTGCAGTCTAGTTACTTGGCAGCAAGATATAGATGGATAGATAATGGGTACATGGATAAATGAATGGAAGGACATATATATCTGTCTCATGGCTTAATAACAGATAGCTGTCATTAATTTTAGGATAATACAGTATGTTTTAGTAAATAAGTTAATTATTACACCAATTTTGCCATTGAGCACACTGGGGACATGCATGCATTCTTTATTCAGCTTTTGTGAAAGTTAAGAGTAAAATCTACCAGTATGAACTCCATGTGCTAGAAGACCTTAGTTCTACAGCTCAGAACACCTAGATTTTTGACCTGGTTACGCCATTGTTTTGATTACTTATTGCTATAGAACATACAACTCTAAAACTCAGTGGCTTAAGAAAAATCAGATGTCATGGTTCTGTGGGTTGGCTGGATTGGTTAAGCCAATCTTGGGGTGGTTCCCAGATGCTGCACTCATCTGGGGGAGGTCACTGGCATTGGGACACTGGGTCAGCAGGACTTTCTCTCCATGACGTCTCAGGGCCTCTCCCGCTCCATGTGGCCTCTTCATGTGGCCTCTCCTACAGAATAACCAGATTTCTTGGTGGGCCTTAGGGATTCCAAGAGCATAAAAGCACAATCTGCCCAGTCATCTGAAGGCTTAGTCTTGAAAGTCGTGCAGTGTCACTTGTGCTGAGTTCTAGTCATTGTAGTGAATCTTAGATTGGGGGGGTGACTATCAGAAGGTATGGTTTATCAGGGGCCACCCATGCAACAGGCTACCTTATTACAAGTAATGTGACCTCAGGAATTACTCCCTCAACTGTCAGATTAAGAGGTTATGTTAAAGTCTATCTTTAATAGTCCAAAGTTCCCCGAGTCATTCAATCAGGGCCGTTCAGGAAAATGGAGTTCCAACCCCATACAGTCTTAGGCTTCTTTTATTTTTTTCATTGTTTAAAGTATTACAAATAGTAGAACATATGTCTTCTTTTTCCACTTTTGACCTCCCCGCGGCCTCCCCCTCCCGGCACGTCCCCTCACCCCCCTGGTGGTCCTGTCAATTGGTTATGCTTATATGCATGCATACAAGTCATTTGATTGATCTCTTACCCCGCCCCCCCAACCCTCCCCTGCCTTCCTGCTGAAGTTTGACTGTCTGCTCGATACTTCTTTGTCTCTTCATATATTTTTGTTCATCAGTTTATGATGTTCATTATATTCCACAAATGAATGAGATCATGTGATGTTTATCTTTCTCTGACTGGCTTATTGGCTTATTCTTAGGCTTATTTTCAAATCCACCTGGAACAATCCTCATTTGTAATAGAATTGGCAGGCAGCTCAAATTGACTATGTCTCAATCACCACCTTCCTTCCCTGTATCCTCTTATCCCTGAAGTCCATATTTCAATGGATGGCACTCTACTTCCAGTTATCCTTGTCAGAAATCTGGAAATCATTCTTGACTCCTCTTGTCAATAACAGCCACCAGTCAGCCAGTCATAACAGTACTATGAGGAAAGCACCATCAGCATACCCATTTTTCAGATGAGGAAAATACTGAGAGGTTATCATCTGCCCAATAGCACAGAACTAGTAACTTCTGGAGCCCATGTTCCTAATCATGATGACCCCTGGCTCCCCCAAATTATGAGAACATCTGAACTTACACAGTGATTACAAATAGTTGTTTTGGTGTTGTTCTTAAAGTACAGTCTACACCGTCGGATTGTTTGTGTGATAGGTAATTTGTAAATTTTTTTAAGAACAGTGTAGCTCTAGGAAGATGGCTTTAAGAACAGGGTAAGTTTCCCATCTATTATATGAAGGCTGTAATAGCAATTCTCTTTTATGAGTGAGGAAGACTAAGATGCTCAAGTCAAATGAGTCAGCCCAGGGGAGCTGGCACTAGAACCATGTGTGGAAACTGCTAGCAATGAGTAGCTAATAATTAATTAGCTGAACGAACTGGACAGATGGCACAGGTTAAAACTATTCAGCAGGCCATGATGCTGAGGTCAGACTCCCAGCAACAGGACTGATCTGTTACTTTGTATCTATTTCGTTTAAAACGTCAGCAGAGAAATGAGAAATGTTAGGCGAGGATTATGTGCTACCAACTTTAACTAAATACTTTTGAAACTATTTTTAATACAATGTTTGTGTTGGGGGCACAAGATAAGGTTCTCGAGACATTTGAAGTATACATAAAGGCTTTTCTGGAAATAAGGGAAACTATTCCTGGAAATGTCTCTTTTCCAGAGAGTGAAATAAATCAACAAATTACTATTTAAAGCATGTGAATAATCCCCTTCCCCAAACTTTTTAAAATTACTTGTTATGACTCTGGATATTTTCCCCATTAATTTACACTGCAAAAAAAGAAAAAAACACACACACCACATTGGCAAGTATATGGATATTTTCTTTGAAGTCACTGAGCAGTTACCATTTAGCTGATCACACTCTCCCCCTTCTGGTATTCTGACTGCTGTTTGACTATAGTACCCTGGAGGCACCATCCCTTGGGACATTTCTTCCATATTCGGTGTTTCCTGAGGGCATACATTAAAGACAATTAGCCCTGGCTGGTTTGGTCCACTGAATAGAGCATCAGCCTACAGACTGAAGGGTCCCAGGTTCGATTCTGGTCAAGGGCATGTACCTTGGTTGCAGGCACATCCCCATTAGGGGGTGTGCAGGAGGCAGCTGATCGATGCTTCTCTCTCATCAATGTTTTTAACTCTCTATCCCTCTCCCTTCCTCTCTGTAAAAAAATCAATAAAATATATTTTTAAAGACAATTAAGAAACATCACACAGACCCAATACATACTGATCTAAACAGTCTCTACAAATTCATGCCTGTTCATTTCACTCAAAGATGGGTCAATTTGATGAGTGAACATCCCTCGGGCCTGCCCTCTCTCCATGGTTCCCAATTCCCTCCAGTCTAAATATAAACGACTATTTGGTTTATATTTCCTCCTGCTCCATCCTAGTCTTCTTCTGGCAGTTCCTAAATCTACTACATCTACGTTCATCTATCAATTTGTATTAAACTCCTGTAAATCTATGTCAAAAATGCACATTAGTAACAATGAAAGAGAAGGGATATGGACATATTAATCCCCCTCTTTCTGGCCCAGAAAGTGTGGAGCATTTTCCCCTCACAATATATCCACCTAAGGCTATGCCGTGAGGGGAGAAATGTTTATTAGGGTGCCTTGGTCTGAGGCCCAGCACAAGTTGTTCCCTCTGCTACCCTGTCCCAAGTGACCCACTGAGAGCACTTTCCTCATGACAGCACTGGCCCCATCCGCGAGAAAGCATGCCAGTCTTACTTCTGTATAATGCATAGTTCACTTGTGCTTTATTCTAAGAGATCTAAGTTTCCTGAGCTTCTTTTTATGAAAGTGGAAACACTTTAGGAATATATTTCACCCAGATTCTGAGTCCCCAAAAGGGATAATTTTAGAGATCCTTCAAAATTCATCCTCCTCCGTCTTTCTTCAGAGCCACTGCCTCTGTGTCTGGTATCATCTCCCATGTGGGCCACTGCTACCTGTCCCACTTCCCTAGCTCCAGGCATAAGCCTGACCACGGCAATCCCTGGCTTAAAAATCTCCACGGATTTGCCGTTCCTTGCTGGATAAAGTCAAAACAAAGCGGCATGGGCTCTCCAGTCTATTTCAACCTTCTTTACCAATCATATCCCTACCCCTTCCCTTCTATTGTATGTTCAGATAGTCCAAACCGTTCAGTGTTGCCCGAAAAGCATCAAGTTCCTTTACACCTCTTAGCCTTTGCACAAACTGTAATCTCTGTCTACATTCCCCTTCTCCTCCCAGTGAGCTCCTGCTATCTTTAAAGACCCAAACTAAGTGTTACCTTCTGTGGAGGCTTTCCCAATACAGACAGTGTAGCTACTGTCTGCTGCAGTACCAGCTTAGACAAATATCTTCTAAAGCTCATGCCACACTGAATTTAGCTCTCCTCACTGGGCAGCAAGCATGGAGGTTGTATCTCATACATCTTTCAGTCTAGATTAGTGCCTGGTACAAAGAGAGCACTTCAGATATTCATTCATTCATTCATTCATTTGTTGAATAAATGTGGTGTATTTTCTGGTTTACTATTGAAAGACATATTAAACATGGTCTCCGCTAACAGAGATTATAATGTAGGTGGAGAGGCACAAATAAATATGCAATTATTGTCTCTAATATGTGGTTTGATAGAAAAACAGAGCATAAGAGAGACCATGAGGAGTGGATAGAAGAGTTCATTTAGATGGGGCGAGGGGCAGTGCGGACATCTCTGAAGGTGTGGCCTTTACCTTGGGCTCTGAAAGGTGGCTAGAAAATAGCCTAGAAATGAGGGAGGAAAATCATGTGCAAAGGTCTGGAAATGGGAACAGGCTTGCGAAAGGAATTGGGAGTAGGTCAGTACGGCAACACGGAGTGAGCACGGCAACTGGATGTGTGGAGGCCTGGGGCACAGGCAAGGCCAAATCACAGGGAGTTTAGATTTTATTGGAATTTCACTGAGGAAGCTGTTATAGGGTTAATGAATGTTGAAAGTAAGTTCCAGAAACAGACAGGGAACATTACCTTTGGAGTGACAAGAGGTTTTCTTCCTGGGGGATCCTGGGTGAGAGATGAATTGAGCTAATGCTAGGACGGAGAGCCCAGAGGAGGGACAGGTTTGTCACTCATCCTTACAGGATAGAATTATTGACAGTTCCCTTTGGAACAAGCCGACTCTATTTGTCGCCAAGAGCTACAGTTTCAACTGTTTGAAAAATTATTAGATCACTCCCTTATGACTGAGAAAAACATGGAACATGTCCTCAAAGGAGTCATGCTCTGATTAAGGACCAGGCCACAAGTGCTGTATAACAAATGTGTAATTGGCAGCACGCTAGACAACTTCACTTGGCTTCTAAAAGGCACCTCACACTCAGTCTGACTAAAGCCGAAGGAGCCATTCCAGTTTCCCACCTTCCCATCACCACCTGCGTCCATGTGGCCCTCCTGTGTGTTCCTTCCCTCAATGCCTGGCATGCTCCTCAATCCCAGATGTCAGCACTGACACCTTCCTCTCTCTCACCACCCAGAACCAATCCATCACCAAGTCCTGATTATTTTACTTCCTAAAAAAATCTCCCAGGCTGTCAACATCCTCCCCCCCCCCCACCACCACCACTGCCACACAGTTCCAGCTATTATCATCTCCTTTCTGGACCTTGGCATTAGGCTACTAAAGGATAGACTAGGGCAGACTAATACATGTATTTCCTGTTAATTATTTTAACCCTCAAGCTTATTCTTTTTTTTTAAGTGTTAGATATTATTAAAGTTAAAATTCCACGAGGTCATATTTATACAAATCAAACTGAAAAACAAAAGTCCAGGCATACAAACCATCATCTCTGTTAATGTGCCACCTTTTGTCTGCAGATGTCAAAAAATGGATGTGTTTTAATGATACAAAAGATCTTAAGGAAGTCAAATCCACTGTTCCTTTGTAATGGGTAAAAAATAAAAACAAACCAAATGAACTATTGTCTTCATTTCATGAAATCCATGTTAAAAGAACCCTGTTTTGGTTCCATTTTAAGCTTATTCTTTGTACAGCAATCAGAGAGAACTTGTAAAATACAAATGGGCACATTACCACCACTGGCATTGTTTATGGCAAACTTTGGAAGAACAAAACTTTCATTGTAACTTTAGATGCCCTAACTAACTGATCTAGATTCTGCCTGCTCTTGATTTTGTATACCTCTCAAGCTTAATCCTGTGATGTTTCCCCGAACCTCTGTAAGCCTGCCTTCTGGCTGCCTTTGACTTTCATGAGGGCATCTTGCTCTGTCTTTCCACCAAACCTTTCTATACAATGCTCAATCCACTTGAGAAGACTTTTCCATTCTTTTCCTACTAACACACACATTCTTCATCCACATTTCAGCTCACCTATCACTTTACTAAAAGAATCTTCCCTCACCTCCCTAACTATTGCAAAGTCCCCTATAATATATCGTCAGGGACTCATGTGCCCATCTTGGAAGCGCTCACAACAGTGAATGGTTAAGGTTCCTCTCTCCTGCTCTACCGTAAGCTCTACAGAGCAGGGATCTCATCTTCAATGGGGCATGGGTATGTTCTGGAAGGCAATGGGGACCCAGAAATGGAAAAGCATTAATTTCTGTAATTGTCAAGGTTCCACCAAGAAGCAGATGGTGCAGTGAAATAGAAGAGTGCATGGAAGGTTTATTTACAAAGGCAGCATTTACATAGGAAAAAGAGAAGGCAGAGGGCATGGACACTGTTGAGTTATTCCACATTGGTCAGCATCCAGAGCAGAGAGCAGGATGGAAAAGGATGGAGAGTGGATCTGCAGAGGCAATGGAAAATGTATCTGATCCTTTCATGCTAATATAATTACACTAGAGGCCCGGTGCATGAAATTCATTCATAGCAGCAGGGGAGGGGGGATCTCTCAGCCTGGCCTGCACCCTCTTGCAATCCAGGACCACTGGCTCCTAACTGCCTCTGCCTGCCTGCCTGATCGCCCCTAACCACCTCACCTCTGCCTCGGCCCCGCCCACCACTGCAGCTGCCTCTGCCTCAGCCCCCTCCAACATGGCTTCCTCTGGAAGGTCATCTGGAAGGACATCCAGAATGACGTCTGGAAGGTCGTTTAGCTGTCTGGTCTAATTAGCATATTACGCTTTTATTATTATAGATTCTTACTCACAAGCTAATGTTATCTCTGGTCATTTAGGCTAAGTCTATTTATTGTTTATATCCTTCCTTAGAATAAAAACTCAAAGACCATGGAGACTATGTCAGACAGTACATGGTTGTATCCTTAGCACCTTGCACATGGTCTGGCATATAGTATATGTTCACTAAATAAATAGATGAATGAGTGAGTGAATAAAAAAGCAAATACCTAAGATTTTTCTCTACAAAAGCCAGAGGTGTCAAAGGATGGCTGAAAAGAGGATATGTTTTCCAAGAGAAGACCAGCTGGTCAGTAGAAATCACAGAGCCTGCCTGAGGAAGCATAGTGTCTCCAAGATAAATCAGCCATTGCAATGGCATCCCATGCGGGTGGTCTGAGGATGGTACCTAGGCTGCAAGGATCCTAAAGTGGAGCAGTTCCCTCAGGTTATTGAAGGTGATTAAGTAATACTCCTAGCGGTGTATTAAGAAACTATAGAACTTATAGTTAATGTGATGTCTACTGTTGGCCTTCTGTTAATTACACTTCCTGCCTACTCATTCTGGCAAACAAATCTGTGTGGGAGTCTCTGGCATGTCCAATAGGTTATATTTTGTAGGTTGCATGGTTGGGGTAAAGGCGTGTGTGATAGCATCCTCCCACCCCCACACGAAGCCGAGTTCTTTCTGTGCTCTCTCACCAACCTGGTTTGCCTAGTATATTAACATATCCTAGTGTTGAAAGCACAATGTTCTAGGAAATCCCTCCAGTCCAGGCAGACTGGGAAAGCATGCTTCATTAGCTCGGTGTAGAAGTTACTGAAGTATTATTTTTCAAAATACGATTGACAAATGCAATTACTGTTACCCACTTCTCTATTTTGTTTAGTAGAGTTTCTATTTTTATTATTTCTGTTATTATCTTAGAGACTATATTTGTTTTCATTTTTAAATATTTTTTATTCATTTCAGAGAGGAAGGGAAAGAGAGAGAGAGATAGAAACACCAATGATGAGAGAGAATCATTGATCGGCTGCCTCCTGCACGCCCCCTACTGGGGATTGAGCCTGAAACCCGGGCATGTGCCCTGACTGGGAATTGAACTGGTGACCTCTTGGTTCCTGGTCAACGCTCAACAGCTGAGCCAAACCCAGCTTGACTATATTTGATTTTTAATCATTTAAAAATGTTTCTAAATAATACTATCTAAATAATAATAATGATATTACTGGTATTTATTTCAATTCTGCAATATATTATCCTTGTCAGACAAGATCAGGAACTTGAGATGTGAGTGGGCATCACATGAATTGCAATCTATATTATTTCCCCAATTTTATTCCTGGCATAGGAGCAGTGTCCAGAATCTCTGGAACGCAAAGGTGAGCATGCTAGGCTTTGAATGGAATTGCTTGCAATCAAATTTTCTTATAGACTGCAAGGGGGCAACACAGATCTAAATTTACCCTGTAACTTTCACATGCATCAAAGAAAGTAAGCAACAAATTATATATATGCTTTGCTTTTTTCAAAGACTACTGGTGGGTGGAATCCTCAAACTCAGAGAAAAGGAAAACCATATGGGTATAAGATGGACTCTGTGTTAAAAGTGGATTTCTTTTCCTGTAATAAATTGCTCTATACTTTATGGAAATACATTTTTTAAGTTTCTCTAGGAAAGAACTCTTACAGCCCACTGAGTGGGTATGTGGCGAAAGAAAGCAGTGAGATCTTGAGCAGCTTTTAAGTTGCTTTTAGCCTTTGTGAAATGAAATATGCCACATTGAAGGCTACATATGTGAATTCAGTTCCTTGAGTCACTTACTTCACCTCAGAGTCAAGTATCTGTCCTGACGGATATGAATTCCATTTCAAGAAATGCTGAAGCAGCATAGCCTGCCATGGTCTGAAGTGAGCTCATGCTATTCTTTTTGGATGTCTGTTTGGGTAAATCCAGCTGAACTATCTTGGGCATAAGCCAATGTGAGTCCTAGATCTAGAACATAGCAAAATGCTAAGTGTTAAATGCTCTTCTGAATTTCTATTCTAATTGTGAGTAGCGTTCTTCATTGCTACTTCTAAACTTTTGTGTCTAATGCACATCAAAGAACACCCTTCCTTAGAACCCCCAGAGCAGCTCTAGTTTAGTGATAGGTGGAATGAGTAAGAGAAGTTATTTGTGATGACAACAAGGAGAAATCATTTTGATATTTTGTTCCCGATTAGTTAGGGTGTAAAAATTGATTAATCAATTCTTGAATTGTGACAATTATCATATTAATATAAATAATGAACAGCATTGTTGATTCCTTACTCTTAAGGCATTAAAATAACTTGCACACATTATCTCATTTAATCCTGACAGGTGGATATGTGCTACCTCTATTTAATAGACAAGTAAACTTGAGCCATGGAAAAATTGAGCCATGCAATGTCACACAGGTAATAATAAATAGAGACAAGTAATGGAGATAATTTATGTCTAGCAGAGCTGTTTTAAATACTATCCTCTACTCAAATAGATAAGTAGCAAAACTCCATTGAAACCACACACTTTTTTAAAGCTTAGCTGCTATACCAGGCAAAGATACAAACAAACAAACAAAACAGCCTAAAAGAGAGTACTTTTGAATAATTGAGGACAATTTTCTAGGCATCCCTCAGGCCATAAGCTGAGCCTTTCTCATATAAAGTAGAAAGGTTTAACCCATAACTTCAGCCTCCTTCTTAGAAGGAATATGGGAATATTTGATCACCAAATATTTTACAAAGGCCATTTTGTGACCATGTTCACATTGGGAAAAAAATGCCTTGCTCCACAATCACCTGCATCCACGTTGCTTTGTTCAGGCTCACATAGAACCTGTTTACATTAGAAATAATGAAATTTGGAATAATGCGGAAGGCATTTACATAGTACAAGGCAGGAATTCTCTGCACTTTAAAGTTGTGTATTATATCTCTTCCTGTTTCCTTCCCTTCCTGAACAGGTCAAGTCTAAAGCATTAGGTGTGTCAGAACAAGGTCGATGCCCTGGGGCAGCAGAGATGTAGGAGTCATGAGTGGGATGGTGGATCCCAGATGAGGTGAAGGGGGGTTGCAGTGGGGAGGTGCCTGCCATGGCAGGTTGGCCACCAAGCAGGATGAAGAGGGCATCTATGCTTGGGAGTGGCCTGGCATGGTGTATCAGAAACCAAGTAAGGTGTGGAGGGTGTTCACACACCGTGGCTTGGCACAGAATGAGGAGGGCACACATGCAGGGGTGGGGGGAGGGACTGGCAGCAGAACGAGGAGATTGGTTACCTACAGGGGACTGACCAACAAAGCAAGCAGATAAATTATAATGGAATCAGGTTTCTTATTATTGGGAAAGGGTGTTAAAAATATTGAAAGTAAGATACTAGAATAAACCCTGTGTTTTAGGATTAGATTGGAACGGCAATTTTCAACCATTTTTCAAATCTCATGGTATACAAACTAATTACTAAAATTCTGCAGCACACCAAAAAATATAAATTTTTGCTGAGCTGACAAAAAATAAGTGTAATTTTGATTCATTCACATTGGATGGCTATTGTTGTGTTGGCTGTTGTCAATTTTTATTTGACAACCTAAGGGAAAAGAGGTCAGTGCCCCTGACTAAATAGCCAGGTATTACAAGTTTTAACAATTCTGCAGCACACTGTTTGAAAATCGCTGGGTTGGAGTATCTGTGTGAATGCATGAAATGGATAGATATAGGTAGGTAGGTAGGGAGGTAGGTAGGTAGGTAGATGTATACCCCCAACTATATATGCATGCATATGTTCTCCAGGTTTATCTGACTGGATATGGGAGCAGCACATCTCATAGAAGTGAGCACACTTAATATTTTAAAATAAAGCTTTTGTTATACTCACCTTTTAAATTAAAATATCATCTCTGACACAGATTCATCAATAGCTTAATATGTGCATATCAAAGGACACAGAAACAGATCAGAGTTTGAAGATAAACAAAACCAAGAAAGAAAAAGTGTCTAAACCAGAATAATCCCAGCAGGACACTCGTTCAAGCCATTGAATTTGATGAAAGCCCAACATGCCTTGTTCAGAAAGCCTGTGCAGAAACTTTAGATAAGATTTTAAGTGAAATGTAATTTCATTAATATGAGGGAGAAAAAACAGTTTACTTCCAACTCAGTCTATTTTTCCCCCAAATTTATCCAATTAGGTCATTTTAAAAATTAAATGTATTGGGGTGAAATGGGTTAATAAGATATATAGGTTTCAAGTGTAGAATTCTATACACTAGTGGCCTGGTACATGAAATTCATGCATGGGGGGGGGTGTCCCTCAGCCCGGCCTGCACCCTCCCCAATCTGGGACCCCTCAGGGGTTGGGACTAAACTGGCAGTCAGACATCCCTCTTGCAATCTGGGACCACTGGCTCCTAATCACTCACCTGCCTGCCTGACTGATCACCCCTAACCATTCTGCCTGTGGCCTGCTTGCCCCCAAGTGCTCCCCACCCCTCACCGCTGGCCTTCTCACCCCCAACTGCTTCCCCTTGCCAGCCTGCTTGCTCCCAACTGCCCCGCCCTGCCAAACTGCTTGCCCCCAACTGCCACCCCTGCCAGCCTGCTTGCCCCCAACTGTCCCCTAGTGCCAGCCTGCTCACCCCCAACTGCCCCCCCCCACCGACCTGCTCGCCCTCAACTGCCTCCCCTGCCGGCCTGCTCACCCCAACTGGCCCTCACTGCCAGCCTGCTTGCCCCCAACTGGCACCCCCTGCTGGTCTGCTCACCCCCAACTGCCCTCCCCTCCTGGGCTGATCGCCCCTAACTGCCTCTGTCTCAGCCTTGCCACCATGGCTTTGTCCAGAAGGACATTTGGAAGCTCCCGGTCTAATTAGCATATTACCCTTTTATTAGTATAAATTACCTGTATTTTGCATTGTGTGCCCACCACCCAGTCAAATCTTCTTCCATCACCATAAGTTTGACCCCCTTTATCCTTTACTAGCCCCCCAACCCCTTCCCTTTGGTAACCATCATACTGTTGCCTGTGTCTATCAGTATTTTTTTCTTGCTTGTTTACTTGCTGCTTTCAGTTTTATATCTCACAGATGAGTGAAATCATACAGTTCTTAACTTTTTCTGTCTGACTTATTTCGCTTAGCATGATACTCTCAATATCCATCTACATAGTTACAATGGCAGTATTTCATCTTTTCTTATGGCTGAGTAGTATTCCACTATATATATGTACCACATTTTCTTTATCCAGTCATCTAGTGAAATATTCTTCAGTTGTTTCCATGTCTTGGCCACCTTGAATAATGCTGCAATGAACATAGGAGTGTATATATCTTTGCAAATAAATGTTTTCAAAAATTTCAGGCAGATACCCAAAACAGAAATGTTGGGTCATATAATAACTCTAATATTAATATTTGGAAGAGCCTCCATACTATTTTTTATAGTGGCCATACCAGTTTAAATTCCCACTAGGAGTGAATGAGTGTTATGTTTTCTTCACTACCTCTCTAATACTTGAATCAAGACCTAAATATAAGCCCTATCCAGTTTGGCTCAGTGGATAGAGTGTCAGCCTGCAGACTGAAGGGTCCTAGGTTCAGTTCCGGTCAAGGACACATGCCTGGGTTGCGGGCTTGGTCCAACCTGCAGGAGGCAGCCAATCAATGATTCCCTCTCATCATTGGTGTTTCTATCTCTCTCTTCCTCTCTGAAATCAATAAATATATTTTTAGAAAAGACCTATATATAAGACCTGACACAAGAAATTACATATAAAAAACATAGGTATTACACTTATGGACCTTGGTCTTAGAAAGGATTTTATGAATTTGACCCCAAGGCAAGAGAAGTAAAGGAAAACATAAATGAATGGGACTCTTTCAAACTAAAAAAAAAAAACTTCTGCACAGCAAAAGAAACTGCCAACAAAACAAAAATGCAACCAACTTAATCGGAGAACATATTTGCAGACAACAGGTTCTACAAAGATTAATGTCCAAAAAATATAAAAAAACTCCTACAACTCAGCACCAAACAAACAAACAATCTAATTAAAATTTGGGCAGAGAACCTGCACACTCTTCCCAAGAAGATGTACAAATGGCAAACGGATATATAAAAAGATGTTCAATTTCACTAGCTATTAGGGAAATACAAATCAAAACTACAATGAGATACCACCTTACACCTGTTAGGATAATTATTATGAACAAGACCAATAATAACAATTCAGTCTACTTTTTAAAAAATATATTTTATTGATTTTTTACAGAGAAGAAGAGAAAGGGATAGAGAGTTAGAAACATCAATGAGAGAAACATCATGGATCAGCCGCCTCCTGCACACCGCCCACTGGGGATGTGCCCGTAACCAAGGTACATGCCCTTGACTGGAATCAAACCTGGGACCTTTCAGTCTGCAGGCCGACACTCTATCCACTGAGCCAAACCGGTTAGGGCCAATTCAGTCTATTTTTAATCAGTGGAAGAAGCACAATACACACACTCACACATACACAGTATGTGTACTTAAAAGAAAAGTGGAGTTGAGAGACCCTTGAGTTACCCAATTCTGTCAAATTTAAGTTAAAAAATGTAAATATATGATTTTGCAAAGCTCTTATTTTTTACTTGCAAATATTTATAAATTTGAAATAGTAATTTTATACAATTTTATTGCTAATGCAGAAAATTTAGATGTTTTAGATATTTATTATTTCATATTACCTATTTTGAAACCATTGTTCTTTAAAAGTAAATTTGCCTTCATTTCCTTTTTAATTTTCAATTCTTTCTCTAAAAAAATAGGATTTTCTTGGTGGTTCTCTTAAAAAAGAAATATTAATATGAGTTTTCAGAAATATGATAGATGCCATTGTAGACATATGAAGTCACTGATATCTGTACCCACAGCTTGGTGTTTTTTATAGTAAAAGAAAATAAAATTTGGTTCAATGTATTTGATCTGCAATATAGAATATAATGAAGTACCTATTGCATTTTTAAATTTTTATCTGATTTACTAATAAGAATAAGTGAACATTTCCCTTTGAACGAAACTGCATTTGAAAGAAGAATAATGATTTTTTTTCCACATGGAACTCAAATGCGGAATACTAATTTCACCGAAGGTGCTAGCTAACTAGTTGTAGTTCCCCCTCCCATCTTTAACCTATAAGTGTCTTTCCTTGGCATTAATCACAAAGTTCCATGTATCTATATTTATAATTTTAACAGATACTTCATAAATATGGAATCAGGCTATTATCTTGATAATCTGCCACTTTTCTATAAATACAGAGAGAGGGTAATTACCACTAGAACTATTTGATAAAATTCAAAAATAGATAAATAATGAATAAGTCTTTCATCCACTCATTAAAATTCAGAAAACAAAACAAAATATATTTAGCCATTATCCTTTGGATGAATTCGGCTCTCTGCCTTCAAACCACTACCAATTTCAGCTGGCATGTAAGGAGCATATTTGAATACTGCCCAGTGTGCGATGAACTGAACCGGAGACACTAGTCAATAACAGTCCATTAGCATTATCCAAATGAAGAAGCAAATTAAGCATACATTTTTTAAACAATATAAAAGTTGACATGAAAAGTAGAAAAATCTAAAAATTTTAAGTGCTGTTCAGTATGTCCTATAACCCAAGTTTTGCTTTAAAACCGGAAGACAAGGTTATTCATAGGTATATGAATACAATATATTCATAAATATATAACAGTTACAACAAATTCTGGTAGTATTGCAGGATGATATGATGTTTATTGTTATAGTGTGACATGCCCACTAAGAAAGCTAGTATAATCTCAAGTTGCATTAGTGTTAGAGGATCAATTTATGTGAATGAACTCCACTCTACATGATCCTCAAATGCACATATGGAATATGGTGTTCAACCATTCATTTTAGAAATCTTAATTTTATTCTTGTCATGTTAGGGTACTTCATTTATTAGATGCATGTCTCAACAAACATTTATTGGGTACCCACCTAATATGGAATAGGACCTGTGGTGATTCTTGCAATACAATAATGAATAAGACATTTTCCCTAGTTGTAAAATGAACAGACAATTTAAAAACCAGTATAAGGCTGTAATGATGTTCAGCACTGTGTGTTACAGACGTATAAAGGAGAGTACCCAACTAGCGTTTGAGGGGTCAAGGAAGAAACTCCACTGAAGAGATCGCTTTTTCACCAAGCTTTTCCAGACTGCCATGTGCATGTCAGATTCTGGCCCTCTTTATCTTTCCCTGAGGCTAGATCTTGCAGTTCGAAATTGTATGTCTATTTGGGAACATTTTTTCAGTTCCATCTCCTCCATTAAATTAAAATCACCAGGAACACACCTATTTTGTAACCATAGTCTGCTCATTCCTTGGAACCAACCAAACATGTGTTTAATAGCTGATGATGTCTAAGTTTAAACTCCAAGAAAAAGTAAAAGTATGTTCAGTAAAGAGGGAAAAGGATTCCTTTCTAACAGGTGGGGTGGGGAAGACACAAACTAAGAAGGGTTCCTGGTGGTTACTGGACTCAAATAATTTTTTTTTTTTTAAACAGAGCTTAGTAGCTATTTCTAAAAAGGAACCTCTTCTACAAACTGCACTTCACAGTGAAACCTGTGCTTAACTACCTGCCTCTGCATTGACCTTCCTGTCTGCACTGTGTTTCTACCATTTGAGCCAGCCCTTACAAAGGAATTCCTGGAATCCTATTTCAACCAATAGGACTGAGGCTTTCCCCATTCCATTGGAGCTGTACAGTTCTGGCCAATCAGAGCAGCTCTATTCTGACCAGTCAGGACACTGCCTTTTGGACCAATCATATGGTGAGGATTTGGAGTCCTCATTTGCATGAGGATGGACATAAGGCCAGGAGGGGGGACTTCTGTCCCTATAAGCCAGCTCCCCTATGGCTTCCAGAGTATACTTCCCTTTTCACTGAAGAATGAAGACTGTCTCCCTGGCTAAGCTGAAACACTGAAGATCTCCAGAGCGGAGTGAAGCTAACCAGTGAGGCAGGACCACAGGCACTCACAGAGTGGAACAGACCATAAAGGGGCAGAGCAGAGTTGTCTAGCCTGTGAGGGGCCTGGGACCAGGGCTGCCTCACAGCCATGCTGTTTTCATGGCCATGCTATATCACAATTGAGCTGTCATGCACTGAATAAAGTTTTCTTCTTTACTGCACCCCAAATTGGGGATTCCTGTTGGTGTTAAATTGGTGCCAACAACCATTGGTTGTCAACCTTAGTTTTTATTCTATAGCGCTTAATTATCTGCTATAATATGCAATTACTTGCTTGTGTGTGGTTGTCAATCACATGTTACTAGATTGTAAGCATCTTAATGACAGGAACTTTTTGTGTTATGTCCCCATCCTGGCACAATAGTTCTTAATGATTATTGTGAGAGGAAGGAAAGGAAGAAGGAAGGGAAGAAGAGAGAAAAGCGGGGATGGAAAAATGAATTAAAAACTGGATCTTAAATTTTTCAAGGCAGAAAGGGGACAACATTCTAGGGAGAAGACTTGTTATTAGTGCAGGGATTATATGAACAGAAAAACTATAGTACATTCTGAGGAGAGCAATAAAGATGGCGAAGGATTTGGAACCCCAATATGCAAAATGTGCCAATGGAATTTGGAACTCTTTAATTTAAAGACAATTCTTGGTCTGGGTGCGGAAAATAGATTATAATGGAAATAGGCCAAGAGGCAAAAAAGCTTTATGAAAGTGAATTCCAAAAGAATTCTATAAGTTAATGCATTAGAACAGTAGAACTGACTACATCATGACATATTCCAGTGGTGGACTAGGCTGGCTCAATAATAATTAGGAATGTTAGAGGGGAGATCTCCACATTATGTAGCCAGGCATCTTCAGTTTCTTCCAGTTAAATTGGGATAGAAGAAATCATGCCAGTAAGTCTACCGGCTCTGATTTAATCAATCGAATTAGGACACCAGTTCTGAGGTAGCATTAACAGTTTACAATAGTTTATCTTACCCTCTTTTTTTTGTATCTTACCCTTTATTTTTTGAAATAAAATGATGGATCACTCCAGAGTGGTTTTCAGCCTAAGGGAGGGCATTGGAATCTCCCAGGATGTGAGTAAAGTCATGTATAGTGTGTGGTTTGAAAAAAAAAAATCTTAGATGGTTCTGATATGTTTGTTGAGCTAGAGGAGTCTCTACATTTACTCATTTGCCTAAATTCAGGCTCTTTTTTATCCCAAGATTATCCTTTCCTAATGAGGTGAAGCTCTTGATACTGGAATGAGAGGAGCTTTAACCCTTAAACTGTTTCATGTTTATTTCACTTTGGATACGATTAAAAATGAACTGAGTAATAATGCATAGAAGAGTTTTTCTGAAATCACTTTCATTTTAGAAATAAAATATTATGCAGGCCCTGGCCGGGTAGCTCACTTAGGCATTGACCTGTTAAGCCAAGGTTGGGGGTTCAATCCTGGGTCAGGGGACATACAAGAATCAACCATGGAATGCATAAATAATGGAACAACAAATGGATGTTTCTCTCTCTCTCCTCTCTTTCTCTCCCTTCCTCTCCATCTCTAAATTTAATCAGTAAACAAAAAGAAAGCTAATATGATTTGAAACATTTAAAAAGATTAACAATTATTTATGAGGCATTAATAACTTTTATGTTAGTTTATTTGGGGTTTTTTAGCCTCAGACAGAACAAAAAAAGAGACAGGAAGAAATAAAGGAAAATAACTTACCCAAACTATTTCAATAAAAGTAAGAAAATCCTGAATAGTCTTATAAATGTTAAATCAAGTGAATCAAAACAAAATATGCTACCCTCCCAAAAAAGAAAAATACCAGGTCTAGAAAGTTTGCAAGGATGAGTTCTACAAAACAATTGTGGAACAAATTATTGTAATCTATAGTATAAAGTACACTAAAGTTAAGACAAAGAGCATAATCCCTAACTTATTTGAGGAGTCTAACATAACCTTGAAAAATATCCAGACAAAGACCATGTAAGAAAGAAAAAAAATATGGTATCAATTAGTATATAATTATAGATTAAAAAAATGCTAAAAATATTAGCAAATTAAATACAGTGATGTATAAAAAGATGATATATCAGGACCAAGTTGGTTATTTTAGGGAAATGTAACATTGGTTTCACATTAGAAATTCACCAGATTAAAGGAGAAAAATTATATGATTATCTCAAGAGATGTAGAAAAAAATTAGATATAATCCAACATCTATTCTTTAGTATTTTTTAAATGTGAGCAAACTAAAAATAGAAAGGAATTATTTAACCTGAAAAAGAATATCAACAAATGACATACAGAAATCATCACATTTCATTGCAAAAAGGTAAAATCATTCTTTTGAACTCAAGGACAAGAGTTCTTGCTTTTCTTAATTCTATTAACATTGTATTAGAGGTCTAGGCAGTGCAGTAAGGTTAGAACAGTAAATAAAAGAAACCAGATGTGAAAAAGAGAAATAAAACTGTCATTATATAGAGATAATGTGAATTTGTACTTAGAAATCCAAAAGGATCATTATGGGAATTAATTAAAAGCTTACCTATGTTGTTGGATATACATTTTAAATACCTATTTCTATACCTCAGCAACCAACCATTAGAAAAAGTAATCTTTTAAAAAAGACACCATTTGCAACAGTTTGCAATAGCATTTAAAAATAGAACCTTTGCCCTAGCTGGTTTGGCTCAGCGGATAAAGCGTTGGCCTGCGGACTCAAGGGTCCTGGGTTCAATTCCTGTCAAGGGTATGTACCTGGGTTGCAGGCACATCCCCAGTGGGAGGCGTGCAAGAGGCAGCTGAATCGATGTTTCTCTCTCATCGATGTTTCTAACTCGCTATTCCTCTCCCTCTCCCTTCCTCTCTGTAAAAAAATCAATAAAATGTATATTTAAAAAAAAATTGAACCTTCCTCACAATCAATCTAACAACAGTTGTACAATTTACAAACACTATCCTAAAATTCTTTGACAATCTCTCATTGCAAGGGGAGGTATATGCCCTTCCCTGTGAATCTGGTTTTTTGACTGTTTGACCAATACAATCTAGTGGAAGTGATGCTGTGCCAGTCTCCAGACACAGGTTTTAAAGAAATTGGCACTTCCGCTTCCTATTACTTACAGTGTTGACTGCTGGGACTCAGTCACTTACTGGGAGTTGCTCCATTTACCCCTTGTGGAGAGTCCCTGGCAAAGGCCCTGAGACTACAGGAAGAAAGATACAGGGCAATCTGTATCTCTCAGCTGTTCATTTCCTCCCTCCTCATGGGCCCCCACATTTTCCGGTCTCAGTCATCATCTCCTACAACCACAGAAAGAGAGAGAGAGAGAGAGAGAGAGAGAGAGAGAGAGAGAGAGAGAGGTTGGGTTAGGACTGTCCAGATAAGTCCTTCCCTTTCAAAAACCCTGGAAACAGAAACCATGAAAGGTAATGCAATGTTTGCATTGTTTTGAAGTTACTGAGTTTGGGGATGATGCATTACATCAATCCTATATAATAAAGAGGTAATATGCAAATTAACCCTCATGCCTTCACAAGATGGCTGTCTACAACCAGGCCATCAGGGGTGTTAGTGAGGGACAACCAAACGACTGAACAAGCAGGCTGGGTGGGGCGACAAGGCCAGCAGGAGGGCCATGAGGGGCGGCCAGGCCAGCATGGGGGGCGACCAGGCTAGCAGAGGGGGACAGTTGAGTGTGACCAGGCTGGCAGGGGGGGCAGTAAGAGGCGACCAGGCCAGCAGGGGGGTGGGAAGTTAGGGGGAGACCAGGCCAGCAGGGGGTGCACTTGGGAGCGACCAGGCCAGCAGGGGCGTAGTTGGGGGCAATTAGGCTGCAGGGGAAGCAGTGAGGGGCAACTAGGCTTGCAGGGGGGTGAGCACTTGGGGGCAACCAGGCTGGCAGGGGGATGGGGCAGGAAAGGGTGACCAGGCTGGCAGGGGGGGCAGTTAGGAGCGACCAGGACAGCAGGGAGGGGGCAGTTGGGGGCGACCTGGCCGGCATCGGGTGCAGTTAGGGGCAATCAGGCAGGCAGGCAGGTGAGTGATTAGGAGCCAGCAGCCCAAGATTGTGAGTTGGACATCCCCCAAGGGGTCCTGGATTAGAGAGGGTGCAGGCTGGGCTAAGGGGATCCCCCATCCCCCAGTGCATGAATTTCGTGCACCGGGCCTCTAGTAAGAGATAACCAGAATAATGTCTATGGAGAAATTTCTAAAATTTGCTCTATAACATTTAGAAACATAAATGAGGATATAGAGTCAATGCAATTCCTTCAAAATCTCAACAATCTATTTGGTGGAACTCATTAAGAACAAGATGGACACTTTTCTTTTATAGAGCAACAATTATTTTGAAGTCATAATAATTAAGTCAGTGTGGTGTTGAAACAGAGATTAACAAATTCACCAAGAGAAATAATTTTGGAAAACAATTCTCTCAGTGATGTCTTACTCTTGCGTAGTTGTTAGTTGTTCTTCTTGTGAGGGGAGTAAAGTCGGGAAGACTCTATGTCACTATCCTGATGACAGTCTCACTACAAAATTCAATGTAAAGGCAGGTTAAGGATGGCATAGCAATTTCACTGTTGTTTTATACTCTAGACAAACTCTGACAAATGGGCACCAGGAGGCATGTAGGAGAATGTACTCTGTGAAATAGCAAAAATCTAAAAACAATGCAAATCTATCAATGGTAGAATGGTTAAATATATTGTGGAAATCAAACATTGGAAAATATATACTAGTAGAAACATTAAGGGACTAAATCTGCTATTGATTGTTTGCATTGCCAGACCATTTACATAAAATTTTAAAGCATGCAAAATAATTTTATGCTGATTTAGACATAGATATGTAATAAAAGAAATAAAATCCATGAGATTGGTAAAAAAAAAAAAATCAGGTGTGGCATTGAATGACATTGGCTAGGGGCACACAAGTATTATACCTCTAGGCCTGGTGTCAAAATTAATGTCTACAAAGTTGATCAGTATATTATTCATTACTTCTTTATTTTGCCTTAAAAAGTCCATAAATACTTTAAAATTTTTAGGTTAGATATTGGCTGCTTGAAAATTTTACAATGTCCTGTACATGTGTGGATACCAGGTTAGGATGTAGGATATGTATTTCAAAGTATAAATGTTGATTTTATGAGGAAGTCGGATCATAATTTCAAGGAATATGTTCTGTGTTTTAGAGAAAGTTCAGAGGTTGACATTATAATCTTAACTGAAAGCAGACCTGTTAGCTTTATGATTCCACTTTGAAAGTGTATTTTCCAGATGGCAGGACTAAAAAATGTCTGAATCTTAAGGGGAAATTAATTTTTAATAATCTCTCATAGATAGGTAAGATTAAGGCAATACAGGTGGGTTAAAAGATAAGGATCTTTGTCTTGATTCTCAACTCTGCAACTGTGAGAGTAATTGGAAAATATAGCTGAAAACAACCTCAGAGGCAAAATGATGCATCTCTTTGTTTTTATGATTCAAGATTCATGTTTGCCAACTCACTTTGGACTATTTATACATGGTTTATATGCCTAAGATGAGATACAGGGATCCAGAGTTATGTGGGATTGTCTTAATGAGCTCTCGAGTCTTTGTTGTTTGTTTGCTTGATTGTTTTGTTTTATGTGAATAAAGAGATTTAAAATGATAAGCAGATGCAGATGTTGATTATATTATTGGGCAGAATAAGATTAGATGGAGGCCAATCAAAGGAATGAAGTTTTCAAGTGGGAAGAATTTATAGAGTAAATTAAAAGTAAAGCAGATTGAGAGTTAATATCTTTGGCTGATGCCATATATATTTTGAGGGGTGATTCCTTTAAGAACATTGAGATAGAATGGTTCATGTCATGGCCTACATGAAGAGGCAGCTTACATGCCAAATATTTTCACCCTAATTTTGCACCTTGATTGACAGAGCTCAGGGCTGGAAAGAGACAAGTCATGTCCACCAGGGAAAAGATTAAGTACATGTCAGTCATGAAATCTCTACCCTGTTCAACTCCCAGACTAGCCATCGTGTCAGTCAAAGAATGTTCTGCCTACAACTTCCCATGAATTACATAAACACTTTTTTGTCTTATCAATCCCCATGATAATGTTAGTGGCAGAAAAAGGCACTAGGTGTTAGGCCTTGGCTCAGCAACCTGGGTATTTGAGTTCTGGCTAAGAGAAGAATTCAGAACCAAGACTCAAATGATAAGAGAAAGTTTGTTTAGAAAAATCAAAGAGGTGGAAAAGTGAGCCATAGAAAAAATGGGTTTAGGAAACAAGTTACAGCAGAAGAAGGGCCCTCAGTGCTTAGGAGAAAACAAGATACAAAGACCAAGAAAAAGATGCTTTGAGGGGGAAATATTTAAGGCACTGGGGGGTCAGGGTGTAGGCACCCTGGGGAAGGAAGGGGGTGGGTAAAGGCACGGGCTTGTTCCATAGAGACAGCCATTCTGGGTCCTCCATCCTTAGTGCTTTTATCTGGAGGTCTCAGGGGGAGGATCTCAACAGAATATTCATCAGCTTTCCAGGTGTGCCCCCTCGTGGTTTCCACTGATTGATTGGCATCAGGGGGTCTTTAGTCAATGCAACTGGTCCTAATGTCAGCCATGGGGTCACTCTCTGATTTTGCCGCTACTCTGGGACTGGAACTTAAACCTAGCTGAAGCCTAGATGCTATCTTCCAGGGATTAATTCTTAAGGGAGTGGTTGTGCAAGGTCTTACAGTCTTGCCCATGGCTAGGCACCCATGGCTCTCCGCCCTGGTGACCCTCTGTGCCTGGGCTATCGTTCTTACTCTGCTCATGTCTGTCTAACTGCCCACTACAGTCATATTGTCTTTCTGTGTCTGTATAGCATTTTTCTCTTCTTGAATCAAAACATTAGTTACAGAATTTTCTTGACACATTAGGTCTTTATTTTGCTTGTTTTTTTTGATCATACTATCTCTATGTGACATGGTTTGGCACTTGCTCATGTAATAGTCTTCCATACAAATTTTATTTATTTTATCCAGATTTCTAAATATTTTGACAAGTTTATGCTGCTCTGATTCATTCGTAACAACCTCTGCTCCGAGAAAAATGCCTTTAATTAAGATACTAGCAAGTGAACAGTTCAAGGGAAATGTTACAGAGAAACAAGAAAGGAATGCATAATGCCATTGTCTATGGCTCACTGTTGAACACTGCTGATTTCCCCCATAGAAATGCAACTTTGGGCTTCACTTTTGCTATTAAAGACTCCAGGGCCTTCATCAAGCACTCTACCTTAAAAAAATTGTCCAATGTGAGCAAAATTCCAGCAAAGAAAAAAGTTTACCTTGTATGTGGTTAAGAAGCCCATAAATGTAAGATTTCAGGATTAGGAATGACCATGTTTTAACAAATTGCATGACTGGGTGCTAGCTGTCCCATTGCACAGACTGTAGAATCAAAAGCATTCCCCTCACACAGGTATGTTTCCATAAAATGAAACACTGTTTGTGGCAGTGTGATCATCTGCAACAAAATGAAAGATTGTCATTTACATCGCCAGTGAAATGAGCATGCCAGATTATTAGCTATTGAAATATGGGTGTATGGGAAGGCGTGATTACTGAGCAGGAAGATCAGCACATTTCAACCCAGCTGTTTTTTTTAGAAGCATGTAAATCCTTAGTCAAGTGTTGCACAGATCCTCTTTCTTAAGGTTTAATGAAACACAAGTATAAGAATTTTTTTATCATCTAAAATAATGGTGAAATATGTAGATAAGGGAAAAGTGTTCTGATTATTCATGCACAGATGGAATTTCAGAGAGAAAGAGTTATAATTTAAACATGAAATTAAAGTTCATAAGAACACAAGAAAGACCACATTGGATCAAAGGCACTTTCTAGCAAGCCCAATAGTCTATGTATTAATCACACCAAGATTGCCACCAGGGATGTCATCTTTAAAAATCAGGACTTTCACATAATTGAATCAGCAATGTGCGTATCAATGATTATTTGTTTACAAACCTCTTTATTATTTTTAAAAATATGCAGGTCCCCTACTTTTCACTGCTAACTCCTATTTTAGGGAAAGTGGAGCTATGCTAATATATATCCTCAAGTTTATGGCATCGACTTTCAATCAATGTCTTCACAATCAGCATCATAGTCATCATCATCATATTCTGAGTGGCAAAGGGACTGAAAGCTCCTCATTGTGTGCTGGTATCTCCGACTTTCATCTTCTGCTACCTCACTGATGTCTGAATAGTCCATAGCATCTTCTGTGCTCTTGATCCATCCTTCATCATTTACCAGAGCACCATCATTCCCAGTCAATTCTTCATTTTCCGTGAGTTCAGTGATCAGGCTGCCCAGACCCAAAGCCCCCAAGCCTGCCAAGTGCTTCTTACACTCATCGTCCAAGACGCTTTCCCCCTCCAGCTGCCCAGCTGCACTGATGTTGCCAAAAAGGAATCCAGTTAAAGAAAATGGGCAGCCCCCAGTAGAATCTTCATTGCTGACGGTGTCTGACATGATGGAGGCCATGGCACCTGCTGGGCGCCAATTGTTGGGGTCCAACCCCAGCAGGTTCAGGGGTTCCCAAAGGTGTGGACGGAGTCAGCGAAGAAGGAATGACACGGAGACAGTGTTCAGTTGATCAGCAGCCTCGCCAAGTTCTCTAGTCAGGTTCTAGCCAGGATCTCCAGCCAGGTTCTGTGTTTTATTGTCTCATTACATCTGTATTTATACCAGTTGATTTTAATCCTATCAATTTCTATTCCAAAGGTTAGGGCATTTCTTATCTCCATTCCAGGGAGTAAAGATTATGTAGCTTAAGCGTGATTTCTCATAGTTAAAGGGATTAACTACCCACCTGGAACTTAGTTAAGGGGTTTTATTCCCTCCCTAACTTCAGGGAAAAATCCTCGCCTGGGGAAACAACCTTTCTCGAGGAGGTGGTCCTGTTTAAAACACATAGTGTTAAGAGGGGGAGCAAACATATGCCATATATGCCAGGTCCCTTGAAACATAAGCCGTGCAGATGTTTCTTCCCTGCAGCGACTGTGTCAAGCAGCGAGGGTGGACTGGCTTCCGGAAAATTCCCCCTTTTTTATTTTTTAAATGATAGCGGGTGTAAATCAGCGGCCACCTCTCGGATTGGTTTGTTTAAGACTCGGAAGAAGACTGACAAGCATTGATAGCGAGCATAGCTATAAACATAGTGGATGGAGTGCACAAGGAGCCTTGTTCCTGTAGAAGGTTTCTGGTCTCTTCAGTCAAGGGATTTCAGCTGTCCTCAAGTCGGTGGTTTGGTTGTCCTTGTTGATCTGGCTAGCAGGCAGCATCATTGGTGACGGGCTTCCCGAAGCATCAGCGAGTTGAAGGGCTGCATCAAAAGGTCCATCAAGGCTGCGATTGATGGTGGTGTCGATGTCTGGGTAGGAGTCAGCTGTGCCTTCTGGGTCAGCTGATAGGGAAGATACTGGGGAGGAGGACGAGGAGGTGGGGATGGAGGGTAGTAGAGAGAAAAAGAAGAGAAAGCAAAAGAACTACAAGGCATGGAAGTGTTTAGGAAAAAGAGGGAGAAGAAAGGGAAGAAGGCAGCATCCTGACACAGCCCTTTCCTTCAGCTGCCCCTTTCCCTGTGGTCTAAGATAGAAATGGGAAACAAGTCCTGTTGCAGTGAGAGGGTAGCTGCTGTCAGCCAGTCTCTGTTTTTACCTGGGTCCCAATCTGAGCTGGGCGTGGGAAGTGAAGCAGCCATGGAGGAAGGAGACCTCCTTCAGAAGGGGTGAGGGTTCAGGCCTCTGCAAAGTTGGGGGGGTGAGGGTCTGTGCCCCACCTCTGTTGACCCCCAAATTGTCTCCTGATGGCCCCTCTGCGACTGTGCCTGTCTTAGGTTGTTCCTTCCCTGAGGCGTCTTACCCGTCTCTGGCTAACCAGCCATCCTCCGGGGCCAAGCAGGGTGATGTGATGTGAATGAGGGAGGGGCAGCGCCCCCCTGCAAGAGCTTCAGTTCTGTATCCTTGGTAGCCTATGCCCCCGTGGCCTCCACGCCCAGCACCTGCCTTGGGCTCCCCTCACCTGCAAATGGACTGTGAGAAGAGAGTCCCTCTTGACACAAGGGCAAGAGGGGCCAATACAGGACAAGGGAGGAACGGCCTGTCAGCATGTCCCGGGACAGGGCTTTCTCAGCCCAGGATGTCAGGCTTTTGGCACAAGACAACTCCACGTATGGGGCATATACCAGACACTCCCAGTCATGACAGAAAAGGGAGGTGCCCTTCCTCGAACAGTAGGGTAGGGAGATTCTAGAAAAGGCTGTGTTCAGGAAAGAAGGAGAAAGGCTAAAGAACCGGCAAACAATTAGTCAGATTAAAAAAGAAAAAGAAAAAGGAAAGGAGATGTGAGGCAAAACTGGGACATAAGGACAGACAAAAAGGAGGCACTTGTGATCCTCCCAATGGAAAAGTGGTTCCAGCTCAGGGCTGCACATCTGCTGCAGACGGGCACTGGTCAGGTGTGCTAGGGTGAGGTGGAGACGGAGGGCGGTGAGACATAAGGTTGGACTAGACATTCTGGAATCCACACAGGTGAGTCTGCGTCCTGTGGAAATATACAAGCATATCCTCTCCCTCAGGTTAAAAGTACATCAGGTCCCTTCCAGGCTCCTGTAAGCAAATCTCTCCATTTGACGAGGGCTTTAGGTTTAGTTAGATCAGGGTTCCAATGTCTGTACATCGGGGAATTTCCCTCAGAATCTACATTTAGTATATTAATTACAAATAGAATATGTTGTAGAACGTGATGAGGAGAGGAATATTTAAACTCATTTTCTTGTAATTTTTTGTAACAAGAGTAAATCAAACACCGCTGGGGCTATATAATAGAACTCCCATTTGAGACAAGATATCTCTTCCTCATAATGTAAAGGGGATAGTTGTAATTACATAGGGACAGAATGTTCCTGAATGTTGATCTTCATCAGCCCAAGTTAAAATCTGAGAACTCTTTTTTACATTAGATGCCTTGCCTAGTCCTACTAGGGAAGTGGAGGTGGTGTGCGTGGGCCATGAAGAGGGCCAATCCTTCCCTGCTATGCAGGAAACATCTGCTCCTGTATCCAATAGACCTTCAATTGGTTTTCCCTGAATTTGTAAAATTGTTGTAGGTCTAGCAGCATGGATTTCTTGTATCCAAAATGGTGTATCACTAGATCCAAAGCCTCCGGCCCCTCTGGCTTCCTGGGTAACAGCTGTCCCTATTTTATGTATTGGTAACAGGAGTAATTGGGAAATATTCTGGTTGGGCTGAATCTGTATAGTGGGTGGGAAAAGTAAAATCTGTATTTCTCTTGTGTAGTCTGCATCAACAACTCCTGGGATGACTAAGATCCCCTGTAATGAGGTGGAGCTCCGTCCTAATATTAAACCTACAGTTCCCTCAGGCAGCGGCCTGGACACTCCTGTAGGAATGGCTGCTACTGGCGAATCTGGGGTAGTATTGCATGGGTGGTTGAATGGAGGTCCAATCCTGCACTGCCTGGGGTTGCCCTGAAGAGGTCACTGACTGATCGAAATTTGCAGAGGGGTTGAGGATTGATGCCCCTATTATTGCAGGGGCCTAGGGCTGGCCCCTTCTCAAGTTTCCCGATTGAGGTGATGGGATAGAACCTCCTTGGGAGCGGTTTGTAGAATTTAAAGGCCGACCATTTTTATGGTATTTTGATCTACATTCCTTTGCCCAATGGAATCCTTTCTGACATCGGGGACAAACAGTTTTTGGAGGGTTAATATTATTCCCTGATGTATTTCCAGGCTGTCGAAGAGCTTGCCATCTGGCCTGAGTATTATTATTTTTATTTGGGCATTCTCTGCTAAAGTGCCCAGATAAGCCACAAGAGTAGCAGTTCATATTTCTTTTATTACCTGTATTATTGCTGGCTTGTCCTATGTCCTGTACATATTGAGGGTATGTCTCCCCTTTGAGAGCTGCAGCTATAGCTACACCCTGTATAAATGTTGGACTTACATCAGCACACTGTTTTATAAAATCATTTATAGTTCCCATTCTGCGAATCAGCCTTAATAAAGCCTGACAGGTATTATTAGCATTTTCAAAAGCCAGTTGTTTGATTAGGATATTGGCTGCCTCTTCATTAGTGATTACTCTCTTAACTACCTGTATGAGGCAAGAAAGGAAATCCTGATATGGTTCCTCGACCTTCTGTTTAACCTCTGTAAGGGTGGTTGTTTTCCCTACTGTACAAGGTAGGGATTTCCAGGCATTTACTGCACAACTGGTTACTTTAATAAGTGCCTCTTTGGGCATATACAGTTGCTCCTGAGCTGTGATAAACTCACCTTCTCCTAATATCATGTCTAGGGTTATTCCTCTGGAATTTTTGCTAATGGCTACAGCTCTCTTAGCAAGATCATCATATTCAGTTTTCCATAATAAGTAATCGCCTCCTGAGAGACAGGCTTTACAAACCTGTGACCAATCATAAGGAGTCATCCATTTACTGGCTAGGGCTTCTACCAAGTCTTGTGTGTAAGGAGCTAGAGGTCCATATTCAGAGCAGGCCAATTTTAATTCTTTAAGTATTTTGTAAGGTATAGACTCCCAGGTGAGGTTTTTGTCCCCCTCACTCTCATACACGACTGGGAAGCAGAGTGAGAATTCAAGATCTCCATTAGCTTCAGCTTCTCTTATCACCCTTTGAAATTTAGACATGGAGCTCATAGAAGCCGGAGGACCTGATTTAGGCTTCCTTTCTAATTTAGGGAGCCTGTTTTGAATGGGGGGGCCTCTCTCCTCTCTACTGACTGGAAAGGAACAAGGGTCATGTTTGTGTTCCAGCCTGCTAGAAAACTGAAATGATACCATGCTTGGAAAATTTCTAATATACCAAGAGAACATAAAGCTATTAGTCCTTTCATAATTTTTCCTCCTTCCCCAGAGAAAAATGATACAAAGAGCAATAAAGGAAGTTAAAGGCAAGCATTGAAGGAGGAGGAGATTGCTCTATTTTTATCAGTGGAAGGGAATTGCTTGATTTTAATCCAAAGGGTGGCATTGTCCCCAGGAAGATCAGGAGAGGCGATTAGTTCAATATTATTTACTTACTATTTTTTAAAGAATAAGGTGTGAATTAACCTGGTGATTTCAGGATCAGACACTGTACAAATATAAACAAACTAGAGGCCCAGTGCACAAAAATTTGTGCACTCGGGGGGGGGGGGAGAAGGGGGTTCCTCAGCCCGGCCTGTGCCCTCTCGCAGTCTGGGACCCCTTGGGAGATAACGGCCTGCTGGCTTAGGCCTGCTCCCGGGTGGCAGAGGGCAGGCCCAAACCCTAGGTGCAGCCCCTGGTCGGGCTCAGAGCAGGGGTGATTGGGGAGTTGGGGCGCCTTCCCCTGTCATGCACAGAGCAGGGCAGATTGGGAGGTTGCGATGCCACCCTCAGTCATGCTCAGGGTAGGGCCGACTGGGGGGTTGGGGCACCGCCCCCTGTCACACTCAAGGCAGGGTCGATGGGGAGGTTGTGGTGCCACCCCGTCACACACAGAGCAGGGCCAATCAGGTGGTTGAGGAACTCCCCCGTCACACACAGAGCAGGGCCCATCAGGGGGTTGGGGTGCCGCCCTCTATCACCCACAGAGCAGGGCTGATCAGGGGGTTGAGGAGCTCTCCCCTGTCACTCACAGAGTAGGGCCGATAGGGGAGGTGGGGCACTGCCCCCTGTCACACACAGAGCAGGGTGGATCAGGGGGTTGGCGTGCCGCACCTTGTCACACTCAGGGCAGGGCCGATGGGGAGGTTATGGCTCTACCCCGTCACACACAGAGCAGGGCCCATGGGGGGCGGCTGGGGCACCGCCCTCTATCACCCACAGAGCAGGGCCGATCAGGGGGTTGGGGCGCCGCAACTGTCACACTCAAGGCAGGGCTGCTGGAGCGGTTATGGCTCTACCCCGTCACATGCAGAGCAGGGCCTGTGTGTGTGTGTGGGGGGGGGGGGGTTGGGGCGCCGCACCCTGTCACACACAGAGCTGCAGGGCAATCAGGGGGTTGGGGCGCTGTCCCCTGTCATGCTGATCCCGGTGCCAGGAGGCCTCGCAGCTCCGCTGATCCCGGTGCTGGGAGGCATATTACCCTTTTACTATATAGGATAGTGGCCTGGTGCACGGGTGGGGGCTGGCTGGTTTGCCCTGAAGGGTGTCCTGGATCAGGGTGGGGGTCCCCACTGGGGTTCCTGGCCAGCCTGGATGAGGGGATGATGGCTATTTTCAGCTGGTCACACACCCTTCAGGGTGGGGGTCCCCACTGGGGTGACTGGCCAGTCTGGGTGAGGGGCTGAGGGCTGTTTTCAGGCTGGCAGGTGACTGAAGCTCCCAACTGCTCCTTTTTTTCTTTTTTATTCTGGGCCAGCTTTAGCTCTGAGGCTTGGCTCTAGCTCTTAGGCCTCCGCTGTTGAAAGAAGGTATCTGGTTTGTTTGGTTCTATAATCGAAACACTGTTTCAACTCCAGCTCTGAGATCCCGGCCGGCTGAAAGCAGGTTTCTGGGGTTTTGTTTAGCTTCTATATTTGTAACAATGTTTCAAACTGCAAGCTCAGAGGCCGACAGCAGCAGGCAGAGAACTTTGGCTTCCTCCGTCACTGAAGCAAGCAAGCCTCATGTTCGCTTCAAGCTGCCTGGCTGCTGGACATCTTGGCTGGCAGTTAATTTGCATATCGCCCTGATTAGCCAATGGGAAGGGTAGTGGATGTATGGCTAATTACCATGTTTCTCTTTTATTAGATAGGATTAAATCACCTAGACTGGAGAACAGGGAAGGCTGACCAAGGAGGACCAAAGGAAGCCTCATTCATCAGAGTCCAAGCCACTGTCCCCAGCAATTGAGTGGAAATCTTCACTGTCCTCCTCGTCCTCTGACAGGTGGACCTGGAATAGCATGCTTGGCCCAGAGCGCTGCTCTTCCTCCTCATATTCTTCCTCCTCTGATACCTCATACCCACCGATACTGCTGAAGCTTGTGTCTTGGGTGTTCGACTTGGGGTTGGGCTCCTCATAGCTCCCATAACTGATGTTGCTATCCTCCAAACCATGAGAAGCCACCCCAGTCTCCCTCATAGGACATCATGCTTTCTTCATTTTCCATGCCCTTCCTTGTGTTCTCCTGAAGCATGCAGGGCTGTTTGGTTATTATCCCACCAGATCCCATATCAGAGTCACTTCCACTTTCACTCAGTTGGATAGCAGAGAAAGGATTATCTCCTTCTTCGTCACTGCCAGCATCTTCCTCATCATCTTCTCCTTCAGACATAAACAAATCCTCATACAGGACACTGGCTTGAGGCTGTTGCACGGTTCCTTCCTCTTCATCTGCAAGATCACCATCTGCACCTTCACCTTCCTGTGTCACTTGCTTTTCTGGAGTGGTAGTGGGAATATCCAGGACAGACATATTGCTCTCATCTTGAAATACAGAGGCATCTCGAGACATACTGAGGGATGTGTTGGTATCATATAAATCAGGTGGCTGAGGTGCATAAGGCCCTGGGGTCATTGGGTCCAAACTGTCTAATTCTGCTTCTTCCAAAGCTGCTTCTTTAGCTATACAAATATCCTTCTCAAGTTGAGTCAAATGTTCATTATACTCAGTCAATGTCTGGCAACATACGTTCACAATCTCCTGAGCAGTCTTAGTATACTGACTTTCAGGCCCATTGTACTTAACACTGTTAGCAAGGATAAGGTTGACATCATCCAGAAAGCTCTTTCGACTCTGATACTTGTGCTTGGAGATACTCTTACGTATAGTCTCTAAATCCATTGGACTGACAATCACTTCATAATAATCTGGAACAAACTTCTTATTAACTGGGTGATGAAATGGCCAAGAATCTGGAACTTCCATCATCTTCTGGGTGACAATATTATCCAGAATAAAAGAAAATGTCACTTGGTCATCATCATCCAACAAGGGATTGATAGCTTTCTCTAGACGAGCCAATATGTCTTCTTTCTCTTTGAGTTTTTCATCACAGAGATCCAGCATGGATTGAGAGATATGGGTCAAGGAGTCCTTTGGCCCTTTGTAGGTTGTACTATTTTTCACAGTGAGCTCCAAATGCTCTCTGAACTCTTCTCGAGACGGGCAGAGGTGGTTATGCACATTTTCATGAAGTGTCTGTAAGTCCATTGGTCTAGTAATAATTTTGTAGTAGTCCTTTACAACTTTCCCATTGACTGGAGTGTGGAAAGGGTAAGTGTTTGGAAGATCTCTCATGTCGTTGATGATAGACTCCAAGATAGATGACAGTGTCACCATGGGGTCTGTCCGGCGCCGGTGGATGGACTTATGAGGTCTATTCAAATAGTCACAGTGAACAGTGGTTCCAACTCGCTGTCTCTTCTTAGTGGGGAGTTGCTTTTAGGGAACTTGAGAACCAGAGATTTTCTGCAAACCTCATCTGTACTCTCAATTAGCTGTTTCCCCAAAACAATCTTGGTCCCTTCAACCTTGATAAGTTCTTCATTATCATTATAAACGGCTGTCTTTTCCGACTCCTCTTCCTGTTCCTTTGTCATGGCAACAGGATTGGAAGGTGAAGCATTTGTTTGATAATAGAGGGGGAAGAATTTGTTTGTCTTCATGTGCCCAATGGCTCCACAAGCCCCACATTTCAGCTTTAGGTCAGGACGCTCCTTCAACTCTTTTGGCTTTTTCTCAGGAGGACCTTTAAGCTTCTCCTTCTCCTGGTTCTGCTTAAGCCGCCTCAGCTACTCTTGAATCCTCCGCCGTTCTTTTCGCATCTCTTCTCGGTGCTGTTCATCAAAAAGGGCGAATTTTCGAATGAAATCCTCATCTTTTGTAGTCCGTATGCACACATAGGCATCTATGACAGCTGGATTTCGGACCATCTCACAGCAAACATATTCTTTCCCCTCTTCATCTAGAAATGTGTGATAAATCTTGAGAAAACGGCCAGTGGCAGAAGAGTTCAGGCTAGTCACAGAAGCTGCATCATCATCTCTGTGATTGTTTCCTGCTGCTGCCAGTAGCATCCTCTGTAGTTCCTTCCACTCCTGCTCCTCCTGTTCATGTGACAGCTGAGAGCTGGTTTTCTTCTCTATAGCCTTCCCCATTTCTTCAAAGTCACTGTATTCAGCTGAGCTGCTATCTGTATCAGTTGATAAGACTTCAGTTGATGACAAAACCTTGTTTTGTAAGTCAAAGATGCGTTGACATTCCACTTTGTAACGCTCTTGATGCTCAGCCACAGAAAACCTTGGCCCACGGGCAAATTTACTCATTGGCTCTTCCCCAGAGCGGGCCTGTTCTGTTGACATTGTGTTGACATCAATCACTTCCCAGTGGGACAACTTTTTTTTTTTTTAAATATATTTTATTGATTTTTTGCAGAGAGGAAGAGAGAGAGATAGAGAGTTAGAAACATCGATGAGAGAGAAACATCGATCAGCCGCCTCCTGCACATCCCCCACTGGGGAAGTGCCCACAACCCAGGTACATGCCCTTGACCGGAATCGAACCCGGGACCTTTCAGTCCGCAGGCCGACGCTCTATCTACTGAGCCAAACCGGTTTCGGCGACAACTTTTTAATCTCTTCCTCAGGCACGCCAAATTTACGTAGAAGTTGCTTGGCATTTTTCAAAGAGAGGCAACAGAGGCCTGCATCTGTTCCTGTCACTGTTTTCTTCACTGGCTGAGGCTCTTTATCATCCTTCTGTTGTGTTGGTTTGTTTGGAATCTTCACATAGGAAAATCCTTCACCACACCCTGTGGGATCTGCCACCCCAGTCACCTCCAGGAGACACTTGGCCTTCATGGCAGCAATGAAGGCCCTTGTGGTGTTCCAAGGAGCAGTGCGAACCTCATCATCAGTCTTCATCTGGAAATCTTCCTCGTTTTCTTCTTCTGGAGCAAAAAAGGACTTCTCACCATAGCCAGCATCCTTGAGTCGCTGCTCTGCAGCTCTCATACTGTAATAAGCACAGCACTGCTCTGGAGACACCATAGCTCTGATCTCCTCTTCAGTTGGTAAACGAAAGTCAGACTTCAGCACCCACCAATTTGAGTCAATCCCTGTGCATTTGAAGTCAGCACAGAGCTTTAGCCTCTTCCGGATGCTGCTTTCTGAATGAGAGGGACAGGCTTTTTTTATATCTTCCATTCGGATGTGCCAAGGCCGATCTGCACTCTTCCAGAAGAGGCGGTAAATAAAAACCTGAAGAAAATCTCGAATATGTGTATTGGCCCTTTTGGAGTTGGGCCCAGGAACTTCAAACAAGGGGCACTGCTGGCCAACCACAAAGATATCCACCAATTCCCAAATGTAGTAACCTTGCCTTGTCCGAATGATAAGGAAATCAGTTTCTGGCATCTTATGAAGATAAATTGGGGCACGGAAAAGATTGTTCTCAAACGCCTGCAGCAACTGGCCAGGATGGAGAGAGCCCAGGAAAGGAGAGGTATGGCAATAAACAGTTTCTCCATATTTACAATCTGGGGCCCCGGGATCTTTTCCAGGTTTCCGCTTATAATAGTTTTTTATCTTGGTTGCCATGCCAACCTGCATCATTAACGGTCCATTTTCCTCACTGTATTCTGCTAGAATAAGATCTCCATCTTTGCCTGTGAGGTCCTGAGATGGGTGCATAAAAAGCATCTCTCCACCACCTGAAGCTTGCCTCTCTTGTTCTCTCATCTTAACTTTGTTTTTTACGTGCTTTAGCAAGGGTTGGACTGAGTGGGGACCTGGCAGAGACAATGCCCCAAAGGAGTACTTCTTCAGAGCTGGGCGATGGAATTGCCGGAGTTTGATGGGCCCCATATGGGTGGGAAAGAAGGGCTGCCGTAATTCCACAGCAGGAATTGAGTGCTGGATAATATTCCTCCAAAAGTGCCTCGAAGATCCTGTTGCTTGGGGTAGTAATATTCATCATTGGAGAGATTCCATGGATCTTTCAGTTCTGGCTGAGACATGTTCTGCTGTGGTTCCTCCTTGATGACTCCTGTTTTCCCTAAGAGAATTTGACTCTTCTTTAGAAATGATTCCTTTTTACTCTCCTTGGAGGGGGAGTTAGATGTGGCCTCTTCCTTCTCATCAGGAATTTCCAAAATGAGATTCTCATCATTGGGATCAAGTGTCAAAACAGGAGGCTCCAACAGCCAGGGCATGGCCTGAGCATCCCAAATAATGTTGTCCTCCCAACGTCCATACACCAGCTCCTCATTGTCAATGGGAAAAATGGAGTACCAAGGCTTGTCATCATCCAGAGTGGCTGCAAAACCTTGCTTAACATTGTAAGCCATGGCATTTCTAGTCATGCTGGAAGGAAGCCAGCCTGCCAGGCTTGCACGATGAAGTTTTGTCCCTTTGTGTTTGACATCCTCCCCATCGCAGATGATATCATCCTCCCAATGTTGTGTCGCCATCAGGAAGTTTTCATCAGCCAGAGGATCAGTGCCACTGCTTTCCGCAAATTTCCTAAAGTCCTCTATCATTCTACCTTTTATCACAGGTTCATGTTCCATCTTTCTCAGTTTGAAGCCACAGTCAAACCCACTGCCATCTTCAGGGACATCCAGCATATCATACCACAGTCGGGCAGGCCCATAACGCCACTCAGCTGCTCTTGGTTTGGTATCTGTCACTTCCTCTATATCTCCAGTAGACTGGGAAAACTTGGACTCCACAGGAGCCATCATTGTGATTTCATCATCAGAGAGACACTGCTCTAGAGGTGGTGGCGGATCATAGTCATAGGTCCATAAAGACTTCTGGTTGACTTCCGATTCTACTGAGCACTCCACCTCCTGAATCTGCTCTTCCTGTATCAGCTCACGATGCCTCCTTTTCCTCTTTCTCCGAGCACTCTGCCAAACAGATGGGACATTCTTTCCTGGTCCAAAAAGACATAGGAAACATAACACCTTTCCAGGCCGAAATTCTGGGACAAGTTCTGTGACACTTGGCAATAGCTTAGTAGCATCATGCTGCATAATCTCAGCCAATGGTAGGGTCAGCTTTCGATCCTCAGATTCTTCCTGTGTTGCTTCCTGAGGTCCCATCTCAGATTCTGAGTCAGAAGAACTACTGAAATCCACTTTTTCTGAGGCCAAAGAGGAAGGGGCAATGATGGAGGGCAAGATGACACCTTCTCCATCTTCAGACACACCAGTAATAGCATCCTGGTCCTTATCCTTCTTTAATGGTCCTGGGGTGGAGGTGGAGGAGGCATCAACTTTCAATCAGTTTTCACAATCAGCATCATAGTCATCATCATCATATTCTGAGTGGCAAAGGGACTGAAAGCTCCTCATTGTGTGCTGGTATCTCCGACTTTCATCTTCTGCTACCTCACTGATGTCTGAATAGTCCATAGCATCTTCTGTGCTCTTGATCCATCCTTCATCATTTACCAGAGCACCATCATTCCCAGTCAATTCTTCATTTTCCGTGAGTTCAGTGATCAGGCTGCCCAGACCCAAAGCCCCCAAGCCTGCCAAGTGCTTCTTACACTCATCGTCCAAGACGCTTTCCCCCTCCAGCTGCCCGGCTGCACTGATGTTGCCAAAAAGGAATCCAGTTAAAGAAAATGGGCAGCCCCCAGTAGAATCTTCATTGCTGACGGTGTCTGACATGATGGAGGCCATGGCACCTGCTGGGCGCCAATTGTTGGGGTCCAACCCCAGCAGGTTCAGGGGTTCCCAAAGGTGTGGACGGAGTCAGCGAAGAAGGAATGACACGGAGACAGTGTTCAGTTGATCAGCAGCCCAGCCAGGTTCTCTAGTCAGGTTCTAGCCAGGATCTCCAGCCAGGTTCTGTGTTTTATTGTCTCATTACATCTGTATTTATACCAGTTGATTTTAATCCTATCAATTTCTATTCCAAAGGTTAGGGCATTTCTTATCTCCATTCCAGGGAGTAAAGATTATGTAGCTTAAGCGTGATTTTTCATAGTTAAAGGGATTAACTACCCACCTGGAACTTAGTTAAGGGGTTTTATTCCCTCCCTAATTTCAGGGAAAAATCCTCACCTGGGGAAACAACCTTTCTTGGGGAGGTGGTCCTGTTTAAAACACATAGTGTTAAGAGGGGGAGCAAACATATGCCATATATGCCAGGTCCCTTGAAACGTAAGCTGTGCAGATGTTTCTTCCCTGTAGCTACTGTGTCAAGCAACAAGGGTGGACTGGCTCCCGGCAGGTAACTCTGATTAATGAAAACTATATAAAAACCTTTTTGCTTTGTGGTGTTCTCCCAACCCCCCTGAGAGTATCTGGGTTCGAATGTAGCTCCAAAAGCTCCTTCTCACCCATTTTTCTCACCTGGTAGGATGTCTAATTAGCATTTCCTCCACTTGGTTAGGAGTTCCTGAAAGAGGTTAGATGGGGAGTCCCTAGGCCATAGCACCTAGGAAGTCTGGCACAAGCATGAACCATTGACCAGGGAAACCCTGCTCCACCCTTTCTCCTTCCTCTTTCCCTCATCAGAACCATTTCTGATGAGGGAAACATTTACCTGTAGTAGGTGGTCACCAATAAACTTAAAGAGAACATTGTTGGAAAAGCTCAGGGTAAAATTTGGATTCCAGTGGACTGAGAAGAAATTGTACAGTAAGTAAATAGGGACCATAATTATAAGAGTTTCTCTGAGATATTTATAGGTAAAGAGAAAGATGAGACAGTAGTTCAAAGGGTTATCAGTTAGCACAACAAGTGGACATGCTAACTGGAGATGCTTACTGGAGAATTTTGTGTATGGCTTTTGTGTTATCAGCGATGACCCCTTTCTACTGCATTGATTAATTAATGTGTCTGATAAAAAATAACTCTGTGTGGTTATGCTGGAGAAGTAGCCTTCCATTGTTGTAAAATATTTTTCTGTGATCTGTAATCTGTGAATAGCACTGAAATATTTATGATTGTTTAAGCAAGAAAACTTTTAAAACAGTTCATACCCTATTGACAGACATTAGAAATACTTTATTCACAAAGTAAAAGTTGCAGTATTCTAGTTATACTTACCAAATTTTATTCTAATACCGAAACGTGATCTTTTTTTTTTCTTGCTTAATAGAACAAAAGCATGTTGACTAGTAGACTTCAGAAATGGTCATTTGGTGTCACTCTATTCTCATCCTCAAAATTATTAGCACAGAAAGCCATCAATACGGCATTATTACTTTGAATGAGATTTTTTTCCTACGTAGCCTTCACCTTGGTGTGATAATGGCTTTGTTAAATGAAAGAGTTGGTATACTTGTAGGGGGTGGTAAAAAAAAATTTTTAAATGAACACCTAAAATGGAAATATTAAATTCCTCTTTTGACAGGTTTTCCTATAACAAGGATGAGAGAAACGTTAGAAGCATAACCAGGACTCTCCAGTGAGGCTTCGCATGGTCCTGTTTGGTCAGCGTGGAGCTAGTTACCTGGCTATCTGCCAAAAAGCCCCTTTACCTTGTGCTATGCAGAGCCTAATGCTAGATAATATCTAATTTTTAATGCTAAGAAGTGGCATTTGATGTTGTTACTAGTGTCTGGTGGAAAGCGAGGGGCAGGAGGTCAGAAACAGTTTCCTGGGAAGTACTCTTAAACTGTTTTCTATGCAGTTAGGGAAGGTGAACAAAGAGAAACCCCGTAGCCACCATTTCCTTATCCTTCATAAGAATAAAATAAAAGGAAAAGATTTAACATAACCTGCTCAGCAGGAAACTAACTTTACAGTTTCAGAGCAGCATAATTGGGTATTTTATATTAGTCTATCATATCCAAGCATTTCAAAAATAAAATAGGAACAGCTTTTAATGCAATCTGTGTTTACTGCTATGAGCTAATAAAATCTCATAATATTATTTTGTATTGCACTAATGGGTATTGCATTATAGGATATTAGTTAAATCACCCATATTTCAGGATTTGATGTAATACTCATAGTGGAAGCTTGCATAGCATAGTATGAGAGATCTGATGGGAACAGATAGGGTGCAGAAGTAAATATGGACTTTTCAAAATAGGTTTTAAAAATAGATTGGTGAAGGAAGGAGAAACAGAGGGAGCAGTGATGCAAACAGGGCATTCTATTACAGAAGACCTAACCCTTCTGAGGAGGGGAGGGCTAGCTCCTGGGACTGCTGCAGTGGCTTACAGGTTGCTCCAGTAAGTAGACATACTCAGAGGGGATGGTGGTTTGATTGGCTACAGCTTTATATCCTGAACCTGGCCCTCCTCAAGCTTGCCATCTTTCCTTTGTTTTCTCCAATCTGAATAATGCACTTAGGTTCTGAAATGGTGTCAATCTCGTGATCAGATGGACAATAAGTAATGGAATGGGGATTTTCATCTGAGCTCTCAGACACAGTGCCAATATATTACTATACTGCCTTCTTATCTTCGTTTTTATTTTCTTTTTGTAAAAACTACAATGTATAACTCTGTGCTAAATCAGAGACCATTACATACTAGGGCTACTCTGAATGGATGGAAGCAGGAGTCAAACATGTATGACAAACACCACGTGTTCCTATACACCAAAAACACATATTAAGATTAGCAATAGATAATGGGCCAAGGTGGTATGGCTCAGTTGGTTGGGTGTAGTACCATGCACCAAGAGGTCACAGGTTTGATTCCTGGTCAAGGGACATGACTGGGTGTCAGGCTCAATCCCCAGTAGGGGCCATTCAGGAGGCAGCTGATAGAAGGTTCTCTGTCATCAATGTTTCTCTCTCTCCCTCTCCCTTCATTTCTGTATCTAAAATAAATTTTTAAAAAGCATGAAATAACGAAACATAAAATGGTCTGGAGTCTGGAAGCCTTCATCTACTTCATATACCAGCGTGTTGAGAGATTATGGATTGATGTGAGTGGGCAAGTGTATAATATTCTCTAAGAGCATGAATCTTGAAATGAGAGATAGCCTCTTTCAATCCCAGTTTAACCTTCTCAAGGTGTGTGATCTTGGAAAGTCAATTGGTTTCTCTATACAAATTATAGGAATAACAAACATTTCCCTAAATGTATTTTAAAAGGATTAAGTAAAGTCGTGACAGAATTTTTATTCAGTGCCATACATGTAATAAACTCTTATTAGATAGACATAATAATTACTTTGGGAGGCATAATAATAATAGCTGGGCTGGCCCCATATGTGATGGTTAATTTTATATGTCAACTTGACTGGGCTAAGGGATGCCAGATAGCTGGTAAAAAGTCATCTCAGAGCATGTCTGTAAGGGTGTTTTCTGAAGAGATGAGCATTTCAAATCAGTAGACTGAGTAAAACTCACCCTCACCAGTGTGGGTGGACCCCATCCAAATCTATTAAAGGCCTAAATATAACAAAAGGGAAAGAGAAGGGCAAATTTGCTCTTGGCTTGAGTTGGGGCATCCATTTCTTCCTGCCCTCAGACATGGTGCTCCTGGTTCTCAGTCCTTTGACTCAAACAGGGATTTATTCTATTGCCCCCCACCATCCCCACTCCAATTCTAGTTCTTAGGCCTTTGGACTTAGGCTGGATTATACCACCAACTTTCCTAGTTCTCCAGATTACAAACAGCAAACCGTGGGACTTTCTGACCTCCTAATGTCCTACTGGTTCTATTTTTCTGGGGAACCTGACTAATATATCATACAGCCTGGCTTTCCCAGAAGAGCCCTTGTTTATATCTATTATCCCAGCATAATTATTCATGTTGCTCTCTTTTACTTTCAGAAGTATTCTGGTTTGGACAATGATAAATTATTTTATTCTTTTAATTTAATTTATTGGGATGATATTTTATTCTTTGATTACAGCTATGAAATTGAAAATGTATGCCTCTAATTGTATTTATTAAATATTTTAACTAATTTAATCCTTATAACCCTTACAAGATAAACACTATTATTATCCCGTTTTGTAGATAAGAAAACTAAGGTACATAGCAGTGGAAGTAACATCGGGATCTGAATCTGAACTTTGCTATGTGCTGCCTAAAATTTTATTATTTAACCATTGATTTATTTAGGTGACATTAGCACTGTAATTGCTCCAGCATACCGAAATAAAGAGTAGAGATGAAAAGAGAAGAAAAAGATGAACAAAGGAGTATTCCTATGTCAACTCCCTGGGTGCTATTACCAGGCATTAGTTTTATTCATTACAGCTTCTGAAGAGCTGAGTGCATTTGAAGTCAACTCTATATGGGGCCAAATTAATCATGTGTCCTAAGACATGTCTGAATGGCCACATTCTGCAGTTATTCTTCCATGCACAGTAATTCCTCTCCTTTTCCTTGTGACATTTATAAAATGACATAAACAGGGACACTTTATAAAAGTATTACACAAGTTGGGTTTGTCTATTTGCTCATGATTACATTTAGGCTGTGCATTTGGGGAGAAAGTCTCCATGAGACATGCGTCTCTGAAGACATTACCTCAGGAGTCACAGCATGTCACCATGTGTCATTATTTTCTACATTGCCTTTGGTAACTTGGCGAAAGGTGGCATCCATCAAATTTTTCTATCAAAAGGTGCATTCATTTCCCTTTGTAATTCATACACTGCACATGATAGCGGACGGATACTTAAGACTGTCTGAAAACACTGGCTTACCTAAAACTATTCCCCTATTGAGTGAGGGGGCATTCGTGATTCCTCCCTGAAACAATTATTCTGTGGTTGTAAGCCGTAATTTTCTAACTCTAAGATGCCTTTAACGAGTATTGGTTAAATACTCGTATATAGAAAGAAAATTTTTCCGAGCTATCTTTGCCCCTCTTTCTTGTCTTTATGAGATGTTTTAGAAGTCTGTGTTATAATCCATTACTGACTTTATTCATCTTGTTACTCAAATTGACTCATATTTGGCCAGTGGGAGTTGCATCGAACAGGCTCTTGTGTCTATTTTATTTTATTGGCATCTATTTATTTTTTAATTAAATTTATTGGGATGATATTTGTTAACAAAAATTATCTAGGTTCTTGTGTCTTTTTAATAAGCGCCCTTTTCATTTCTGAACCTTTTCTTGTTTTCTGGTACAACAACATGTTTCAAGCCCAACTTGTTCTTCCTTTTACTTAACCTTGTAAACAGTCATTTTTTTCAAGGTTCCCTTGTTCCTCTAGTGAGGAAGGGCATTTAGAAACCAAGATATGGGTGCAAAATGAGCTCATTGCTACTGGGATGTCATTGTTACCAGGACCTTTCAATGGCCAGAATGAAGATATATGCCACAATACTCTTCCTTGCATCCCCCAATTCCTGTTTGGTATCTCACTTTACCCACAGTGAGAACCCTAGTTGCTAATAATATCAATATATTTACTCATTTCCTGATTCCCATGTTTCACAAAAAATAACTTCAGAATTGCTTGGTGTGGGAAAACCTCCCACAAACCTGGTGTCAGAAGAGCTGTAAGCATGGGTAAAGGAGAAACATAAGAGAAGTTAGATTTTCCCTAAACAGGGTTATTTCTGAAATTTTACAATTATAAGTAATGCAATATGCTGCAATTCTGTAATGAATACCTTGCACAATTTTTTCATATTAATGGAGACATATCCTTAGGGTGAATACCTAGGGTTTGGTGGGCAAAAGTAAGTGCAGGTGTGGTATTATTAGCTATTACCAAATCCCATTTCATAGTCATTGTATCACTTTCCATTTCCACCATCAATATGGGAGAGTGACTATTTCTCCACAGCCTCAACAGCAAGTTGTGTGGTCACACGTTTTAATTTTTGCCAAAGTAGAGGTAAAAGTGGCATCTTAACTAGTTTTAATTTTCATTTGTCTTATTGTGAGTAAAGTTGAAAATCTTTCCATTTGTTTAGAGATGACTTTTAAAATTTCTTGTTATTTTTCTGCTTTCTTATCTCAACTTTAAAAAGTTCTTTATATGTTAAGAATATTAGCCTTTCATTTGTGACATATTGCAAATATTTTCTCCCATTTTGTCATTTGTCTTTTGAATTTGCCTATAGTAAATTTTTTTCATTCAAAAAATTATTTTTAGATATTTAAATGTATCAACATTTAATTTTGAGTCATGGTTAGAAATCCATTTCTCATCAAAATCTAAAGGAATTCACTTACTTTTTCTACCTGTATGTTTTTGGTTTTAATTTTTATATTTAGATCATCTGTGCATTCAAAATTTATTTTTGTGCATGGTGTGAAGCATGAACCTAATTTTATCTTTAAACAAAACTGTTCATTTCTCACAATACCTTATATTAAAATGTTCAACTTTGTTCCAGGTGATCTGATAATTTTTAATACAGTATACTACTAGATGTATAAATGAAGAACCTTTTATTATCAATAGCTCCTCAGTGTCAGCTGCTATTGTTATATTAATATTACAAATCACAGTTGTTCCTACATAACATCTATTCTAAATAACAACACAAAGCCAGCAATATGTGACAGTTTTTAAAAATTAAATATAAAAGTTTAATCTTGCTGTTGCTTCTTGCAATATGGCAGACAAAGTATTCTGTTTGAATTGCACTCTGTTTAGCCTGGCCAGTGTTGCTCAGTGGTTGAGTATCAACCTATGAACCAACAGGTTACGGTTCGATTCCCAGTCAGAGCACATGCCTAGATTGTGGGCTAGATCTTCAGTATGGTGCATGCCGGAGGCAACCAATCAATGTTTCTCTCTCATCATTGATGTTTCTATCCCTTCCTCCCTCTCCCTTCCTCTCTGAAATCAATAAAAATATTAAAAATAAATAAATAAATAAATTGCACTGTTTAAAATATAGAAAATCTACATATGACTTGTCACTATGATGCCACTGCGGCCAGCAAACCAGCCTGACCTGGGGGGGGCGGTGCCAGCTGCCAAACCCCCTGCAGTCCATCCCCCTGGCCTGCCCCACCCCCAATTGGCCCAACCCACCTCAATTGGCCCGCAGCCCTTACCCCCACCCAGCTCAACCCCAGATGGCCCCCCATCAGGGTCATGGCCAGCTGGCCAACTGCCTGCGGTCCATCCACCCTAAGCTGACCCCGCCCCTGATGGGCCCCTACCATCCTGATCAGCCCGTGGCTCCTTCCCCCAGCCAGCTCTGCTTCCGATCAGCCCCCCTGATACCAATCAGGGATGGGGCTGTCTGGCCTACCTCCCACGACCCCTCTCCTGGCTGCTGACCCCTGATTGGCCCCACCGTCCCCACTCTGGGGCGGGGACAGCCAGCACACTGCCCACAGCCCCTCCCCATGGCTGGCCCCACCACCAACCAGCCCCCCCACCACAATTGGGAGCGGGGCCCACTGGCCAATCGCCTGCATCCTCTCCCCCCAACCAGCCCAGCCCTGATCAGCCCCAATCGGGGTAGGCTGACTGGCCAACTTCCTGCCATCTCCTCCTCCTGATAGGCCTGGCCCCAATTCGACGATTGGGGCCAGGCCAGCCAGACCCCACTCATGCACAAATTCATGCACTGGGCCTCTAGTATTATTATATGTAAGATAATTTTTCTTGAACAATTGGTGTTTATAGCATGTAACATTATCATATTGAAAATTGTTTTTCTTCAAGTTAAAAAATACCTATTACAATAGAATGTTATGTAACTTCATATTATAATAATATATTGTATTATCCTATATAATAAAAGAGAAACATGGCAATTAAAAAAAATAAAATATAGAAAATCTAGATAAGAATCAACAAACTGCACTGATAATAGATTTCTGGGCTTAAAGTGAGCTCAATTCACCCAAGGCCAAAATGAAAAGAGAATTAAAACTCAGTAGGAAACAGAATTAGAAAAGGAGAGGGAGTCATTTTTTATATCAAGAAATTAAATGCCAGAGCCTTTGGCCCATACATGTCAAGGAAACTGAACTTGGATCCCATTCTGTACCCTCATTGAAATGGTAGGATCTATCTTGTGGCAAAATGAGCTCAGAGGGAAATGTTGGGCCAGCCAATCCCATTGCTTATATAGCCTAGAGAAATGCTTGGATTGCATACATGTTCCAGGACACATTTCAAATGTGAAAATAAGCCAAAGGTCTAGAATATTTCTAATGTTTAACAGAAAACTATAGCATTAGAAATGAGTAAACTACAGCACCATTATCAACATGGATGAACCTTACAAGCATAATGTTGCACAAAAGAGAAAGTAGAGAAACATGTTTTTAATTTAAAATACATGCAAACTAAAGAATGTGCTTTAATCTAGGCATACGTACCTGTGAACTATAACTATGACGATGTTCAAAGGAATGATAAAGTCTGCTTGTATTTAATTCCAGAAGTGGAGAGGAAAGGGGAGTGTGAGGAGTGCATGGATGGCTTCAAAGTTTTAATAATATTTTATTTCTCAAGCTGGGTGTTGTTTTACTAACATCTGTTTATGTTCTATATTCAATTCACTTATTTACTCCCCAAAGATGTATTGGTCATCTACTATGTGGCAGGTTTAAGGCAATTAATTGGTACATCATTAAACAAAACAGATGAAAAATCAGTGCCTTTGTGGAGCTTAAATGTTCTAGAGGAGGAATACAAAAATAAATTCAAAATATTACTAGTATAAGCAAAAAATATGTTAAATTCATTTATTTAGTACCTCAGAAGGAAAGGTGTAGCAACCTAAGAAGGGTTGGCAGTACAGGTTATAGAAGGAACACTCATTCTGAATGTAGACTAGGAGATCTCATTGAGGTACATTTTAGTAAAACTTAAAGGAAATGAGGGAGTATAAACTATTTTGAAGGAAAAACACTTCAGCAGGTGCAAGAGCTAGTGTAAAGCCCTAAGGCTGGGGCAGCCTGGAGAGTTCATGGACTAGCCAAGATGGCAACATAATTGGCTCAGAGCGAGATACAGATAAAGTAGCAGAAAACGAGGTCAGGAATGTCATGGGTGGTGGCCGGAGATATTCTCAGGACTTCAAAGCAAATGTAAGGATTTTGATTTTTGCTTTGAGTGAAATGGGGAGCCAATGCAGGACTTTGAGCAGAGAATTGACATATTTTGACTAACTTTTTAAAGCACCTGTCCAGCTGAGGTGTGAAGAAGAGTCTGTGTGGGGACAGGGATAAAAGTGGAATAACCACTTAACAGGCCACTGCAGTAACCAGGGCAAGAGACGGTGATCTGGACCAAAGTGGCAGTACAAGAGCTGGTGAGAAGTAGTCAGGTTCCTCAGAGATGCTGAGATCAGACTGGTGGATGCCAGAGGGGAGGGGGATTGGGAGACCAAGTGAAAAGGGTGAAGGGATTGAGAAATACAGGTTGGAAGTTACAAAATAGTCATGGGTATGAAAAAACAGCAGAAGGAATATAGTCAATAATATTGTAATGACTGTGTTTGGTGCCAGGTGGGTACTGGGAATATCTGGGAGAACACTTTGTAAAGTATATGATTGTCTGACCCCTATGCAGTGCACCTGAAAGTAATACAAAATAATATTGAATGCAGACTGTAATTGAAAAATAGTTTTTAAAAAAGTAGTCAGATTCTATTTTAAATTTAGAGACAACAGGAACTCTAGATGGACAGAACATGGAATGTGGGAAGACAAAAAAAGAGTCCAGGAAAACTCCAGTTTTTGGCATGGGCAAAAGAATGGAGATGTTATGAATTGACTTAGGGAAGACTGTGGTGTATTCGTTTGTTAGGGCTGCCATGAAAAGGTATCAGAGTGGGTGCCTTAAAGAACAGAAATTTATTTTCTAATAGTTCTGGTGACTAGAAGTCTGATAGGAGAATGTCAGCGGTTTTATTTTCGTAGGAGGCTTCTCTGCTTGGCTTGCAGATGGCTGCATTCTATGTGTTTACATAGTCTTCCCTCTTTGCACGTGCATGTCTGGTGTCTCTCTGTGTAGTCTTAATCTCCTGGTTTTATAAGCAAACTGGTCAGATATTGGATTAGGGCCCACCCATATGACCTCATTTTACCTTACTTTCCCCTTTAAAGACCCTGTCTCCAAATACAATCATGCTCTGAGGTACTGGGGGTTAGATCTTTCACATATGAATTGGAAAAGGGGACACAATTGAGCCTACAACAGTGGGTTAGTAGGTTTGGGGCCGGAAGGTTAAGGAGTTTAAATATCCATATTAATTTAAGATATTCTGTACATCTACCCAGAGGTGTTGAATAGGTAGTGTGAAACATGGGTCTGGGATTCATATAAGAGAGAACAGCTCAACAGATTAATGTTAAGTTGTCAGCAGTGAAGTTAGTCATGAGACTTGAGATATGGATAAGTAGAAAAGAGTAAGAGGATCAAAGTTGGAGCCATTGGGCTCCCCAACAGTAAATAATCAATGATAAGCAGGAACTATCAAATAAAACTGAGGGAAGATTATAAGAAAATAGAATAAGCCATGGAAAAAAGCAAGAAATAGAAGAAGAAGAAGAGAGAGAGATCAGACGTAGTGAGTATTGGTGATAAGTCAAATAAGATGGGGTCTAAGAACTGGTCCCTGGATGTGTCAGTATGAGGTCACTGGTGAAATGGGTTCCTGTGATATTGGTGACCTGGTGGAGGATGGAAGCCTGAGTGCAGAGAGAATAGAATAAGAGCAATTGAAGTCAGAGTAAAGATAATTGTTTTTAAGAAATTTCATTCTAAAGGGGAGAAGATGAGGAATATGGGATCAAGAGAAAGTGTTTATTTTTAAGATGAAGGAATAAATAGCATATATGTATGCTGATGGCAAAGATCCATAGAGTGGAAAATTGATGATATAGGAGAGAAAAAAGAATTTCTAGAGCAATTTCTTCAAGTAAATTAGTGAAAATGCAATGTACTAGATAGGAAAGGGAAAATATAGTAACAGGCATATATATTTTTATACATGTATACTTTGTCTAGACTACATATATCTATATGATATATTAATATATTATATATTTATTTACATATATATTTCAGACTTAATTATACTTTATATATAATACATATAATATAAAAGAACATAATATATTCATATTTAATGTATATATAATGTATGTATATATTATGTTTATTTACATATATAAGATATTTCAGACTTAAGTCTCATTTAATGAGTAATATTTTGCCTGCCCCTCTTTCCATTCCATTTTTCTGGAAAATTCCTGTTCATTCGAAGTGGGTGCTTCTGGAGAGGGATGTGGGCTGCCCGTTGACCAGAGTGATGAAGATAAAATTCACAGTGATTTATATTAAATGGTCCAGGTATGATCATGTGACAGCTCAGTGTCCTTTTCTGAATTTTTAAAATAGGATCTGAGGAAAGTTACTTCTTTTCTCCTTGGTCACAATAATGCCAGGCTGTAAGTTCAAAGCTTTCTGCCATATTCACAAGCTGTTCAACTAAGCCTCAAAAGTGTCAAAGAGAGGAGATGGAGAAGAATAGATTCCTTACATTGCTTGTGCCCCTGTCCTTAAAGTCATTTCTTTTTTAAAGCAACAATTTACTACCACCACATTTTATTATTGTTTTAAAAATATATTTTTATTGATTTGAGAGAGGGAGAGACAGAAACATCAGTGATGAGAGAGAATCATCCCCACACTGGGGATCCAGCCTGCAGCCCGGACATATGACCTGACCAGGAATCAAAACCATGACCTCCTGGTTCATAGGTTGATGCTCAACCAATAAGCCACTCTGGCTGAGTGTCCTTAAGTCATTTCTAGTCTTCCCCAGTAACCCAAACTGTGAGTCTCCTTTTGGGTTTAAGCTAAAAGAAGTTAGTCAAGGTATTCAAGCACCTACAGAACTGAAACAAATAGTATTTCTGATTTTTTTCTTTCCATCATAATATTTGTCCCCTGTGTTTCACCCCCATTAAATTACTTGTAGTCATAATTAACCTTCACTCTTCCTCTTTTCTCGCACCCGACATCCTAATAATCAACTAATTCTTAAGCCTTAGTGTTTCCTGAGTCAGATCCTCACCTCAATCATTCTAGTCCAAGCCGCCCTCATCTCTTACCATATTGAATGAACAAGTGAGTCTTAATTCCTAACATTGTTTTTAGGTTTCCTCACTCTATTTACTCTACTTGGAGTTCTCTATCTACTCAGCCAAAAATGTCCCCTCTACTAGGCATTCGTTTCTGACTTCTCCCACATTTAGACCCCTTGTATATAATTTTGTTTTTGTTTTGTTTTTGCTCTGCTACAGTTTTCTGAAATCCCTAATAGGGTGATAATCATTAAGGTGAGAGCAGTTCTAGTCAACATGGTTGCATCTACAGAAGCTTGTATATACTATGTTCTCAGTAAGTATATACTTATGTATTTCTCTACTTAGGTAATAGAATTTGACAGGGAAAATATTAAAAGCTATAGGTCATAATATACTCTACTATTACTTGTAAAGTGACTTTGGAAAATTTTGGGATTAGTAACAATTGGTGATGAAAAGAGATGAGAATTATGCCATGTGGCATCCTATATTTACATTATTTTATGCTCCCTTTTCTATTCTAAACCCTGATTAAGACTGAAAAAATTAAGCGATAATGAAAGAAAAGAATTCAGAAATATGGCATTTTAGAAAAGAACCTGGATATGCCATTATTTTGGAGCTATTTTTTTGTTTTGTTTTATAGAAAAATGTCATCATGACCTCTGTTCAAGATAGTCTTCATTAACAGAAACACATAAGATGATATCACAATGTAATTGTTGACCTAGCAACTGATATCCTTGCCATATAAATATTGTCTAATTTTGGAAATTAAATAAGGGCTGCTGCTATGAGGCTTCTAGGTTACTTGTGCCTATTCACAAAAACATTGTTTATTTTAAAATTGTTGCTAAAAATTTCTGGGTTTAGTATCAAATTTATTCTAACACAAAAAATGCTATTTATCATTTTCAGTTAAGGGCTGATAGAGAGCCACCACCCCTCATCGATACTTTCACACCTTGAACCATATTTTGACATGAAATGAAACCAACATGAAATGACAAAGATTAAACTGCTAATGATTGCCTGAGTAAAACCATATTTTCAGCATTTACATTAATACCAATCATTAGAAGACCCTAACTGAAAGGAACTCTAGCCCATGATCATTTTCAAATGGTGAAACCAAATAATAAAATATCCTGTTAACCTATACTAAGAAATCCCCAATGCATGCTAAATCTAATAGCTTGTTGCAGCTACAACAATGAAAGAGCAGCACCATTAGACTGATAATGCCATATGATCTGCTATATAATGCAAATACCAAATGTTGTGTTCCTGAAGTGAACAAAATGGGAATTTTGTTCTGTGGTTATGGAATGTTATGTCCCATTTGGATGATCTTCTTTGGGCTCATTTTTACCCTGAGATAATAAAAGCTTTGCATGAATAACCCAGGAGAGACCATGGTCTTTTGAAAGTAACTTTTTATTACTGCCAAATAAATCTCTTTTAAATATGTTCTCTGTGAGGCAATCATGACATCCATTGGCCAACTGGATCTCGGGTTATGCCTGGATACTTTCCACATTGCACGTGGTTGTCAATTTGAATTGTGTATCAACTACCCATCATATTTGGCACATCTGTACTTAACATTGGCATTAATTTTACCCTATTGTTCTAATTGCAGTACTTTGATGTAATGACACCATTCAATTCACAGATGGTACTGGTGGGGGGCTTTCCCCCCAAAAATATAATGTAATATTAATTTGGAATGTGAGAATGCCAAAAATAAGAGCTTCATTGGTTAAGTTATCTGAGCCGCTAAACAGTTGAACATTTGCACTAAATAAGAAAAACTGGGAATGAGAACAGCAGGTTTCAATACCATCCTACTGCAAATGTTTTGTTTTTTATTATAGTCTACAGGGTTCATAAGATTTATCTGTTCACAAACAAACGTTGACATACTTAGAAAAAGCAAAATAAATCTAATTCTCAAAACAATAAATTAATTTTTTATTAAACTTATTGGGGTGATATTGGTTAATAGGATCATATAAGTTTCAGGTGTACATTGCTATGATACAAGACCTTTATATTGCACTGTGTGCCCCTCACCCAAAGTCAAACCATCTTTTGTGATGAAACCATTGGGTGAGTTGAGATGTCGTCAATTTAAATTCATTTAATTTAAATTACTAAAATTTAAAATTATTTAAGGTATTATTCCAGATTTTATATGCATATACATCTTTCAAAATATTTTTCTGGAGTATCACTCACAATTTTCGATGACATCATAACAATGCCTCTCACAATTAGTATTTTATAGAATCATATCAGGGGGAAATTGAGTAACTTTCCGAAGGCCACAGGACCCCTCATTGATGAAGGAATGACTACAAAGCAGATCGTTATTTTTCAGTGGAAAATTTTTTATGAGCCACTGACCATTTTGTTGAGTCAAAAATTACAACCAGCCCAGATGGCATGGCTCAGTGGTTGGGCATGGACCTATGAACTGAGAGATCAAGGTTCGATGGTCAGGGCACATGCCCGGGTTGTGGGCTTGATCCCCAGTGTAGGGCATGTGGGAGGCAGCTGACCAATGATTTTCTCTCATCACTGATGTTTCTATCTTTCTCTCCTCCTCCCTTCCTCTTGAAATCAATAAAAATATTTAAAAATAAATAAATACATACATACAAACTATAATATTGTTTCAACAGGAAACTGACTACATTTCCAGTAAGGTGAGGGGTGGTGAGATGTTAGCTTTGGAAGGGGGGAAGGCTGGTGGGACACATTAAACCAAAAGAAAAACTAATTTTAGTAAGTGATAGAGAAATAAATATAAAAGCTGAAGGAAGTCATGGAGGGAATCAGAGGCATCTCACTGCCAAATGAGTGGAAATCCCAAAGGACGATGCTACTAATCATTAATTTACTTTAGTGAAATACAGGAAGTCAGGATCCCAGTGAGCTAAGAGAATTCTAACATAGCTGGGTGTGTTTAATGAAGCGATGGGATTGTGGACTCATTGATTCTTTTTCCAGGAGACTTGCATGGGACTGAAGGGTCCCTGAGATGGAGCTTGGTGTGTGAGCAAGACCTGGAGAAGGCTGCAAGCTGTCTAATTCCTGGCCTTCCTCTAGCACTGTTGCTGGGCCCCATGAGAAAGAGACTACTGGCTGAAGCCAAAGGAGCTGGTTTTTAAAGGAGGTTTATTAGTCTTGAGGGTCATAAGCAGTAGTTCTCTGGTGTATAGGGGACAAAGTTCTCCCCACAAAGTTCTGGGTGGAAGACAGAGTGACTGCAGTTCAACGATGATGTAAGAATGCTGTTACGTGGCTCCATACCTGTTGATGGTATTGAAAGCCCCATCCCTTACCTTAGGAAAAAGTGACGGGGTATCATCCTGAGGTAGGCTTGTCAGTAGGAGAGGATAGGAGGATGCCTCAAAATGTTAGAGCATTATGTCTGCATACTTCTGAGACACCCCGAAGTTCTGTCAGATGTCACTGAAGAGAATTTCAAGGGTGAACAATGAGCTTGTTCATCAGTTTACAGTAGTCCCCTTTATCCATAGTTTCACTTTCCATGGTTCCAGCTACCCATGGTCAAGCGTGGTCTGAAAATAGTAAATGGGACATTCCAGATATGCAATTCATGAGTTTTAAATTGGACACTGTTCTAAGGATTGTGATAAAATCTCATGCCATAAAGCTTCATCCTGAGCCGTGAGTAATCCCTTTGTTGCATGTCTCCATGATGTACCCGATCCACACCCATTAGTCACGTAGAAGCCATCTCCAGTGGTCGGATTGACTGTCATGGTATTGCAGTGCTTATGTTCAAAGCACAATTAATAACCCTTCATTTCCTTAATAATGGCCCCAAAGCACAAGAATAGGGGTAGGGATGCTGACGTTTCAGGTATGCCAAAGAGAATCTGTAAAGAGCTTCCTTTAAAGTGAAAAGGTGAAAGTTCGTGACTTTATAAAGGAAGAAAAAAGACATATGCCGAGGTTGCTAAGATCCATGGTAAGGATGAATTTTATATCTGTGAGATTGTATAGAAGTAAAAAGAAATTTGTATCCATGTTGCTGATCCACCTCAAACTACACAAGTTCTGGCCACAGTGTGTGATAAGTGCTTAGTTCATATGAAAAAGGCAATACATTTGTAGGTACAAGACATGAACAGAAAATGTGTTCTGAATAATGACGTGTTGCATCAGAAAGCACAGAGCCTATACAAAGACTTCAGCAAGGGATCCTCTTAAACAAGTGACCACGTTCACATAGTTTGTATTTCAGTATGTTGTTGTAATTGTTCTATTTTATTATTAGTTAAAGGTGTTAATCTCTTGCTAGGCCTAATTTATAAATTAAACTTTATCATAAGCATATATGTATAGAAAAACATAGTATATGTAGGGTTTGGTATGGTTTGAGGCATCCACTGCAGGTCTTGGAACATATACCCTGAGGATAAGGGCTGACTACTGTATATTCAACACAGGAGTTTGAGTTTTAATTTAGTATAAAACTCATAGGCTATAATGTCTTGGGATATGAGTTTAAACATACAAATTCTTAGGGCAGTGGTCTTCTACACCCTGCCCCCTGCTAATGGCCACAGGAAGCACCAGCCCATTAAAATTGCCAACTTTTATGAGTTAGCATAAAGGATGTGCGCACTCTATAGTAGTGTATGATAGGAGGCTGGCCTGGGAGGCAGTAGAGCCTTTAAATGGTACTGATTCACTTTGAACATAATTTTGGAATTTTTACCTGCATTAATCTTCAGCCTTTTCCCTCCAAGTCCCTCCCAATGTTGGCATAAGGTATATTTATTTATTTAAATGCCATCTACCATACAAAAAGTTGCACAAAGTTCTCTTTCCATCTCTCAGCGTTTGCTGTGGCATTTCAACACCAATCCTCTCCAAATTGGTATCACCCTTATCTGCAGTGATCATTATCAAAATGATAGCCTACGCTTGATTTTTCTAGATCACATCCTGCGTGGTAAACTAGGTGTCATGAAGTCAGTTGGAAGCCTCAGTAGGGAAAATGCCAGTCCTACCTCACGGTGGCATTTCAAATTGTTAAACATTCTTGCATGCAGTGGGCTCCGTGGAAAGCTAATTGTGGAGAATACGTGTGTGCTGAGAACCTTGGAACAAAGCCTCCCTGAAAGGCGGTGACTCGCAGTTGGATGCTCTGCCACACTGCAGAGAATCATGGGAAGAAGGCCATGAAAAAAGTAGGGGCTCATTCTCCTCTTACCCTTACAGAGGCATCTTAAATATAGACAGGCATCCACTCTGCGTAAGTAAACAAGGTTAAAGGGCCACTTTGCTTTTCTGTTTTCCCCCACTTTTTTTTATTGTTAAAAAGATCTGAATCTGAATTCCATTCAGGTTTATCTGCTTCCATATCTCTGTTACCATAATTTCCTACAAAGGTTTTCTCTCCAGGTATATATTTTTACTTTACACACATGCATGCATGTGTGTGTATATGCAAACTTCCTCATCTATTGCCAACAGTTATTGCGTTCTAGTTAATTTTTGAAGCTCGTGCAGCTGTTAATTAAAGTGGCCATTACAAGATGATTTAGTATATAATTTTAGAATAGCATTCTGCAAGTCTGAAACATCTACACCTGTGTTTACCTGTGTACTAGAACCAGTTCTGGGGAAATCCAGATGAGACCCAGGTGCCCAACCCACTTTGTTGCCATATTTACATTTTGCACTAAGTATGTTTATACTACACATTTCTAGTTACACAGCCTTAATTATGATGAACAACATTTCTATCTCTCTCTCTCTGGGAAGTGGAATTTTTTTTTTCTTTAGAGAAGAAGTACAAAATTGACTTATTGCCGTGCCAATTTTTCAAACTTATTGGAATTAAAATTCCACGGTATTTACTCTTCAATGTGTCTCATCTTGGTTAGTGTTTAGATAACTGAAATAGTAAAGCATCTTCCACATAAAAATCTGTTGGTAAGAGAAAAATAAACTATTAGGAGATTGGAGTGCAAACTTCCCATGTAGGTTCAGATGAACTCAGAAACATTGTTAGAGTACACATGGACAATACAAACTAATTGCACTTTGTAACATTAAGTGTTTGATTTTAGTTGCAGCACTGACATTTTTTAATATGCTGTCGCTGCCTTTCTTTCTACTTCATTCATTTAGCATTTATTGTGCTGAGAACTAAAAAATTCTGAAATGTGGTCTTCCAGCTGCAAAGTTCTGGTAGTTAGGTTATCAGATTTTACAAATTCAGACATGTTACTATTAATTTTCTAAAATAAACTCTAGATTCATGACACTCAGAATATCAGATTACTAAGTGACCTAGCAGTTTTTCAAGTAGCTTAAAATGTAATTGCCAAACTAATATAAGTTTGGTCTCATTGTCTTAATCATCCAACTGATTCTTCAGGAGCTAAAACAAAAAAAAATTTTTTTCAGTTATTCTTCATCTGGCCAGTTGTTCATCTAGACCAGTGGTCGGCAAACTGCGGCTCAGCAAACCGCAGCTCGCGAGCCAAATGTGGCTCTTTGGCCCCTTCAGTGTGGCTCTTCCACAAAATACTGGCTCTTCCACAAAATACCGACTTCTGTGCATGGGCCACGAAGTTTCAATTGCACTGTACGTGCATGCTCACATGTGGTATTTTGTGGAAGAGCCACACTCAAGGGGCCAAAGAGCCGCATATGGCTCGCGAGCTGCAGTTTGCTGACCATAGAGACCAAAGTTAGGGGTCTTTCAATCAAGACGTGTTATAAGTAGCAAGATGTGAATGTATTTTTAATAGTTCTGAGGGAGTGTTGGTTATCTTCAGTATTTTCTGGTAAATGTGAATTGCAAACCTTTCAACCACTTTTTCCCGTGAGTTTTAGATGTTCATCATATTGATTTCCTAACTTGTCTATACAGTGAGGATTTTTCTCACACACAAGAGTACCTTTAAAACCACTTGATTTGGCATGCCATATTTTGAATGTCATTTGAAGTCATTCACTGGGCTTATAACAAGACCATCTCTTTTTTCTGTCATCATTTTAAAATGGTATTCATGTCCTGAGACTTAAAATATTTTAGCAATTTTATAGTCTCTATAGTGTATGTGTGTGCTAATAATAACTGAGCCTCATCTTTGACCATTAAACTCCTTTGTAGGAAACATATTTAACTGAATTAATTATAATAGGAATGAATGAAGGCTACTCAAATAATGTTTTTATAATTTCCTTTATATATTAGAACAATGATGTTTCTCTAATAAAGGCAAGAAAAACATGAGTGCAAAATAATCACTCTTTATTTTATTCTATTTAAAAATGAAACAAAGCTTACACACATTTTACTGAGGTCCCATCTTTTATAATGATATTATTTATTCATTCCAAAAATGTTATAACATATAACTATGCAAAAAACCTTGGTTAGTTTGCTGTTATAAAATGCCAACCCATTGTCTTATACTTCGATTTTTGGATTCCATCAATCAAATATTCTAAAGAATTCAAAGAGTGATTTTTTTTTCATATTTGGAGCACCATGTATGATATAAATCAATTGGGACAAGATAAATATGTTTTAAATGAGAATCAACTGGCTCTAATTTGTGTCCTGAAGAAACAGAGATGAAAACTTCAATTTTTTTGAGTAACTACTATGTTCTAGGGGCTAAGCTAAACATTTACAATTTTTTTACTCATTTTCTCTTCATGAAAGATTATATAATTTTTATTTTACAATTAAGGAAAATAAGTGTTTAAACACCTTCCCATGTTTTTCAAGTACATCCTTATGGAATTCCTTCAATTTATATATCCATTTTTTTATTTATGAGATCACACTCAACTTGTGGGTGGAAATCACCTGCAAAGTATATTACAGAGTTCTCACATACATGATTTTAAACTTCTCACACAAACATTGGTTACATCTATATGTCAAGTAACATCAAGCTAAATTAAAAATGAGTCAGTGTTCTTAGCATAATCACTGACAGGCTTCTTAATTAACCTACCAATTCTCTCAAAAAATAGAGTTCATTTTTGCTTTAGAAATGAGAGTTGCCGAAACCGGTTTGGCTCAGTGGATGGAGCGTCAGCCTGCGGACTGAAGGGTCCCAGGTTCGATTCCGGTCAAGGGCATGTACCTGGGTTGCGGGCATATCCCCAGTAGGAGATGTGCAGGAGGCAGCTGATCGATGTTCCTCTCTCATCGATGTTTCTAACTCTCTATCTCTCTCCCTTCCTCTCTGTAAAAAATCAATAAAATATATTTAAAAAAAATAGAAATGAGAGTTGATTGAGCAGTTTTTCTCCCACTGATTTTTTATTGACTATAGTTTTTACAGTTTCATATAGTCTGAATACTACATCACATACACAAGTAAGAACTTGAAAAGTACTTCTTTGTGTAACTTCATTATTCAGTTGAGATTTAGTCTCAATAATGTCAGTTTTTCTTTACTTGTTGCATGGGTCACCCACGTTAAGCTACTTTTTTCTGTTTATTGTGTTTGATCTACTTGCACAAGAATCAGTAGAAAATAGGAGGAAAAAATAGATAATCTCTAATGTCCCCTCTGAATTTTAATTTACATAAATTTAATAACACCTCAAGGATAATTCCTTTTTTTGTTGTTGTTAATCTTCACCCAAGAATATTTTTCCATTGATTTTTAGAGTGGAGGGAGGAAGATAGACAGAGGGAAACATTGATGTGAAAGAGACACATCAATTGGTTGCCTCCCACATGCACCAGGATCCAGCCTGCAACAGAGGTACTTGCCTTTAACTGGGCTCAAATCCAGGACCCTTAGTTTATGGGTTGAAGCTCTATCCACTGAGCAAAACTGGCTAGGGCAAGGATAATTCTTTATGCAGTGTTATAATTAGGAATGTGTAACTAGAAATATGAATATACAATATGAAAGGAAAATAAAAACTACCAATTATGGAACATCTACTATGGGATCCAGCGGTTCTCAACCTGTGGGTCGCGACCCCTTTGGCAGTCGAACAACCCTTTCACAGGGGTCGCCTAAGACCATCCTGCATATCAGATATTTACATTACGATTCATAACAGTAGCAACATTACAGTTATGAAGTAGCAACAAAAATAATTTTATGGTTGGGTCACAACATGAGGAACTGTATTTAAAAGGCCAAGAGGTTGAGAACCACTGGATAGACACTATGCTATATGCCAGCAGCGGTCAGCAAAGTTTTTCTGAAAAGGCCAAAGAGTAAATATTTTAGGCTGCAAGCCATTTTGTCTCCTTGAGTAGCATCTACTCAATGCTGCCAGTGTAGCATGAAAGCAGCATTGGAAAAGAAGTAAATGAATGAGCATGGCTGTGTTCCAATAACATTTTCCATATAAACACCAGGAGTCGGCTGCATTTGACTGCCGAGCCATAGTTGGTGACCTCTGCTATCTACATTACCTATAGTCACTAGAAAAAAACATCAAAGAATAATATTGCTGAATTTATTCTATAGACGAAGAAACTGGGATTCAGATAGATTTAGTATATATTAAGATCTCTTTGCAAATACATGCTGACCTCCATCAAATGAACTTGATACAATGAACTAGTTAAAGGAGTGTCAGAAGTGCTAAGAAGCCACCAGAGTTTAAAAAGACAATCTAAGATTAGCAACAGAGGGAAGTTACACCACCCAATAGAAGGCAGTGACATTAACAGGTCCCAGGAGATGCTCATCAGAGACCTTGTTGAAAGAGGTGTCCAGAGAGAGCTAAGAACAGAGGTTACTATTTGGAGGAGCCTGCAGCAGTAAGGGGAAGAAAGAGTCTGGCATTCCCCTTCCTGCCCTCCCACCTCCCACCACATGGGTGGGTCTCATTCCCCTTCTTGCCCTCCCACCTCCCACCACATGGGTGGGTCTTAGCTGGATTATAGTTTGAAGCCTCTTGAGGTACAGAGCAGAGCAGGGGATTGAACTCAGAGCACACCAAAAGCAGCAGTAACATCTATACTAATAAAAGGGTAATATGCTAATTAGACGGGGTCGACTGGACAAAGCCACAGTGGTGGGGGCTGAGGCAGAGGTGGTTAGGGGGCGATCAGGCCAGCAGGGGAGGGCAGCTGGGGGCGATCAAGCAGGCAGGCAGAGGTGGTTAGGGGTAATCAGGTAGGCAGGCAGGCAGGCAAGCGGTTGGGAGCCAGCAGTTCTGGATTGTGACAGGAATGCCTTACTGCCGGTTTAGGCCCAATCCCATAGGCAGTCAGACATCCCCTGACAGGTCCCAGATTGGAGAGGGTGCAGGCCGGGCTGAGGGACAACCCATCCCCCCAGCATGAATTTTATGCACCAGGCCTCTAGTGTAGGAATAACATTGTCACAGAGTCAAAGTGTGTCTCCCCTAACTTCTGGGAACTTCCACTGTACTACAGTATAAGTACAGCTTGCCTCTTATCTTTTCCTCTTCCGTTTTATATATGTAATGTTTCTTAGACCCTTAAAATATAACTCTTGAAATATTTAGCTTCATTCTATAGCACTCAGTATAAAATATATTCTATTTCTGTGAAGAACTAAAACAGTATTTATGTTAATTTGCCAATGCATTATTTTATGATGTTGAAAGAAATGTGCTTACAACAAAATTAGCTGATTGTCTTCAAGCTTTGCCTTTAAGTTAAGATTTGTATAGGATACCGACATATAAGATTGTCCCCTTTTCATTTGTTTATTAATTTGGTAGATTTTCATTCCCATCAAAAGATCATTTTCAGGACAGATTGTAAAAGAGGCCTTGAGAGATTGATAATCTAAGCAGTATCTCCATACATTGTTCAAAAGATTGTTGTCTCCTTGTTTGATAGTTATTTCAGACATATGCAGTCTGCATAACAGCAAGTAGACGGTTAACTTTAGGGTCCTGAGGGGCTGCAAGAAGATGGACAATAAATTGAGATGCTCAGATATTATAATTTGCTCCCAGATTCTCTACCCTCTTGGGGAACACTGGCAATTACATTTCAACATGGAAATATTTCATTATCCAAAGATCCATAATTAAGATAGATAACATCATGACTACAGCAAGCAAATTTTGAGAATCCTTAGAGCTCTGGAGAAGAATGCTATGACACACACAAAGGAAAGGCTTAAGCCCTAGGAAAGAAAAGAGACATTGAGAAGTTCGCAGAATGTCCTTAAAATAGGGGGTCATCACTTAAATTTAGGCGTCACTAAGTATGTTAAGGCAGAACTTAGTTTGAATTGTAAGCAATTGCAGATAGGAGACTGAGAGTTCTCCGCCATTAGAATTCGGACTCTTGTAAGAAAAAATTGATTATTACTGTGACAGCTGACAATGACAGCAAAGAGAAGGCCCAGAGAACAATGCCCAACCTGCACCCCAAGATAAAACATTTGCTGTAGCCACACTCACCTCTAAGGGCTTCACCACTTCCTAGGAAGAAATTAAACAGAGCCACATCATTTATTATTTACAATCAGCTGCATATTTATTACCTTTAGAATGTTCTGGATAGCAGCCAGCATTTAGTTCTCCTTTCAGACTCTGGCTAGCTCTATTCTCAGTGGAGACTCTGAAACTCTCCCCTAGTCCTAAATCAAAAGAAGAAATTTAAATGCTATTGAAGGATAATATTTGGACAAATCCAACGGGCAATTGCTCGTGAGTTTCTTGTGTCCACTGTGAGCTGATCAAGGGAACTGAGTAATGTAGTTCATGAGATCATGGGCTCTGGATTCATGGGTTTGAATCCTGCTCTGCTATTCACTCACTGCAGGTGTGTAGTTAATTCAATTTATTTGTTCTCTCCATGCCTCCGTTCTCTCCTCTATAAAATGGGTAAAATAGTGGCATCTTCCTATATTGATGCTGTGAGGACTAACCAAGGTAATGGTAATGAAGATTAAAGAAAAATAAGTAAATAAGTAAAAATAACATACCTTTCAACAGATTAATGATGTTTAGATTCCAGGAGCCAAGGACTATACATAATTCAGACTCTGAAAGTGAGGCCAAGATTGAACAAAAAAAAAAAACTTAAATATAAAAATTAAGAACTAATTTTAAATATTTTGACATTGTTCAAACTTCAAAAGCTATACCAGGGTGAATGTGGGAATGACTTTTTAGTTCCTCTGCTCTAAGGTACCCCCTGCTCCAGATTTCCTGTGTAGCTTTCACAGTAGGCTTTTGGTGTTGGTGAGAATACATTAAATAAGTGAACTAGAGAGGTCTGGTGCTGATGCAAATGTGGGCATAACTGGGCACAGAAAGACCAGGCATAGAAGCCCAATGCATTGGGGGTTGGGAGCCTGACCCAGGCCAGCGGTGGGCCTGGTCCCAGGGTGCCCAATGCCTGAGCAGTCCCCTCACTCATGGGAGGATGTTCTAAGGGAAGCAGAGAGCAGAAACAAGGACTCCACAGTGAGTCAGCAGGGCCCTTCCCCAGAGGTCCCCAGGCTTCATCCTGACCTCCAAACTCCTGTTTCCTACACCCGAATTAGATTTTCCACAGCAGATTGGGACACAGCAAACCCTAGGGCAGGGGTGGGCAACCCCTGGCGCGCATGACTCAAAAGAATTTTGAGTCAGAGATTTTGCTGGTTTTGTCATGCACTCACAAAAAGGTTGCCCACCCCGGCCCTAGGGCATGGCCACTAACTCCTAAGCAGACTGTTTTGCATAAGGGAAGGAGGGACATCACTGAAGAGTTTATAGGAAGGCATCATCATGGGAGGGGAGGCAAGTTTGCCCAATCTCCTGCTGGCTCATTTCATGGTGGTCACCATCCCTGAATCTAGACAGTGGCTGTTTTGGTGGGCCCAGGCAGCCCCTGGAGCGACAAAGCGAAGTTCTAGAGTGTGGGGCTAATGCCAGAACTCAGAGCTCTGACCTCATGTCTTCCCACACCTGGAGGTGATGTGCTATTCTCTCTGTGCTACCTGGTCTGTCACTGTGGGTCATGCCACCTCTTTCTCTCCTAGCGTTTTGGTGAGGACCCAACATGAAGATGGAGTGAGGTAACCCTCCCTCCCTCCTGTGGACTTTGAGTTCACAGGCCCTGCAGTGACCCCATAGGTCTAGTAGTGGGGTTAGGAGGGAAGTTTTGAATCAGGCTTTTTGGGCATCATATTTTGACCTGGATGTCTATTAGTCTTGTATACACAGGAACTTTGCTTACCTCTTACTCCCTCAATTCTCCATCCTTAACATGAGGGTCACAGCACCATCTCACAAGGTTTTGAAGGTTTAGGAGGAATGTCAATATGACAGGTAAGTTGATGCCTGGTACAGTTATGGACGTATAAAGCACTGGAGAGAGTTTTTGTTAGATATCAGAACAAACTTGTGGAAGGACTGGGTGATGAGCAAACACAGACCATGCTGCCTTTCAGAGTCCCATCCTCTTTAGGTTCAGAAACTTAGTTTTCTGTACCAGAATCCCTGTGCTTTTAAGACACATCCCATTGTCTTCCCCATCCTAGTCTCAGGTTTCCTTTCCCTTGGGAGTTGCCTGGGATTTTACTGGAACATGCTGAACACACACTCCCATATGTGTCCCATCAACTTGAGTGAGGCAATGGCCCAGGAAGTAGACAGAGAACATGGCCCAAGGGCTCCCAGTGCCTGAGAGGAGCCAGACTGAGCCCTGTAAAGGGACCAGTCTTTGCTCAGATGCACAGCACACTCATCCTTCTCCTCAGTGACTCTCATCAGCTCTGGTAAGGCTGTACCTAACTATTTGCCAGGGGGGCTGTCAGGGTCCAGTGTGTTCTGCCGTGTCCAGGAGTAGGGAAAGCGGTGATGGGAGAGGATTCAGAAGCCTGGATCCAGTCTCAACTCTGCCCGTTATGGGTCTTTCCGACTTTATCCCACTTGGGTCCCGAGGGCCTATATACAACAAGATGTCTGTACTAATGCTCTCCATTGCTATTTTTGCTCTTCTGTGACAACTCTGTGGAAAAATCCCTGGTGGGAGCTTAGGATATGAACCTTCCTCTCCTCCTTGTCTTTTTTTCTCTCTGGAATCACCTGACTCTCAGGCCATAGACTTTGCATCCCAACCTCTGGGGGGGAGTGGGTGTTTCTACCAAAGTCTTGAAGGTTCTCCTAAACCCAAGCCTGGGATGCCCACTCACCTTGCCCTAGTGAGAAGACCTGCCACTGCATGGATCAGGGACTCATCAACTAAGGTTTTGGACCTCCACCTCAGCTGAGGGAATGACCAGTGACCTTCTGTGCACAGGCCTCAGCTAAGGCCTTAGCCAAGTTGATAGAAGGCCTTAGATCAGGAGTGGGCAACCTTTTTGTGAGTGCATGCCAAAACCAGCAAAATATCTGACTCAAAATTTTTCTGCGTGCCAACCCTAATTTTTTGAGAACATGTTACACCTATTTGATATCTCTTAAGGTGTACGTATGTGAAGAACCTTGAAGAAATAATAAAGTTCATTCGAGCGACAAAAACACATATATGATGATGAAAAATACATTTATTTTTTAATGTATACATGTACACTGATAGTCCGACAGAAAACTTTATGAGTCCGTTTGATATTGTTAGTGGGACTTTTGCTGCTGCATCACTGATGACAGAGATTTTACATCAGGTTTATATTTCGTGACCTTCAGAGATATGCACGAGCTACTACTTTCATCCGTCAGGCTACTCCTATTATGAGACTTAACAAAATTCATCACTAAGAACAAAGATTCACAAGCGTATGTGGATGAAAACATGGAGAGTAATGCTGTTGCAAAGTTTTTTAAACAGAAAAAATTTTCTGGAATGGCATTCCAAGTCCTCAGTAGTTCGTTTTCAACACTTCTCTCTGGTACTCCTGTCTCTAATCGCTGTTTTTCAATGTTTTCCAAGTCAACTCTAAGGTCAATAAATTTCTGCTTCCAAATTGAGCTACTATGAAATTCAATCAACTGCATTTCAAAGTCAGCCATGTCTATCCATGAAAACATTTGTAAGTTTAGTTCCTCCAGTTTCATGCTGTCTGGAAACCTCATGAATTTTGCTATCTCTTCCAGTTCTGTGAATTTCTCAAATCTTGAGAAGAACTGCTCAATAGTTAACTCAATGATGTTTTTAAAAAGCTTTTGAAGGCTTTGACAGTCTGTTCTGTCATCTTTTGGGTGGTCTTTGATGTGCCTCTTGATGTTTGGGAAATATCTAAATCTCTCACCATCCACATCCCTCTTAAAGACTTCCAGTTTCTTTTCAAAAACCTTTATATAACCAAACATAACATCAAATGTCTTGCCAGTTCCTTGTAATTTAACATATAAGTCATTCAAATGTTCACAAAAATTGTAAATGGAAGATTATAAGAGAGGGTTTCGCTTGCCAGCAAAAGTTGCCCACCCCTGCCTTAGGTGGTTTCACTTAGGGACATAACAGGGAGGATCTTTCTCCTAGATCAGGATACAATGGTAGTTTTTGTTAGATGCCCACACATGTGAGCCATACAAATTTCTTGAGAGTTTTGGAAAGTCTGGGATATGAGGACTGCACTGTTTCACTTCTCTGTTTGGAATCCAGACTATTGGTGGAGGTACCAGCTTTGGGAAGTCAGACCTCTTTATTTAAATATGGTCTATCCGTGGGGTTCCAGATAGCAGGGAGGTACATAGGTCATCTGAAGGAGCCTATCTCCCCATATTCCACTCAATAGTCTAAAACTGTGGCAGGGATTTCTGTTTATTGCAAACATGATGTCAACGCTGGTCCCCAGTGGCTCTTTTCCACTGGTGAGAATGGTCAAGGAGTTCCTTGCAGGAGCTCAGAACAGGGCTGTATATTTCTGCTCACACCCACCATTCTACTCACACTCACCGTTGGGAGCCCCGAGGGCCCATTTCATTTAGAGTTTGCTTTATGTTCAAGATGGACTCCTCAGGTGTCTCATTCTAAGAGCAGCCTAGGGAGGGTCAGGCCAGACTCGTAAGGAAGTTATTTTGTCCCCATGACTCTAACCCTGACGCTGACACTGAAGGAGATGCTGCTGATGCTCTTGAAGAGTAGAGTCGTCCAAATGCTGTGTTTGGCTCAGGTCCCAGCTAAAACTTCAGTCTTTTTCCATGTGGTTGATCCCTACGCTCTCTGCTTCTGTCTTCTGTATTCTCCTCCATCTCCTCTGGACCCTGACCTGCAAGGGTCCAGGTCCAAGCCTTGGTCACACTCTCCTCCTTGTGAGCATCTCATCCCACCTGCTAGGGTGATAACAGTTCCTTCTGCTTCACCTGAACCTCACATTACTGGATGCTCAATTCCCCCACCATTGTCCTGACTTAGGGACCCTCACCTGGGGGTGGGGGGGGGAAGGACAACAGAGGTCCTTGTCTTTCTCTCTGGCAGCTTCCTTGAAAACCAAGATGAGCCATACTCCAGTTGAGCAGTCTGAGATGGACTTGATCGTCCTATTCCACAAATACACCAAACCTGATGACAAGATTGACAAGCAGAGCCTGCTGAAGATGCTGAATGAGAATTTCCCTATCTTCCTCAAGGTCTGTGTGAGTTTGGGTGACTTCTCAAGGTTGCTTGGGCCCTGGCATGGAGGAGGACACTTTCGTTGTGTGGGATCTTGGACAAGTCACTCCCATTCTCTGATCCTCAATATTCTCTCCTGCAAAAATGCCTAAGAGGAACTTATGAACTTGCTTATTATCAGGATGAAAGATGACATGTGGTCAAGTGTAAAGGCATACGGAGATCACAGGCAGTTATTAGGTAGTCAAACAGGAGAATAAAGAATGGGTCCTCTCCCACTTGTCACTCTCTATCCAGGAGACTGAAGCCCATAGGTTCAGGACCTGCCTCTAGAAGCCTCCATTAGGTTCTCTGAGATCCAAGGGAAGGTGATAGGCATTCCATGGCTGATAAAATTTAACACCTTTCATTACAATGGAAAAGCTCATTCAGAGACCTGATTTAGTCTGAGAATATACTGAACTGATTACAAAAAGAGAGTTTACTAGATGACTCAAAGAGTAGGTGAGCAAAAGAGGGCACTGAGCGTGCAAGATTCATTAATGACAGTCCACTCCACTAGCCATGGAAAGCGGCCTGCCATTACCCATACAGGGCTGTTCCCATTTGCCTCCATCCTTCATGGATCTACAGAACCAGCCCAGACCTAGAGCACTGGGCCCAGCTGCTCCTTTCAGAGCTGGAGCATTGTGAGCCCACAGAGGCAGAGACAGAGGATGAGAAGGACTGGGGGTGGGTGGTGTGGGTGAGTGGGGGGGCTATGCTATGCAGAGAAGAGCTTCCAGAAGCTAGGGTTAGGCAGGAGCAAAGAGTTGCTCTGATCGCTATCCCCATGGCCTTCAGTCTGGGAAGACTGCCTAGGGGTAGGCTCTTGAACTGGAACTCCATCGATGGATAGATTTTCTGTCTTAAGAAGGCACATAAAAGGCAGTCATGGTGATAATATTCTCTTCTTGGATCTACAGCAAGCATGTCAAACTCACTGCCCGCAGGTTCCATGTGGCCCACAATGAATATTTTTGTGGCCCAGCCCATATAATGGTATGTAAGAAACGTTTTAATAAAAATTCCGTAACTTAATTTTTACAATATTCTGTTATACATAATTATTAATAATGAACTACAAGGTTCACTAATGACTGATTACTATAATCATGTTGCATTCATTTCCTTTATGCACCTTACACTCAGGCCCACCATTTCTCTCCACTAATACTAGCAGCGAATATTTTAGCAACCGATTGCCACATCCTCAGTCTTCTACTGACTTGTTTGGTGTGCATAACAGGAAATATTTCTCTTTCGGAGAACAAGAATAATAAGTTTATTTGCCTTACTCTTATTAATTTGTGCAGTTATTCAGTATCTGGTAAGTTAATGTTCAAGAAAAAATATTAATTTTTATTAAAATGTTCTATTATTTTATGTTAATGATTACTCATTTATTTCAGCCCTTTGTATTCAGCATGTCTCTATCAAAATAAACCTATGTTTCTATGAAAATTGAAGCTTTTGTTTTTTTGCGGCCCACATAAACTTAAACCTTATTTATTTGGCCCATGTTAGCCTTTGAGTTTGACATGCTTGATCTACAAAACCAGCTCCAGAGCAAGATCAAGAAAGACCTTAAGAGGCAACGCGAACTCTAGTGGCCTCTTCAGAGCCAGAGCAGGCTCTGGGCACAGCTTAAACTGAACTTTTAGAGCAAATAAATAAATTTGAGAAAATAAATTTCTGTTGTTTAAGCCACCCAGTCTGTGGCACTGTGTTATGGCAACCCTAGTGTTACTGTCTACTATAGTAACCCACTGCATGTATTTGAACACGTGGTAATTGTTAAATAAAGTTTTGCCAAATTAATTCGAGTTGAAAAAGAAAGATTAAAGCATCTAGGACAGTGCTGAAAAGAAGAAGCATATATAACGATGGATAAAATAGGATTTTTCAGCTATATGTAAACAGGAAGTTATTACCTCCAAATATCCTCTTTTATATTGTTTGTATCTGTTGGGAATAATGTGATGCTTGCTAGTTAACTTTAACTGGGTCTGACCTTTTCAGAGTCCATTCTCTGCCCCCATCTCTGTTGACCACAATTGAAATTTCTGTATAAATTATATTCCTCAAAGAACCTTTCTCCTCACATTACAATATTTCAAGTGCCCTGCAGGCACTTTGTTCCATTACCCTATTTTATTTTCTTCAAAACATTTATCTCAATCAGAAATTATCTTAAATATTTGCTTTCTTTTTATACCTTTCAGTAAGGTATAGATTCTCTGTAATCTTGTTTTGGGGCATCTAAGAAACATTGTAGGTATGCAATAAATATTATATGAGAAAAATATTTTTGGAACTAACTGCATGAAATCTTTAAATGTATGGCATAAATTTTGTGAATTAGCTTTAATTTTTCCAGCATTTATACTCTTATTTTTCTTTGTTATAATATGATTTCATCTCACTATGTTATACAAATCTATGTGAATAGTCTAAACTTTTTTTGAAGTAAGGTAGCACATAAATAAACAAACAAAAGTCAAGGTAGGTTTGGATTTCAGGTTATTTCCCCAATATGTGTTTACTCTGTAATGAACCTAAAGTATACCACCAAACAAGTATTTAACTAAATATAATGTAACATAATAGTAGCATAGTTATAAACTACAGGGTGTCCCAAAAATGTGTACACATGTTAACATCTGATAGCTCAATTCTGAATATGAAACGTATTTTAATAAACACTGCCTTTTTAATCATTCAAAGTGTATATATACATTTTTTGGGATACCCTATATATAATTTTGTGTTTACATTTTAAATTCATTGAAGATTACATATATAAACGTGTATTTATATATAATAACATGTGATAGATAATATATAATATTCTTACATATAAGAAAGAATATATATAATACTATTTCCAGTGGCTTACAGAAACTAGTTTGATTTTTTGCAACTATAATAATGTGCTCTTTTTCCCTGCCACCCTCTTCCTTCCATGATCCATTATCTGTATCTTTTTCCCCCCTCTGTTCTCTGTTCAGAGTGGCATCACTCAGGTTCCCTTGCCATCTGGCTTCCAGGTGGATTCAACCAATGGCAGGCACAGACAGGAGCCTGGAGGATGGGAGGAGATGAAGATGTGTTTATCACCCTGTGCCCCTGCTCCCTTCCTGCCTTGACACTGGTGTGACAGTGACTGTGTTCTGCTATGACCTTGGGTCCCATCAGACAACCTTTCTTCCCCACCTCCAGCTTCCTTCTTGCTTTAGAAATGTCATGCTCTCTTCTTGCTTCCTCAGACTTAGGGTTGGAAATGGCTTCCCACTGTTGCTGTTCCCAAAGACTTTACCTTGTTGGCTTCTTTAAACCTGCCCCACTACTATAATTGGTTCTTTCATTGAGCTCTCTTTAGTTCAAATCTTTGAATATGGTACCTCTTTCCTGCCACACACCAGACTAAATCTAATAATGAAGAATTACCTGGCTGTATTTTGGTAGAATAGGGTAACAGTAAAACTATGATTAGCCATAGAGTTAGCTAGTGAATATTTATTGAAAACATAATATATTCAAAGCACCATGCTCTTGGTTACAATAGTTAGAATGTTGCATAAGACATAATCTCCTCGAAGGAACATTTAAACAAAGGGATAAATATAATAAATTAGTCTCTAAATCCCGATGTTAAAAGATACAATTCCTGCTGCCTTCATTTTGGCTGAGGTCCTAAAACTCTGAGAACAAAGGATGTTAATGCCCTTTCACAATAAAAAGATTTGTTTGATCATTCTTGCATAACTTCCTCGGAAATGACCCAAAATATATGAGACAATACTTAGTCATCACTCACCTTGAAAGCACATATGGATAGGGGAGGAAGGGAATGTTAAGAGAACCATATTGGTACCAATTCCTGTATCTTCTCAAATTTGAGAGATTCAGGAATCTGACTCCTGTCTGAAAAGCAAGCTAATTGTAAAAGGCTGGATTTTTGTTGGAATATTAAAGAGAATGTATCACACTCTTGCCGATAGTGAAATACAGGTGTATTTCTTGAAGTCAAATGTAGACTCTGATCAAGGAACGTGGCCCTGAATTGCCTTGAAACTCTAATGCAAATTGTAAATAAAAAAGTGGGCCTGGAATAGCAGAGGTGGTGTGGGAGGTATTAGGAGCAAGTGATCTGGGAATTGAAGCCAGAGTTCCCAGTGGGAGGATCTCATCAACATTTGGAGAACTGCTCCCCTGCCAGATTGCACAATTATCAGTCAAGCTATACCTTTATATCTTTCACCTCTATTTCCTCTTCCCATTTGACCCCCCAAGGATCCCAGAGACCACATAGTGAATGGAGAAGGGAGAGTGGAAGACCAAGGTGGGGAACACAAGAGTTCTCAGATTGAGCTGTGGGAGAAAGAATAGTTGAATGAGAGATTTAATGTTTAATTGTCAGATTGGACTGTACTTTTTACTATAACTAGAACATAAAGTAATTATCTCATATTTGAAGATGACGAAGAAGGATTTGGGATAAACCCAAAATATTTTAAGGAGACTCAACTGAGCATGGAGGAATGCAGTGATAAGACAGAATAAAGCTGCTTTTGATTGGTTTCTACCGAATCCAATTTATTTAGTAATAAATTGGTCAACACTTTAACTGAAAGAATAACCGTGATGGAAGAAGAGCTCATATTTACAATTTGGCTTGAATAAGAAAGACTCTGTCTGCTCGAGTATCAGATGTAACTAATTGCATTGACTACTTCCTCCTATCCTATTGATCAAAACCACATACAAGATAAAAATTTTCTTTAGTTTGGCTGAAAATTTTTTTTACCAAATTACTCAAGGAATTCTAAGACTCTATTTAAATTGTAGCAAAATCAGTAGCACATTTTTTAAATCATTGCTTCAAATTCTCTATTATTTGCATTATCTTGTATGCCAACACTCTCGTATGAGTTTCATTCTTCTGCATCCAGATCCGTGAAATTCAAACGTTAGCTATGCAACTTAGCTCTTGTTTAGCAGTAGTAGTAACAGCAGTAATAGTAATAGAAGTAGGAGTAGCAACAGTGATAATAATAACACGAAGTGTTAATTACTTAAACACACAGGACAACGTACTAGGTGCTTTGCATGAAACATCTAAAATTTTAATAATCGTAGGAGACACTATATAATATTGTTTCAATTTCCATGTGTCCTTAAAAATACCATCAGATCTAAGTTAAAGAATAAAACAAAACACAGGTTGAAATGATGGAAGATCATTAGTTTATAGCCAAAGCAGATTTAAATGAAAATGCATTTAATGGATTTTTCCTTTCCTAGAACTAGCATAGTACACATGGTAACTGATAAGGAGTAGATTATTTAATAAGTATTTATTAAGTAAATTAATATTGAATAAATATTGAAGGAATGTCTAGAAGACTGAATTTTCTGTAACTTTATAATAGAAGTCATAAAATATAAAATTGAATTCAAGCTCTTAAAATTATGCATATCTCAAGTAAATATAAATTCATACCTCACTATTTTATTCCATTCATTTTTTGCATTATTTAATCACTGCTGGCAGTAATAAACATTCAGCTCAGCAATAAGGACATTAAAATCTTGACAATGATGATACCCTAATTGAGGTTAATTTGGGATCAATTAAAATCTGATTGAATTTTTAATCCTGTGAGAGGGATATTAATGTTTGACATGATTTTTTTCTCAACTAAAAACATAAGGCAACCTAATAATAAGGATTTAATCTAAATGAATGAAAACTGTGAAACTAAAACACAGTGGTTTCTACAACAGTTATTAAGCAATTGTAACAGAGGTTGTCCTTTTGCATCATTCCAGAAACACAGATGAGGTATTTGGCTGTCTGTCCATTCCAGAGATGATGTAAGCACTCATTATTGAGTTCAAAATTCAGCTCTAATTGTCACCTCCTCCATGGACTCTTCACTAATCTTCACAGACCAACACATTGGTCCTGTCTTCTGTTCTCCCACAGAACTCGGTTTATTCCTTTAAATAAGTAAAGAACTTGGCTACAAAAATAAAAACAAAATTAATATAAATGAGAACAGGCAATAACAGTCAATAGATTTTAAAATGGTGTCATAAATTTATTTCCAGATTTCATCTTTAGAGCAAAAAAAAAAAAAAAAGCACTTATACAGATTTCCATGAGAAAGAAATAAAAAGAAATGACTAGCTGCTAACTCAACTTCCATTCCAAGAAACTTGCAGCTTGCATCTTGTTCTTGAAGGCTATAGAAATAAATACAGCCTGGCTGACGTGGCTCAGTGGTTGAGCGTTCACCTATGACCCAGGAGGTCATGGTTCAATTCCCAGTCAGGGCATATCCCAGGTTTCCTGTGGGGCATTCAGGAGATTCAGGAGGCAGCCAGTCGGTGATTCTCTTTTATTATTGATGTTTTTTATTTCTCTCTCTCTCTCTCTCTCTCTCTCTCTCTCTCTCTCTCTCTCTCTCCCTCTCCTTCCTCTCTGAAATCAATAAAAACATGTTTTAAAACTGAATACAAATATTAAAGGACTGTGATGGTACTTGGGATATGTATAACTGCTAATGAGTCCAAGAAGATAGCAAATTTGTGAGGAAATGGTCAGAATTTGAGTTGCAATGTCTATGCCTTGTATTTAGAAGAATATGAAAGACAAGTAGATCTTCAGACTGGGGGTCACTTCATCTCAGCAATTGCTCTCTCTCCCCTAACCCCTTGCCTTTGTACATCCTATGCTAATTTTGTCTTTCCTCAGTATATGACAGTGGTGTAAATAAGAGGAAAGTTTTACATGAGCACTTATATGCATTTATTTAATTAACCAGAATACCTAAAAGTGGGCAAAAATTGCTAACAAAGGTACTATTGGAAAATAGAAAACAGCCCAAATAATGAGTGACCTTCAAATCTCAAAACAAATTAAGCATTAGTCTGGGTGTAGGAAGGGCTGAAAGTAAGGACATACTCTTGTGCATTTCACTAGATTCTTTCTAATGGGGATAATAAAACCAACTGTCCAATTGTACTTTAGAAATAGCAGTGATTTTTGTGGGAAACCTTTTAAAATAATTTTATACTTGTGGTGCACAACTCTTTTTATAATAATGTACCATCTCTGTTTTGCTAAGAGAGGAGCTGAGGAAAAAAACAGCATCATCAGCTGGCAGTGAACTCAAGAGTTATTCCAAATTTTCCAATTTTTGCAATTATTCCAATTTTCAATGGCTTATCACATAATCCAGCCCTTTGTAAAAATCTGTGACTGACTTTGAACTCTAGTATTTTCACTGAAGCTTAGACAGTTTGCCTATTTTACTTTCTTTTTGTTGTTATTTTTTTAAAAAAAAAATTTTAAATTAATTAATTTTATACAGGATACTTTCTAATCTTTTAGCCAGTTTGTTCTTTCCATATTTGGAATAATACCTTACAGATTGGGGAGATAATGTGCAACACTAAATGAAAAGCTCATGGGTACAATGCCTGGTAGCTGGCCCACCTCAACAAATTGCAGCAATAGTTACTGTGGCTATCTTAATTTGCAATGTAAAACAATCACATTTCTTAGTCACATTTGATTCAACAAAATGGTCTGGACAAACAGTGCCTAAGGGACTCCTCCTTAGATAAGATTTGAATTCCATTGTCCCCTGGCTCCAGTTTTGATGGAGACATGCTCTTAGGTCGCCTCAAAGGGATAGTTATACTATTATGCTGATCCTAATAAATAATGAAGTGTGGCTGATACAAAAGTAATTTGTATTCATGGATTAGCTGGGTACACAGGTTTAATAATATTGACATTACAGTAACATGCTTACTAGCACATTGTCACAATATCATCTGTTAAGTATTTCTTACCAATGCATTTCATATCTGGCTAGTAATAATTTGTTAAAGGCAATGTAGCTGTACATATTAATTCTTTAGTAAATGTGAATATTATATTCTTGAATGGCACATGACTTAATTCATGATAACTTGGGTTGTAATTATGTGAATAGGAACTCAATCTCATCTGAATGGGAATATTACACATTTTTAGGCCTATTACAGTTGGGAAATTAAATGTGAAAGGAGTGACAACAGTTAAGATCTGCAATAGAATACATTTGACTAAATGCAGTAAAACTGTTCTATGTCACCCTTGCCACCCATTCCTTGCCATTTCATCCTCTGACTCTAAAATGTATAGCAAGATGGCTGAGATGGAATGAAGATATGATACTTTCCTCAGCTACCCAGATTATATTTAGCTGTTAGTTTCAACTTGTCTAACACAAAATAAAATTAGTGGAGTTCAATTTTTGTCTATCAAAGTTACAGAAATATCTACATTTCATTGACTTATTCAATAAGCATTTATTGATCACCTGTTTTCATGTGGTACTGTTTTAAGCCCTGTAGATACTAGATGAAGACAGATATCCTGTCTACAGAGCATTTTAATTAAGATGGAGATTATATAACAAATTAGAAATCAAAAAGAAAGATCATAAACAAGATGCAGCAATAGCTCTCCAAATTTCCAGATACAAAATGCATCTATTTATGATTCTTAAAAGCTTATGAAACAAATTGCTTACCTTCTATGAAATCTTATTGTCACTGAATACAAAGCACAAGATTACATAGGCTGTTTTAAATAGTTGATGTTAAGAGTGGTGGACAGGTATGATTCTGAGGTCTTCCTTGTTACTCATCCTAGAAATCTTGCTAAGATCCACAAGGAATCTTTATTCTTGCCATGAGTATTCCCACTAAATTATTTCCTGTACTATTTATGGTTTTGTATACTTTATATAAATGATCTCCTGTGATAAAACTGATAACTTGAAATTTAAATAAATCAATTTGTACTTCAATTGGGATATTCTATCTTATTGAAAAACATCAATAGAAAGGTAAACAACCCATTTTGTATGTTTATGCATGTTATAGTATACATCAGTACTTTATTTCTTGTTATTTCTGAATAATATTACATTGTATGGCAATCAAGAGGGAGCAGACCTGGCCAGGCACAAGGCTAGCAAGGAGAAAGTAGAGCACTAGAACCCAATGAAGAAACTCTTTTGAGGATGAAGGAATGACCAATTCTGGGAAATGATGCTATGTCATTGAATAAGATTAGTATTGACAGTTTACCATTGGATCATTTAATAAATTGACCTTGACAGAATTTTTTTAGCAAAATAATTGGACAGAGTTCAAGAGAGAAGAGGAAAGGTAGAGAGAGTTGAGACAATAAATATTGCCCAATCTTCTAAGGATTTTTTATATAAAGAAGAGCAGAGAAATAAATGCTGCAAGAGCTGGAGAGAATATGTGGTCGGGGATCTGTTTTTGAATTTTTTTGTAAAATGGAGTATGTTATAGTATATAGGACACTAATGGAAAAATCTAATGCAGCTGGATAAGGTGGTGGTGCAGGAGAGATATAGATAAATTGATGTGTAATGTAGTGGGAGGTTTTAGAAGTCCTCTTCTAATTGCCTCTTTTTGTTGTTGTTTCCTTTGCATTGGGATGTTTTAAAGATTACTTTTAGAGCAGTTTTAGGTTCACAGAAAATTTGAGAGGAAAGTACAGAGATATTCCATACACCCCCTCCTCCCACACATGTATAGCCTCCTCCATTATGCACAGCTTCCACCAGAGTGCTACATTTGCTACAACTGATGAACCTGCAATTGACCTGCTTCTGTTTTTAAACATAAATATGAAACATGCTTCTGAGCTGTGAAAGAGGAGAAGGAAGGCATATTGAAAGTTTTAGGTGTGAACTAGTCTCTAGGACAAATGAGAGAGTGAACTGATTGGAAAATGAATGAGAAAACTTAATAGAATTAATTGACAGTCACTATCAAGGGCATATTTTCAGTTTGCGGCCATAAATTCAATTTGAAGCCATTGATTCCATACAGCTGCTTGATTGTGGTTGCCACTTTCCATTCCTTGAAATGTAAACACATAGTAGGAGAGTTGGAGCTTACCAGTAATACATGACAGAGGGAGAGAACAATAAAGTAATGGTTTTATAAGGCAACTAGAGGCCCAGTGCACAAAAATCGTGAACTGGGTGTGTGTGTGTGTGTCCCCTCAGCCCAGCCTGTGCCCTCTCACAGTTTGGGAGCCCTTGGGAAATGTCTGACTGACGGCTTAGGCCTACTCCTCATGGGGGAACAGGCCTAAGCCGTCAGTCAGACATCTTTAGCGATGCGGCGCAGGTGGAAGAGGCTCCTGTCACCGCTGCTGTGCTCCCCAGCCATGAGCCCGGCTTCTGGCTGAGTGGCACTCCCCCTGTGGGAGCGCACTGATCACCAGGGGGCAACTCCTGCATTGAGTGTCTGCCCCCTGGTGGTCACTGAGCATCATAGTGACTGGTCATTCTGCTGTCAGGCTGAAACTGACTCTCCAACATCCCCTAAGGGGTCCCGGATTGCAAGAGGGCACAGGCCAGGCTAAGGGATCCCACCAGTGCATGACCAGGGCCAGGGAGGGACTGCAGGAGGGCTCCAGGGCGTGTCCAGCCCGTCTCGCTCAGTCTCAATCAGCCGGACCCCAGCAGCAAGCTAACCTACTGGTCGGAGCGTCTGCAACCTGGTGGTCAGTACATGTCATAGCGAGCAGTTGAGCAGCCTTAGCATATCATTAGCATATTATGCTTTGATTGGTTGAATGACCAACTGGATGGCTGGACACTTAGCATATTGAGCTTTTATTATATAGGATGTGATAATGATGGATAATGAGGGACCCTGCAACCTGCATTTAGCTGGATGGGATATGATGACAAAAGAGAAATGATATACAGTGACAAGGCAATTGGGTTAATGGATGAGCGGTATTGGTTTAGTAAAGAATTAAGGAATTAAAGAATGTCAAGATGAAATTAGAGTTGGTAGCAATCAGAAAGTACAGTGATTTAAACTGAGAGGCTGCGCAGCTGGCATGGCTCAGTGGTTGAACATAGACTTGTGAACCAGGAGGTCATGGTTTGACTCCCAGTCATGGCACATACCCAGGTTGTGGGCTTGGTCCCCAGTGTAGGTGTGTGCAGGAGGCAGCTGATCAGTGATTCTCTCTCATCATTGATGTGTCTATTTCTCCCTCTCTGAAATTAATAAAAATATATTTAAAAAAAACTGAGAGGCTAGACATTGTGCAGTTACTGGTGTTGATGTGAATGAGGGTAAAACCATGGGAGTAGGTGGCTAAGGTTAATGGACAACTAGATCAGAGAGGGACCAGAACTCTTCTTCATTGGATCATCCACGGGAATATGGAAATCACTTAGACAAGAAGCATAATGATCTCAAAATGGCCAATGAAAGGAAAACCAACCACTGAGAAAATGGAAGAATATCTTTGTTAAAATCAGATTTCAATTAGAAAAAAAAAAAAGCGAAGGAAATATTCAGAGAAAAGACTGAGGATATAGGGACTTTTTGTAACCGATGGACGAGCATATGCCTGTCATGGGAAAATGTTTGGGATGCCTGAGGCAGAGGTGCGTAAAGGTCAGAATGGCACATACAGAGCTTGTAAAGAAGTGTGGTTTGCATGGCTAGCTCAAGTTTACAACCTGTGTTTACAATCACAGATGTGGCTGGCTCTCCACACTTCATCCAATAGTTTGGAAACTTTAAGACAATATGAGTACATGAAACACCATTTGTCATCTAAAAAGAAAGATTTGAAAGCTTAACCATTTCATCAGATTTTGTGTTTGTGCAGCAGATAAATCAGAACACTTGATCATGTTCTGTGAGATGCTGTATTCATTAGCATTATTTCCATTTCCTTTGAGTATAGCCAAGAGATTTCCCCTCCCACACACAGAATACATAAGGACTGAGTATCTGTTTGCCAATAGACCACTGGATGGGATAAAGACAGCTCATTCTTTATTCCACTTCGATCTCTGGCCTATGCGATGGTACTGTCAACAAGGGGGTGACACGATGCCAAGTATCGTTGTGATTTTTATGACCTGGACATCTGTCTAGTATGTACTAGATGAGGACCACAAGTTCTGTCACAGAGGCCATGGAAAAACTGCCAGATGGTAATGAATTTTAGCCACTGCTGACTTCAGCTGGATACAAACAAATGACCTAAGGGACCAGATTCCATATCTGACTTCTAATCCTTTCAAGCTAACCACTCCTTCCAAGATATGATTAGAAATGCAATATTAATGCAAAAACAAACTTGAGGCCAGAGAGTAATATTAAGGTAAATAATTTGGATAATACAAAAAATAAACACTTTTTTAGAGAGATGTTAAGCCAAATAATTTATGGTTCTTTGTTTTTTTGTTTTGTTTGTTTTGCAAACCTTTATATTTCTTTCCCTCATCTGAAAGGTCAGAAACAAGAATAATGAAATTTTCCCCATTTGTTTTCCTGTTTTTTTTTTTTTAATTCCAAATAAAAAAGATCATCACAATGATTGTCTCACTCACAACATTCACAGAATAATGTATAATAAAATGATACATTTTTACCAATATTATACCCAATGGATAGAGTGTTTTATTCTGACAAATGTAATTTTCTAATAAACAGAGTGTTTTTATTTATTTTGTTTTGTTTTCATTTTTGCTTTAGTTTCAAGTCATACTTTTTCATATGTATAAGCAATTACCTCAACAATAGAGTAAATGGAAATAACTATTGGATTTTTTAGAGTCTTATGATCATAACACTGAATCTTAATTTGTATGGTAGAAGAGACTAGACAGGTACTTACCACGAACTTCTTTTGTACATACCATGAACTTCTTTTGTTCACTTTAATATGTGATTAAATTCCTGTATTTTTTTTCTCTTTCTCCTAAATCTGAGAAGAGGAAAATACTATGGTCATAATTAGTTTGTATTTGATTAATTAGTTCAGTTGGTAAATTGAGTGTTACAGTAATGGTAAACTTTTGATTTCTAAACTCATTTTCTGTATATAAATTCATATGGCAATTGCATGGGATCTTGGTAAAAACTGTGTAGAAGGATATGGTAGACAAAGTATTAAAAAACTGGGGGTGGGGCACTTTTCTTCTAACCTACTGTCCAAAACTGAGGACTGCATGCCTTTTGTCCATACACCAAGTGGAGTCATAATGGAAAAAATCTTTCCTGACAAATTATGGAGGACCTATCTCGCAAGCAACTTTCTCAGTGTTTAGCTATTTGAGTTTTGATGGAGACTCAGTCTGAAACTTTAGTTTAAAGGCTCCATATTTTTAGGGCTAATATAAAGAAATAAAATTTTAAAATGATATCAAGTTTAAGGTAAATGGAGTCTGTGAAGAAATAGCTTTGAGGAAAATAGCTGCAGGGTTTCCTGAATGTATGGTGCATTCTTTGAATCAAGGATATACATGTCTGATAAGGAGGTACCCCATCTTATCTTTCCTTCTGGTTTATAAATGCCTAGAGGGAAAGAAATGTGTCCCATCTATCTTGGTATCTTCCACATGTCCTTCTAATCAACAGATACTCAGTAATATGCATTAGATGAATCTCTAAGAGAAATTATCTCCAAAAGCAGTGAAATTACAACCAGAAGTTTTTTTAAAAACAAAAACAAAAAACTAGCGAACAAGGAATTTGGGACATCAACAGATCTATGAAAACATCTATGAAAAATCATGACATGTTGATTGGAAATTGCTTAACTACCCACAGGTAGGAATAATCCTAGGAGAAGCTAAAAAAGAAAAAGAAAAAGGACAGTGCCTTCAACCTGAAGACCTAATAATCTGGGATGACAAATAAAGATTATGTAAAAGAAACTAAGATCAATACCAACAATTATGTAAGAAAAGGAAAAGTGGAGTGCCATGGACTAAAATGCTATAGATAATGGCTATCAAACATTATTAAGGATTCCAGAAAGTTTTTTTTAAATGTAAGCATTTCATTATGCCATATTAAAAGTCAAAACATTTTAACTCATTAATTCATTTAAAAATAAAAGGAAAACCATTATATGACAATAGTAATATTTTATTTTGCAGAAATATATTTGTCAAAATAGAAATAAGGATAAAGAATCACACTTAGCCCTGGCCAGTTTGGCTCAGTGGATGGAGCATCGGCCTGCGGACTGAAGGGTCCCAGGTTCGATTCCGGTCAAGGGCATGTACCTTGGTTGTGGGCACATCCCCGGTGGGAGGCGTGCAGGAGGCAGCTGATCAATGTTTCTCTCTCATCGATGTTTCTAACTCTCTATCCCTCTCCCTTCCTCTCTGTAAAAAATAAAGAAAAAATATATTTAAAAAAAGAATCACACTTAGACATTTTTAGTTATTGATTTTTTTATATGAAAACAATTTTATTATTTTTAAATTGCATATATGAACAGAGTGGAGGTCATACGTTGAGAAAGACTTAGGTTCAAAAGTCATTAAGAAAAGTAGTATTTACTTGTGTTAGGATTTTTAAAAATCTCTTAAATGTCTGACTCAATTGAAGTCAGCTGGATTCTCATATTTGCTTCTGAATTCATTCTGTTGAGATTTCACATGTCATGTAGCTTCTGGAAAATTTCACTCTATATTCATGAGAAAATGAGAGAGAAAAGGCAAATAATGTCTTAGTTTGATTATGAAAATAGTTTTGATCTCACCAATCTCCAGGTCCACACTTTGGGACTCTTTGGCACAGGAAGCCTGAGACAAAACAGAGAGTGATAAGACTGGAAGAATAGGGGGAACTTTCATGGGATATTTTTTGAAGTGTCTAAATTAGAAAGATTTCATGAACTATAAAGCTTTTTATACCCAATGTAATTGTTTCTTCCTTAGTGAGATTCAATGGGATTCAAAGGATGGATAATTAGCATCTGGATGTATAGATCAGAGAGAACGTAGATCTTCTATTTTAGTGCTGTGTCCAATGACCCATTTGAGTCCTCATCCCACTTGCCCTACTGAAATATTTGTCACTGGCTATCAGTCTCTCTCCCTTTAAACACTTTATAAATCAGACCATCAATCAGAATACTGCCCTCTCCTCTTCTTACCTGGTAATGCTTTTTCAGCTCTTCCTCTTCTCTCTGAGCAATTCCTGTTGGGGTTTCCCAGGGATAGGCCTTGTCCCTCTTCTCTGCTCCATCTACACTACTTCCTAAGTGACCTCATCCCACCTCCTGGCCTTAAATAACACCTCTATGCTGATGAATCCCAAATTTGCACCCCTAAAATTAAATAACTAGCTGCCTATCATGCATATCTACTTGGAGGATCAATAAGAATCTAATATTCTCTATATCTAAAAGCAAACCCTACCTCCACCTTACTGACCCATCTCCTATTCCTTTTTCCCTTCCTATCCAGATACATAGGATTCCAGTTTAATTCCCTCATTTCAGTAGCATGTATCACATACTAAAATTTTATATAATTATTTATTTACTTGTTTTTCCCCCATAGGTGCCAATTTTATTCTCTTTCTACATAAGCTCCACAAGGACAAGAACTTTTGCTGTATTTGCTAATGTATGTACAGTAGTTCTTCCTTATGGGCAGGGAATATGTTCTAAGATGTCCATGCGTGCCTGAAATAGTAGATAGTACCGAACCCTACATATACAATGTTTTATCTTATACATCCATAGCTATGATATAGTTTAATCTATTAATTAATCACAGTAAGAGATAAACAATAACTAAAAATAGAACAACAATATAGTGTAATAAAAATGATGTGAATGTGGTCTCTCTCTCTCAAAATTTCTTTTTGTACTGTATTTGCCCTTCTTGTGATGATGTGAGATGCTAAAGTGCCTACTTATTAGGTAAAATGGAGTGAATGATGTGGTTTTGTGAGGTAGTGTTAGGCTACTATGTTTTGGGCCAATATTAAGTAAAATAAAGGTAATTGAACACAAGCACTACAATATCGTGACAGTCTATCTGATAATCAAGACAGCTTCTAAGTGACTAATGGGCAGAGAGTGTATACAGTGTGGAAATGTTGGACAAAGTGATGATTCATATCCTGGGTGGACAGAGCCAGTCAGGACAAGATCAATCATGCTATCCTGAACAGCATGCTTTGCCAGAGAAAGGGGGGTGGGGGCTACATGGAGGTGGGGAAAAGGGGGAGAATGGGGGACATCTGTAATAGTGTCAGCAATAAATTAAACAATTAAAAACATAAGACTTATGAATTGTTTATTTCTGAATATTTCAATTTAATATTTTAAAAGGGCAGGTAACTGAAACCACAAAAAGCAGATCTGCAGATAGATGGAGGAATACTTTATCACCAGGACCTAGAATTGCACCCAGTAGGCACTCAAATGTCTGTTTAATGTGTAAATATTTATGTTAAAATCTGAAAGTCATGGCATCCAGAAAGAGCAGAAAATACCCATGGGGCAGATGTGGGGAGGAAAACACAGTAAGAGCAAGCTAAGTTTGGTTGGAAGAGCCTTCATGCTTCAGAGCTATAGATGGAAAGGTATCCTTGACAGTAATGAAAGGTAACTTTTCTATAGGCCTTCATGAGATGCTATGGCATATTCTTCCATGGAGACTGCTAAAAACAGAAACAGTCATTTCTCAGCCATTGTTAAGACTAATCTATATGTAGGTCAAGGCTGAATGAAATCACATCTTGGTCCTTCCTAGTTATGTGTTGTGATTTATGAATATGGTTTCAGCTTGAAAAACAAGTTCCTAATGAGTTCACTACGTGTCCACTAATATATATAATATTGATGATATAAGCCTATAATAGTACTAGAGGCTCAGTGCATGAAATTCGTGCACTTGGGGGGGGACGGAAGGTGTCCCTCAGCCCAGCCTGCACCCTCTTCAATCTGGGATCCCTCTCACAATCCGGGACTGCAGGCTCCAACCGCTCACCTGCCTGCCTGCCTGATTGTCCCTAACTGCTTCTGCCTGCCAGCCTGGTCATCCCCTAACCACTCCCCTGCCAACTTGATTGACGCCTAACTGCTCCCCTGTCAGCCCGGTCGCCCCTAACTGCCCTTCCCTGCTGGCCCAGTTGCCCCTAACTGCCCTCCCCTGCTGGCCTGATCGCCCACAACTGCCCTCTCCTGCCGGCCATCTTGTGGCTGTGGGCACCACCATCTTTGAGGGCGGGGCAGTCAATGTGCATATTCCCTCCTTATTGACTGTGGGCGCTGCCATCTTTGCGATGGCATGAGAGTCAATTAGCATATTCTCTCTTTATTAGATAGGATGAGAGAGGATGAGTCAGGACACAGACTGGGGAGGATTTGAATTATCTTCTCTGATGGTTATTAAATTATACTTTAATTTGTACTTTGGTTTTGCCAATTTGCCAAAAATAATGCTAGCAACTAGATTTCAATATTTTTTATTCAATGTCTTGGTGTTTTATTGCACCATTACAAAGCATTTCCCATTCCTTAATAAAGACACAATTTTCAACCAGGGAAAACCTGTAGAGCCAAGTTTGAAGGTTAAAAACTCAGTAATGATGTTCTTGTTTTTGTGGGTTATCTCAGATCCTTAGCATTATTTTAATGTCATTTCTAATATGAATTTCCATGCTGTTTCAATTCATTAGTCATGGGCTATCATTTTTCGAAGTAATTACTGTAATTTCATCAAATGACATAATTATAGTAAATACTTTGATGTAATTACCATAAATATGGAAAGAGACACCCGAAGGTATAATAACGTCACAAACTAAGATATTTATGATGTGTAAAGACAAATTATGATGACATTTATGACATGTAATAACATCACAGAGTTCTATGTTTGTGTTGTATAAAGAATAATGATATAAATAGATTGTAAAATTACATCATCAAGATTAATTTCTTTTATAAATAGTATAGAAACTTGAGAGCTCTATAAGCCTTCAGGTTTGGATTAATAGATCATTGCCACTTTTTGGCATTTTTCCTTTTGAACCCTAATGAATGACTATGCTCTTTTATTAGGAGTAAAAGCATTACCCTGTAAAGGCATAAACATAGAAACAAAGCAGAAACCCAAAATGAGAAACCATTTTTATTTAGTCCTTTAAAAATAGTTATTTGAAGAGCTAAAAATAACTTTATGTTTTAAAGAAAGTCAATGTTTAGTTCATAGTGTCAATGCAGACTAACAGGACATTTCAGCATTTTCAGTTTGAGCATTTGTCACTTGCCAAAATAGACATCCATTTAATTGAAAGATTTCTTCTCTTGTCACAATATTAAGTTTGAATCCATGAAGAAAGTTTGCATGTCTATAATCTGACTATTGGAATAATGTAAAAATAGGTTTTAAGAAAAGAGGAAAGTAGACACCCCAAACTCGAAGCAATGTAAAATTTTATGAACTTGTTTCCTTTTTGTTGTTAGACTGAGACAGACAAGTACCATAAAAATAATTCCTACTGCAGAGTTGTAGCATAAGGTGAAAAGTATTATGGACATCAATTCGTTTATGTATGATATTATTACTGACCAGTGTCTTCTGGTATCCAAGAGAAATACAATGTCATAAGATGAGTAGCTTTTCCCCCATATATTAGTCAAATGATTTTTTGGAGCATTCACTTCATCTGGTTATATCTCTAGCATGAAATGTAGTAGTTGATATCATCATTCCTTTTATTCTATAGGGCAATTTAAAAGAGCCTTCCAAATCATTGGCCTTAGTATTCCTCATAGCCTTAATACTTTTAGGGCCTGGTAATTTTCCCTCCATGGACACCAATTCCAGGTGACCGTAGTCATAATTTTGTTAAATGTTTTTGCCACTTTTCACAGTGGGCTGCCAAAACCATATTCACAAATAACCAGTGGATTATTCTTGGTTTTGTTTGCTTGTTCCTTGAATGGTTATTCCTTGCAAGCACTTCTGATCCCAATTTCTGCATCTGTAAGAGTTCTTAATTGTAAACAACAGAATCCACTCCAGTTATTTTAAGTAGTGAACACATTTATTAAGTCATACTTTGCAATTCATATCATCTTCTTGAGGGCCAGCAAATGAGACTCAGAAGCTACACTATCAGGAAAAATATCCAAATATGCCACTGGAGTGCTTTCAGGCACAATGCCACTTCCACAGGTACGGCATACCCCTTCCCTGGGAAGATGGGTACAGAACCTTGGAAAGTTACTGTTAGGACTTCTGTCCCTGCTACATCTGATAGCTCATTGTCCCTGTGCCATATTCCTCTACACATGTCAGCAAAATGACCGCTGCAGATAACTCATTTCTCATGTTGTTCTCTGCTACAGGGAAGTCATTGTCATGGTTGGATCTGATTGTTGAAACCTGGATCACTTCGTTTTGCCTCACCTTCAAAGAAGCCAAAAGGGTAAGATCTTGGCCTCACACTTGGGGAAGAGGAAATTATAATGTGCTAATCTACTTAAAAAGGTTTTCAAAAGTTCCCGGGCTGACATAAACTTTCTTATGTTCACTGTATCTGAGAAATACTCTAGGGACCTCAGGCTTAGAAAACACATGGAGATATTTTAAACTGTTCCTGAGCATCTCACTCAAGGATTACCCTTTGATGCTGTTGAGTTTATCCCCCTATGTCTCAGTACCTCTGCCTGTTAGAATTAAGATGTCGAGATGAAGATGCAAATTGACATGTTTCTGAATGGATATGAGTTGCTAAAATATGACATTGTTTTAAACTGCATACCATTGCACATTATTAAGTTCCATATGTCATCAGGCTGCCCATATCTGAACTACATCCAGCATGGCCAGGGGTGAACCTCAGCAGGGATGGTGAAGGATTAAAGAAAACAGACAGGAGAATACACTTGGGACTAGGTGGATCACTGGGCCTGGATAAGGAAACAGTGACACAGCCAGTAAGCCAAAGCTTTATTTTATAGTCCGATCACACAAAGCAAAACAAGGGCAAGATGTTTACAATGTTCTTGCGAATTTCAAATCTACTTCTTTCCTGTTGTTGCCATTCTCTGAACTCTATCATTCCTTGTTTTGGCAGCACTCGCTGCACACCCCCCCGCCCCCAGCCCACATCCCTTAGCTACCTAGGACTTCAGGGTTGGACTATAAGGTCAAGCTTACAATGAGAGCCTTTTGGCTATAATGGTGCCGGGAGGGCTTTGTCCTTCAAGCTGGGACTTGTATGTGGCTTTACCACAAGTCATTCCGAGGCTTGAACCTGCCCAAATGCTGTAGCTGCTCTCCACAATATCAATTTAGAATCATTTTATTTCTACTAAATTACTAGGGGTCACCACAACATATATGCCACAGAACTGACCAATTTACATTTGATATGAGTTCAGTCACAGTTTATAAAAAGGATTTTGAACAGGCAAGGGAGTCACTACCACTCAGTCCCTGGGAGCCCTATTTTAAGTCCATGGTTTTCGTTTTGGAGAAGATGGTCACAGTGTCTCAGTATCACACCAAAAATATGTGTCCATAGTCAGCTGAGAACTCTGTTTCCGGACAAAGGTACCCTCTTGTTTAGTTCAAATTTAATTTTTCCAAAGGAAAAACTCACCTTATAATCCTTCATACTGAGGAAGCTGGCAGGTTTAAGCACAAGCAAAACACAATAAAAAAAAAAAAAAACCTCCATACAACCTTGTATGCATATATGCATGTCCCATGGACACAGACAATGGGTTGGTGAGGACCTGGGGGAGTTGGGGTTGGGGCTGGAGGGGATCAATGGAAGAAAGAGGGGACATATGTAATACTTTCAACAATAAAGAATTATTTAAAAATAAAATAAAATAAGCGAATGGAAAAAAAAACAGTCCACACAAAACTTACAGGATTTTCCAGATATTTGGAGTGGAATAAATAATTAAAAAACTGCCAGAAATTCTGTCTACTGTAGTGAAAAAATACAAGGCTTAGTTTGAAGAAATCTAGCTAAGAAACTGAGGGGGGAAAAGTAAAATAATTTATTTCCAAAATATTGAGAAGCTAATAGTTGAATATTCTACAATGTATATATTTAGCAAAGAGATGACATAAACGAAGTTAGAATTTGCAAGCATAATTGGATAGCACAAAAAATTATATTTTTTAGTGATAGAGTTTCCTGCAAAAGAATGATCTCTTCAGTTTACCATCAGTGTTCCCTGGACAGATGTGAAAAATGACCCAGGCCCAACCCCAATTCCCTTTTGCTCTCTGTATTCTTTTTTAGCCACATTACATCAATGGCCTCTTAATCACTGGAATCACTTGCCATTTAATGCCTAAATAGCATAATTGTAACCAGCTCGTTCATTTTCCACTTTATTCCATTCTAAATTAGTTTTCTAGCACCCAACTGTGTTGGAGTTTTGGTTGAAAGCTTCACTTTCTTCAGACCATCTTTAATGAAAAGACATCTGAATGGGAAGATTCTCCGAATAGGTTAGTCAGGACAGTGGGTGCTACCAGATCTCAGCATCAAATGTCAGGGGTGACACAGGGAGGCATTAAGCAGCCCAGAATGGCCAGTGTATTTCGAACCTATGAATTCTTGTCACAGTTTCTCAAACCCCTTTCCTGCCTGCCTGTGCGTCACCGTCGACAGATAATCTAACCTCTCTTGCTTCTGTTTTCATTAGCTGTGAATTAAGTATGGTGGAACAGTATGCTTGTCAAATTGCCACAGTATGACAGGGATATGTTTGAAACTAGTAGAAAATGGTTTGTCCATCTCCTCAGCAAAATGAAACAAGCCCCTATTGTGTTTTAAGAGTGAACTCAATTGCCTGATTTATGCTGTCACATGTTTGCAAAGAGTGTAAATTGATTTTCACTCAAAAGAGACTGAAAGGCCAAAGTGCTTGCCAAACTGGAAATCGCTAACCTGTCTGCAGTAGCTCACCCCAGCCGTGGAATGGGAGGGAATATAAACGTTCAACGTGGAGAAAGCGACTTAGCCAGAATCATTCCATGGAAGCCAGTGAATTATAAGCGACACACACAAATAAACAAACAAATCCTTCGCAGGTCAGTGCAATGGTCAGTGTTTTTCCAAATTGGTTATCTTTCAGCACAACTGGATTGAAGAGGCTTTACGCATGTTTATTCTGAGGAAACACATTTCTCAAGGCAGAGTGCCGGGAGCCGGTCCATCCTTGCTGTTTCAAGGGACCTGGCACATATGGCATACTGTTCTTAATATGTTTGCTCACCTTCTTGGCACTATGTGTTTTAACCAAGGTCTCTGAGAAAGGTTGTTTTCCCCAGGTAGGGATTTTCCCCTGAAGTTAGGGAGGGAATAAAACCCCTCAACTAAGTGCCAGGCGGGTAATTAATCCCTTTAACTACGAACAATCATGCTTAAACTACATAATCTTTTCTCCCTGGAATGGAGATAAGAAACGCCCTAACCTTTGTAATAGAGATTGATAGGATTGAATCAACTGGTATAAATACAGTTGTAACAAGACAGAAACACTCAGAACTTAGAACAGAATCAAGAAGACAGAACCTACACGGAGCCTAGAGACAGAAGAACTTCGCTGGAGAGAGCATGCCGGAGGATCCTGGAGAGGGACTGGCCTCGGAGCCTAGAGACAGAGCCTAGCGGGAGAACATGGCAAGGGATCCTGGACTGAACCTGACTACAGAGATTGGCAGGAGAACCTGACTGGAGAGCTTGGACAGAACCTGGCTAGAGAACCTAGCGAGGGAACATGGCTACAGAACCTCGCTGGAGATCCGAAGCAGAACCTCTCTGGAGATCCAGACCAGAACTTGGCTGGAGATCCTGGCTAGGCTGCTGATCAACTGAACACTGTCTCCGTGTCATTCCTTCTTCGCCGACTCCATCTACGCCTTTGGGGACCCCTGGACCCGCTGGGGCTGGACCCCGGCAGCAGAGCTGCAGTGTTTACATGGGCTAACTTTATATTAGGGGCAGGGAGTACCTAAAGAGGGTGCTTGACTTGGGATAGATACAGAAGTTTCTGAGAGTTGAAAAAAAAATCTCAGTAACAAAAAAACTTGCTATTTCACTGCATCTAAATGTCACGGACTAAAAGTCCATCAGAGCTTGGCACAGCCCTGGGTTTGAAATTCAGTTCCGTATCTTAATATTCTGCGCTTACTTTTGTTCATCTGCCAGGGCAGATGGTGATGCTGGGAGTGGTAACAAGGTGAAGCCCACAACAAGATGTACATTGTAAACACTGAGAGTTTATCAATATCCACTAAATCACTTTATCTTATATCTATATTTTTTAGAGGTAAATTAACTCCATAATTTTCTAGTGACTCACCATCCAGGTTTATCCAGGACTGGGATTTTTCAAGCACATAGGGTATTCAGAGGAGGACTGTCCCTGGGATGCTTGGTCACCTTAGTCTTTACTAAGGAGTAACTGTGACATAATAGAGACAGAATTGAGCCAAAAGTTAGTGGGACCCTGGAATAGAATCAAAACTGACTATATGTTGTTGTTTTTTACCACATATCCGTCAGTGTAATAAATGTGATTCAGCAGTGAGTGCAGTCTCTCCTCCATTTCATCAGTCAACAAATAAAGTGGAGAAAAAATAAACCAGATATTTTTACAAACTTTTTGAGAATCAACTACATGCACAGTGTATTTGGAATGAGAAATATGACTTACAACTGAGGTACATTGTGATAGGTGCTACAACAAAGGTAACTGCAAGGTACAGTATGTGGACACAATTTGCTTTTTTCTGAACTTATGGTGTTAATATTTGCTAGCAGCTGCTTCCCTCAATATATTGCAGACTCACTGACAACAGGACATATGTATGTCTTCTTCACCTATAAGTTTACAGTATTTACAACAATGTTATGAAATAGTCCCCCTTTAAATATTGATCAAGTAAATTATTATATGACAATAAAGTATGTTCGCATAGCATTGTCATAGCATCACCAATTAAGTATTTCTACTAAGAGATATATTGAGATCTGAAAAATGTCCAGGTCAAGACATTTGTTTAGCAATATATCAAACTCTATGTTTAATTTTTGAAGAAATTTCTGTTTTCCAAAACAGCTATGTTATTTTACTTTCTATCATCAATGTAAATTTTCCAACACTTATTACTATCTGTCATTTTTATTTTAGCCATTTTATTAGGAATAAAGAGTTATCTCATTCAATGTAATTTTTATTTGTATTTTTCTGATGAGCATATTTTCATGTCAATAAAGGCCACTTTATTATCTTTTTGAAGAAATGTCTATTCCGATTCTTTGCCAATTTTAAATATTGGGTTGTATTTTTATTGTCAAATTGTAACGTTATTTATAGTTTCTAATACAAGTTGCTCACCAAATATATTATGTATATATTTTTTCATTCTGTAGGTTGTGTTGACTTTTTTGATAGAGTCCTTGGATGCACAACACTTTTTAATTTTAATGAAGCCCATGTTATTTTTCTTTTGTAACTGGGCTCTTGACATCATACCTAAGAAACCATTGTATAATCTAAGGTCACAAAGATTTATTCCTATATTTTCTTCTAGGAGTTTTATAGTTTTAGTTCTATTTATATCTCTAATCTATTTTGAGTTAATTTTTGTATGTGGTATTACATTGGGGGTGCAACTGCATTGTTTTTTTCTTTTTTAGGGGGATACTGCTTTATCTTTATTGAAAACAAACATAATTGGGCAATGGACCTAGATAGACACTTTTCAAAAGAGGACATACAGAGGGCCGAAAGACATATGAAAACATGCTCAAAGTCACTAATTATACAAGAGATGCAAATGAAAATGAGTATGCGGTATCACCTCACACCTGTCAGAATTGCTATCATCAACAAATCAACAAACAACAAGTGTTGGAGAGGATGTGGAGAAAAAGGAACCCTTCTGCACTGCTGGTGGGAATGCAGACTGCTGCAGCCACTGTGGAGAACAGTATGGAGCTACCACAAAAAACTACAAATGGAACTCCCATTTGACCCAGTGATCCCACTAACTAGGAATATATCCCAAGAAACCAGAAACGCCAATCAGAAAGGATATATGCACCCCTATGTTCATAGCAGCACAATTCACCATAGCTAAGATTTGGAAACAGCCTAAGTGCCCATCAGCAGATGAATGGATTAGAAAACTGTGGTACATGTACACAATGGAATACTATGCTACGGTAAAAAAAAAAAAAGGAACTCTTGCCTTTTGCAACAGCTTGGATGGAACTGGAGAGCATTATGCTAAGTGAAATAAGCCAGTCAGAGAAAGATAAATACCACATGATCTCACTCATTTGTGGACTATAGAGAACAACATAGACTGATGAAAAGGGACAGACCCAAAGACTGAGAAACAGCAATCAGACTATTAATCCCCAGAGGGAAAGTAGGGGAGGGCGGGGGTAAGGGGAAGAGATCAACCAAAGGACTTGTATGCATGCATATAAGCCAAACCAATGGACATGGACAACAGGGGGATGAGAGCATGAGTTGGGGGGGGGGGGGTATGGGGGTTAATGGTGGGGAATGAGGACACATTTGTAATTCTTTAACTAATAAAGAATTTAAAGATAAAAAAATAATTAAAATTTTTGGATTATGGACTGGGGTTTGAGTGCCTACCCTGGGCAGAAATGGGCTAGCCAGAGCAATCCATGACAAATGTGTTCAACAAAAGTATCTGATATGTTTCTATGAAGAAAAACCATATTGTGCACTCCCACAATGATGTTTTGTTATTTTTAATCATTGTTTGCACAATTACTTGTATTTTCACATATCTTATACTCTTCATACTATCTAATCAGATAAGATTTATCAAAGTTGCTTTATGTATGAGAACATTAAAACGTAGGAAAATAAGTAACTTGATCAAGATTGCACAGCTACTAAATACATTTAACTAATACTTTTTGATCCATATTATGTGTCAGTCACATTACTAAATAAAGCACAAACTTATACCATATCTGAAGGGTAAATATTATAATCTATACTTTTTTGATGATGTATAGGTCTCAAATATCAATTGGTTTCATTATAGAAGAGTGCTTAATGATCATATTTATACCTTAGACTGGATCAGTAGTCAGATTAATTTCACCACCATAGTTACTTGTGGAAAAAAAGAAAAGAAAGGAGCTTTAGCTGCTATGGCTTAGTTGGTTGTAGCATTATCACATGCACCAAAAGGTAGAGGTTTGCATGACTGTTCAGGGTTCAATCCCTAGTCAGGGCATCTGTGGGAAGCAACCAATCCATGTTCTTCTCTCTCTCTCTCTCTCTCTCTCTCTCTCTCTCTCTCTCTCTCTTCCTCTCTCTAACAATTAATAAAAATTTAAAAATTCAAAAATTTATTTTTAAAAAGCAGAGAGAGGAATTTTTTTCCAAACATAAGTTTCCAGTTTACCCTGCACCAAACAGTATTTCTAGAGCCAGATTATATATTACCCTTGTTATGAACTGCATGATTGTGTCCCCCTAAATTCACATTTTGAAACTCTAACTCCAATGGGATAGTGTTTAGGAGGTGGCAATTAGGCTTAAATGAGGTCATGCAGTAAAGCCCCCGTGGTGGCATTAGTGTCCTCATAAAAAGAGAGTCCAGAGCTCACACTCTCAGTCATGTGGATACAATGAGAAGAGGCCACCTACATGTCAGGAAGAAGAAGACCTTCCCCAGACACTAAATCTTGGGACTTCCAGGCCTGCAGAACCATGAGAAACATGTCATTAAAGCTACCCAGTCTATATTACTTTTGTTATAGCAGCCCAAACTGACTGAGACAGTCCTATAAGTTTGGAAAGAGTACAGCAATGTGGAAGATACAAAATATTAATATAGGCATGTGATTTTGTTTTTAGCTTTTATCTGTCTCCAAAATTTAATGGAAGAGAAAATATTAGGTAAGCCATTGGTCATCATTTGGCCACCATCTTCAGCTTCTGTTTATATTTTGATTCACCTTAAGCATAAGCTTGCTTCAGGGCTTTTGACGTTGCCAGTGAAGTCTGAGGTCAGCAAGGTCATTTTCCCTTCTCTTTGTTAATGGAAACTTGTTTAACTATGCAGCAGTGGCTGGTAAAAATTCTAAAGAAGGACACTTTAGTGTCCCAAGTAATCTATTCAACCAAAGCTGCAGCCGAAGTCATTAAACCTTTGACCTATATCGTCTGGGCATGTGCCCAAATGAAAAAGCTAAAACAAAAAACCTCAGTCCCATTACTATGTCTTGCCCTAAGCTCTTTGTCTTAGTGAGTAATTTGTACATGGCAGAATTATATCTGTTCTTGGCAAATGCTTACTTACTCAGGTTTCTTTTAAGATGAAGAATATCTTCCACAAAACTGATGCCAAATATCCTTCCTTAATTCCTTCAGGTGAGAACATGGGCAGTGTATTAAATTTTAAAAAATCTACTGCTTGTATATTTGTATTTATTTTAATTGGTTGTTCTTATTTACTTATGCATAAGGGCAATTTCTAAAAATCACTGATTAAGCAAATACTATTCCAATATCAATGGGTAGTTTCTTGTAAAAATCTTATTTTAATAAAACTGAATAGAGGACTAATGAGGGAGGGAGAAAAAGGTTTTAAGGTCACAACGAGAGAACTATTAAAAATTCTATACCTCAGTCCCAATTTTGTTATTGATTATTTTGTATATAAATATCCACTGATTATAAATTATATAAATGCATACATACAATACTATAATGCATGCTTAATGTGTGCTCTTTAGGATGTTATCTTTTTAAATTTCTTTTCCATTTTTACTCAAGAATTAAGTAAAAACCTTCTTTCTTATTCTTATATTGCTACCATCTTCTGCAGACACTGGCACAGGGAAACCAGCTTACAGTTTATTATATAGCTAGCTATATATTTTCATACGTATATAATTACTAGAGGCCCGGTGCACGAAATTCGTGTATGGGAGGGGAGGGTTCCCGCAGCCCAGCCTGCACCCTCTCTAATCAGGGACCTCTTGGGGGATGTCTGACATCCTTCTCACAATCTGGGACCGTTGGCTACTAACCGCTCACCTGCCTGCCTGCCTGATCTCCCATAACTGCCTCTGCCTGCCTGCCTGATTTTCCCTAAACCCTCTGCCTGCCTCTGCCTCTCTCACTCTCTCTCTCTGGGCTTTGCCAGCAGCCGTGGTGGCTGCTGATGAGGCCCTGCCTCTCTCTCCAGGCCACTCTCTGGGCCTGATCCACAGCCGCTGAGGCAGCGGCAAGGTCATTAGGCCTCGGCTCAGCCTGGGCCAGAGGCTAACAACCTCATTGTGCCTGCCTCACCCATCCCCACCATCCCCACCCCCCGCTGTCCCACTCCCTCCCCGCCACCCCCCGTGCCCCCTGGTGACCAGTTGTCCCGCCAATCGTTTTGGACGTGACGGACCCTGGCTCTTTATAGATAGATAGATAGATAGATAGATAGATAGATAGATAGATATTATCCCAATAAACTTAATAAAAATTGTCTGCAAATTATGCTTACACTGGAAGTGAACCACTTATCAATTTTATTTTAATCATCACTATTGGTGCACCCTGTAAGTGTAAAATTTGACTTCCACACTGTGAGCATTTGATGGGGGCTAGACTTCAGAGACTTCATAGATAGTTCTGAGGTCTTTGGCCTAGCTCTGAAGTTACTGGCTGCCTAAGTTGTCACTTGAGGTGCTGAATTTTTCTACATTGTCTTGGTCTTTTTCTGGATCATTTTTATTCAGTTCCTCATTTAGCCTGTGATCATGGCCACATATTGTTGGCATTATAGCTTTCGTAGATTTTCTTGAAGGGGTAAGAATTTTTGGAAAAGCTCCTTTCCTTGAACTCCCTTAAAGACATCTTTCCACCCCCATGGATGTCTTTAGTACCTGAAAGGACAACAGAGTGAGCGCAGAAGGACATTGGTTTGTGGGGAAATGGCTGGGATGAAAGGGAAAAAAGTCTTCATGAGAAAAAGTATGGGTTGAGGATGGAATCTGCCAGGCAAGACTAGGGAGTCTTGGGGATATGCCACTAAAGAAGTTTGGATGTGGTCCTTTCATCCTGGACACTGGACCTGGGTTAACAGGGATTCTTTCTCTTTTACCTTCTTTTGGTGAATGGGGTTGGTTGTTACATAACTGTGCTAGGAGTTTGTGGTTTTCTGGCCATCTTCACTATGTCAAAATTTCCCAGGGCCCTACCCCAGGCCTCCTGAACATATGCTTTTCTCCAGGACAATGAGGGGCCACACCCCCTAGGCTTTAATTAATCAGGAAGCCTCTCCTCCAGCTAATGATAGCTCTGGGAGAGAAACTTAGACATCATAAAGCATCATCCTGACACTTCCATGGGGAGGGGTGAGGAGGCCAAAAATGCTTTGGTAAGAGAAAGGGAGCATTTCTTTAGCACTCCTAAGCCTTCTCAAACTTATTGACCCCATGTTCAATTCTGATGGGTCACATGGTAGGGAGATGATGCTTCCTCCAAACATTTCCCTGGGCCACTCATTTCAGTGGTTCATTGTTCTTTCTCATCCTTCACCATAAGCTAGTGTTCATAAGATTTACCTAAAATCTTTTCAAGGTAATGTGACTGTCTCTATGGAGATGTGAATCATCCTGCTTCCCTAGTACAGGTTGTTCTTATGCACCTTGAAAACCATTCACTTCTTGGCTACCACCAGAGAAATTTTCCATCTCACCCCCCTTTTTCCACTGTCCATCTGGCTCTCTCCAGCTTTCTGTTTTCAAGGTTGAAATCATTGCCTTTAGGCTGTCTTTAATGAATAGAGTTGCTCAACTGGTTATCTTAGCTTTGTTTAAAATCTTGGGGATGATCATAGTAGGTATAGTATTTAGATTTGAGGCCGTGATCTGAGGAGTCCAGCCTTGGGTCAACAGAGGGAGGATCCCAGGACCTGCCAGGGCTCAAGGTGAGGAACATGAGGGAGGAGGGAAGGAGCCTGGACCCTAGAACAGAATCATCCCACCCAGGGCTGAATGACAACAACAGGGGGCTTTGGTATAGGGAGCAGGACCTCAGATATGCAGAGGACCAGGCCAAGTCCTGCCAGAGTCAAGGTGAGGACCCCGAGGGAACACTAATGGGACTCTGGATGCCACAACAGAGGGGACCCCACCAAGACCCACCCCTGCTGTAAGCCCTGGGAGTCCCCAGGGTGGGATGACGACAGGCAATTTCTGCATCTGGGTCTCAGAGACTTGGGGGTTTTGGTAGAGGGAGTGGGACCTCAGATACACAGAAGACTGTCTCAAGTCCCGCCAGAGTCAACATTAGGATGTAGCGACCCTGGACCACATAACAGAGGGGACCCCACAGAAGCCCACCCTTGCTGTCAGCCCTGGGAATCCCCAGGGTGGGATGACCACATGCAGTGTTTCCTGACATCCTGAGTGTTTCCTGAGAGATCCTGGGAACATGTTATCAGGAAAAGGACCTCTGGTCCACAGAGCGGAGGGCCCAGGCCCTGCTGGATTCAACCGTGGATGCAGTGGTGAGGTTCTTAGGTCTCTGCCATGCCCTGGCCAGAGGCTAACGACCTCACCGCCAGCCTCCCTGGTGTTCAGTGGTCACTCCGGTCGTTTTGGCCATGACAGACCCTGGCTCTTTATATATATATATTGGTAGCCCTGCACACGAATCCATGTGCCAGTAGCTCTCTGGGGGCCTGGCCGCTCTGTGCCCACTGCCCAGAGGCTCTTCGCAGCCCAGAGGCCCATCCACGGCCAGGCACGAAATGCTTGCCTCGTCCTGGCGGCAATGAAGCAAGCATTATGCCAGGCTGCTCACACTGCCCACTCTCAGCAGCTGCCCCCTGGGACTGGGGGACTCTGGCAGGGCTGAGAGGACTGGGCGCCGCCATCTTGTGGCTATGGGCTCTGCCATCTTTGTGACAGAGTGACAGTTAATTTGCATATTACCCTTTTATTCGATAAGATGGTTACTTGTTAATCAGACTTCAATAAAGCTGAAAAAAATCTGCTAAGCATCCAAATTTATGGTATTTTGTTACAGCAGCACAAATTGACTAATACAGGCACATACCAATCCTTCTCAGTCATTGCCTGGAATTAAGTCAAGTAAGGAATTAAAATGTAATCTAACCACTTGCCAAGGAAAGAGAGAAAGTTAGATTTGGGGAGATCAGCAGTATCCTCTATTAATTTGTGTGTGTGTGTGTGTGTGTGTGTGTTTATGTGTATGTGTGTATATCTATGTTTCACTAAATAGCAGCAGTTTGCTTTTTAAAAAGTTCGTAACTCCACATTTCTTCATTGACTGAACACAGATATTACAGATCTTTTTAACTTTAGACATTATAATGATTGTAAAGCGATTTTTTAATTTTAAATTTAATTTGCACTTATTTTTCTGACAAGTAAATTCCATCCTCTTTTCAAATGTTTGCTGGTCACTTGTGTTTGCTCCATTGTGAATTGTTACTTGTGTTCTTTGATCACTTTTTAATTGAGGTTTTTGTTATCTTCTTATCAAATTATAAGAGCTTTATTATAGCTATCAACCTCTGAATTGCAAATATCTTCCAAATCTATAATTTTCTTTCTTTTTTAAGGATGTTTTATTGATTTTTAGAGAGAAAGGAAGGGAGAAGAGAGAGAGAAACAATGATGTAAAAGGGAAACATCAATGAGCTACTTCATGCATGTCCCCTAGTGGGGATAGAGCCTGCAACCCAGGTATGTGCCCTGATTGGGAATCAATGATCGACTAACTGAACCACATGGGTCAGGGCAAATCTATCATTTTCTATTGACTACATTTGTAGTACCTTTTTCTATAAAAATGTCACATTTTTAAATAATGAAATATCTATCTTTTCTTTTATGGTTTCTGGCATACCATCTTGGTTAAAAAAATTGTCTCTCACAAAAATTGTCCATATAGTCTCCTATATTTTTATGTTTTACTGTACTGTAAAGTTTAAATCTCTTAACTACCATGATATTATTCATGTTAAGGGAAGTAATAAATTGTGGCTATGAGTAGAAAGGAGTAAAATTGGATTAACTCAAATTTTTAACAGAACACTGACCTGTACAGTGTAAGATAAAGTCCAATTTTATTCTCTTACATATGTATAAAGGCACAACCTCTAAGTTTTTGTTTTCTCAATAATATTTCAAGCAATAGTAAAAATGTTTTGTTCATCTCTTGGAGTATAGGAAAACAGGTCAATGAGATCACCATAAAAGCCTTGAGATTTTGTGAGGAAATAAACATCCACTATCACATTGTACAGAAGTGAAGACTTATCCAGGCTTATCCAGGAACTGATCAAACTCTGTCAAATTCATCACTTAATCTCATAAAAATACATGTAACTATATAAAGTAACTGCAGACTTAAAACCATGATAAAAGTTATAATAAAAATTCATACCATTAAGGAAACCATAGGATGGCTGTGAAGTTACACACACACACACACACACACACACACACACACACACACACACGGACACATTTTTTTCTTACATTCCTTTTGCCTTTATGTTCAGGAAGTAATTGTGACCCATTGATTCTTTCCTTTCATTGTCAGAAAAAAAGGTCAAGGTTAGAAACCACTACCAGTCACATGACTCTGGAGTTACACTTTCCTTTCACTTTATTCTTTTAAAAGCTCTTTGCTTGAGCTTAGTAGGGCAAGTTGATTGTCTGGGAACTAAAATGTCACAAAGAAATGCTCTTGTTAAAAAAAACACATTTCCATGAACAGAAATATTCAGAACACAAGGAGAGGATAGCACATTTTAAAATATCAAAGTAAACCATGGTATTCTTTCCCCAATCAGCTGAACACAGCTTCTGTTAGATTGTATGCTAACGGAGCCCTCGCACACAGAATGTCATTGACATGAAGAAATTCTAAGAAAAAAATTTTAAATGAAGTTTGATTTTTCTGGCAGACATTGCTAACGCTATTCCAGTTTAGATGTTCTGAGCACAGCCTTGAATTTCAGCACTTCTCTAGTTTCAATCACTTCCACAGGCGTATCTTTATTTAATCATTTCAGTTTGAAAGGCATATTTGTTGTCCATTTTAAGCACATTTCTTTCATTATCACTTTGTCACCCCAAAATAGTATTTTCTTGAGGGCTCATTTTTATTTAGCAAAAGTGACCATAATGCCCTTTAAAAGCTGTGAAATCTTCTTTTGAATAATTTCAATACCTAGAGCCACAGACTCAAAGATTTTCAGAATGATTTAACTTCTATTTATGTATCAGGCTAAAATATGTTAGGAGAAGAAATAAAATAATGTGTATGGCAAGGTGGTAATTTCTTAATTGTAAAATTTGGAATAATACAAACAGACTATTTTGGTAAGAACCTTTCCAGGAACTACCCTGTTCATTATATTGAAAGCATTTTTTCATCTGATAATTACTTACTGACTATTGAAGAGAGCTGCCATATTTATCTCATTTCTCACTCTTCTTTTAGTTGAGATTTATATTGGAGTATGGCTCGACTCAATAATGTACCTGACAGCTATTAATTATCATTTCATCCAGATGTAATGAAAATATAATTTTTCTCAATTATATATAACAATAGCAATTATCTACTTGGGTTCTGGACAATTTTGAAAAATAGAAAAAAACTAAACTTGCTCTTCCATGAAGAGTGAATATAAGAACAAACATTGGTGGGTCGCTGAGGTGTTTCTTCAACTCCAGGAATCCCATTAATGGGCCACATTGTAGTCCTCTATAACTGTCTAATTAGATTGCTGTAAACTTCTACTTCAAATTGCACACAGTTATCTCTCAGTGTCAGTTGGTAGGAGTCTGGGCTGAGCTCATGGGTTCTCTACTTTAGCCTTACAAAGTTGCAGTCAAAGTTGTTGGCTGGGTCTGTGGTCTCATCTGAGTCTTGACTGGGATCCACTTTTAAACTCATGCAGTTGTTGGTTGAATTCAATTTTTTTGCAGGATCTTGAAAGCCTGTTTCTTGCCAGCTCTTGGCCAGAGGCTGCCCTGAGTACCTTGCCACTTGGCCCTATACATGGGCAGCTCAGGAGGTGGCATTATATCTAGCTTCTTTAAATCCAGCAGGAAAAGATTATCTTCTAGCAAGACCAACTTACAGTTGTTCTTTTTTTTTCAGCTATTGTGAAATAATTAACAAATAAATTTGTATATATTTAAGGTGTAACACTTGATGTTTTTATATATGTTTATATTGTGAAATGATAACCACATTCAAGCTAACATTTCCATCACCTCACAGTTACATTTTTTTCTTCCTTTTGTATGTGTGGTAAAAATACTATGACCTACCTTCTAAGCAAATTTCATGTACACATTACAGTTTTCTTAATTGTAGTCACCATACTGTACCCTGGAACTCCAGAACGAATTCATCTTGCATAACTGAAACTGTTCACTCTTTGACTAACAGCTTTCCATTTTTCCTGCCCCATAGCCCCTAGCAACTGTCATTCAACTTTCTACATCTTTGAGTTTGACTATTTTAGATTCCTCATATAAATGAGATTATGCAGTATTTGTCATTCTGTGTCTGCTTTATTCCATTTAGCATAATGTCCTCCAGGTTCATCCATGTTTTCACAAATGGTAGGATTTCTTTCTTTTTAAAGGCTGAATTACATTCCATTATATATCTACATTATACACACACACACACACACACACACACACACACACACACACATTAGAGGCCCAGTGCACAAAAATTTGTGCACTCAGCAGAGGGCTCCCTCAGCCCAGCCTGTGCCCTCTCTCAGTCTGGGACCCCTCGGGTGATGACCACCTGCTGGCTTAGGCCTGCTCCCCTGGGGATTGAGCCTAAGCTGGCAATCAGACATCCCTCTGGCAGCCCGGCAGCCCTTGGGGGATGTCCATTTGCCAGCGGGGAGCAGGCCTAAGCTGCAGTCGGACATCCTTAGTGCTGCTGAGGAGGCAGGAGAGGCTCCCACCACCACCGCTGTACTGGCAGCCATCAGCCTGGCTTGTGGCTGAGCAGAGCTCCCCCATGTGGGAACACACTGACCACCAGAGGGCAGCTCCTGCATTGAGCATCTGCCCCAGGTGGTCAGTGTGTGTCACAGTGACCAGTCATTCCTAGTCTTGCTGCTGTTAGGGCCAATTTGCATATTACCCTTTTACTATATAGGATAGAGGCCTGGTACACGGGTGGGGGCCAGCTGGTTTGCCCTGAAGGGTGTCCTGGATCAGGGTAGGGGTCCCGCTTGGGTGCCTGGCCAGCCTGGGTGAGGGGCTGATGGCTATTTGCAGGCTGGCCTGAGATTTAAGCTCCCAGCCTGTCCTTTTTTCCTTTTTTTTTTTTATTCTGGGATTTTTTTACCTTCTATAATTGAAACTCTGTTGCCTTCACTGGCGCTCCCAGCTCTGAGGCCGCGGCTGGCTGAAAGCAGGTATCTGGGGTTTGTTTGGCTTCTATAATTGAAACTTTGTTGCTTTTGGAGCTGTTACTTTTGGAGCTTAGAGCAGGCTGCAGCAGGCGGGGAACCTTGGCTTCCTCCATCACTGGAGCAAGCAAACCTCCTGCTTGCTTCAGCTGCATGGCTGCTGGCCGCCATCTTTGTTGGCAGTTAATTTGCATATCTCGCTGATTAGCCAATGGGAAGTGTAGCGGAGGTATGGTTAGTTACACTTTTTGTCTTTTATTAGATAGGATATATGATAGCTAGATCTCACATTTCCTTTATTCATTTATCTGTCAACAGACAGTTGTTGCCTTGCCTTGGCTATTGTGAATAATACTGCTTGAACATGGGAATGCAGATATTGCTTCAAAATACTTATTTTATTTCCTTTAGATATATACCCAGAAGTGGGATTCCTGGATCATATGGTAGCTCTATTTTTAATTTTTGGAGGAGCCTCCATATTGTTTTCCAAAGTGGCTGTACTAGTACAGCAAACTGTATAACAATAGTGTACAAGGGCTCACTTTTCTTCACATCCTTGCCAATACTTCTAAACTTTTTTTTAATAATAGCCTTTGAACAATTCTTAAACATGCATGTTTGATAAAGCTGTGTTCTATATTCAAATCAACTAAGTAAGTTTTATAAAATTGATGGGCTACAAGATATCATCTTGCAAATTCTTTTAAGGAAGGGGTTTGGGTTTATATTTGTTATTTTTAAAATGAAAAGATCTAATATTTTCAAGCCATGTGATTTGGTTATTTCATGGATAAGTTCATGAACTTATTAAGTAATTTAAAAATCATATAATGCAATAATTTAGGAATTGTTTTCATCAGCACCTATGTTGATCAAGGCAGTTAAGCAATAAATGTTACCATTGGGACTGAGAAAAGAGAGAATTTAATTCTGACTGAGGACTTCAATGGGGTGGTTCATAAAATGTTTTTCTGAACCTGGAGAAAGTGATAAGATCATTTAGTCCAATGACATCATTTTATAGATGTAAAGGTTAGCATACATGCCCCTAAGTTATATATATATACATACATACAGCTGGTAGTGAAGCTGGACATTAAATCCTAGTATGTAAATGAGTACATTTTTGAAAAAAAAAAAAATTTGACCAGAAACATTTCAACCACTTTAACCTGTTAATATCTATAAGGAAAAGAAGTACCAATGATGATTTACTATATACATATATGTTCACAACATTATTTATATAGCAAAAATTGAAAATTATCTACATGTTCAATTAGAGTATGAAAAGCTTAAATCCAAAAGGAAAAAATATATTACTTTATTATGTTTTCAGTTTTGTAAAATGCATGTGCGAAGGTAAGTCTTCAGAGGTAAAAACTCCAAAGTTACTATATCCCATATAATAAAAACCCAGTGACTGAAATGACGGAACAACCAGAATTACCAGAGACCAGAATGATCAGGGGCATGGCCAGCCTGCAAACCACCCACAGCCCCTTGCCCCACTGGCCCTGTCCCCCAGTGGGGACTCCCACCCCGATCGGGGGTGTGGCTGGCCAGGAAACTGCCTGCTGCCCCTCACCCCGGCCAGCCCCGGTCCCCAGCAGGGAACCCCACCCAGATCTGGGCCCCCATTAGGGCAGGCCAGCTGGTCCCCACCTGTGCATCAGGCCTCTATCCTCTATAATAAAAGGGTAATATGTAAATTGACTCTATAGTGGAATGACCAGAACGACTGCTGGACCAGTCACTATGAGGCACACTGACCACCTCTTGGTCCCTTTCCCCTGCTGGTAGGCTCTGATCACCTGATAGCGAACAGGGAACTGGGGGTGGGTGGCAGTGGGGTGGAGGGGACGGCTGCAGACAGCCGGGGAAGATGGCCTTGATTGCAGGCCAGGCCTAGAGACCATACCTGTGCAAGAATTTCGTGCACAGGGCCTCTAGTCTTAAATATTTTCCTATTTTATGCTTCCAACATTTTTAGTGCAAAATTTTTAAAACCATAAAGAAATACATTTTTTAATAGTTTTCACTCATACTGTTCCTTTGGGATTATTAAATTATAAGATCACCCTAACTGGTTTGGCTCAGCGGATAGAGCATCAGCCTGTGGACTCAAGGGTCCCAGGTTCGATTCCAGTCAAGGGCATGTACCTTGGTTGTGGGCACATCCCCAGTAGGGGGCGAGCAGGAGGCAGCTGATTGATGTTTCTAACTCTCTATTCCTCTCCCTTCCTCTCTGTAAAAAAATCAATAAAATATATTTTAAAAAAATTATAAGATCATGACATCTTAAATTGACATTCCTTTATTTTTTAGGTATAAAGATTAAAATTTAATTTTTGTGTAACAATGGAGAAAAGCAAGCTTGAGAAGATAGTCTTAATGTTAGCTGAAGGGAACAGAAATTGATTTCTCTATGAAGTCATTGTTTGGCAAACTCTTGACCAGATTTGACCTGGCAAATAGCCTCATCTGTATCAGAGACTCCAAACTGCTGTCTTCCCATATTTGGAAAACAGATTAAAAACATGTCAAGTTACAATTGCATTAGTAGCATAACAGCTGCTGTCTGATGAATTAGAATGGGCAGTAATATATGGAAGTTTCATTTTTGGACAAGTGGATAACAAAGTTGTGCTACATATATAAAATGGAATATTACTCAGCTATAAAAAAGATTGAAATCTTACCATTTGCAACAGCATGGAGAGACCTATAGGGTATTATGCTAAGTGAAATAAGTCAGTCAGAGAAAGACAAATACCATATGATTTCACTTATATATGGGATGTAAAGAACAATATAAATGAACAAACAAAACAGATAGACTCAGACACAGAAAGCAGGCTGATGGTTGCCAGAGGGGAGGAGTGTTAGGGGACTGGATGAAAAAGGTGAAGGGATTGAGAAATATGAATTGGTAGTTACAAAATAGTCATGGGATGTAAAGAACAGCACATGGAATATAATCAATAATACTGTAATAACTATAATATTGTAATAAATATGTATGGTGGCAGGTGGGTACTGGAAATATCAGGGGTGTTATAGAATTACTATTCTGTAAAAAGCCAGGAAAATTTCAGGACAAGCACAACAGGGAAACTAAGACAGATAGGTAAATCCTATCTTACTTAAAACAAGGACACTTAACAGTAAATGGTTTGCATTTCTCCTCTCCAATAAGAGGGTAAATAGCTTAAATCACCCTACTCAGGGCGACAGATAACAGAAATCCAATTAAGTGCCACTTGCCAACCATACCCAAGGACAGACAAATTAAGAGAATAAATTAAGAGCATAAAGTTGATGAATATTCTATTGATTCTCCTCTAAGACCTCCCCTAGATGCTCAGACTTTTAAACCCCTGAGTGGGAATGTCCCAGCATGCTCTCCCTCCAGGGAGCATGCCAGTGTCATTCCCTTCCCCCACCCCTTCCCCCACAGGCATGTGTCCCCTAACTTCTAAGGGATCCCATGAGACTTGCAATTAGGGGAGCAATGTCCTTGTTTCACTGTCCTAAGTATGTTTTTGTTGCGGTCAATATATTCTTGATTTCTTTTCTTTTTAAAAATAAATGTTTATTGTTGAAAGTATAACATATGCCCCATTTTTTTGCCCCATTCCCCCCCCCATTGACCTTTTCCAGCCCACCCCTCCCCCTCACCTCTGACCTTTGATGACCGGAAAGTGAACTGGGGTGTTTTCCCAGGGTTGTGTCTCTTGAGGCTGAAGAATGAGCTCCTTGGACCAGAAGATTTAAGCAAAAGTGTGGAAAATTTATTACAAGCAGATTCAGACTCCCCACAAGGGGAGAGGGACCCAATAATGGGCTTCCTAGTAAACCCTTGTAGTCCAGGGGTGTATATTTGCTACAAGCCTGCTTCCATATCTATCTGTGTCGTCACCTGATTGATTCCCTCATTGTTCTTGCCCAGCAATGGGCCTGAACTTTCCCTGTTTCTATGTGTTCTTTCTCTGTCCCTGTGCTGAACTTTCTCTGTTTCTATGCATTCATACACCTTGTGACTGCAGGACCTCTCTTGGTTTCCCATGCCTCCTGCTTTGAATCCAGAAACATTTTATTATTTCTGCCTGGTTGGTTTCTGTGATTAGGCTGCTCAAACTGCCGTGTCTACCCCTGCCTATGTTCCACCTGCCTTTGTTTTCCACTGGACCCCTGCCCTGTCTGCCTGAGTTTCAAGTTAACCCTTTAACCTTCACCACCCTATTGTCTGTGTCCATGGGTCATGCATATAGACATACAAGTTCTATAGTTGATTTCTTCCCCCCACCCCATCCTCCCCGCATTCCTTCTGAGATTCAAAGGTCTGTTCTTGCTTTCTTTTCTACACTTTGTCTCTCTTCTTTTTAGAATATATTTTTATTGATTTCAGAGAGGAAAGAAGAGGGAGAGAGAGATAGAAACATCAATGATGAGAGAGAATCATTGATCAGCTGCCTTCTGCACACCCACTACTGGGGATCGAGCCCACAACCTGGGCATGTGCTTTTGGCTGGAATCAAACCCAGGATCCTTCAGTGCACAGGTTGACACACTATCCATTGAGCCAAACCAGTTAGGGCTGTCTCTTGATTGAAATCCTTCCCTCAAGAAGACAAGAACGGGGAAGGGAAAATGGCGGAGGTATAAGCAGACGTGTCCTGTGCCTTGTCCTGGAGCAGATAAGGGTGAGCAGCTGAAACGGGTAACATTCAGCCCGAATAGGCAGAGGATTTTCAGCTGAGAGACTGTCTGCAGCTAGGAAAGACCGAGAACCCCCAGGAAAAAAAGGACGGTTGGAGACTGCGGCTGAAGCCTCCCCTGGTGCGCCAGCTCAGCAGCGGAGACTGCGCCATCTTGGGTGGTTGTTGCCGGCAACCAGAGACCAGCTACTAACCTGGAAACAAGGGATCTCAAGCAGCGTGACTGCCTGAACTCAGACGAGCACTGCTTCTTCTCACGGAAAGGTTGGACATCCCCTAAAGGTGCGGTTTGCAGTTCGGGTTGGAGGGAGGACCGAGCTCGCGCGCGCGGGGCGGAATCTGTGCCCCACAGAGTCCGCAGCCGTTGGGACCAGCGTGACCCGCGAGTGGGGAAGGGGCCCCACAGGGCTGCTGGCAGAAGGGAATGCGAAAAATGAGCCCATAGCTGGACTGGATGTAAAGGAGCAGCCTTGGACTTTGCCAATCTGCTGGCTGCTTGGTGCCAGGGGCGAGTGGGCGCGCGGAAACTGTGCGCGGAGACTGTGCGCAGACCTGGAAGGTGGAGGCTTGCGAATTCGCACAACTATCAGGCTCTTGTTACAGATCCCCTTTGATCCGTGCATTTGATTATTAAACCCAGTGCATGGGATTCCCCAGTTGGGGTCATTCGCAGAGCCTGTAGGGGAAAGTTCTTTTTGGGGAGCCTGGGAAACAGCATACAGTGGCAAGGATCCAGCTCTGGGCAGTGGTCTTTCCAGTTCCAAATACCATAGAGAAATACAAAAACAAAACCCTACTGATAGAGAGGACTTATAGCCTCGGAGGTCAATCCAGACACACTGCCACCCAGAGGCAGAGCCACGAACTGTCTCTTTTGTGATCACAAATAAAGGCAGTCTGGTAAACAAATACAACCTGCCTTAAAATCAGGTCTGTGGTTTACTGCACGGAGGGACAGTGTATCACAGGGAAGTTCAACACTCCCCTGAATGCCTGGCAGGACTGAGGCGTGCCAAAAAGAAGAGTGGAAGATCTGAAGCACCTTCACTTCCGAATATTTATATATATATATATATATATATATATATATATATATATATATATATATATATATTTTAATTCTTTTTTTCACCATTTCATCAAGAACCTATTTTATTTTATTTTATTTTTTTTTCATCACCTGATTTTACCTTTTTAATTACTACATTTTTTAACCAGTATTATTGCTATCCTTTTACCGTTTTTTCAAGTGTCATTTTATTTTTTATTATTATTATTTTTTTATTTTTCTTTATTTTATTTTGGGATTAGTATTCTACACTCTATTTTCATCGTTCCTTTAGCATCATTTCTCTCTATCTCACATTTACCCTTAAGCCAAAACTCTCTTCCTCACTTTTCCCCTTTTGTTGTCCTGTTTCTCTTACCCTATTCCTGCTTTGAATTTTACCTATTTCTTCTTTCTACCCACTAAATTTCACCCTACTTATATATCTAATTTCCAATCCCTCGCTCTCCCCATACAAATAGCCTCTTCCCCACCTCTATTTCATTCTCTTAATTTTTTTGTTGTTGTTGTTGTTTTTTTTTGGTCTTTTTGTTCTTTTTTCTCTCCCTTTTCCCAATCTCATTTTGGCACTCCTTTTTGTTTTTTATTTTTCTCTTTAATCGTTTTCTCTTTTTTCTTCTTTATCCCCTAATTCTCTTCGCTTGGGGGGTCACCTTTATTTGGGGTTATTAATATCGTGAATGCATTTAGTTCGGTGCCTTGTACATTGTGCCTTGTTGTGTTGTATTTTGTGCCTTTGAATCAGCGCAGCAGAGAGAGAACTACATAACCAAACACCTTGAGAAGAGAAATCATGGTGAAACAAAGAACCAACCCAAATATGAAAGGAAAACAGGCATCATCAGAAAAGGAAGTAAACGAAATGGAGGCAATGGAGGCAAGCAACCTGTCAGAGAAAGAATTCAGAGTAATGGCCATAAGGTGGATGAAAAGAATGGAAGACCAATTCAACAATATGTGTAGGAACCAAGAGGAAATGAAGAAGAACCAAGAGGAAATGAAGAGAAACCAAGAAGAAATGAAAAACGACATCACTGCCATAAAGAACTCAATAGAAAGCATCAACAGTAGACTAGAAGAAGCAGAGGACCGCATCAGCGAGCTAGAAGACAAGGTAGAAAAAAATACCCAAACAGAACAGCTTCTAGAAAAAAAAAATTAAAAAGCAGGAAGAGAGCCTAAGAGAACTCTGGGACAATGCTAAACGAAACAACATCCGAATAATAGGGGTGCCAGAAGGAGAGGAAACTGAGCAAGGAATAGAAAACCTGTTTGAAAAAATAGTAACAGAAAATTTCCCTGATATAGGGAGGAAAAAACTCACACAAATCCAAGAAGCTCACAGAGTCCCAAACAAAATGAACCCGAAAAGACCGACACCAAGGCACATAATAATTAAATTGGCAAACACCAACGACAAAGCAAGAATCTTAAAAGCAGCCAGAGAGAGACAGAAAGTTACCTACAAAGGATCCCCCATCAGACTAGCGACCGATTTCTCAACAGAAACACATCAGGCAAGAAGGGAATGGAATGAAATATACAAAGTCATGCAAAGGAAGGGTCTGAATCCAAGAATACTATACCCAGTGAGGCTATCAATCAAAATTGAGGGTCAAATCAGGAGCTTCACAGACAAAAACGGTCTACGGGAGTTTATTACAACCAAACCAGCAATGCAAGAAATGCTAAAGGGTCTGCTGTAAATAGAAAAAAACAGGAAACAAAGAAGGAACGCAGCGGTAAAGAACAAAAATGGCGACTAACAAGTTTCTATCAATAATAACTTTAAATGTAAATGGATTAAATTCCCCAGTCAAAAGGCATAGGGTAAATGAGTGGATAAGAAAACATGACCCATATATCTGCTGTCTACAGGAAACCCACCTCGGAAAAAAAGACGCACACAGACTGATGGTGAAGGGATGGAAAAAGGTTTTTCAGGCCAATGGAAGTGAAAAAAAAGCCGGGGTAGCAATACTTATATCTGACAAATTAGATCTCAAAGTGAAGGACATAAAAAGAGATCAAGAAGGCCACTTCATAATACTAAAGGGAGCAGTCCAACAAGAAGAAATAACTCTGGTAAATATATATGCACCCAATATAGGAGCACCCAAATACGTAAGAAATCTTCTGGAGAAGATAAAGGGAGAGATTGACAGCAATACAATCATAGTAGGGGACCTTAACACCCCATTATCTCCACTGGACAAATCCTCTAAACAGAAACTCAGCAAAGAAACATCAATCCTAAATGACTCACTAGATCAGATGGAATTAATTGACATCTTCAGAACATTTCACCCCAAAGCCATAGAATATACATTCTCCTCAGGTGCACATTTGTCATCTTCAAAGATAGACCATATATTGGGTCACAGACAAAGTCTCTTCAAATTCAAGAAAATTGAAATCATATCAAGTATCTTCTCAGACCACAAAGGCATAAAACTGGAAATCAACTACAACAAAAACAATCCAAAAAAATCAAACACATGGAGACTAAATAGCATGCTATTAAACAACGACTGGGTCACCAGTGAGATCAAAGAAGAAATAAAAAACATCATGGCAACAAATGACAATGAAAACACAACAATACAAAACCTATGGGACACAGCAAAAGCAGTCTTGAGAGGGAAGTTCATAGCTCTACAAGCCTACTGCAAGAAACAAGAAACAATGAGAATAAATGACCTAACTCTACAACTCGAAGAATTAGAAAGAGAGCAACAAAAAAAGCCCACTGTAAGCAGAAGGAAGGAAATAACAAAGATCAGAGCGGAGAAAAACGACATAGAGACCAAAAAAACAATACAAAAGATCAACAAAACCAAGAGCTGGTTCTTTGAAAGGATAAACAAGATTGATACACCTCTAGCCAGGCTCACCAAGAAACAAAGAGAGAGGACCCAAATAAACAAAATCAGAAATGAAAGAGGAGAAATAACAACAGACCCCATAGAAATACAAAGGATTGTTAGAAAATACTATGAACAACTCTACTCCAACACACTAGACAACCTGGAGGAAATGGACATATTCCTAGATAAATACAACCTTCCAAAACTTAACCAGGAAGAATCTAAAAATCTCAATAGGCCAATAACTATGGAAGAAATCGAAGCAGTAATCAAAAAGCTTCCAGCAAACAAAAGCCCGGGGCCAGATGGCTTCACAGGGGAGTTTTACCAAACATTCAAGGAAGACCTAAAACCTATCCTCCTCAGACTATGTCAAAAGATCCAAGAGGAAGGAACACTTCCCAGCTCATTCTATGAAGCCAACATCACCCTAATCCCAAAACCAGATAAAGACAATACAATGAAAGAGAATTATAGGCCAATATCCCTCATGAACATAGATGCCAAAATCCTCAACAAAATCCTAGCAAATCGGATCCAGCAGTACATCAAAAAGATCATACACCATGACCAAGTAGGATTTATTCCAGGGATGCAAGGATGGTACAATATCTGCAAATCAATAAACGTGATACATCACATAAACAAATTGAGAGGAAAAAACCACATAGTCATATCAATTGATGCGGAAAAAGCATTTGACAAAATCCAACACCCTTTCTTGATAAAAACTCTCAGCAAGATAGGAATTGAGGGATCATACCTCAACATAATAAAAGCCATATATGACAAACCCACAGCCAACATCATAATCAATGGGCAAACACTAAAACCATTCCCCCTAAAAACAGGAACAAGACAGGGATGCCCCCTCTCTCCACTCCTGTTCAACATAGTACTGGAAGTACTAGCCATTGCGATCAGACACGAAGAAGAAATAAAAGGCATCCAAATTGGAAAAGAGGCAGTAAAACTGTCCTTATTTGCAGATGACATGATACTGTACATACAGAACCCTAAAAACTCCATCAAAAAATTATTAGACTTAATAAATGAATTCAGTAATGTAGCAGGATACAAAATTAATGCTAAGAAATCCATGGCATTTCTTTACACCAATAGTGAACTTACAGAAAGTGAAACTACAGAAGCAATCCCATTTACCATTGCACCAAAAAAATTAAAATACCTAGGAATAAACTTAACTAAGGAGGTAAAGGACTTATATGCTGAAAACTACAGGACACTGAAAAAAGAGATAGAGGAAGACATAAACAGATGGAAGAATATACCGTGTTCATGGATTGGTAGAATCAACATCATCAAAATGTCCATACTACCCAAAGCAATTTATAGATTCAATGCAATCCCCATTAAATTACCAACGGCATAGTTCACAAATCTAGAACGAACATTCCAAAAATTCATCTGGAATAAAAAAAGACCCCGAATAGCTGCAGCAATCCTGAGAAAGAACAAAGTAGGTGGGATCTCAATACCAGATATCAAACTGTATTACAAAGCCACTGTTCTTAAAACAGCTTGGTACTGGCACAAGAACAGACATATAGATCAATGGAATAGAATAGAGACCCAAGAAATCGACCCAAACCACTATGCCCAATTAATATTCGACAAAGGAGGCAAGAGCATACAATGGAGTCAAGACAGTCTTTTCAATAAATGGTGTTGGGAAAATTGGACAGATACATGCCAAAGGATGAAACTAGATCACCAACTCACACCATACACAAAAATAAACTCAAAATGGATAAAAGACTTAAACGTAAGAAGGGAAACCATAAAAATACTAGAGGAATCCACAGGCAGCGAAATCGCAAACATATGCCGAAGAAATTTCTTCTCTGATAATGCTCCTAGGGCAATGGAAACTAAAGAGAAAATAAAGAAATGGGACTACATCAAAATAAAAAGCTTTTGCACAGCAAAGGAAACCATCAACAAAACAACAAGAAGACCCACTACATGGGAGAACATATTTACCAATGATACCACCGATAAGGGTTTAATTTCCAACATTTACAGGGATCTCATGAAACTTACCAAAGGAAGATAAACAATCCAATAAAAAAATGGGCAACGGACATAGATAGACACTTTTCGAAAGAGGACATACAGAAGGCCGAAAGACATATGAAAACCTGCTCAAAGTCACTAATTATACGAGAGATGCAAATCAAAACGACAATGCATTATCATCTCACACCTGTCAGAATGGCTATCATCAACAAATCAACAAACAACAAGTGTTGGAGAGGATGTGGAGAAAAAGGAACCCTTCTCCACTGCTGGTGGGAATGCAGACTGGTGCAGCCACTGTGGAGAACAGTATGGAGCTACCTCAGAAGACTAAAAATGGAACTCCCATTTGACCCAGTGATCCCACTACTAGGAATATATCCCAAGAAACCAGAAACGCCAATTAGAAAGGATATATGCACCCCTATGTTCATAGCAGCACAATTCACCATAGCTAAGATTTGGAAACAGCCTAAGTGCCCATCAGCAGATGAGTGGATTAGAAAACTGTGGTACATATACACAATGGAATACTATGCTGCGGTAAAAAAAAAGGAACTCTTGCCTTTTGCAACAGCATGGATGGAACTGGAGAGCATTATGCTAAGTGAAATAAGCCAGTCAGAGAATGATAAATACCACATGATCTCACTCATTTGTGGATTATAGAGAACAACATAGACTGATGAAAAGGGACAGACCCAAAGACTGAGAAACAGCAATCAGGCTATCAATCCCCAGAAGGAAAGTAGGGGAGGGCAGGGGTAAGAGTAAGAGATCAACAGAAGGACTTGTATACATGTATATAAGCCAAACCAATGGACATGGACAACGGGGGGATGGGAGCATGAGTTTGTGTGTGGGGGGGAGGTTGGGGGTTAATGGGGGGGATGAGGACACATTTGTAATACCTTAACTAATAATAATAATAATAATAATAAAAAAAGAAGACAAGAACCTGAGATCTTGTCTTGCCAGAAACAGGGGGAACACTTTGTAAAGTATATTCTTTTATATTCTGAATCTGTATTTTTGGTTAAGTCCATTCTGATATAATAGAAATAGAATGGTAACTTGTCATGTGGAGCCATGCTAGCCTAAATCAAGACTAATCCAGTTGTGCTGTCATTTTGGCAAATTGCAGATTTAGTATAAATTATAAAGATGTCCCTAGCTGGTTTGGCTTAGTGGATAGAGCATTCACCTGCAGACTGAAGGGTCCCAGTTTCAATTCTGGTCAAGGGCACATGCCTGGGTTTCAGGCTTGATCTTCAGTGTGGGGTGTGTAGGAGGCAGCCCATCAATGATTCTCTCTCATCATTGATGTTTCAATCTTTCTCTACCTCTCCCTTCCTCTCTGACATCAATAAAGACATATTAAAAAAATAATAACAGTGAATTTTTAAGCTGACCGAAAGATTATTGACTCAAAGATAGTTTATATGTGGCTAAAGTCTTCAAGACAATAGTCATTAACCTTAAACACAAAAACAAAAACAAAAAAACCTCCATCATTTGTTATTCCTGATTGATGTCCATAAGATGAAAACTCTATGCAGAAATTTCTATCTATAATAATAAAAGTGTAATATGCAAATCGACTGAATGGCCAAACAGTGGAACAACCATCCAGATGACCTTCCAGCTGACCTTCCGGATGAAGCCAGGGCTACCAGGGCCAGCCAAGGCAGCTTGGGCTGAGAAGGCCCTACTCTTACATAAATTTCATGCATTGGGCCTCTAGTATTAAAATAAAGCAAGAGGTTTTTGTTTTCTTCCTTTTTCTCAGATGTTTGGAGACAAAGCCAACATTACAAGAAATTTGAATACAGCTTCAAAAAACAACTACACTGTCTTATTGATAAACTGATATATTATTATTAAAATCACTTGAATTCAGTTTTCAAAATGTAATAGTTCTTTCAGGAAAACTGGGAGACACTATAAGAATAATGCACTTTGTCCATCATTTACTTTCATCTGTCATTTAAATACTGATTTTCTTTTTCCCCGTGGGGAAAAAAAGAAAGTTTGCCACTGTTTTCAACATGCTGTCAAGGACGTCTTTATTGTCATTTTGGGAGTTGTCTATGCAATTTTCTCCTCCTTGATAGGATAATACATTGACCTTCCTTATTCAAGCAGAATAAAGTAGGTTATGATAGCACTACCCACCTCCTACATATAACTTCACTTTCTATCAGGAAAGAGACAAAAGAACCTTTGAGAATCAAAATCATTTCTACTTCCTTTCTTCAGTGTTCCTTTCAGGTGTTATTTTGAAACTGACTGAGGTTGAACATTAACTAAGATCTAAAGATTTGCAAACTTCCTCTCCAAATCAACCCATTTGTAAGTTGTTCTTCTTAGTGATGAAAGAAAGAAAGAAGCAAGCCAGAAAGTATTTTCTGAAATCTTAGAGGCAGAATGTCATCAATAGAGATGCCCAGGGAAAGTGGCAATTTCAATAAATCTCTTTTATTCTTCTTTAAATAAGAGTGTTATATTCTTTAAGAGAGAAAATATATATTTCATGGAATGCTATAAAGTGGTCAACATAAAAAGTGTCCAAACCTATAGAGAATATTTATGAGTTTATTTGAGCCAAACTGATGGGCATATGGGATCAAGATCTCAAATGCTCCAGAGAAGAACAGTTTTGCAGCTTCTCTTATGCATTTGAAATTAAGGAGGGGAATTAGGAAGATTACAGAAAGCAAGGTGGGCATTGGATTAGAGGATAATTGACAAGATTATTCATGGGAACAATGGGCAAGACTAGCTTAAAACCTTTTACTAAAGAAGATATAGGCCTGAGGCATGACTACCCACTAAGACCTGCCCAGCTAGATATTTATGACCAGGTCAACATGTGAGGCTACTTTTCATACCCACCCCTCCAACCCCCCCCCCCTTTTTTTTTCTTTTGTCCATAAAGGCCTGGTTTCAAAAAGCAGGCTTTTGATTTTTTTTGTGTGTGTGTGCATTCAGAATAAAATGGTTAAATTATGTCTTACTTCTTCAATTTAGTTTTTCAGAAAGCTGAGAATTAAAGCATAACCCCAGAGTTAGGAAGAAAGATTAAAGACTGTAAGGAATGTATGTACTCAGTTTAGGTTAAAGAATTTAATAAGAATGGCCTTTCAGACATTGATAGGAGCTGTGCCTATAGGCTGAGATGTTGTTTGCCTAGCCCTGGAGACAAGTTATCAAGTGTCAGTGAGTGTCATTCTTTAAAAATTTAGTTAGCAATTCTATTGATGTCATTGAACTCATTTAGTTATTTTAAGCTAATTTTCAAACAATTGCTCTTACAGATAAGAATAAATTCATTGGTATAAAATTATGCACAAGACCCTTAGTTAAGCCCCCATGTCCATCACCCATCCATCCATTATTTTATTATCTTATTTATTCTGCAAAGTTTACTGTCAAGTGCCATGCACTATTTTAGGCATTGGGAATATACATCAGAGAAGATACACGCTCTCCTTCAAGGAAGTTCACAGTCTCATTAGCAAAACAAATTTTCAAGATAATAAATACAATATTATATATTCAATAATATTAGCTAGCTAATTATGATGATAACAGAAGGACAAACCTTTGAGAAATTAGGTGGGAGTCAGATAAGGGGCCTGTGGAAATAGGACCGTGAAGGCACAAAAATGATACCCAGTGCCCCCAAATACACACACACACAAATATTGTGCAAGCTCTGTGGATTAAAATATTATGGCTGGTCCTCCTCCATTATAATAGCAAACTAGAGGCCTGATGCATGAAATTCGTGCAAGGGGCTAGGCCAGGGGTGGGCAAACTTTTTGACTCGAGGGCCACAATGGGTTCTTAAACTGGACCGGAGGGCCGGAACAAAAGCATGGATGGAGTGTTTGTGTGAACTAATATAAATTCAAAGTAAACATCATTACGTAAAAGGGTTACGGTCTTTTTTTTTTTTTAGTTTTATTCATTTCAAATGGGCCGGATCCGGCCCGCGGGCCATAGTTTGCCCACGGCTGGGCTAGGCTCTCACAGCCCTGGCTTCTTCTGGAAGGTCTACCAGAAGGACATCTGGAAGGTCTTTCAGCCATCCAATTTAATTAGCATATTACACTTTTATTATTATAGATTGTTTGCCACCATGCAAGCCCTTGTAGTAAGCAACTTGACGTGAGGTCATTCACCTGTTTTCTCTGCATTCCTAATACCTGATATCAAATATATGCCAAAATAAACATGCTTGCAGTGCTCATTCCATTAATCTCCATCATTTTTATAGAGAAAACACAGGGACTTTGGTTGATTGATCAAAGCACAGGTGAACTTAGCCTGTGGGTGCCTAATGCAACAATGGGAAGGAGAACCTGGGACACCAAGCCTAGTGTGAGGGAGGGTGGCTGAAGGAGGTGCTGCAGCTGGGCTGCCTCAACTGTAGGAGCAATCAAAAGGGCCACAGGGAGCCCAGCAGGAGTCATCGATGATGGGGAAAAGAAGAGGAAATTCCAAAGTTCCCAGTGGAAATAAACCATGAGTAGACTGGGATTAAAAAGTTGATGAGATTTAAAAAATTTAAGTCAATTGTAGGACAGAAACCATTAATTATGTCTAGGCATGGGTTATACTGGTTGTTTTGTTTTGTTTTTTCAGCTTAATACAACAAAGTTTTATTTCTTACACTACACATCCATTGTGAATTGTCAGGGGCTGGGGCCTGGCCTGATGATTCAAAGGTAGAGGCTCCTCAGTCACTCAAGGACCCAGGTTGACAGAGGCTCTACCTTCCTGAGCTGTACCATCTGGAACACATGGTCTCTTTATTCCCTGTGTGGGTTGTGTTTTTTTAAACTTATTATTTAGTAGGACTGAAGATGACTCACTGACGTTGTTGCTGGGATTCTTGTCTGTTAAAGTCTTTCCTTCCCAAGTACTAAAAAAAAAACCAGAAAAAAACAAACAAACCAAGATTTTCTTCTGAAATGGTACCAGTCACTAATGAACAAAATTAATGACTGAGGAGCCTCCACCTTTGATTGAATAAACCAGATCACAGTTACATAAGGAACAGCCACAACTATGATCTAGCCTGGCCACCTGGTTCTGAACACATATTTGCATACTTGTTGGGAAGAAGTGAAAAAGAAGCAGTATTACCCAGAAATGGAAGTGAGTACACCCTCACAATGGGATGATAATCTGAATTTGGGTATTCTTTGTAGTGCTCAGTAGCAGTAGTCAGGTTTTTAGCAGATTACACTAGTGTGAACGCAGACTTCCTGTTGCCATGATCTAAGTCAAGGAAAAGCTGGAGGCTCCCAAGGTCCTGTCTTCTCTTTCCATACCCTTTACTGTTTGTGGGAGGAGAGCACAGAGGAGGAAAGAAGAAGCTCAAAGGGATATTCTAATTGAGAGAAAAGCCCACAAAGGAAATGTGGTGAGGCAGTAAAAGCTATCTGAGGTACAAGAAAATAAATGAAGGAGATCCAAGATGGCTGCCGATGGGACTGCAGGCTGCTGGATATGAGAGAGAGAGAGAACAAAAGGAGAGTGTGTGGATGTGCGGGGAGTGTCATTATTTGTGAGTGAGGGACAGCTATGCTCCAACAGACTGTTGGGGACTGGCAGACTGGCCCTCCCGTGACCGGGCAGCCTCTACTGTGGCTGAAATCTCTCCTGGAGAAGCCAGCTATGTTGCAGAGGCTGCACCATCTTGAAGGGGAGACGGCTGTGATCAGACTCTGACTGTGATTAGAACCCCAGCCTTACCTTTAACCGGGGAGATCTCAGATGCCTTCTGGGACCTTACAACAACAACACAAGGGACCAGTTACTTCAGCTGCGAATCCACGAACACTGGAACTCGAACCTCCCCGACCATGGGCACCTGGGAGGTCTGCTCAGGGGGAGACAAACACGCAAATTCAAGGAGGGGCCCTGCACCTACTCACAGAGCAGAGGAACAGATGAATCAAAGAGCACCCACATGAAACTGGCAAATTAAACACAGCTGGCATTGCCTAAAGAAAGTCAATGCAGGAGAGAGAGAACTACATAACCAGAAACCCTGAGAGGAATGATCATGATCATGGGGAGATAAAGAAATAGCCCTCATACGAAAGAAAAGGGAGAATCACCAGAAAAGGAAGTAAATGAAACAGAGGCAAGCAATATGACAGAGAAAGAATTCAGAGCAATGGTCATAAGGTTGCTGAAAAGAATGTAAGACAAATTCAACAATATGTGTAAGAACCAAGAGGAAATGAAGAACCAAAAAGAAGTGAAACATGACATTGCTGCAATAAAGAACTCAATAGAAAGCATCAACAGTAGACTAGAAGAAGTAGAGCACTGCATCAGTGATCTAGAAGACAGGTTAGGAAAAAATACCCAAGCAGAGCAGCATCTAGAAAAAAAAAACTTAAAAAACAGGAGGAGAGCCTAAGGCAGTGATGGTGAACTTTTTGAGCTCAGCGTGTCAAAATTTTGAAAAACCCTAACTTAACTCTGGTGCCGTGTCACATATAGAAATATTCATAATTTTTTTTGATATTTTCAGCCATAGTAAAAGAATGATTTATATTTTTGATATTTATTTTATATATTTAAGTGCCATTTAACAAAGAAAAATCAACCAAAAATATGTATAAAATGAACAAAAACATAAAAACAATGTACATTTAGGAAAAAATAATAATAATAACAATGATAATCAAATGATACAAAAACTAAAAATTAGTGACTTTTTTGGTGCTGAAGTTTGTCTGCTAATTCTTCGATTGCAGGTTCATACTTAGTGCACTTCAATCCAAGCAAGCGCTACTAACTTCATCTGTTAGCCAGTTTCTTTTGTTCGTTTTAATATTATTGAATGCTGAGAACAAAGTCTCACAAAAATATGTTGATGAAAAAATTGTTAGCAAAGCAATCGCTAGATTTTTTATGTCACTAAAAGTGTCAGGTACTCTGTTCCAAGCACTCAAAATTTCTTGTTCATTGTTGCACTCTTCTTCATTATTCAAACAATTTCGATCCAGATTTTCAAGTTTCAGCCTTAAGTTGACAAACACATGAGTCCAAATGCTACCTTGAAAATCTGCAAGCTGCATCTCTAAATCGTCAATTTGCATCCATTGGAAATCCTTTAATTCCAAAGTACTGTAAACAACTACATCCGGATATTTAATTATTTTAATGGTCTGTTCTAGGCTTCTAAATTGGTCGAATCTTTCACTGAACTGTTCAAATAACGAGTTTACTATATTCTGGTACATAAGTATAGACTCCGTTACACTTATTGTAGTGGCCTTCTTGAAATACATTTTTATCCGAGGAAAATACTTTTAAGTTTTAGTTTTAATATCTCGCTTGAAAATTTTAAGTTTACTTTCAAAAGATTTGATGTATCCAAACATAATGTCAATACTTTTGCCAAAACCTTGTAATTTTAAGTTCAGTTCATTCATATGACCATAGAGATCTGTAAAAAAACATCAAATTTCTGACCCACATATGATCATTAATCTGAGGAAAGTTTGCCAGATCCTTCTTCTCAATAAACACTGTAATTTCTTCAAAGCACTCCACAAATCGCTCAAGTACTTTACCTCGACTCAGCCATCTCACATTATTGAACTTCAGTAGTCCACTGTAGGTTGAATCAACTTCCTGTAAAAGTGCAGAAAATTCTTGCTTGCGAAGGGGTTGAGAAGCTATAAAATTCACAATTTTTGTTACAACTGATATTAAATCATTCAATTCTGAGAATCCCAATTTGGCACACAACACCTCCTGATTGATAATGCAATGAAAAGGTACAAGTGGATGTCTAATAGCTTCCATAAACAATTTCAGGAATCCCACATTTTTCCCCACCATATTTGGTGCCCCATCTGTCGTGACTGACACAATTTTAGAGATATCAATGTTTAGGTCACTGAATGTTTTTATAACAACCTTACATATTTCGTTTCCTGATGTACTTATTGGCACTGATTCTAACTTTATCAACTCTTCTCTCATTGTGAGACCATCAGGATATCTAGCAATAATGGCCAACTGAGCATTTGATGTGACATCAGTAGTTTCATCAAGAAAAATTGAAAAATGGTTACAACTATTTAAGTCTTTTTTTAATTGATGTTGTACGTTTTTGTTAAGATCTATTATTCTGTCTTTGATAGTATTTCTACTAAGTGGTAACTCAGAAATTCTTTTAATAATATCATCTTTTTTTTCATATCATGAAATAGAGCTGGTGCACATCTTAGAAATGTTTCCTTAATAAATTCCCCATCACTGAGGGCTTTTCCATGCTGAGCTATGGAGTGAGCAATACAGTAACTTGCTGATGTTACATTTGTAGAGCATCTTACAAATTTAATGATGGAATTTGATTGACTTTTATAGAGGTGTAGCTGCCTAAAAATGTATTCCTTCCTTTCATTGATACTTTTTTTCAAGAGCTGACAATGATTAGTTTCAAAATGTCTCTTTACATTCCACGTTCTGGTTACTACAGTTTCATTACACAGTATGCACAATGATCTATTGTTTCTGTGGACAATCCCATACATCTCGGTCCATATGTCTTGAAAGGGTTGGCTACTGCTACTTCCACTACCATTATCATTCAATCTTGCTTTTTTAATTTTTTGATTCTCCATCACAAGGCTGCAAAAATAAATAAATATAAATCATGGCGTTTTTTATAAAAGGTTGATAGTTTTCTTACCTATTAACTTTTTGCAATATTGTTGCACTGACTCCTGATGCAAAGCAATTCAAAGATAGTATGTATAACCAACAAATATATGGTGCTGTAATCAATTATCTGACACACAGAATGTCTCGTCGAGCACTGTATATCTTTTTCTTCTTACCCTCCCACTCCTGTCTCCTAATGAACATGGTGATTTAGTGCGTCCATTTGCCGAACGAACCCGAACGCACGGGAAGCTTACCCAAGGCACATGTTGACAATAAAGAGGCCGTTTCCAGAATTGGGCATTTTGTCACTCGAGTAAAAATAAAATGTCATGAGTAAAGATTAATCTCTTTATAGTGGAATTCTTAACCTTTTTATATTAATGTCAATATTGGAACAATGTATCTTGGATGTTTTCTCTATGTATCTTTGCTATGCAACACCGATGTACATGTTTACATCCGGTTTTAGAATTGCATTATTGATCATGAGTAACGTGAGTAATAATATTACTCAAGTGATGCCCAACTCTGGCCATTGCGAGAGACAAATATATGCAATTTTTTGACTCCGTCAATGCATGTTACCCAAAAGGAGTTCTTGTGTCACCTCTGACACGCGTGTCATAGGTTCGCCATCACTGGCCTAAGGGAACTTTGGGACAACATGAAACAAAAAAACATCCACATAATAGGGGTTCCAGAAGGAGAGGAAACTGAGTAAGAAATAGAAAACCTGTTTGAAGAAATAATGACAGAAAACTTCCTTGATATTGGGAAGAAAAAACTCACACAAGTCCAAGAAACTCACAGAGTCCCAAACAAGATGAACCCCAAAAGATTGACACCAAGACACATTATAATTAAATTGGCAAACACCAATGACTAAGTAAGAATCTTAAAGGCTGCCAGAGAGAGATAGAAAGTTATCTACAAAGGATCTCCCATCAGACTGTCAACTGATTTCTCAACAGAAACACATCAGGCCAGAAGGGAATGTAATTAAATATATGATGTCATGCAAAGCAAGTGTCTGAATCCAAGAATACTGTACCCAGAAAGGCTATCAATCAAAATTGAGGGTGAAATCAGGAGCTTCACAGACAAAAAAAGGACTAAGGGAGTTTATCACCACCGAACCGAAAATGCAAGAAATGCTAAAGGGTCTGCTATTAAAAGAAGAAATAGGAAGGGAAGAAGGAAAACAGGCATAATGAATAAAAATGGCATCAAACAAGTACCTATCAATAATAACTTTACATGTAAATGGATGAAATGCCCCCATCAAAAGACATAGGGTAGCTTAGTAGATAAGAAAACATGACTCATATATCTGCTGTCTATATGAAACCCACCTTAGAACAAAGGACTCACACAGACTGATGGTGAAGGGATGGAAAAAGGTTTTCCAGGCGAATGGAAATGAAAAAAAAGCTAGGGTAACAATACTTATATCTGACAAATTAGACCTCAAAGTTAAGGCCATAACAAGAGATAAGAAAGGCCACTTCATAATACTAAAGGGAGCAATTCAACAAGAAGATATAACTCTGGTAAACATATATGCACCCAATACAGGAGCACCCAGGTACATAAAAGAACTTCTGGGGGATATCAAGGGAGAGATTGACAACAATATAGTCATAGTAGAGGACTTTAATACCCCACTAACACCACTGGACAAATCCTCTAAACAAAAAATAAACAAAGAAACAGCAATCCTAAATGACTCACTAGATCAGAGGGAATTAATTAACATCTTCAGAACATTCCACCCAAAAGCCACAGAATATACATTCTTATCAAGTGCACATGGGTCATTTTCAAAGATAGACCACATATTGGGGGCACAGGCAAAGTCTCTTCAAATTCAAGAAGATAGAAATCATATCAAGCATCTTCTCAGATCACAATGGCATAAAACTAGAAATCAACTACAATAAAAACAATTAAAAAAATGAAACACCTGGAGGCTAAATAGCATGCTTTTAAAGAATGATTGGGTTATTAAAGAGATCAAAGAAGAAATGAAAAGCATCATGGCAACAAATGACAATGAAAACACAACAATCCAAAATCTATGGGACACAGCAAAAGTAGTCTTGAGAGGGAAGTTCATAGTTATGCAGGCCTATCTCAAAAAGCAAGAAAAAATGGTAATAAATTATCTAACCCATACAACTCAAAGAGTTAGAGAGCAACAAGAAAAGCCCAGTGTAAGCAGAAGGAATGAAATAATAAAGATCAGAGTGGAGATAAATGACATAGAGACCAAAAAAAATATATATATATACAAAAGATCAACAAAACCAAGAACTGGTTCTTTGAAAGGATAAACACGATTGATAAATCTCTAGCCAGGCTCACCAAGAAGCAAAGAGAGAGGACCCAAATAAACAAAATCAGAAATGAAAGAGGCGAAGTAACAACCAATCTCACAGAAATAAAAACAATTATGAAAAAAATACTATGAACAACTCTATTCCAACAACATGGACAACCTAGATGAAATAGACACATTCTTAAAAAAATAAAAGCTCCCAAAACTCTATCAAGAAGAATAAAAAAGCCTGAATAAGCTGATTACCAATGAAATTGAAGCAGCGATCAAAAATATTCCAGCAAACAAAAGCCCTGTTCCGGATGGCTTTACAGAGGAGTTCTACCAAGCATTCAAAGAAGAACTAAAACCTATCCTCCACAGACTATTTTAAAAAATTCAAGAGGAAGGAACACTTCAAGCTCTTTCTATTTAGCCAGCATTACCCTAATGCCAAAACCAGATAAAGACACCACAAAAAAAGAGAACTACAGGCCAATATCCTTGATGAACATAGATGCTAAAATCCTCAACAAAATTCTAGCAAATCAAATTCAGCATTACATTACAAAGATCATACACCATGACCAAGTGGGATTTATTCCAAGGTCGAGGGATGGTACAATATCCACAAATCAATAAATGTGATACATCACATAAACTGAGAGACAAAAATCACATAATCATATCAATCTATGCAGAAAAAGCATTTGACAAAATCCAACACACTTTCTTGATAAAAACTCTCAGCAAAGTGGAAATAGAGGGATCATACCTCAACATAATAAAAGCCTTATAAGATAAACCTACAGCCAACATCATACTCAATGGGCAAAAACTAAACTCATTTCCCCTAAGAATGGGAACAAGACAGGGATGCCCACTTTTACCCCTTTGTTTGATATAGTACTGGATCAGACAAGAGGAAGAAATAAAAGGCATTCAAATTGAAAAACAAGAAATAAACTGTCCTTATTCGCAGATGACATGATACTATACATAGAAAACCCGAAAGACTACATCAAAAAACTACTGGACCTAATAAGTAAATTTGGCAAAGTAACAGGATACAAAATTAACACCCAGAAATCTATGGCCTTTTTCACTAATAATGAACTCACAGAAAGAGAAGCGAAAAACCAATCCCATTTACCATTACACCAAAAAAATTAAGATACCTAGGAATAAACTTAACTAAGGACGTAAAAGACCCGTGCTCAGAAAATTACAGGACATTGAAAAAAGAGATAGAGGAAGACATGAACAAATGGAAGAATATACCATGTTCATGGATTGGTAGAATCAACATCATTAAAATGTCCATAATCCCCAAAGCAATCTATAAATTCAATGCAATCCCCCTTAAAATACCAACAGCAAACTTCAAAGACCTAGAACAGTGATGGTGAACCTATGACACGCATGTCAGAGGTGACACGCGAACTCATTTTTTTTGGTTGATTTTTCTTTGTTAAATGGCAATTAAATATATAAAATAAATATCAAAAATATAAATCTTTGTTTTACTATGGTTGCAAATATAAAAAAATTTCTATATGTGACATGGCACCAGAGTTAAGTTAGGGCTTTTCAAAATGCTGACATGCCGAGCTCAAAAGGTTCACCATCACTGACCTAGAACAAACTCTCCAAAAGTTCATCTGGAACAAAAAAAAGACCCCAAATAGCTGCAGCAATCTTTAGAAAGAAAAACAATATAGGAGGGATCACAATATGAGATATCAAGCTATACTACAAAGCTACTGTTCTCAAAACTGCCTGGTACTGGCACCAGAACAGACATATAGACCAGTGGAACAGAACAAAGAACCCAGAAATCAACACAAGCCAGTATGCTCAATTAATATTTGACAAATGAGGCAAGAGCATACAATGGAGATAAGACAGTCTCTTCAATAAATGGTGTTGGGAAAATTGGCCAGATACTTGCAAAAAAAATGAAACTAGACCACCAACTTACACCATACACAAAAAATAAACTCAAAATTGATAAAGGACTTAAATGTAAGATGGGAAACCATAAAAATCTTAGAAGAAGCCATAGGCAGCAAAATAGCAGACATTTGTCGTAGCAATATCTTTACCGATACAGCTCCTAGGGCAATGGAAGCTCAGGAGAAAATTAACAAATGGGGCTACATCAAAATAAAAAGCTTCTGCATAGCAAAAGAAACCATCAACAAAACAACAAGAAAGCCCACTGCATGGGAGAACATATTTGCCAATGTTATCTCCCATAAGGGTTTAATCTTCAATGTTTACAGGGAACTCATACAACTTAACAAAAGGAAGATAAATAATGCAATAAAAAATGGGCAAAGGACCTTAATAGACACTTTTTGAAAGAGGACATTCACAAAGCCAAGAGACATATGAAAACATGCTCAAAGTCACCAATCATCCGAGAGATGCAAATCAAAACAACAATGAGGTACCATCTCACACCTTTCAGAATAGCTATCATCAACAAATCAACAAATGACAAGTGCTGGAGAGGATTCAGAGAAAAAGAAACCCTCCTGCACTGCTGGTGGGAATGCAGACTGGTGCAGCCACTGTGGAGAACAGTATGGAGTTTCCTCAAAAAGTTAAAAATGGAACTCCCATTTGACCCAGTGATCCCACTTCTAGGACTATATCCCAAGAAATCAGAACCACCAATCAGAAAGGATATATGCACCTGTATGCTGTAAAAAAAGAAGGAATTCTTACCATTTGCAACAGCATGGATGGAACTGGAGAGAATTATGTTAAGTGAAATAAGCCAGTCAATGAAAGAAAAATACCACATGATCTCACTCAATTATGGATAATAAAGATCATTATAAATTTATGAGCAAAATTATATACAGAGGAAGAGCAGCATCAAACAGACTATCAAACTACAGTGGGAAGGCTAGGGAGGGGGAGGTAAGAGATCAACCGAAGGACTTGTATGCATGCGTATAAGTATAACCAATGGACACAAAATACTGGGGAGTAGGGGAAGCCGGGGGAAGATCAATGGGGGAAAAAAGGAGACATATGTACTACTCTTTGTAATACTTTAAGCAATAAAATAAAATTCAAAAAGCAAAACAGAAAAAAACAACAAAAAAGAAAATAAATAAAAGCAAAGGAGGAATTAATATTCTTATTGACCTATGCTATTATTTCCATGCAGGTGAATTTTACTAGTTATATGTTAATTGTTTATTTGTGGTTCAGTTACATAAGGTCAGAAAATATATAGTGAGTGATTTCTTTATGGTGCAGTACTCTGTCAATTTTGGTTAAAGTTCCACAGGTACCTTAAAAGAATGTTAATTCTAATATCATTGGGGGAGTGTGCTATATATGTCAATTAGGTCATGTTTATTCATTGTATCATTCAGACCTTTTATATCTTTACTAATTTTCTTCCAGTTTGTTCTAATATCCACTGAATGAGCTATATTAAAACTTTTTGTTATAGTAGAGGATTTGTGTATTTCTTAATTTAGTTCACCATCTTTTGTTCATTTGATATCAATTGAAGTTAGGATTTTTAGTATTTTTATTTTAAAAATTTTATATCTCCCAATTGGATTGACTCTTTTATAATTTGAGATATATTTATCATTTATAATGCTTCTTGTCTGAAAGTCTTCTTTTTCTGATATTGGTAAAGCTACAATAACTTTTTTTATTAGTGTTTGGATGATATATCTTCTTCCACCCTTTTACTTTCAACCATTTTGGGTTATATTTCTTGAAATAGCATTTATTTTATTTAGCCTGACATTCATCTTCCTTTAGATTAATTTTTTCATTTAAAAAATCTTTATTGTTGAAAGTATTACATGTCCCCTCTTTTTCCCCATTGACCCTTTATAGGCTGCCTCACTCTCTGCCCCAGGCTTTCACCACACTATTGTGTGATTATCTGTGTCCATGAGTTATGCATATGTGCATACGAGTTTTTTGGTTGATCTCTTCCCACCCACTCACCCTCCCCTGCCATCCCTCTGAGATTTGACAGTCTATTTCATGCTTCTATGTCTCTGGATCTATTTTGTCCATCAGTTTATTTTGTTCATTAGATTTCACATATGAGTGAGATCATGTGATGCTTGTCTTTCTTTGACTGGCTTATTTCTTTTCATGATGTTCTTTAGGTCCCTCCATGCTGTCTCAAAGGGTAAGAGACCCTTCTTTTTTACTGCTGCATAGAATTCCATGTTGTAAATGTACCACAGCTTTTTTATCCACTTATCTACTGGTGGGTATTTGGGCTGTTTCCAGATCTCAGCTATTGTAAATTGTGCTGTTATGAACATAGGGCTACATTCTTTCTGATTGGTGTTTCGGGTTTGTTATGGTCTATTCCTAGAAGTGGAATCAGTCAGACATTCTAGTCTTCCTTTACTACTAGATTAATTTTTTTATTATTCTACTTTTTTTCTTCTATCAAAAAGTTGGTTCTACATTCTTTCACCATTCTATATTTTGTTGCCTTAGAAATCAGAGTATGGATCATTGTCTTCCTGAGACTGCTATATAAAAATATTTATTTATTTAAAACTCGACAATACATTGTGTAGAAATCTAATTCATTTATATTAACACACATATTTTACCATTTCTGATTTTTCATTTATATCTGCAGTTCCATTTTTTCATGTAGAATCATTTTTCTTTATCCTGAAGTAATCTTTTAAACATATCTGTAGTCAAATCTGCTGTTGCCAAGTACTCCAAGATTTTGTTGTCTGAAAATGTCTTTATTGCAACTTCTTTGTGGTAAGGTAGTTTTTAGAGACTGTCTTGACTCCATTGTATGCTGTTGCCTCCTTTGTCAAATATTAATTGGGCATAGTGGTTTGGGTCGATTTCTGGGTTCTCTATTCTATTCCATTGATCTATATGTCTGTTCTTGTGCCAGTATCATGCTGTTTTAAGAACAGTGGCTTTGTAATACAGCTTGATATCTGGTATTGAGATTCCACCTACTTTGTTCTTCTTTCTCAGGATTACTGCAGCTATTCAAAAGTCTTTTTTTATTCCAGATGAATTTTTGGAACGTTCGTTCTACATCTGTGAAATATGCTGCTGGTAATTTAATGGGGATTGCACTGAATCTATAGATGGCTTTGGGTAATATGGACATTTTGATGATGTTGATGCTACCAATCCATGAACACAGTATGTTCTTCCATCTGTTTATGTCTTCCTCTATCTCTTTTTTCAGTGTCCTGTAGTTTTTCGCATATAAGTTTTTTACCTCTTTAGTTAAATTTATTCCTAGGTATCTTAATTTTTTTGGTGCAATGGTAAATGGGATTGCTTTTTTAGTCTCACTTTCTGTAAGTTCACTATTGGTGTAAAGAAATGCCATAGATTTCTTGGCATTAATTTTGTATCCTGCTACATTACTGAATTCATTTATTAAGTCTAATAATTTTTTGATGGAGTCTTTAGGGTTCTCTATGTCCCAGTATCATGTCATCTGCAAATAAGGACAGTTTTACTTCTTCTTTTCCAATTTGGATGCCTTTTATTTCTTCTTCTTGTCTGATCGCAACGGCCAGTACTTCCAGTACTATGTTGAACAGGAGTGGTGAGAAGGGGCATCCCTGTCTTGTTCCTGTTTTTAGGGGAAATGGTTTTAGTTTTTGCCCATTGATTATGATGTTGGCTGTGGGTTTGTCATAGATGGCTTTTATTATGTTGAGGTATGATCCTTCTATTCCTACTTTGCTGAGAGTTTTTATCAAGAAAGGGTGTTGGATTTTGTCAAATGCTTTTTCTGCATCAGTTGATATGACTATGTGGTTTTTATCTCTCAATTTGTTTATGTGATGTATTACGTTTATTGATTTGTGGATATTGTACCATTCTTGCTTCCCTGGGATAAATCCTACTTGGTCATGATGTATGATCTTTCTGATGTACTGCTGGATCCGATTTGCTAGGATTTTGTTGAGGATTTTGGCATCTATGTTCATGAGGGATATTGGCCTGTAATTCTCTTTCATTGTGTTGTCTTTGTCTGGTTTTGGTATTAGGGTGATGCTGGCTTCATAGAATGAGCTTGGAAGTGCTCCTTCCGCTTGAATTTTTTGGAATAGTCTGAGGAGGATAGGTTTTAGTTCTTCCTTGAATGTTTGGTAAAACTCCCCTGTGAAGCCGTCTGGCCCCGGGCTTTTGTTTGCTGGAAGCTTTTTGATGACTGCTTCAATTTCTTCCATAGTTATTGGCCTGTTGAGATTTTTAGATTCTTCCTGATTAAGTTTTGGAAGGTTCTATTTTTCTAGGAATATGTCCATTTCCTCCAGGTTGTCTAGTTTGTTGGAGTAGAGTTGTTCATAGTATTTTTTAACAATCCTTTGTATTTCTGTGGGGTCTGTTGTTATTTCTCCTCTTTCATTTCTGATTTTGTTTATTTGGGTCCTCTCTCTTTGTTTTTTGGTGAGCCTGGCTTTGTTTATCCTTTCAAAGAACCAGCTCTTGGTTTTATTGATCTTTTGTATTATTTTTTTTTTTGTTTTGATTTGTTTTTTTGGTCTCTATGTCGTTTATCTCTGCTCTGATCTTTATTATTTCTTTTCTTCTGCTTACACTGGGCTTTTCCTGTTGCTCTCTTTCTAACTCTTTGAGTTGTAGGGTTAGGTAATTTATTATCATTGTTTCTTGTGTTTTGCAGTAAGCTTGTAGAGCTATGAACTTCCCTCTCAAGACTGCTTTCGATGTATCCCATAGATTTTGGATTGTTGTGTTTTCATTGTCTTTTGTTGCCATGATGTTTTTTACTTCTTCTTTGATCTCTCTGGTAACCCAGTTGTTGTTTAATACCATGCTATTTAGTCTCCATGTGTTTGATTTTTTTGGATTGTTATTATTGTAGTTGATTTCCAGTTTTATGCCATTGTGACCTGAGAAGATGCTTGATATGATTTCTATCTTCTTGAATTTGAAGAGACTTTGTCTGTGACCGAATATATGGTCTATCTTTGAAAATGACCTATGTGTACTTGATAAGAATGTATATGCTGCGGCTTTTGGGTGGAATGTTCTGAAGATGTCAATTAATTCCATCTGATCTATTGAGTCATTTAAGATTGATGTTTCTTTGCTGATTTTTTGTTTAAAGGATTTGCCTGTGTTGTTAGTGGGGTATTAAAATCCTCTACTATGAGTGTATTGCTATCAATCTCTCCCTTGATATCCCCCAGAAGTTCTTTTATGTATCTGGGTGCTCCCGTATTAGGTGCATATATGTTTACCAGAGTTATATCTTCTTATTAAACTGCTCCCTTTAGTATTATGAAGTGGCCTTTCTTATCTCTTGTTATGGCCTTAACTTTGAGGTCTAATTTATCAGATATAAGTATTGCTACCCCAGCTTTTTTTTCATTTCCATTCGCCTGGAAAACCTTTTTCCATCCCTTCACCATCAGTCTGTGTGCGTCTTGTTTTCTGAGGTGGGTTTCCTGTAGACAGCAGATATATGGGTCATGTTTTATTATCCACTCAGTTACCCTATGTCTTTTGATTGTGGCATTTAATCCATTTACATTTTAATTTATTGATAGATACTTGTTTGTCGCTATTTTTATTCTTTACCTCTGTGTTCCTTCTTCGTTTCCTATATTTTCTTTTTATAGCAGACCCTTTAGCATTTCTTGCATCCCAGGTTTGGTGGTAATAAACTCCCATAGTCCTTTTTTGTCTGTAAAGCTCTTGATTTCACCCTCAATTTTGATTGATAGCCTTTCTGGGTACAGTATTCTTGGATTCAGACCCTTCCTTTGCATGACTTTGTATATTTCATTCCATTCCCTTCTTGCCTGATGTGTTTCTGTTGAGAAATCCATCGCTAGTCTGATGGGAGATCCTTTCTAGGTAACTTTCTGTCTCTCTCTGGCCGCTTTTAAGATTCTTCCTTTGTTGTTGGTGTTTGCCAATTTAATTATAATGTGCCTTGGCGTCGGTCTTTTGGGGTTCATCTTGTTTGGGACTCTGTGAGCTTCTTAGATTTTTGTGAGTTTTTTCTTCCCAATATCATGAAACTTTTCTGTCATTTTTTCAAACAGGTTTTCTATTCCTTGCTCAGTTTCCTCTCCTTCTGGCACTCCTATTATGTGGATGCTGTTTCATTTTGTGTTGTCCCAAAGTTCTCTTAGGCTCTCCTCCTGCTTTTTAATTTTTTTTTCTAGCAGCTGCTCTGCTTGGGTATTTTTTCCTACCTTGTCTTCTAGCTCACTGATGCGGTCCTCTTCATCTTCTAGTCTACTGTTGATGCTTTCTACTGAGTTCTTTATAGCAGTGATGTCATTTTTCATTTCTTCTTGGTTCTTTTTCAATTCCTCTTGGCTCTTACACATATTGTTGAATTTGTCTTCCATTCTTTTCATCCACCTTATGACCATTTCTCTGAATTCTTTCTCTGACAGGTTGCTTGCCTCTATTGCCTCCATTTCATTTACTTCCTTTTCTGGTGATGGCTGTTTTTCTTTCATATGTGGGCTGTTTCTCTGTCTCCCCATAATCTCTCTTCTCCAGGTATTTGGTTATGTAGTTCTCTCTCTGCTGCATTGATTTAAAGGCACAAAATACAACACAACAAGGCACAGCGCACAAGGCACTGAACACAAATGTATTCACGATACTAATAACCCCAAATAAAGGTGACCACCAGATCAAAGAGAATTAGGTGATAAAGAAGGAAGAAGAGAAAAAGAAAAAAGAGAAAAAGAAAAAAAGGAGTGTAAAAAGGAAAATGGGAAAAGGAAAAATAAAGTAAGAGAGAAAAGAAAGAGAATGAAATAGAAGAGGGGGAGAAACTATTTATATGGGGAGAAAACTCCAATAGAACAGCCACTAATCCCAACATATTCCAGGAACAGATCCCTGGAGATGAATGCAAACTACAAACAACAACTAATATCAAGTGAGGAGAGGGAAAACAGAAGCAAAAAAATAACTGGAAAAAAAATCAACAGAAAAATAAAAAGAAAAAGCAAAACAATCTCACAAACAAGCATAAGAAAACCCCCAATATACTCAACAATCAAGCAAACAACAACAAAACGACAGAGAGAAATAAAACTTTGGATAGTGAAGAAAGAGAAGAGAGAGGTGTATATGGATTTAGAGCAGGAGATTGGTAATCCTATCTAATAAAAGAGAAACATGGTAATTAGCATACAACCGCTAGCCTTCCCATTGGCTAATCAGGGCGATATGCAAATTAACTTCCAGCCAACAAAGATGGCGGCTAATTTGCATACATAGGCGCAATGATGGGAGGCAAAAGGGGAAAGACAGAAGAATGGTGGCAGGCTAGAGCTGGGGGGGGGTGGGCAAAGGCAGCCAATGATCACCATCAGAAAGCCCAGCAGGCCAGGGGACACCCCCGCAGGGGTGCCGGTGATGCCATGGCCATCGTAGGAAGAGAGAGTCGGGGTGTAGGACCACTGGGGCCAGGGGTGCCCACTGGCCTGCGTCCTCCTAATCTGTGATGGCGAAAAAAGGGGCGGCACCCCGGTACAGGGTGCCCCTGTGCCTGCAGTCCCCTGATCTGCGATCTTGAAGGGAGAGGCGTGCCTGCGGCCCGATATGTGATCACGAAGGGAGGGGCTGGGCAGCAGGCACGGCAGCATCCTGGGCACCGGGTGCCGGCCCAGGGTGCAGCCTGCCTGCGGCCATCTGATCTTCCATGCGAAGGGAGGGGCGGGGCCACAGGCACGGGGGCACCCAGGGCATCCAGTGCAGCCCCTGCAGCCCCCGGATCTGCAATGGAGAAGGGAGGGGTGGGGCAGCAGGCATGGCAGCACCTGGGCACCGGGTGCAGGCCCAGGGTGCAGCCTGCCTGTGGCCATCTGATCTGCAATCGCCAAGGGAGGGGCTGGGCCGCAGGCATGGCGGCACCCAGGGCACTGGGTGCTGAGGTGCCTGTGGTCCCCTCATCTGTGATCGGGAAGTGAGGAGCAGGGTCACAGGCACGGCTGCCCCTGGGGTTCGGGTACAGCTGTGCTTGAGGCCCCAGATCTGCAATCGCGAAGGGAGGGGCGGGGCAGCAGGCATGGCAGCACCCTGGGCACTGGGTGCAGCCCCAGGGTGCAGCTGTGCCTGCAGCCCTCTGATCAGAAATGGCAAAGGGAGGGGCGGGGCCACAGACAGGGGAGATCGGGGCTGGTGGGGCGACCGCAGAGGTCAGCCAGCACTCAGCCCCCAACCGGCTCTCCCTGGGAGTCTGGATCGGAGGGCGCTCTCCCTGGGAACCCGGAAATCCACCTCCCAGGGCAACTGCGCAGAAACCAAGCCTGGTGAGCCATGGAGAGGGCGACCTACCTGGAGGCCACGCAGCTTTTATAGTGGAAGTCGCCCTGGATGGAGGACTGGGGGTCACAGGGATCAGAGTCAGCCAAGTCAGCCATGGAACCCCGGGTCCCCCTCGAATGACTAGAGCACATGGACTTCAATGGTCCTCGGTCACTTGCTGAGCAGCAGTCAGCCTGGACCAGGAATCAAACCCAAAACCGGACAGAATGGAACCCAAACCTTTGCTGTGGCAGAGGAGCTCCGACCCACAGCAGGGGCCAGGGCACACCAGCGGGATTTTGTTGAGGGGCCCTGACAGGCAGCACCCTGAGCAGTGGGTTAGAACCTCCTCCTGATACAGCAAAGTTGCAGGTTGGATCCCTGGTCAGGGCACAGACAAGAAGCAACCAAAGAGAGCATAGTAAGTGGAACAACACACTGATGTTTCTCTCGCTCCCTTCCTCTCTCTAAAATAATCAATCAATAAAAATGAAAATAAAAAATAAATCCTCTGGCCCTAACCAGTTTGGCTCAGTGGATAGAGCATCGGCCTGTGGACTGAGGGGTCCCGGGTTCAATTCTGGTCAAGGGCATATACCTTTGTTGCGAGCACATCCCCAGTAGGGGGTGTGCAGGAGTCAGCTGATCGATGTTTCTCTCTCATCGATGTTTCTCACTCTCTATCCCTCTACCTTCCTCTCTGTAAAAATCAATAAAATATATTTTAAAAAAATAAAAATAAACCCTCTGGCTTGCAGAGTTGCTAAAAGAGTTAGAAAGCAAAGTCTCATCCCTTCCCGTTCATTCAACAAATACTTCATATGCTCCTTCAATAATCACACTGGGAAAGGGTGTTTGTTTGTTTGTTTGTTTGTTTGTTTTGGTTAATCCTCACCTGAGGACATTTTTGCATTGATTTTTTTTTGTTGTTGTTTATTTATTTATTTTTTTACAGAGAGTGGAAGGGAGGGAGAAAGACAGAAACTAATATGAGAGACATCAAATGGTTGTCTCTTGCTGAATCCCCAACCAGGGCCCTGGATTAAGCCGGCAACCCAGGTATATGCCTTCAATTGGAATCCAACCTGGTACCCTTCAGTCTGCCTGCAGAAGCACTATCCACTGAACCAAACCAGCATTTTTTTTTCTTTTTAAGTCCTCCTCTAAGGATATGTTCTTTTCATTGATTCTAGAGAGAGAGGAAGGGAGAGGGAAAGAGAAAGAGAAACATTGATCAGTTGCCCAAGCAACCCACAACCTGTGTATGTGCCCTCACCTGGAATCGAACTCATGACCCTTTGGTGCGTGGGAGGACACTCTAACTACTGATCCACACCAACCAGGGCCTGGAGGTACAATGAGTTCTCTCAGGGGGAGTGCTGCTCATCCAGAAGCCGGGCTCATGGCTGGTGAGTGCAGCAGAGGTGGCAGGAACCTCCGCGGCAGCACTGAGGAGCAGCGAGCTGAGTGGTAGGGAGCAGCAAGCAGGCTGGCGGTAAGGAGCGAGTGGTCCCAGACTGTGAGAGGGCACAGGCCAGGCTGAGAGATTCCCCCCCACCCCCCAGTGCACGAATTTCATGCACTGGGCCTCTAGTTAGATATATAAGTAGGGTGAAATTTTAACAGGGGGTAAAAATAAGGAATAGGGAAAATCTAAAGCAGGGATAGGGTAAGAGAAACAGGACAACAAAACAGGAAAAGTGAGGAAGAGAGTTTTGGCATAAAGGTAAAGTTGAGGTAGAGTAAAAGGATGCTAAAGGAAAGATGAAAATAGAATGTAGAACACTAATCCCAAAATATTCACCTTAACAAGACATGACCCAAAGGGAAAAAAAACATGAATGTACCCACAGCACCGATAACCCCAATATAAGCAACCACCCGAGAAAAGGTAATTAGGGGAGAGAAAAGAGAGCACAAATAATATCTAAGAGAGAGAAAAAAAGATAGTAGAGAAAAGAAAAAGGAGAATATATATTTATGGAGAAAACACCACAGAGCCAATAGATAAACCAAACAAATACAAACACCAAACACTCAGTAAGAGGGTGGGGGCAGAATTTGTAGAGGCTGAGCTGACATACAGGAAATAAGGTTAAGAATTGGATAAATATGGGGAGGACCTCAATTCAGTATAGAGGAAGTAAAAAAGGGATGAGTGGATAAGAAGAGAAAGAAGGGGAACAAAATAATATATTTACAAAAAAATGATTTAAAAATGGTATAAAAATAGAAAATAGCAAGTAAAAATAAAATTGAATGATGAAAAGATAATGTGAAATGAAGTAGAAAATAAAGCAACAAACCAAAAAGGAAAACAAAGAAAAAAGCAAAAAAAAAAAAAAAAAAAAAAAAAAAGAGCTAACAAAATAATAATATAAAAGTAAAAATGGAAAATTGAAATGTCAATCCTTTGGCTGACTTAAGATCCCAGTTTTCTGGAATGTCTGTGATTTTTTTTTTTTTTTCTGTTTCTGGGACTGAAGGCCAGACCCTGTTAACTGCCAGGGACTAATCAGATTATTTTAATCCTTTGTACCATTCAGGGTGGAATCTAGGTGTGGCTGTATTCCTTGACAGGGGGCTGGAGGGAGGGGTTATGACTTTAGGAGAAAATGGCTGCCCAGGTCCTGGGCTCAGGCATGACTCAGCACTCAACTTGCTGCCACCTCTCCTGGCCCCCCTTCTCTCTCCAGCCTCTCCCCAGATTCCACTTGTCTGCACCTTCTCCCACTCCTCAGCACGGGTGAGTGTCTGTATCCAAAATGTCCTATGAACAGGGTTCAGTGAAAACAAACAAACAAACAAACGCAGGCTGCAGAAATGGGGAAGACTGAGTCTCTGGGAGTTCCTCTCTTACCGGCACTGCATGGTCTGGTCAGCGCTTCAGGCTGCCCCCTCTGGGCTCAGGCTTTCGTAATTATGGCATCCAGATCTCAAATCCCTGGGCGCCAACAGTCCTGCGGATCTCCTTTCCCCTGTCAGAGGCTGTGCCTGTCCCAAGGGATGTGGCTGGGTGCCTTGGGGTTTCCCTCTGACCCTTTGGGCTCAGAGATCTGGCAAACTTTCCTTCCCAGAACCCTGGTTTTTACCTTTCCAGGGAACTCTGCCCTTCCCGGCTGCAAACTATCTCACCAGCTGAGTCTGCTTCGCCAATTCGGGGTAGATATTATTTGTTTCAGCTGCTCATTCTATTTGCTCTGGGACAAGCCTTGGGACACGTCTGCCTATTCCACTGCCATCTTGTCTCAGTCAGTGTAAGTCTTATTGTCTTTTTTATAATGTGTTTTTTCTTCAGACTACTTTTAAGAATTTCTCTTTTCCCTCAGTTTTCAATGGCTTCACTATAATATTTACATATGTGGTTTTCATTTATTTAATCTACTTGGATTACCTGAGCATTCCTATATATCTTATAGTTTTGAAAAGTTTTCAGCAATTTTCTCTCTAAATACTTCTGTTGACAAGTCTATACATTTTTTGTTAAATTGCTTTGCTTTTTACTAATCCTATGATCTTCTGTGTCCACTTAATTATTCTTTATAGATTTCATCTCTTTTATTGATTTTCTTGAATATGTTACTTATAGTTATATTAAAGTCTTTGTTTTCTAACTTCAATATCAGTATCATTTTGGGGCCAACATCTGTTTTATTTTGCTTTGATTTATTAGCTTTTTTTTTGGGGACTCTTCAAATATTTATAATTTTTTATTCCTAAATTTTTAATATAAAAGAACTACATAAAACTCATATGATTTCATCTTCTGCCAGAGTAGAGTTGCCCATTCTTGTGTTAGATAGTGTGAAGGGCTGCTCATTTTACTCTTATCAGGGATTATGCTGTGTTAAGATTGCACAGCAAATTTACCAAAACTTAGGCTACATCTATTTTATCTCGGAGTATGACTCTCCCAAGCTTTACTTGTGAGCATGGTGGGCATTTGTCTCTTCACCATGAAAGACGACAGGGGATTCAGGTCTGCCCTTCTAAAACAGCCACCCCAACTCTCCAGTATCCTACCCCTTGAACATAAAATTTGGCAGATGTCTTGAGAAGGAGACTGGCTGTCCAGTTGAGGCAGATCTCTGGTTGGTCTTTATTTCCTGAGCACTCAATGACAGAAGGAGATATTTCTTTTAGAAACTTTCCCTATAAATCTCTAGCATCCCTCACAGCCCCAGAACTCACCAAATATGCAATTAGCAAAACCAGTTTTGCGTTTGAGGTCCCTCAGGTTTCCAATTTGTCACTTCAGATCCCTATAACTGCTAGGATGGTGTCTCTTTCAGCCAGAAGTTGCCAAATCTTTTATAGCTCCCCAGAATTTGCTAATGTCTTCATTAAATAGAAGCGAGTAGCAACTATGAGCTTCATCTTGGACAGATTCTTGCTTTTCTGGAACTGTAGTTCATCTATCCTCATTTCTTCCATAGTTTTCTAATGACTTTAAAACATAATTTTGTAATTTTCCAGCTATTTGTAGTTGTTTTAATGGGAGGTTGTCCATTCACCACCTACTACATTTATTTAGAAGCTGAAGTTTTTGTAAAGATCAAAATGAATCTTGTTCTCATTCAAAATCCTATATCACTTATAATTTATGGTTCATTAATGATATTCTTATATTGTTTGATTCTTAGTGTCTGTTAGTCTTATTTCTTTGGAAGATATAAATGTTTAGGAAATAAATGTTTTATGTCTCATATAGACCTCTCATAATACTGAATATAGTATAATTAAAAGCAAATTTTAAACATCTGATAGTTGAAAAATCTAGTCTATGCAACATGATATTCACCACAATCACAATTCCTCCAGTTTTGTCCATGTAAATCCATGTCTAATCCATATATCCAGTTGTCTATTCATATGTATAGTATCTCTCTTTCTGACCCCTTACAAGTTGTCTTTATAAAGCTCTGCTCAAGGACTTATGGAGTAAGTATATATGAAACAAATCAAGTTTTGTAAATCTGCTTACAGAAAAAAAGGTGGCTATTTGCATTGTTTCTTATCCCTTATGTGTGAAATCCATCTGAGAATTTAGGGCAATGAAGGTTTATTTCTCATTATAAACTTGTTGCTTCCTTCAATTAAGCGATGAAAATTCTCTAATCCCTGTATTATTTTTTTCCCCCCTGATCACTTTGAAAATAAGAACTGTGGTTTTAGTGATTGAAGTGTCCTTCTCAGTGTGTACATACACACACACACACACACACACACACACACACACACACACACCACCCCTCTTGTAAAGGTAGAGATATAAAAGTAAGACATAAAAATGAATTGCATGCATGTACGTATGTGTATGCATGTATGTCAGTATAGTATGTGAGTGAATGTGCATGTGTATATTCCTTTTTTTTCTTACTCTACCTTTTGTCTCTTTATTTGCTATGTGCTAATTGTGATGACATTCGTATACTTGTGCATTTATTGTAAGCCACACCAAATTTTGAAAATGGGCAAAAGAGCCTATGAACTTATATGAAGCCAGTATGTTGAAATAGGAAGCCCAAGATTCATCAACTTTGACAAGAGCTGGGGTTTTTATGGTCAGCAGGACCAAGGCAGCATCATTCTTTCAATATGTGCCAAATATTGAATCATTAAGACAACACAAACTATACAGCCTCCTAAGAGTCTTTTCTTATCATTCATTTTCCCTGACTTGCATTTTTCATTTATTAAAATGTCTAAATATTTTTCCCTGATACAACCTCAAGTTTTGTGTCTTTAACATTTACCCGAAAAGTAAAATTGATAAAACTTTCTTCAAGTTTGCCAACATAATCCTTGGTAATCTTGAAGTATCTGAACCAGTAAGTGACCTTTTAGTTTTTACTTTAACAATAGGGGACGAAGATAAATCTCTATCAGAGAATATTATAAACAAGGGTCTAAGATATAGGTGACATAATATGCTATAATATCAAAGCTTATATATCTGTGGAATCAGTGGGAATTTGATATTGCTTTAAAGAGGACAACCTAAATTTTTTCTTTAATTTCTAAAAGTCAGCAATTTGTGCGCAAATGTTATATTAATGGCAATTTTACTCTATTTTCCGGGTGTCACATAAACTATGCCCATAAGAAAGCAGATTGCTAATTCCATTTGTACAGAAGACAATGTTGCTTGGAGAATCATTTCAAAATAAAAAGGACAATTTGAGTAATTATTTGAGGCCTACTAATAATGACTGTAGTCCTGAATCAAACTTAAGATCATGCAACCACAATTTGTAAACTTGTACTCTAGTCGATTGTAGATTTGGAATACAAGGCAAAATGAATGCTTACCAAGGGCCAATGTTGGAGCAAGTTGAATAAAGTTAGTCATCTGTGTAAGTAATTATCTAAATATGTTCTATGGTTTCTCCAACTTTCTACAACATGAATTTATTAAAAAGTTATCACAACAGTGATTTTTATAAACAAAAGCCTTTATTTCAAATATATTTTACAGTTTGCATGTAATTAAGATTGCTTTTCAGACTCTGAAATTTTATACTAAATTGAACAGGCAATATACAAAATGATGAGGTTTACTCAGGCCTACTGAACTCCTACAATTGTTCTGCTAATATTTTTTTTTCCTTTTTAAATTAAATCAGTAGAGACATCAATATCAATGATAAAACAACGTTCATCCTCTTGGTTATATTTTGAGTAGCAACTAAGGACCATTCCATTCCATATTTACTTGCATGTTTAGGACATGCCAGTAATAGGGGGAGTAAAATCATGTGTATGTGCATTTGATTAATTTAAAAAATGATGATAGATTGTGATCAGAGCTGAACTGCTTCATTCTTGGTGGTATAAGTAGTTTACTAAGCAAATTGGTAGAACAAATTGTAGGACAGATGTTTAGCCTGTTTAAGAAAACATAACTATTTTTAAATAACTTGTATTAATACTATTGCATACAATTTACATACTAATTACAATGCTTACTTATAAAACACATCTCAGCTAGCTTTTAGGTTGCTTTAAAAACTCAAGAAAAATAACTTGGATTTTTTTTATAAATATTTTTAACTCAGACATTGAACCAATTCATGCTTACCTTCACCTCCATTGTTGTAATTGAGGTTTCAATGATAATGTCAAGTATAAATAGGGATGAATTCTGGGCTTTAAAATTTGTTAAGAATGACAGTATCCTGATTTTTTTTTTAAAAAAAACAACAACAACAAAGACATGAACTTCCTCAAACACCAATATCTAAAATGGGCAAAATTGAGATAAATAGGGGTTTCACTACTGCCAGTATTTGTTTAGTTGTTCAAGGCACTGGCAGTAAAAACAATCTATTGTTGCATGCTAGTCCTAAATATTCCATAAGAAACTAAAAAACATTAAGGCCAAGGAAGTGTTTCTAAACTGGTGTTTCACAGGACAAAACTAAGTGAGCTTTATTTGATGGGAGAGAATGGGCAGTGGTTGGGACTTTGCATCTTGAATGAGCCAAGTTTCATAATCAGACAAGATTTCCCCCATCAGTATGTCTTAGCATATCCTCATGATGCTGTTTCCTAAAGAAACAAGATGAGACCATGACCAATGCAGCCATAGGAGGTCTATTATAAATGCCACATGGAATGTTTATTTCTAAACTTCTACAGTGGATTTTTTTCCTTTCAAAAGAACCTCAGTTTTTCCCCACAAACACTCAGTGGGTGTAGTTTGAGTGTTTCAGTTATATTTTCAGTGCTCCATTCACCTGGAGTCTCTGAAGCCTACTGCTTTGCCGAAATAAATGACATGAGAAGCAGAGAAACAAGGGTAACATATGAGGATGGTCCTGCTGCATCAAATGCCCTCAAAAACACCCCGTGAAGAGGCATAGTGAGAGCTCTTTCCAATCTCAAACTCTTGCCTCCTCACTGACCCTAAATTTCAAGGTTTGCACAGAGCCCTAAGCTTAAAGTATGGCAGGCAATAGGATCTGCAGAATGTGACTTGAGGAAAGGTAGATGGAAGAGTAAAATAGCCCCACCTCCTGGTTGTCTTGAAACACCGGAGCTTGCAGAGTAATTATTTGGAGCTGCTGAAGAGCAACAGCTTTGTCTCTATCCCTAGACATTCTGATCAACTACATCTGCAGATGGATCTAGGAATCTACATTTCTAACAGTTACTTCTGAATCCGGTGGTCCACGGACCATACTTTGTAAAATGCTTCTGAGGGATAGAATGGGCAAAGTGTTAGTAGACTATGTCCTCTTTATATGTTTTATGTTCATTTGCACCAGCTGTTATCTGACCCAGCCATACTTACTAAAAAACAACAACCAACAACAAACTGAACTAAAAGCCATATAGGAAGTTATTACACATAGATCTATCAAGGTAGAAAAAAATAACTATGGTGGAAGAGATAAGCAGAAAGCAGCCATTGGAAGGAAAGGAGACTTTTTGTGTTTAACATTTGCTAAAAAGTTGAAGGTAGAATCAAAGTGTTAAACAATTTAGATTAGTGGTTCTCAACCTGTGGGTCGCAACCCCTTTGGTGGTCGAATGACCCTTTCACAGGGCTCGTCTAAGACCATCCTGCATATCGGATATTTACATTATGATTCATAACAGTAGCAACATTACAGTTATGAAGTAGCAACGAAAATAATTTTATGGTTGGGTCACAACATGAGGAACTGTATTTAAAGGCCCAGAAGGTTGAGAACCACTGATTTAGATGATTTGTTATTCTAAATTAGACAACAGCAAGTTGAAAATTATACTTCTTAGTAATTTCATAATCTGAAATTTAGATTTTTTTTCTATACTAACAACAGGCTGAAAGATAACCCTGAAGTGTAGAAAACCTCATCAATAATAGTGTCAAGCTTTGGAAAACATAGATGCATTATAACAAGGTCGGCCTATCTTTTTCAGAATGTCCACCTTTAAGAAGTAAACTCCTAGTTTTCAGTTCAAAGTCAACTTTAGGAAGTGGGGTTATTTATATTGAAAACAAAATTATTTTTGATACTTTTGCTCTTTTCATAATAAAACTGATTACCCCTCCATAATAATAATTGTGAAAAGAAACACAGTATAATAAGTAAAGAACACATTTGCTGTTTTTATTGGTGCCTTGCATGGCAGTAATACTGAAAAAAGAGAATGCAAAAACAAAAAAACAAAAACAAAAACAGGTTGGTGGCAACCCACATCTTTTTTTTTTTTTTTAAGAGTACATAAACTCCTGTTTTATTTTTATTGTGGCATGAATGATAACATAAAACCGAAAACATGAAAATATACAACTTATATTACACTATGTGTTATGAACAAAATATAAATCTATAACTCTATGTTATATTTACATAATTATTTATTTTATTAAATTTCAAGTGAGATGGTAGGTTGCACATACTTTGTTTTAAGCTCCAGGCATTTGATTGTCTCTTTTCTACTTTTAAAAACAATTTTTACTCATAAAATCCAAAATGTTAGAAGGACTAAGAGCTTTAGAGCCAGTGGAGCTATATAAATACTGTTATAGTGAACCAGTGACAGAAACACTGGGAGGACAGGAATCAATCAGTAGAAAACTCAACACAACATCATCTTCAACCTGGGAAACTGAGAGTTATAAGAAAATTTAAAATTAAATACTGTAAAAGCCTGTCTAAACGAAAACCTACACCCTATAAGACAAAGAGATATCTGATCCACTTTTAGTGGGCTTCATATTTTTCCTGGCAGACCCCATAGTTTTTATTTTACTATTCACTTGATAAACAAATATCTTATAAACCTGTTTGTAAATATACAGCTGTTTATTACAATTCAATAATTTACCTATTAGAATGATTGAAAATGTAATTATTTCTGACGTTTAAAAGTGATCTAAGAGATTTCTTCTGGAACAGTAACAACTTCAGGCCTAAGAAAATAATCTGAAATGGGACCGTGAAATACTTAAAGATAATGATCTTTAAACGAATTAAGGTAAAAGTTTACTCCAGAAATCAAATCTAGGAAATAATTTCATCAAAGAAGACTCTTATATTTGTTCCTTATAAGAGGATTTGGTTTCAATGATTATGTTCTTTGGGAGGGATTTTATACATGGTTACCTCTTCACTGCAGTTGCCAAATAAATGCTAAAAATTGACTCAACTAATTTAGGTATAAGTGTACTGAAGAGTACTTTTGTATTTTATCCAATTGTAGTAAGTAGCCAAATTAGCAACTTGTAAATGAGCAACTTTAACTTATTTTTCTTCAGTAATGTTCTTTTAGATCCATATTAAAACATGACTATTTTCAGAGGAACTGATTACAACAGCCATAAAAAAACACACACACACACACACACAACAGAATTCTGGCAGGATTACTCTGTACTTGGGTAAGTGTGTGTGTGTGTGTGTGTGTGTGTGTGTGTGTGTGAGAGAGAGAGAGAGAGAGAGAGAGAGAGAGAGAGAGAGAGAGAAGTAAATGGGGAGGAAGGGAAAGAAAGGAGAGAGGAGGGAGATTATGTTCATTTTAGTTTAATCTTACTTTTATTTCCTCTACCTTATCCTTTTGGTCAACATGGGGCACAGAAAAAGAATACAAGGTTTTAAGATCCTTTAAAAAAATTTATAAACCAATCAAATGCCAGAAAGGCAATGTGTTAACACAGTATGTTGCTATTCATAGCACCTTTATCAAATGACTTCAAAGCACTTTAAACATTAATGTAATTTTTTTTTCTTTTGGGGGAAAACTAAGGCAAAGAAATGGTAATACCAGTGAGTTAGATGTCAGAACAAGAGAACATAATGCAGGGCCATGAACTTGCTTTTGTTTCAGTCATGCACAGTTTAGTCTCCGTGACATAAACGTAACTAAATAAAGTTAACTGAATTTCAGCAGTTAAAGGTCACCATTAACAATTTTCTTTTCCCTTTTAAATAAAACAAACTGAAAAACAAATGTAAAAAGACCAAACAGAAGTGTTTTGTCAATTCCCTGGTAATGTGTGTTAGAATTGGTTTCAGCCTTGCATGCGGCATCTACCTGGAGCTAAAACAAAGTATTCTTGTAGCCCGAAGTCATGAAATGAAAACCAAGTACTTGTAGAACATGGGGTAAAATAAGTATCCAGCAAATGTGAGACGTGAACCCACATAAATCAGAGAGAATTTCTTAATGAAGACAGAGAACAAATTTTTTAAAATCTGTTTTCACATTGTACATAATAACACTATAAAAACAAGTGTCTATTTTTTCTTATCCAGAGTGCTTGAAAACAAAATGAAACAAACAAACAAAAAAATTGGCTCTAGATGACTGTGGCAATTAAATAACCAAAATGACTGATGAGAGCATAAGTTAATTAAGATTGAATGTGACCCTCCTATTAATTCACTCCTTTGTATTAAACACCAGAACTTGACATTATTGGGGCCAGATTTTTTTTTTTTTTAAAGGAGAAAACTTATGTAAGGAGCAGTAAAATTATCTGGGTAAATGTGTGTGCATGTGTGTGTGTGAAAATTCATTTTAAATATCTAACAGCTTATTGGCTGCACTTCCCAATCAGAGCAGAATAAAATAGAAAGGGAGAAATAAATTATACATAACTTACTAATCTGGGAACAGCTGACCATTATTATTATTATTATTACTATTATTATTATTTTTATCATCATCATCATTATTACAACACTAGCAAAAAGAGGCAGTTCAAATGAAAATACAGTCATCAAAAACAAACAGAAAAACAAACAAAACAAAATCTCTGACATGCAGGATATGATCGGCCCCTCCAAGCAAAACCCCAGAGCAAGTCTTTTGAGAGAGAGAAAAATAAAAAGGACTTCTTTTCTTAGTTATATGTAAAAATCAAATTGTAAGGTCGGGTTTGGGGGGAGTGGGGCGGGACAGGAAGGTGATGACTGGAGTTAAAATCACAGCACTTCCAAACTACTGGTTGGAGTATTTACTGTTTGATGCTTCCGCAAAAATAATGGCAACTGACTTTCAATGAGTTTGCATTTATTTGCACAAGGCCCACACTGCCTTAGCATTTGGCTGGCAACACTGAAACAAGCAGTCTCGTCACCATCCATTGTTGCTCTATGCACACACTCCACTGGAACCTACACTTGGACTCCAGTGGCTTCCTCTGACAGCCAGGGAAGCACAGTGGCAAGGGTCCCCGGGTTCAGCCAGGCTCCATTGTGTTGGGCTGCGATGACTTTTAATAAAATCCCGCTTTTTGCATGAGATGCGCGTGGCCCACAATTCTGAAATGCAAATGGCCTCCACCTCGTATGTTGGCGAGATGAAAGATACCTTATAAAAAACCATCAGTTCCATTTCCTCAACAGGAGAGATGGAATTTTGAAGAAAGAAGCTAATTCTCTATTTCTGGAACATGGGCAAATGTATTCAAGGAAAACAACAATTGTGTTTGTTTGATGTTATCAACAGAAAAACAAACAGAAATCATTAAGTAGCAAACATTAGTGAAACCAACTGACCAGGGAGAAGGGACTTCTGGGAGCAGTTTGCTAGTAGCTTCCATATTATACATGCGCACGTCTATTACACAGGGCCACCTGATTCATCCAATAGTCATTATATTAGACATTTAAAAATATAATTTCTGAGCCCTATATTGGTTAAGTTGTCATTTGAAGTGCAAAGTCAAGGTCAAGGTTGCTTCCAGACCAGTCACTTAGGAGGATGTGGGATTTCATCCCCGGGTGTGGGTTTAACTCACAATGGTCCAACGTTATTCCTATTAGTACCATAATCACACACATACATACACACAAAAATCCAAGATCAGAAAATATTTTTCTCTAAATTTCTTCTCTCTCTCTCTCTCTCTCTCTCTCTCTCTCTCTCTCTCTCTTTTCACCTGAGAACAGCACCTACAGTTTCCATTTAAAAAAAAGTCAAATCTCACCAGCTGCTGGTATTTTAGGTTTTTCAAGGGATTGTCTAAGATATAACACTGTCCTAACTTAAGAAGGAACAGGAAAACGAAAAGGAAAGAAATGAACTGGGTCAACACGTCAGTACAAATTTGGCACTTGCTCAAAGATGTAGTGTGGTGTGCAATAAAGTCCTCTAAAGAAAATACATAATTGCTTATTTTGTGATGGATAGCAAGGAAGTTAAAAACAGGCTCTTTTTCCCTCTTCCCCCCCCATGCACAGACTTCCATCTTTAAAATATAGAGATGGAGAAGGTGGAAAGAAGTAAAGAGAAATTCATCTTTCTTTTTTTTTCTGTCAGGTGCATTACAAAATAAAAAAAAAGGAAATAAAAGAAGAAAAAAAAACAGAAAAGGAAGGAGGAAAGGAAAAGGAAACCCCCCCCCCCCCAGAAAACCCCCAAAACAAAACAAAACTTATTTCTTTTTAAAAATTGTAGCACAAAACAACAAAACACATTCACAAGCCACTTGTTGGCACTGTGTACCTGAGTGAGAATTTCTAGAACATTGTAGAACAAACAGCCATAAAGTTTATTAAAAAAAAAAAAAAAAGTTGACGGGTAAGACTTCAGTGCTTGGATGTAGCAGCTGAATTACTGGCATTATTTTACCCATAGCTTATTTCAATCTCTTGTTGTTGATATTGTTGTTTGCTTGTTGTATATATTTTTTTCCTTTCCAAGCCTTTTGAGGCTGAGGTCTATTAGTCAGCTGATGTCCCAACTATTTAAGACTAACAGTTAAAGTAACAGTCAGTGTATGAGAAAGTTAATGTGCTTGGCCACTGGTAAGGATGAACCAGCTAGGGCTTCTTTAAGTCCTAAGGTCACGGCAATCTTTTGACCCTTATCAGTTGGCTTGTCCTGCGATATGGTTTTCACTGTCACTCCCATAATCTACATCTGGGTCATCCTCTTCCTCATCGTATTCATCATAAATTTCTCCGTTGATGTCCTCAGCCTGTATCTCCTCTTTGATATGTGGCTCCTCTCCTTTCACGCCGTAAGTGCTCTGGATGACGGGCATCCCAGGCTCGGGGCTGCTAGACACGCTTGAGTGCTCGGAGGGCAGGTGAGGGGAGGGCATCCCAGCCATGGTGATGGCTCCAGGGTACACAACACCAGCAGTAGCAATGGGGATCTGTGCTTGTTGCCTGTCAGAGAGAAATGCCCCCAAAGAGACCGTGGTGAGTGAGTAGTTACATGCAGGCCTTGCTATATCATTAATTCGCTCAGTTTGTCCAATGCTAAGGTGGTGATTTTCTTCCTATTGCCCAACATTTAAAAGTTGTATCCTACTTTGATTCTAATGCCTTACTTCCATGTAGTGCTTTATAGATTACAAGACATATGTGTTACCCGTTGGATTTTTGAGATAAATTCTGTTTTGTTACTGTTCTAATTTATGAAAAAATTAAGAACCAGAAAGATTAAGCAAAAGAAACCAAATTCTTGACCCCTAGTTCATTTCTTCTTCATTGCAGCATGCAGAAACATTGAAAAAAATAATTACAATTCAATTTTAATGGAAAGATCCTAAAGTATTAGAGCTCTGAAAGTAATCGATTGCCCAGAACTCACCAGAACTGAATAATATCACATTCCACCTATGCCCTGACATAGATGTAGGTGGGGGTAGGAAACAGGGCCAGTCTTATGGGAGGACAATCTCCGAAGCTACATAGGCCTCAGGGCTTAGAAAGATTCTACCCTTGTCTTAAAGGTCTGTTGTCACAGTCTTAAAATTCTTAATAATTTTTTAACTTAAATTCTTTATTGTTTAAAGTATTACATAAGTCTCCTTTTTTCCCCATTGACCATTCCCCGGCTGCCCCCACCCCCCAGACATGCCCACCCATCCCCCCACTGCCCCTGCCCCCTGCAGTCTGTGTTCATTGGTTATGCCCAATATGCATGCATACAAGTCTTTTGGTTGATCTCTTACCCCCTCACCCCACAACCTTCCCTCATAGGTTGGACAGTCTGTTCGATGCTTCTATGACTCTCGTGCTATTTTTGTTCATCAGTTTATGTTGTTCATTATATTCCATAAATGAGTGAGATCATGTGATATTTATCTTTCTCTGACTGGCTTATTTCACTTAGCATAATGCTCTCCAGTTCCATCCATGCAGTTGCAAATGGTAAGAATTCTTAATAATTTTTTAAACAGGGGCCCTGTATTTTCATTTTGCATTGGGAGCCACAAATTATGGGCTAATCCTAGTAGAAAGGGATTAATAAATGGTGTTCATGCGTTCATTCATTCATTCATATGTTCATTTTGTTCACTACTTCTCCAAGAAGTGTTGGGTTTCATCTGAGCTTTGCAAAGAGCCATGCACTGGTCTATAAACCATAGAACCCAGACAGAGCATGATGATCCTTTCAAAGGAATGGAGGGGGTGGGGCATATTTGAAAAGGTTTTATCTAAGGTATCCTCTGACCATTTTCATTACAGTATTTATTCTAAAAAGCTCTTGGGGTCTTACTTATTTCTGTTCCAAATATGAGCAACTTTATTTCTGTATTTTTTGAGAAAATTCTGTAGAAGTGATGCAGTTGCAGGTAGCATATTATGGGGTGCTCAACAGCATTGCTGTAGGGAAAGATAAAACATCCCAAGAGCTGCTTTTTAAAAAATTGTTGACTCTAGCCCGGCTGGTGTGGCTCAGTGGTTGAGCATCAACCTATGAACCAGGAGGTTACAGTTTGATTCCCGGTCAGGGCACACACCTGGGTTGTGGGCTTGATCCCCAGTGGGGGGCATGCAGGAGGCAGCCAATCAATCATTCTCTCTCATCAATGATGTTTCACTCTCTTTCTCTCCCTCTCCCTTCCTTTCTTAAATCAATAAAAAATATTTTTAAAAAATTGTTGACTCTATTACTGATGTCCCCAGTTTCCTCCCCCTTTGCCTCGCCCTCCTCCAGGCCTTCACCAGTTATGAAGAGCTGGTTTATGAGAGCTGCATTCTTCATATATACTGATTTCAGAGAAAGGGAGAGGGAGAGAGCAAAACATCAATGAGAGAGAAACATCACCTGGCTGCCTTCTACACACCCCCTACTGAGGACTACTGAGGATGAAGCCAGAAACCTGGGTATGTGCCCTGACCAGGAATTGAACCAGCGACCTCCTGGTGCACGGGAGGACGCTCAACCAACTGAGCCACACGGACCAGGCAAGAGCTGCATTCTTAATTCAGAAGAGACCTTTCTCCTTTACACCTGGTTGTGCCCTAAATAGAGTCCCTAATTTGTGTGCCCTCAAAGACCACTGTATATGCCTTCATCACCCAGAAACCTCTCTAAACCCAGAAACCAGTGTTTCTTCCTTTTCAAATCATTTTTAGGTTGTATTCTCTCCACAAAATTGTTACTTGTGGTGGCATTTATCTCTGTGAATACTTGGAAGTAATGAAAACCAACGAGAAAAAGAACCAGCAATGCTTCTGAGTTTTGAAGAGCAAACTTCAAAATCATTTACTTTCAGATATTAGATTTTCAAACCAGCCGTTTACCAGGCTCATGTTAGAGCCATTGTTCCAGGAGCTCGGAGTGAACTGACAGGGATGGATGCTCTTCCAGGATCCTGTGGGGGAGGATTTACTCTCTGAAAAGACACTGTGCTCAGGTTCTTTCTCAACATCCCGCTTCGCCAACTAAACCCACGTCTCCCATCCCATTCAATAGAACAGGAGTGTTTTCTAGAAAAACACCACGGAACGGTCCATACCCAACGTTGAAGTATTGCCGCATCTCCTGCCGCCGGTTCCGCATGATCGCCTTGTATTCCCCGATGCGCAGCTTTTTGCCGTCCACGAGGCAGGTGCGCTTCGGCCTGGGCTTGTATTTGTAGTCGGGGTACTTCTCCAGGTGCTGCTTGCTGAGCCGGGCTTGCTCCTCATAATATGGCTGTTTCTCTAGGTTTGTCATAGCTTTCCAGCGAGACCCTACGGGGAAAAGAAGGTTAGGGTTCCGATTTGCACAGCTGCCGAGGATCCTAAAGAGACACACCTGAGCACAAGAACATCTAAAGTAAAAATGTTGGCCCAAATCCAGAAGGACATAATCATGTTTTTGAATCGTGAGCTTTGACTCAAGAGGTGAGATTCCACCAGGATGGAGGTGTTAGGGGTTCTGTCCTCCAAGAAACTGTGCACCCAAAGGTCCAAACGCTGGGCAATAGATGTACTTTTTTCTGGCACGAATGACCAAGTTAGCCAAACTGGTCTGGTATGTACTTAACAGCTTATAGGTAATTTAATGGATATATCTTTCGTTTCTACGTTAGACCATGATAGAATTCAAGTGGGAACTAAAAAGTTATGCAAAAACTCATTACATATTTTGAATCTGAGATTAATTATCCAGTTTTGAATATTTTTTTTAAATTTTTTTATTGATTTTTTACACAGAGGAAGGGAGAGGGAAAGAGTGTTAGGAATATCAATGTAAGAGAAACATCGATCAGCTCCTTCCTGCACACCCCCTACTGGAGATGTGCCCGCAACCAAGGTACATGCCCTTGACCGGAATCGAACCTGGGACCCTTCAGTCTGCAGGCCCACTGCTCTATCCACTGAGCCAAACCAGTTACGGCTAGTTTTGAATATTTTTATGTAGGGGTGTATTACTACAAAGGTTTCTTGCCAGAATCCGGTCCATCCTTGCTGCTTGACACAATTGCTGCAGGGAAGAAACATCTGCACAGCATATGTTTCAAGGGACCTGGCGTATATGGCATACTGTTCTTAATATGTTTGCTCCCCTTCTTGGCGCTATGTGTTTTAAGCAAGGTCGCCTCTCCGAGAAAGGTTATTTCCCCAGGTAGGGATTTTTCCCTGAAGTTAGGGAGGGAATGAAACCCCTTAACTAAGTGCCAGGCGGGTAGTTAATCACTTTAACTATGAATAATCACGCTTAAGCTACATAATCTTTACTCCCTGGAATAGAGATAAGAAACGCCCTAACCTTTGGAATAGAAATTTATAGGATTAAAATCAACTGGTATAAATACAGATGTAACAAGACAATAAAACACAGAACCTGGCTGGAGATCCTGGCTAGAACCAGGCAAGAGAACCTGGTTAGGCTGCTGATCAGCTGAACGCTGTCTCCGTGTCATTCCTTCTTCGCCGACTCTGTCCACACCTTTGGGAACCCCTGAACCTGCTGGGGTTGGACCCCAACAGTTTCTAATGTTTTTTATATATAATTGTCATTCTCTCAAAATGTTTACATATATTTACAAGAATAATTATAGTTTAATAGTTCATTTTATTACAATTTTAATGATAAAATATTATATTAATGAAGATGCACTGTTTACTGTGTGCTAGGGACTGTGCTAAAATTTTAGATAAATTGTTTCATTTTTATTTTCACCACAATTCTATAAGATAGACAGCTTTTACACCTACTTTCATAGGTTGAGAAAATTGAAGTTCAGGTAGATGAAGTAACTTACTCAAGGCCACACAACTATTAAATTGCAGATTTGTGACTCAAGGTCAGGTTTGATGGAATTGAAAGTATGCAACAATGTATGTCTTTACATACCTATACCCACCTACTAAATATGATCTAGCAGAGGTCAGAATTACATTAACAAGTAAGGAAGACTTTTAATAAAACACTTTCAATAATATATAGAGATGTTACTTCCTATGATATAGTATGCATTGCTAATATTAACCCAAATTGATTTCCCCTTCATTTTCACTTTTAATTTTGTTTTGTATTCAACTAGGAATGCAAAAACAACTCTTGAAGCTTAATTACAAATAGTTTATGCTAATTCTCAATAGAGATAAAATTTAAAGCTTAGCTGCTTATCAGTATGGCTATGTGACGTACTAAAAGGAGTCATAGGAATAATGTTTATTTTTTATTAAACATGTGAAAAAAATCTATTTGCAGATGGAGTGTGCTTATCTGCAAAAAGTCAGCTCAACCCTTTCCAAATGCAAAAAGATCCAAATAACCAGAATTAGGAGATCCCTACCCAATACGTATGGGCACTGCTGCTTTTACCTGCCTTCCGGAATCATCTAAGCAAGATCTTAAAAGCTTTCAAATGGGTTCATTACTCAGACATAACTCCACATCTCAAATGCAAATAGCCCCTGATGAATAGTTCTTGCGGGGAATTCCCCAACATGGGCTGTTAACTGTCTTAAAGGAACACAAGGGAAGGGGCAATAGCTCTTCCTTTAGAATTGTTTCCTAAACAATTTGTAACAGGTGTTCCAAAGGTTTATAAACAAATTTTTCCAATCTAGGCAGTCAATATGATTTTGTTCTATTTACAACAGAAACAAGGTTACAGTTCAAACAATAGAATTTATTTTTCCATTCCTTTATCAAACTTGTGTGTAATTAGCAGTGTCCAACATTGTTATAGGTTCAGGCTCAGATTCCTTATTGCCCAACATTACTCTCTAGAAGTACTTGAAAACCATTATGTTGTTCTCATGGCAAATAAAACTATAACACCATTGAACTCGGGGTCAATTCTTTTCATGGAGTTTCTTGTAAGTATGTACAGTATACCAGAATTTTGGATTTCATATCAGGGACTGAAAAAGTGAGCTGAGCAAAATAAACTTACTGAATAATTATAGGAATACACTACAAAATGGGTCAAGAATGGTTGACTTATAATTCACTGGCTACCTTTATCACCAACCCACAGAACAACAACAACAACAAAATAGCATTTTCATTTTGAATAGAATGGCCAATGATTCTTCCCAAAGTCGGAATATTCTATAAGTTTGAAAAGAATACGTTTCTCTAAGGAAAGGAACTGTTTCTGCCTCATAGTAACCTGCCTTGGTATGTGAAAACTTTTTTTAGATTTCCCACTCCGTGCATGATGCTGTATTAATTACTGACTATGCAGTGGTGAATTATTAGCGGGTCTTCTTTTCTTGCAGGGGAGAAAAATATCTTAAACATCTAATTATACAATTTATTATTTTAATTATAGTTAAGGAAAGCACAGGAAGCTGTAAGAACATTTGGTAAAGAGGTGGGATCAGTCTTCTGTAGGCGAGGAAGTCTCTGCTGCAGAAGTGACTCCGATAGGTATCAGAGAGAGAAGAACATCCTATGGGGGAAGAATGGGATGGTCAAGGCCTTGCAGTAGGAAGGGGGATTAGAGGAACTTAAAGAAAGTTGGGTATGGCTAAAATGCATGCAGAGAAAGAGTATATATATATATATATATATATATATATATATATATATATAGCTATGTATAATGAAAGAGAAATTAATTTTCAGAGAAGTTGGCTTCTAAATCTGGCATGACCCAGAATCACACAATATTTAGACATTTACTAGCATAATTTCTCTGGAGTTATCGCGAAATTCTAAGATACATTTTAAAATTTTACCATAGCATAGTTAACCAGTCCTTTTAAAATTAAAAATTAAGAGAGTTTAATAATTTTCCAAGTACAGGTCTTTTATTTCCTAGACATTTACATTTTTTATGCAATTACAAATGGGACTGTTTTCATAGTTTCCCTTTCTGATAGTTCATTATTGGTGTATTTAAAAAAGATAGCACCCTGGTTGCTGTTGCCATATGGTCATCAGGTCATGGGTTTGATTCCCAGTCAAAGGCACATATCTGGGTTGAGGGCTTGCTCCCCACCCCCAGTCCGGGGTGTGCGGGAGGCAACCAGTTGCTGTGTTTCTCTCACATCGATGTTTCTCTCTCTCTCTCCCCCACTTCCTCCCTCCCTTCCACTCTCTCTGAAAAGCAATGAAAAAATATCCTCAGGATTAACAACAACAACAACAAAAAAGATAGTTTAAGCACTGACTGGGGTAAAAGGCTAACTCTTCCATTTACTACAGGGTACAACAGTGTTTTAGTTTGGTAGCAAATGCCATTTTTATTTTTTAGTGGTAAGTTCTGAATAGGGTTAACCACATGACAAGGTAGGTTTTGGTTTCAATGGCTTTGCAGGTACAACCCCTGTATGGAGCTGCGACATGAACCCCTGAAACCCACTCGATGAGAATGGCAGGAAACCGTTTCCTCTGTTTCCAAACACATGACAACATCAACTTGATTTGGGTGTGGCTGGTTGCTTACCCTGGACCATGTACAGGGAGTAAGTTCCCTATTTTATCAGAAGACTGGCCTTTTACAATTCAAAACAGAGAAGGACATGTGGGTATTCCTTCTGATGACAAAGAGGAAGATTCAATAAAAAATGTTTGATGTTCAAAATAAAAGAAAAAAAAAATACGGTCTTGAAAGTGCTTCTTTCCTGTCCAAATCCAGCAATACAATAAAAATGAAGAGTTTGAGCTGAGCAACATTGTCATCTCCGTGGAGTCTGTAATGAATTTGCACATTTTACTCCAACTACTGTATATCTAATCGGAAAAAGATGTCCCCCATTCCCTGATCTAGTGCCAAACAGTAAAAGGTGATTCCTTATGTTAACAATTTCAGCAGAATGGCTTATTAAAACCAGATTTTAGGGTATTATAAAATGCTTAGAAGCCCTTTAAAATGTCAACTAGGATCCCCAGAGACTACGTAAAATGTCAACCCAGCTCAAGCGCCTGTTTTAAGCAGAATGAATTAGCGGCATGCTGTCGGAGGCTGTTATCCAAAACAATCAGCAAAAAGGAAAACATCAAGCTTTCTTTGTACTTTTATATGAAATGGGCCATTCAGAATAATCTTGTGGATATTTAAAGATCACTCATTTATTTGAAGCTACGACTAAATATTGAGGTCCCAAACACCTCAGTGTTTCTTTTTCCTGTTGTATCTTTAATTAAAACAATTTCTTAATTTAGTCTGAAATTAGGTAGCACTGTCTTTCATGTAGTCTGTTATAATATATTCATGTGGTTATTGTAATGGTCTTTCCTTTTAACTAGAAAGGAATTCTTTTAGCTAGTCATCTTTTTCCCATAAAAGCTTTTGCTAAAATTTCCTAAAATATTTTACGTCAAAACTGATATTTCTCTTATACTTAAGATAAAGTTTTAATCAGTGATTATCACCTTTTAGTATTCAGACATATGAGTTGATGAATATAAAGCCAATTTAAACAATCTTAGTATTTAGTAGGTTTTACTTTTACAGTTTGGGTTTTCTAATTTGAAAATGACTGATATATTAAAATATGAAATATGGTTACATAAAGCATTTTATTCTTTTCTAGAGTTTTCCAAGTAAAACAGGTATAGTGTTTTTTAAAGAATGAAAAATTCCATGTGGAAGGTAGAAGACAGTCATAAAAAGGAAAAATAGATCAGAGATGTTAGGAGATGCAAAAAAGTGTGCATTTCCTTTTGATCAGTTTCTCTCTCTCTCTCTCTCTCTCTCTCTCTCTCTCTCTCGTTAATCCTCACCCCAGGATATTTTTCCATTGACTTTTAAGAGAGAGTGGAAGTGAGGGGGAGAGACAGAGAGAGAGAAACATTGACTTGAGAGAGAGACTCATTGACTGATTGCCGCCTACAGGCACCCCGACCAGGGCCAGAAACCCTTCAGTCCCTTGGCCAATGAGCCAAACCAGCTAGGGTTGATCAGTTCCGTTTTTGTATTACACATAGACATATTCACATTTTCTACATACAAGCTTCATATTCCTTTTATAATAACATTCATTTAAAAATCTCAATCATTTTAGAGGAAAACTGAGACAGAAGTTTAAGTATTTTGTATTTTTTAAATTTTATTTTTCAAGTATAGTTTATAGTTAATATTATTTTGTATTAGTTTCAAGTGTATAGCACAGTGGTCAGTCATAACTTTGCAAAGTGTTTCCCCAATATTTCCAGTACCCACCTGGCACCATGTCTAGTCATTACAATATTATCGATTGCATTCCCTATGTTGTACTTTACATCCTTGTGATTATTTTGTAACTATTAATTTATACTTCGAATCTCTTCACCTTTTCCACCCAGTCACCCAAACCCCTCTAAGGCTTAGAGGAAAACAATTTATTTCATATGAGCCAATTTTTTGCTTCTTTTGCATATGGGATTTTAAGTGTGGGCCAAAGTTCACATATAAATATAAATAGGTTAATAAAGAGAACAAGAGGAGAAGTAGAAAAAAAAATAAAACATGAAAATATCAAAATGATTATTAATACCCCATAAAAAAGAAACCTTTTTCCTAGTCTTAGTACAAATATTTCTAGATTTTTAAAGAAGAGACGATATTACAATTAATATAGAGACACACAACTAAATTAGCTGTAGTAATGGGGCACATATCTCAACAAACACAAACTGTTCCACCGTCAGAAGAAAAGGCTCAATGACGGTACTTATTTTCAGACTAGAGGCCTGGTGCATGAAATGCATACACGGGTAAGTCCCTAGGCCTGACCAGTGATCAGGGCCGATCAGGTTCCCCGCCTGCCGGCCTTCCTGCCTCCTCCTTCCCTTGCTGCCTGCACATGCTTCTGCTGCAGCTGGTTGCCTGGCATGTTCCACGCCGCCCCCTGGTGGTCAGCACACATCATAGCAAGCGATCAAACTCCTGGTCTCCGGAGGAACTCCCGAGGGGACAATTTGCATAATTAGCCTTTTATTATATAGGATAAGCAGATAACATGAGCTGGCTGGCCTCCAAACCCCATATCTTTCAACAAGCCCAGAAAACAGAACTGTACATTTAATCCAAAAATCACTTAATCTTTTATGCTTTTCTTACCCAATATCTTGCTGATGTTGGAGTTGTGCATGTCGGGGAAGGCTTGAAGGATTTTCCTTCGTTCATCTTTAGCCCACACCATGAAGGCATTCATTGGACGCTTTATGTGGGGTTCATTGCTACCACGCCCTCTAGATTCTCTATAAATTCTTGATTCTGAGACTCCAGCACTTCCTAAAAATAGGACACATTGTTTCTCATTAGTGTGAAAACTTTCAACATTTCTGTTCCTTACACTACTGTTTTTCAGACTATTAAAATATCTGCAAATAAAAAGTACATGTGATAATGGTACTTCCAGTTCTTGAGACAGATGCTTGTTTATGAAGTTTTTGTGATTAGCCTTGTGGTGGCAAATGCTGTATTTGTGTTTTTAATCCATTTATAATATATTTCCTTTTCTTACAATGGTGGATTATTTCACCATTTACTTTCAAGAGCCCACAAGAAACTTGAATATGGGATCTTTGATTGATGCAAACTGGACAGAGAATAGTTGAATTAGGTTAATAGACATGCAAGTACTATAGAAATATTAGATAGGTGAAAAAGCTAAAAAATTGTGAAACACTAATATGTTTGACAGATTGGATAAGTACGGGCAAGTATGTGTCTCTGCTACCTAAGGACTATCAGAACAGCGTATGCATGCCCCTTTCCTCTCTCTGAGGTTATATAAATAAAAATGCTGCTAGATCAAATTTTGAGGTTAAACTACAATATAGACATTCTTCTATAGTGTTTCTGGCTTTTCTTTAAAATTATGTGCTAACAATAAATGCATAAAATATTCTGATGCAGCAATGAGAGTCGGCTTCCCAAAAAGATATTTGAAAAAATACAGGAAAAAGACAAATAGCTATATTACTATGGTTTCTTACCAAGTCAACAGCCACCTATTTAAGGTGAGAAAAAAAAAGTTCCTTCTCTTTTATTTTGCCCCTAATGTCTGCCTAAGCTATCCAGAGACCCATTGACAGTTACATTCCAATCAGCAAGACTCCTGATGATAAAACACGACCAAGAGTCACGGTGGACCCTCAGGGAGCTGCCGTCGCTCCTCTGGGCTTTATGTGACTTTGTAGAACAGCTTCAGCAGACTAAGGAGCGTCCAGAGGTTCTTGAGTTTGGGCAAAAAGAGAAGAGAAAGGGGAGAGAGAGAGAGAGAGAGAGAGAGAGAGAGAGAGAGAGAGAGAGAGAGAGAGAGAAAGAAACTGAACACATGGAACTCTGACACCAAGTTTTCTAGGACTATCATTACAAAATATGGAAGAGAGAGAGATGGGTAGTATACAAAATTTTAAAATAATTTGAGATTTTTAGAGCATATAGTACTGATAAAAGCAGTTTCCCCCTTCTCCATCATATTCTTCCTTTCTTTTCTTAATTTGAAGGAATAGGAGTCAACCAAAATTACATACACTTGAAGTCCTGTATAGCAGCAAACCAAAAAATACAGCATCTCATTATTTCTCATTCATTATATGCTCTTTGGTCTCATGAAGATTGGGAAATACTTTGCATACAAGCATGACTGAATTCAACAAACAACAGTAACAAAATTTTGCTGTTTTAATGTCTGTTATCTTTCATATACTTTATCATGCTAATATAACTTAAAATTTATGAAATGTGGTATACCAGTAATTGTTTTTTTATTGACAAAAATGAGTGCTAATATATGGCAACATCTTTCTAAAGCGAGTTAGTAACTAGCAAATAATCATTTGCACATCTGCTTTTTCCTGTTCTTACACCTTACAGCAACATAAGCAGTAAAGTGAATGTTCTGTGACTTCATCAGAGCTAAACAAGCTCTTTGTATGTACTTAGGCCAGGTTTATCTTATCCAAGCAAAGTAGAAAACAGAAGGAAATGTTTGGCTACAATAGACCAGTAAAACAGACTTTTCTTAGATAGCCAATAGAATAAAATTCGGTTTTGACATAATTATCTGGTTGAATGCTCAAGTTTGGCTAGTCCCTTGGCCAGTGAACTGGACTTAAAAGCAGAATTGGCCCAAGGCACAAATGGGCACTTGTGTGTTTTGGGAGATCCAAGTGAGCTCCTCTGTCCTAAAGTACGTTTTGCCTTGGTGCAGGCTTTCCTATAAGCGGGCAACTTCCTCTGCAGCAAATAATAAATGTGCGGACAGTGCTCTTCCAATGCATACATGTCACCTGACACTGGAGAGACCTTTCCAGTTGGGGCTCAGCGTAAGAGGAATAACAGCAGTTGCTTCTTTTTCCCTCTTTGCTGTGCTATTAAAAGTGGATCATCAGCTTAATTAGTTGTCACTGTGGATGTTTAGAATATTCAGAGATGATGCAGACAACAGAAGTCTCGAGGCATGTGAGGAAGGCAAGAGGCTGGTAGCTGGAGTTCTACTCAGTTACAGAGTAGGCAGGGCACGTCAATGTATGGTAGATAATGGAAGAGGGAAAGGTTCCAAAATGCAAGAAACCATCGCAAAAATGTCCTCTGACCCATGTATTCTGGTCAGGGGTTGACAAATGAGAACTGGAAAATGAGCTTATAGATGCAAATTTCTGAAAAGCTTGTTTCAGGTACAAGAAATAAGGAAGTGAGAGACAGGGTAGATGGCGATTAAGAATATTTGATTGGAATCATTTCATCTTGAATCCAAGACCTGCCTCTGGCACTTACAGCCCTAGAACCTTGGGAAAAAATAATTCAAATTCCTTAAGGGCCATTCTCTTTATCTGTAATCATATTTATCTCACAGGTTGTGCCAGAGATCCATGCAAAGCACTCAGCAGAGTGCTGGGCACATGGGGGCTACTCAGTACAGGAGCTCCTATTGTAATGGTATACTTTTTAGTAGTTGTAATTGTACTAAATGGACACTTCTGCCCGCTATTGGAATACATATCAAATCTTTACAAACCATCCGAATCTCCACTCATATTAAAATCCATCATGGAATGGCTAAATTTTCCTTCTTCATTCTGTTTAACTGCTAGTTGCTGAGTCAGACTCTCCAGTGTTGTTTTTTCCTAAAAAAAAACACAACAAACAAAAACAAATACATAGTGAGAGTTCAGTCTGAAAATGATAAATATTCAAAGACTTTTTTTCCTTGGGCCATAGATAATACATCGGCTTTTGGAAGGGATGGGATGTTGATTTATTCACCTTTGTACATTCAGCACATTATGTAGTTGAAGCAAATGATCAGCAGAATTTTTGAATAAATTCTTCTTATTCTTAGAATCCCCTTTATAGTCTTGGTATTTGGACTTGTTATGCCCAGAAGATAAATTCTGGGATTCTTGGAGATAACCTTCCCAAATCACAACATGTACATAGATATGTCATGAAAGCAACCTGTATTGTAACATTTGAAATGCCTGCCTTATTTTCAGACCAACAGTAGAAGTATAGAAGTGGCATGGGACCCAGAGACAGTCTTCTAATAGTCAGGTGACCAACAGATAGAAGCATAATTCACAGTAGTGCCCTCTGGTTGCCATCTCCTTAAATGCCATCTGCATTCCTCATGCAAGAGGAATGAGGACATTTAAATATTCATTGCTAATTGCTTGTCAAGGCTCCATACATTCAATGTGAGTGCCTGCTACTTGGACCACAATTTGGTGTGGATTGCTAAGCCAAAATATTGAGCTGGAGAATTATTTGAACTACAAATATACCGAAATTAGATCTGTAAGGAAATCAAATAATTTAAAAGCATGCAGTGCATGATTTGAATTCATGGAGAACATGCCATTACAAACAAAATTATTTTCAAGGAAAATATAATGCTTAATCTAAACCACAAGAGATATTAAACCACTTCCAAATTAACTGAGTGAGTTTAAGAACAGAAAAAGCATACAACAAAAGCTTTACACCTTTCTCTAGCACCCTCCATCACTGCTCTGAGGACAATGTGGTTCCAAAACAGTTTTAAGAAAAGCATCTGTTGGATTTCATAAAATGTGCTCATGTTTCTTTATAATTTTTCACCTTGCTTTCTGAGAAACACAAACATGAATTGAACAAGTGAACCACATACACTGCGGAACAGCTACTGAAAAAATAAATCTTCACAGGAAATAATCAACTGTTTAAGATAATTGTATTACAGGTAAAGGCCCAGGTAATGTTCCCACCAAGAGACAAAGGGTTTTGAAATTAATACAGTACATGCTTTATCTCTATACAATCTCTGACAATATTACTGTTGTACATACTAGATTAAAAATTTTCTTAATTTAGTGGCCTTGGAACTTCTATTCTCTATTTGTCAAATTCTATATATGATTTAGTAGAAAAAATATTTTTAATTGTAAATTATTATAAAACTAGAGGTTCAGTGCATAAAATTGGTGCACTGGCGGGGAAGTGGGGGCGCGGTTCCCTCAGCTTGGCCTGCGCCCTCTCGCAGTCCAGGGCCCCTCAGGGGATATAGCAGTGTGCCAAATAGCAGGTGGGCACTGCTCGCATTCATCCGGCCTGCTACGCCTGCCGCAGAGTCAGGAGAGGCTCCCGCCATGGCAGCTACACTCACCAGCTGTAAGCCCAGCTTCTGGCTCAGCAGTACTCCCCCTCTGGGAGCACACTGACCACCAGGGGGCAGCTCCTGCATTGAGCGTCTTCCCCTTGGTGGTCAGTGTGTGCCATAGTGACTGGTCATTCCAGTTGTTTGCTCCTAATGGTTGCTTAGGCTTTTATATATAGAAATTACACTTTGATTGGTTGAACGGCCGACTGATCAACCTGACACTTAGCATATTAGGCTTTTATTATATAGGATACAGTAGGGAAACTGGGAATAAAATAATTCTATCAACTTTAGTTCTATAGGGTTATCTAGTGCTAACACTGAAATACATTATCAACTTAAAAATGTAGAACCTGTCCCAATTTGTTTTGTGTGTATAGTTGGTATTTCAACTGTTTTATATGTTCTGGGTTTCTTTTGCTGCGAGTCTTCTGTTTATGTTCAGCTGAGCTCAGGAGCACCAAGGATACCAGCTTGACAGACTCTCATTATATAAGTGTAGTTGTTAAAGTACGAGATAGTTATGTAAAACACAACACCACCTTCCATCAACATGATAGGATAGTCCCCAGGCCCATGAAGACTACTGTACTATCTTTGGGAACGTACTGGGCCTGGATCACCTCTCAGGTTTTGATTTAACAGTGTATATGACAATTGTGCTACATATTTTCTTTTCTTCTTTTTTTTTTAAAGATTTTTTATTGATTTCAGAGAGGAAGGGAGAGGGAGAGAGACATAGAAACATCAATGATGAGAATCATTGATCAGCTGCCTCCTGCATGCATCCTACTGAGGATCAAACCTGCAACCTGGGCATGAACTCTGACCAGGAATTGAACCGTGACCTCCTGGTTCATAGGTCAATGCTCAACCACTGAGCCATACTGGTTGGGCTGCTACATATTTTCTAGAGAGTTTTCCATTCTGAAGTAAAGTCTTTCAAGAAGAGAAACCAAAATGAAGCTGATCAGAGTAGAAAAAAAGAAAGGTTAAGTGACTTTTAAGGTTCTGAGTTCAGCTGTGTGGATCTTGTACCATCTTACCAAGAGGCTAAAATTAGTAAATGATGAGTGAGTAGGAAAGTCACAACCAGTTTTTATAGTAAGTAACTTCTAATTATCTACCTCTCAAGCACATAGTGTATATAAAAAAATGGCTCAATTAGTTACCCGTAAGTGGAATTTATAATACTTCTCAAAAGGATGTTAGTGGGATAGAGTGGAAGTTAACATGGTAGGATCCACTTTTTGTGTGTGACCCTTTGCCCAGTCATTGACAGGTGACTGGAGGAATTGGAGAATGTGTGGAGTGCCTTTAATTCAAATACCTTACAACAGCATATAAGTCAAAATGGTAACATTGCCACATTTTAGAAACCCTCTCTGACAATAAATTCAGAATACCTTAAAAGAACTGAGGTAAGGAGGATATAATACAACCCAAGTGATTATATGTTAAATATATGGTACATACAAATATAGTGCTTACATGATAGTTCTTATGTAATTCCATATAAAAATTAATACTGTAGTAAAAGTTTATATATTTAGTTCTTATGTATAGAGATAGACATAAATCTACATGTGGCTAGAAGTCTAGATAATATACTGAACCACCAAAAAAATGAGATTGATTTAAGAATAGTTCTCAAAGTTTAAATTCAATCTATTTAGGCATGTAGGAGAAGGAAGTATCAGCCAAATGTTATAAAGCATACATGCTAATACATTGGGAAGATTCCTCTCATTTTACTTCTTCCAATCCTACACATCCCGGGCTGTCTCTTTCACAAGTGTCTACTATGTACTACCATGTCTCAAAACTCGACCACTTGAGATTCTGTTCCTAGGGTTAAATCGTTCCCATTCCAAAAGCCTCTGTTCAAGTGTGCATATATTACTGAAAATGGTAAAATTTCTAGTCTCAAAGCTCTTATAATCAAATCAGTTCTTTCTAAACTGAAGCAGCTGACAACAAATGAGGTAGGGAGGGAGTAAATAGGAAGATGCTGAGAATGGGAACCATCGAAGAAATTGAGTTTGGGGAAACGGAAAAAAATGTTGATGAACAGAGGTGACAATTTTTATCATATTCATTTTCTTAGTTCCAACAGGCTCCAATAAAACCACACTAACCAATAATTTGTACAAATAAGGAGCACTCCATGCCCCCACTTTAAGATCAGTGATCTGGAACACAGATCTAGTTATACTTTACTGCTATCTTACTACTATCCAAGCACTGATCTGAAACTGACAAGGTAGCTTCATTCTTTGTTATCTTTTTTCTATTATTTACATAACAAATATTAAAGAAAAACAAACACATATCCTATATAATAAAATCCTAATATGCAAATCAACCAAATGGTGGAATGACCAGTGGAATGACCAGTTGCTATGATGTGCACTGAGCTTCCCCCAGCCCATAGGCCCCAGGCCAGCCAAGGCAGATGCCAGCGGGGCCCCACCCCCCCCATCTACCCTCTGGTCACCCTGCAGAGGGAGGCGACTGGCGGCAGCTGCAGGGGGCAGGGCTGGCAAGCAGGTGGTGCCAGGCTGGCCAAGGCGGGTGCCAGTGGGGGCTCCCCAATCGCCCCGCCAGTCGCCCCACAGATCAGCCCTGATCCCCGGGCAGGGCAGGCCTAGGGACCCTACCCGTGCATGAGTTTTGTGCACTGGGCCTGTAGTAAGAAATACTTGCTAAAATTCTACACTGAACTAAGTAATTTCAGAGTAGAGGGTGCAAGTAGATTTATTACTAAAAAGTAGTAAAAATGAAATAGTCTTGAGGATTTATAAATTAAGACCAAAAAAGATGACCTGTATGCTTTCTCTCTTGAATGAAAATGAGCAATTGGGTAACAACTAGATTTCCTTTGGAAAGATGATTCTTATGTGGCCAATTAAATTTTATACAACTATGTAGGTTTACTAAGGTGGGAAACATTAGGTAGTTTGATTTTACTTGAAAAAGCTTATAATCCCATTTTGTATCTCATCACAGAAGAAAAGAATGTTTTAGACTATATAGTTTCTTGGGGTCAAATGCATAACTCTAGAAGTCAACACTCAAAGAACTATTATCAATGCGTTAATATTCACTTAGAAAATTTGGCAGCTGGTCTTGGGTTCTGTGGCTTATCCAATGACTTGCAGAATGGAAAACAGCACATGTATGGTTTGCATGTGACACCAGGCTATTATGGAAATCAACAAGGAGAGCCATTAAACATCTAAAGAAATGTGGTCAGTGAGTTGATTAGAAGTGTTCAGTGAAGATCTATATTTCTAAGTTAAGAATGTTTTGAATGGCAAAAGACCTCAGGGATTAATGGGAAGAGGACATATTTGTAAATATAGATAATAATCCATTTAGAAAATAATGGGTTTGGGGATCAAGAGCATCATGTCTTAACCAAATTGCCACATATATTAGCTGTATTGCTCTGGACAAATCAGTTCTCCTCCCTGCATCCCAGAATCCTATCTGTATAATAGGGTTTAAATATATGATAGATCTCATTAGCTTAAAAAAAAGAGAAATATATACTTTTAATATTAGATTAAAAAAAGTCAATGAGGGAAATTGAAAAGATAAAGATTCTTCCTAACATATAAGAATTAGAACAATTTCATATATTTCTAGGCCTGAATGTTTCTTATCAGAAATAAAGATTCTACAGCATAGAAAAAACAGCATTACAACATACCAGTTTTAAATCTGCTGATGTATTTTAGTTCTTTTTCTATTGCATACCTATCATTTATATGGACTACCTCCTACAAATTAAAAGGTTCCATCAGGAGTCTCAGAGAAAGCTGGTTTAAAATAAACTTTTATTGCCATGGTTAAGATCTTCTATTCTCTATGGCCAAGTATTGCACTAATGCACTAAAAAGGAGAATGCTGGTTTCAACTCTAACAATTCTTGACATTTCCCCCCCTCTTGCCCATCATCTACAACAATCTATGTATGTTTTTTCTTTTTTACAGACAGAGAAATGGAGGGTGAGAGGGAGAGAAATGAAACATTTGAAGAGAGAGAGAGAGAGAGAGAGAGAGAGAGAGAGAGAGAGACATCCATGTGAGAGAGAAACATTGATCGGTTGCCTCCCATAGGTGCCCCAGCTGCAGATCAAACCTGCAACCTAGGTATGTGCCCTGACCTGGAATCAAACCAGCAACCTTTTGATGTACCAGGAGATGCTCTAACCCACTGAACTGCCTGGCCAGGAATATTTTATTTTATTTTATTTTATTTTACATTTGATTCTCAGGCATGATGGTTTACAGCTTTCTAATGTAAACCTACTAGATATTTAAATTGAAAACTCCCATTTCGTTACGTCAACTTACACAGAAAACAACTAAAAATTCACTTTGTAAAGGCTCAAGTGCACATCCTTTATTAATATTTAAGATAAGTCAAAATAAAAACACACAAGCACACATACACAACTGTACTTTAGAAGAGGTAGATATTTCCTTAGCTACCTAAGCCTGAATTAAATGGTTCACTAGTAGATGGTTCCTCTATTACGCCTTGAAATTGGGATTCATACAATTGATGAGCTTTGCTCCCCACCAGACACACACACAATGGGAGAGATGGGCTGTGGATCAGCTATCATAATGGACATCCCTGAAATAAAGCTCACAAAGCTATAAAACTCATAAAAAGCACATGCATGAAATGACAGAACAGAGTGTGACTGTCAAATGTTGACTCAGTAACAGTTAAACCCCTTCTGGCTGCACTTTTTTATGGTCTCCTTCTATACTAATGATACCGGAGGAACAAAGAAACAAAAAAGGTTTTTAACCCTCCGTTTATGTGAATCTCACAGACCACCAAAGAAGATGAAAGATTATTTATAATGTCATAAGGGTTTATTAGTTGGAGACTTTTTCATTAGCTTAAGTAAAATACAAAGAAACAATGCATGTGTCCACCCCCTCAACCTCTCACTTTCATCCTTGCTTACTGAGATCCCCATTTTCTAAAAAATAATCATCTACCCACATAATCTAACAGCACAAATTAAAGTCTTCTTGTAAATTGTATATAAATTAGATACAAATACACACACACACACACACACACACACACACACACACACACTTCACTCCAACATCAACAATAATGCAACTTGAAGAAATCTTTCACTAATCTACTCTGGTCAAATGTTAATCTACCCATTAAGATATTCCCAGTCACTTTGCTATTCTGAAATCTTGTATTCCTTAGGAATATTTTTCCATTCATTTTCTCCATCAGAGGATCACAGGGAGATAGGGTTGGAAAGGTCTGTAAGTGTCCTCTGAGTCTAATCATCTATAAAATAAGCCTTCTCTAATCCTGATTCCCCCCCGCCTTGTAAATTCCACTAGATTCTCCTGGTGGAAATAGTATGAATTAGAAGCCATAATGTGATTCTTCCATCTAATTTTCTTTTATGAAATTTGATATCCAGCTTCATGAAATATTTCCTGAAGGGTAATTCTAGCTAAATTTCTTAGGACCTTGGTTTCATCAGGCAATCTGATACAACTAAAATATAATGGCAGATCAAGTTTTCTTAAGAAATATTATAAAGTTGAAGACAGAATGGTTTTGAAGGAAACATACAATTTCTATGAATTCAAGTCTTAATCCAGATGAATAACTTTCCATGATAGTAAGATGACTTGTGGATAAAATTGAATCCCTATTTATAATTTTTTAAATAATTGATTTTAAAGTGGGAGAAATATTAGAAAGTTGGTGACAACTAGTTCTAATTTCCATGAATGAAGAGAGAAATGTGAGGACTAGTGACAATGTATGTTCCAGAAAAGATAGAGCTGATTGCTTTAAGAATTAGGTAAGAGCACTTAAGACAATGTGATAACAAGAGGCTAATATGGATTCACTAAGAAAAACAATGTTATAGTGACCTCATTTTTTTCTTTTCTACAGGAATTGGAATGCACACCAGAGAAGCTCAATGGTCATAATGTGTGGGACTTAACTCAGCTTTGGATTATGTTCTTACCAAAATCCTGTTGTCATGATGGAGAAATTGCACAGGACCCTGATAAACAGAGTTGAATGGAGTAGGAAGAGGAGATCAACAATAGATATCTCTAAATATCTTAAGAACCTCTACATTTAAATCCAATCAAGACTTGTTATTTGTGGAAAAGGGAATTTGGCCACATGCAACTGAGTTGCAGAACCCTGACTAATGGTTGTATGTTACCCGGTGAAAGACAATGAAAAACTGAAGGAAGAGTTCTAGAATAGTCAGAATTGTCTCTCCATTGAATGAGCTGCCTCAGGATGTAAAACATTTTGCTTCCCTGGAGGTTCTCCAGTTCTGGCATATTAGAGGTACTGAAGAGGTAATTCAATGTCAGATTAAAGATCCTTTTCACTTTCTTACAAACCTGCAATTCTATGTCCTACTTGACTGGACTCCCTAAAACAAAAGCACAATATTTTGATAAATGTATAAAACCATATATATTTTCTCTATCCATAAATGATAATTTCCTCAAAAGTTAAGTCTCAAAACTTAAAGGCAGTCCACTTATAGTTGAGAATTCATAATCATTTCCTCAAATTCAAAAGAGTAAATTCAAATTATAAAAAACATGGTTATTGAAATATATTTTATGAAGAATTTTTCCAATAATAATCAGATTTATAGATTCAGGTACTTTATAAAATACATACTTATGGGCCCAAATTCAACATTATAATTTAGTGCTTAAACAAGGAAAACACTGCTATGGAGAAGAAGTCACTGAGGCATGGGTCTGTAATGCACAGAAAAGCCACTCAAGGCATCTGCAGAAAACAAATCACTCACAAAGAAAGTAGATAAGACTACCATCATGGTAAAATATTGGTTCTTGCTTATTTGTCATGATGGTGCTTAGGGTGTGTACATGTGGAAGAGGGAAGGGCAGGAGAGGAAAACAATATCTGAGTTTTTAAATGTCTGTATATGTGGCCAGCATTGAATCACAGTGTAAAAAATGACTTTGTTGTTATTTCAGATCAAGGCAGATATAGATACTGTGCACATCGAGCCCAAACAGAAGAGTTAATGGGAAAAAATCAGGAGCCAACAAAGACAAATAATAGAATTCACAAGCTACACTGGATGTCCAGTGGGTGGGAGGGCTGCACAGATGTAAACACAAAACCGGAATGTTGTCTGATAGTAACTGTTCTATAAACAATGGGTAAGTCAGTTACTGAGCTACAGAAAGCACAGAATCATTCTCTTTAATTTTTCCTCTTCATGGAATAAAAAAGATGAAACTGTCAGCATTCTTACAAAAGCAGCCTCAGTAGCCAGTAGTTAACTCAATTAAAGAAATGTAATTGGACTATTTTAAAGAGTCGTGGTTTGGTTCAGAAATGCTGGGTCTGACAAATAGAGGCAGGCACATCAAGGTGATAGTTCACTTTTCAATCATCCATGGTGGTTTCAGAGGAAGGGAGGGGGAAATGTAGGTTAGAATAGATATTTAAATCTCATTTCATTGAACGCACACATTTCATGTTTAATCAGAGCTGCTACAAGAAGCAAAATAAATAAGATTGGGGAAAAAAAGATTGACCATATTCTCTCTGTTTGCCCAGTTCATTCTCAGGTGAAGGGGCTGGTGCATGATGAGGAAAGGAAGGCCTAGAAAGGGAGCCAAAACAGGAAAAATAAAGAACTGGGGAAAAGATATACAAATTGTGGAGGTGGTGATGGCTTAAATGAGATTTTTTTGTGTGATAAAGACTCAAAAAGAACACAACACTAAATAATACACATGACCAATGCTGAGCACAAGCAAGCTAATCAAGGAGGCACAGGGTGACTGTGCTAAGCTGCTTTCTCCAGGATGGTCCCTTAGAAAGGAGACCGAGATTCTAGCCAGAGGACATGGGTTTAAAAACCCATCTACCATTTCAATTGTTGTCATCTTCTCAGATCTCAGGGTTTTTCTATTTTTAAAACAAAGATAAGCATACTGTTCCGCTTATATTGCAGTACATACAAGACTGAAATTTAATGTGACAGCACTCTGCAAACGGTAAGGTACAAAATAAATGTCCATAGCCATTACTCCTCCTAGGACTCAAAAGCAGGTCTTTCTCGTTTGGTCTTTGGGATGAAGACGGGAACAAGAGAGAAGGGAAGTGAAGACCATTCTTAAGAGACCACACTTAAAAAAGTTCCAGTCCAACAAAAAAGTGATTCTTATTTTACTTACGGAAAATTTAGAAGAATCAGAAATGTGGGGCATCGTATATGCAAATTTACAACCCTATGACCTTGGCATAGTTATTGTTTATTACTCTTCTACTCTGTCATCTATGTACCCTGGACGTACACTTTAAAAATATCATCTCTAGATTGGTCTCGGCATAGTGCTTTAAAATTCACTTCATATGGTGATTACCAGCGGGAAAGGGGGTGGTGGTGGGAGGGACAAGAGGGTAAAGGGGATAAATGGTGATGGAAGGTGGCTTGACTTGGGGTGGTGAACACACAATACAATATACAGATGATGTGTTAGAGAATTGTACACCTAAAACCTATATAATTTTATTAACCACTGTCACCTCAATACATTCAATACAAATTTAACAAGAAAGAATGCGACTGTAAGCATAGCTTCAGATCTTTAAATGAAGAGACAATTTCAATCATCAAGAGGCCCGTGGGTGTGTATCTGACAGACCAATTTGGCGTGCCCTGGGTATCTCATTTTATTGGACCATCCTGCACTAACCCCTCTACCAGAATGATGTAAAGAACACAAGACGCTCTGTTTGAAAACATGCACAGCTTTTCTAGGCTTGGAAATTAAACCATAAAAAGTTTACTGAAAAAAAAAAAACCTTTAAAAAGCTCCTTAAAAAACTCACACCATAATTGCTCCCCACCAAGCGTGGGCACTTGCTAGCTGCAAGTAGTGGCACTGTGACAAATGTAGCAAAGCTGAAAGCAGGCTATACTAAGAGGAAGAAAAAGTCTTCCACTGGCCATCTGTGAAAATAAGGCATGTGGCCATTAAATGCAGAGGCTGTAAATATACACAAACTCCATGAAGCAAATGGCAAAAAAGGACGAAACTTCAAGCTCAAACAAATCAAAATGTTTAATGCATAGTTACCACTGCTGGACGAAAACAGCTCTGATCTTTGCAGTCTGCACGCTCGGCATGGATTTCAATTAAATGCCCCCAAAAAGAAAAGAAAGAAATGAAAAGACACAGAAAAAAAACACACCCATCCGGAACAAAAGGCTATAGACAGCCTATACTCAATTTCTAGAAACAAACAGCCCCTTTAACTTGCACCAGCCTGTCAGGAATGTCGATTGGAATTATTGAAAGGCTGACATATAGAGTGATGGATGGATGATGACATAATACCTATTTGCCTTTTTGTCGTGGTCTTTGAAAACTGGCTGCTCTGTGCTGATAATATTCACCAAGGGGTTTTCCTCTCCCTTCCTGTCCCATAAGAAGTGTTCCCTAGCTAAGAAGCTCAGAATTAAGAAGGTTTTATGAATGAAAAAAACAAAAGAAAAGAAAACCTAAGGATCAAATGCCAACTTGCACACACAAAGCTGGTCTAGATTTTCTAATACTCAGTTGCCTAGAAAGCAGTTCCCCATCCATTTATATAAATTTGCAAAGTAGGGAGACTCCAATAATAAAAGGCAAGTGTTCAATACCAGATTGTGCGTACCTTTTAATTAAAGTCTCCAAATAAATAATTATATGTAAAGTAGAGATTAAAAAATATATATTCACTTTTATAAAGAGAAAATATCAATCAGTTTTGTTATTGTAATTGGTTCTTAGGCAAATTCTAGCCAGTGGGTTTGCAAGTTTAGGGACTTTTTTTTAACACACACACACACACACACACACACACACACACACACACACACCTAGTATAAGCTCCTGCTTGGCCACACTTCCAATGACATCTCATTTCCTCCTGAAGGATTTACCTAACATGGCTTTCTGCTCATGGAGTCTTTCTCTAACCACTGAAGTATCTAGTTTTAATTTAACTTTTCTAATGCATTTTAGCTAAAGGCAACATCTACAAAAGCCATCCATAAATCATGACTTAATTGTAGAATCTTCCACTGAATGCAGAGGCATGAGTCCTTTCATAATCACTTGTCCAAAGCAAGCAAAACCTGTAATTCACAATTCCTCACATGCCTCCTCCTTATCTAAGGGCAGGAGCATGTGTTAGGTAATGCTGAACCAGATCTACTGTGTCAGTTTCAGAAGCGTTAACACTGCTGGCCCCATCCATCAGATGGCCAGCGAAGCATCGGGAAAGCATGATGGATGCAAAATTATTACAGGGCTGCCATCCGATACACTCACTGCCATTTGTAACTAATGCTGGGACTGACACACTTTTTTTCATTATTAAACATCCACATTAAGTCAACATTGGTCACTGTCATTTCATGTTTGGCACTCTGTTAAAGGGAAAGAAAAGGAATGACAATGGCAGCAAAGAGGAGGTTGTGAAGAAGAGCTCTCTAATGTCAGAGTAATGAAAATCCACCTTTATTTACAAATCAGTATGGTATATCATCCGTGGTAAGGCTTCTTATGAATCTGACTGAGAAATGTAAAGAGAAACTGGTGTCATTATTGAGTAAATTATTATTTATAATATACATGTTATTCACCAAATTTTCCTCTTATTCTATGGAAATTTGCAAAGAATTGTCACTGAACCTCAGAAGGAAAAATAAGATATTTTTCCCACCTGTTGTTCTTTGCAGTTAAAAATGCATTCATAGCATGTGCAGGTGTTTAGATTCCAGGTACATTGTTGGCAATTAATATCTGGGGAATAAAATTCTCTGCCTTAAGAAATGTATGCACAGTATTTGCATGTTTATTTTTGTGATTGACATGTTTTATATCAGAAAACTAATACAGAAGTTGGCTTTAACATGTAGAGAACATGTGTGTGAACACACATTTATTGATTCAACCTTTCACCAAGCAATGTTTTCTTCTGGACATGCTTGTACGTTTTTATTAATTTTTAGAGAGGAAAGAAGAGAGGAGAGAGAGAAAGAGAGATCGGTCGCCTCTCATATGCACCCTGACTGGGAATCTACTTGACTTGGAATTGAACCCACAACTTGGGTATGTGCCCTGATAGGGAATTAAACCCTTGACCTTTTGGTGCACAGAACACTGGACAATGCTCAACCAACTGAACCACACTGGCCAGGGCAATTAATTTAATTCTTAATGAACCACAGACAAGTTATAAGGAAGGCTCTCAACATGTAATAGAAAAGCCAAGTTAGTTAGATGACAACAAATAGGAAACAATAAAAACAGAGCAGTTTTGAGAGTTTTAGTATCATTTTTTCTAATATAGCTGTGGCTCCCAATAGCCTTTTCCTACCCAATAGCTACTCTGGTTCCCTTTTTTTTATTTTTTATTTTTTGCTTTCCTGCCAATATAATCTTTGATCTTAAGATATCCCTTGATTTCAGGGAGGATAGTATCAGGTCTCTCTCAGTCCAAGAACATAATTCATGATCAATTTAATGCAATTTCTCTTCCTTTTGTCAGTAATCCTCTTAAAGATGTGTTTATGATCCAGCACTATCAAAGGAGATGTTTGTGGAAGTCAGCTTGAGAGGTAGAGAAACATCCCTATGAGAATAATGTAAAAACATCCCTGTGTGAATGAATACTGAAATTAGCAAAGAGGAAACAAATTCCCCTTCCTGTACTGCTTGCCTTCATTATAGCTGTAGGTGTGACCACATTTTGTGACTTTAAGGGAAAAACCAAGAGAACCACAAAGATTTCAACCCTGACATCACTGAGCTGATAAACTAATGTCACCAACCTTCTGCTATTTACTTCATTATATGATAAAACTTAATCTTGGTTGAAGCTACTATATTTAGATTTCCTGATACATGTATTGAAATACATGCATTTAACTACAGGATAGGTATCATCTTCCTAGGATAACACCATCGAAAGAAAAGGGCAGGGAAACTTCTGGTCTATTATTTATTTCAGTCCCGAGCAATGGGTCTCTATTACATTTAAATTGTTCTTCTATTAGGTATGGACACCTTCAAACACAAGGTCAGAACCTAAGTATGCAGTTGATTGTAGGATCAAAACTGCTATTTAGATGTTAAGGGAGCAAAGCAGGTGTTGTTGTTTTTTTTACAAAATAATTGTATGAAGGTATTCTTTCTGATCCTTCCTACCTGAGAAGTTTACTTATCCATCCATAAAAGTAATCTGTAACAGAGCTGTGTGGTAAAAAGATCACATTATTTGAATATACAATCAGGCTATAATTAACCAGAGATGACAATTATAAATAACACTGTGTCCCAGAGTTTCCAAGAAATCTGACATACACAGTTCTTGGGTATGTTGAAACACTTCCAAGAAAAGTTAAGAAATGAAAGCTCTTTTAGAAGTCTTCAATTACAATGTGTTTCAGTAAAAATTACTTTCATTATGTGTTTCAGTACATATTACTGAAAGACATTCATCCCTTTCTTCACACTTCTAATTGTTTTCACTGCCCAATTACAGCTCTTCCGAATAAAGACCTTCTAGTTGGGACAACCATATTGGTTATTTGAAATGTGAAGAAAACGTAATGTTTGTAAGGTTTGTGTGCTCAAGAAAACAGCTCTCCACTGCAGGATTCCAATTATCTGGATGTCAGGTGATGCTATCACCTTTTAGGCTGCTGGAAAGCACCAGGCTCAATTTCTTTCCCATTTCCTTTCTCCCAGCTCCTTTCTACCTTTTTCTCTCCTTTATTGTACCCACTCCTTCCATGTCTTTATTTTTTTAAAGAAAGAATTATTTTTATTTTAAATATATTTTATAAATTTTTAGAGAGAGAAGAAAAGGGAGAGAGAGAAACATTGATGTGAGAGCAATACAACAGTCAACTGCCACTGCCTCCAGCACATTCCCTACTGGTATCAAGCCAACAACTCAGGCTTGTGCCCTGACTGGGAATTGAACTGGCAACCTTTTGGTGCATGGGATGATGCTCAATCAGCTGAGCCACACCGGCCAGGGCAACCCACTTCTTACATTTAACATATCTTCTGGGTTTGAAAAATTGGGAGTATTGTTTTAAGGGAGAAAAAAAAATCCTCCTTATGGGATTCAATTTATATGAGAAGATAATAGTGCAAACTATAAAAAGAAGTTACCATATACCCTGTTTGTCTTTCATTAAGAACTCTGAAGCAGTCCAGCTAGTGTTGCTCAGTGGTTGAGCATCTACCTAGGAACAAGGAGGTCATAGTTTGATTCTCTTGGGGCACATGCCCGGGATGCAGGCTCAATGCCCAGTGGAAGCATGTAGGAGGCAGCTGATTGATGATTCTCTCTCATCATTGATGTTTCTATCTCTCTCCCGTTCCTTCCTCTCTGAAATCAACACATATATGTATATTTTAAAAAAATAACTCAGAAGCAAAATGTCAAGCCAATTACTAATCTACCTATGCTTTGGCATGGCTAAAGTTGGGTGATTATAAAAGGTAGGTACTAGGGAAATACCCACTATGTATAGTGATGTCACTTTATATGGAAGAATAGGCATGCACTTTGACAACTCAGGTATATAACTGATCTGATATGCTAAGCAATGTGGGGTCCTTATTTAATCCCATAGTTAGGCCTACTAACATAAATATGCTATGATTAACAGTCAAAATAATAATTTGGCAGAGGACATATTTTCTTATTAAATACTAGAGGCCCAGTGCACAAAAATTTGTGCACTGGCGAGGGGGTGCCCCTCAGCCCCACTTGTGCCCTCTCACAGTCTGGAACCCCTCGGGAGATAACGACCTGCTGGCTTAGGCCTGCTCCCGGGTGGCAGAGGGCAGGCCCAATCCCTAGGTGCAGCCCCTGATTGGGCTCAGAGCAGGGCCAATTGGGGATTTGGGGCGCTGCCCCCTGTCATGCACAGAGCAGGGCAGATCGGGAGGTTGTGATGCCACCCCCAGTCATGCTCAGGGTAGGGCCGATTGGGGGGTTGGGGCACCAGCCCCTGTCACACTCAAGGCAGGGTCGATGGGGAGGTTGCGGCGTCACCCCCTGTCACGCACAGAGCAGGGCCAATCAGGGGGTTGGGGCGCTGCCCCCTGTCACGCACAGAGCAGGGCCCATCAGGGGGGTTGGGGCACCATACCCTGTCACACACAGAGCAGGGCGGATAGGGGGTTTGGGCGCTGCCCCCTGTCATGCTGCTCCAGAGGCCAGGAGGCCTTGCAGCTCCGCTGATCCACTGATCCCGATGCTGGGAGGCCTTGTGGCTCTACTTGACACCCGGGCAGTGAGGCCTTGCTGCTCAGCTGATCCCGGTGCTAAGAGGCCTTGCTGCTCCGCTGATCCTGGTGCTGGGAGGCCTCGCGGCTCCACTTGACACAGGGGCAGTGAGGCCTCACTGCTCTGCTGATCCCGGTGCTGGGAGGCATATTACCCTTTTACTATATAGGATAGAGGCCTGGTGCACGGGTGGGGGCCGGCTGGTTTGCCCTGAAGGGTGTCCTGGATCAGGGTGGGGGTCCCGCTTGGGTGCCTGGCCAGCCTGCATGAGGGGATGATGGCTGTTTGCAGCTGTTCACACCCCCTTCAGGGTGGGGGTCCCCACTGGGGTGCCTGGCCAGTCTGGGTGAGGGGCTGAGGGCCGTTTTCATGCTGGCAGGTGACTGAAGCTCCCAACCTCTCCTTTTTTTCTTTTTTTCTTTTTAATTCTGGGATTTATTTAACTTCTATGGCTGTCACTGGAGCTGAGAGCTGGCTTTAGCTCTGAGGCCGGCTCCAGCTCTGAGACCTCGGCTGCTGAAAGCAGGTCTCTGGGTTTGTTTGGGTTCTATAATTGAAACACTGTTTTAACTCCAGCTCTGAGGCCCGGCTGGCTGAAAGCAGGTTTCTGGGGTTTGTTTAGGTTCTATATTTGCAACATTGTTTCTTAGACTGCAGCTCAGAGCCCAGGAGCAGCAGGCAGGGAACCTTGGCTTCCTCCTTCACTGGAGCAAGCAAACCTCCTGTTCGCTTCAGCTGCCTGGCTGCTGGCCGCCATCTTGGTTGGCAGTTAATTTGCATATCTCACTGATTAGCCAATGGGAAGGGTAGCGAAGTTATGGTTAATTACCATGTTTCTCTATTATTAGATAGGATTAGAGGCCTGATGCACGAAATTCGTCTCCTCTGCCCCAGCCCCTGCCTGCTGCAGTGGCTACCTCAGTCCTCGCAGCCTCAGCTTCATCTGGAAGGTCGACCAGAAGGATGTTTGGTCTAATTAGCATATTATGCTTTTATTATTATAGATAGCACCTCAAGTACACAGCCCCATCCTTAATAGATAATGGATGCTAATGTTGAATAATTACTAATTAAATATGTAAATTTGACATCATTTTAGTCCCATGAGTTGCACAGACGAATATCAATCATTGACATTGTGGAAGTGACACCCAAGCTAGTTCAACAAGAAAAGGCAACCACAGTAATACCTGTTTCTAAGAGAGGTTCAGTAACCTCAGTTCATTCTCAGGTGTCAAGGGTAACAAGGGATGAACTAGTTTGGGTCCTGCCGAAAGGTTTACCTATGCATTACAAGAGTTAGCCATATTATAAAACAGTGGAACTGCTTGCCTTCATGTTTTAAGAGTTTCACTTAAAACCCCATAAAAATATAAGACTTTAATTGAAGACATAACTCAACTGCATCGAAAGTGCATGGTGAAGAGATTTGGGAATGCTAACCTTCTTGAGAATGAAGACATATTAATTGGGCAGCAGATTTTGGCAAATATTACTTCAAAAATAGTCTTTAAAAAAGTCATTATAATTCTACAAAAGAGACAGAAAAATTAAAAGCAGTAGCTTTCCACAGAGGCAATCTAACTCCTACACCTCAAATAGGAGGTGCTAATCAGAGAAATAAAATAAAGTGTGATGGTGGAGGGGGAACAAGAAGTGGCAATGAGGACCCCTAACAATAGACGCTATGGAATAAAGTGAATGCAGATGGTTCCACTCCTGTTACTTAATCAAAAGGCTGAGCAGAGTCACTGGAGCCTGCATGAAGTCATGTGTTAGAACAACAGCCGATCTGTATTAGAGAAGATTAACTCGCAGTGTCATGGTGGAGGGCCCGGGATTATTCTATGTACTACCATTGCCTTACAAGCCGTCAGCACAATTATTGCCCTCCGATGAGAATGACTGATCTGTAACCAGAGCTAAACAGCATGCTGCTTAGGGGCCTAGGAGATTCATGAAGATAAATTTCCATACCATCAAAGTGCTCTTAATGGGCTCCCTGATCCAACCACAAGGCCTGTTTTGCAAGTATATAGAACTTGGGATGAAGCCTTCCTGTCCAAAAGGATTTGGTCGGTTGTCACTTGACAAGTCCCAGCCAGCACAGGGGAGGAGAGGGGGGAGATAGGTAGAGTTGTCTCTGCTTTGGAGGATTAGGAAAAAAAAGGGTACAGATGCTTGCTGAATGCAACCAACTGCTGTATCCACAGCTGAATTCAATGCACTTAACAAATAACGGCAATTTAGCTATGCTTGCGAGGAATAGCTCGAGTCACTTTGCATTAGCATCTGGCTGAGTGTTAAACTCATTTCTACATGGGGAGCAAAAAAAAAAAAAAAAGAATTTCTGTTCAAGCATCCTTTCAAGAATGTTTAAATATTTGAATATAAATTCCTTTATGCTTGCGACCCTCCCTTCCTTCTCGGAGCTGTCACTTCACTTTGCCTCCTCTCTGGCGCTTAGCTAGAGAAAGGTTGTCCCCTTCTTGCTGCACCAGCACCTTCTCACACTGTGAGATTGCAGGGGATGAGAGACTGACCCATGATCTGCTCTCCCCTCCAGAAACCGAACAGGCTTGAAAGAGTTTCTTCCACCTTTTGACCCATGTTTGGACCAGAAAAAAGGTACGGTTGTGACAGGGTCATGCATATATTTCCCTTCACTATGCAGATTGCTAGCTATTTAGAGTTTATACATCGAATTCCATATAAAACCTGGGAACCCAGGAACCTCTCCAGATTAGCAAACTGCTCATTCTGTACAGCCCTGTTTGACTCATGTTTCCCAGTTTATTGCTAAGTAGCTGATCATTTCCCCCCTTTTATCTATTGTGTCTATATAGCTAGAGGATTGTTTACAGGAGATTCAAAAACACTTTAAAATTTCATTTCAAAACATATCAAACATTACCACAAGAAGTAAACCACTTTGAGCTTTCTAGAACTTATAATATTTTTCTGAAAATAATATAATGTATTTTACACAAAACAAGTTTAAAATTGTCACATTTCAGAAAAATTCAGAAGTTTCAATGGGCTTAGGTAGAAGAATAATGTCCAAGTTTTAAAAATCACATTTTGTTTTATGATAAAGTCCAATTTGCCAGCTGTGCCATCCACCTAAAACTTGACAGTGTTTTGCATTAGAAACATATGACCAGCTCAGGATCCTAGATGCTTAGACTATGAGCATGGGCATCATCCAAGCTTATGCTGGTTAAAGAAGATCCAGCATTTTCAAATCCAGCTCATCCCCAAATACAAGTTAAGCATCTCTGGGAAGCAGAACTTTCACTAAGATTCAGCTATCTCAAGTGCCATTTCATTTCAATACAAATGGAGGGCAGAGAAAGATATTGTCAATAAGGTTTGAAGATGAAAACAAGAGAAATACAAGCCTGCCTATTTGGGGCTGGTTTTGATTCGGATGGACATGGAGATTTCTGTATTGACAAAGGAAAAAGGGAGGAGGACTATTACTCTGAGATGATGAGAAGATGCAAAGATAATAAAGAAGAAAAGCATTCCGGCGATTTAAGTGTTTTCGGAAAGCCAGGTACTTTAAGAACTAACCTTTTCTGTCCGGCAGTTATTGAGACCTAGACTGTTCACAACAGCCACCTTCCCATCAAGCGCCTGTTGTTCCCGCCGAAGCTGCTCCTTCATCTGCCGCGCTTCTTGGATTGCCTTGGTGACAGCGTCATGGTCATTTAAATAACCTGAAGATGCAACAGAGCAAAGACCATGTTTTGTACACATGCGTGGACACCTTAACCGCAACAATCACTTCTTTTTTGGGTAGTGGCTGGTGTCTGGCATATAAGAATTTCTGAGTGGGATTTGTCTAAATGAATGAATACGTCATACATGAACATATTGCCAAACATCTGTAATTGAAGCATAATACTAAGTGAAAGGTAGCTGTTTCCACACACTTGAAAAGAAGTTTGAAATATAGTTTTTACAGAAACTATTTTTAATTATCTGAATATTTTGTAGTGCAAAAATAAAACCTATCTTTGATTTCTTTTCATGTAAGATTTCTTTTAATGTTACCACAAAATGAAGATATTGATAATTATCACTATAATTACTGATACTCTCATAGCATTAAAAAGGCCAATTTAAAGTTTGGGCATAGCACTTCCAGGTTGTTACTTAAAGGAAAAATAAATCATTATTAACTGACAAAGAAGAACATTTTGGCCCTGAATCGGATTACAGTGAAATAAACCCCAGGTGGCAGTGGTTTGCTACGGATACATACTTGTAATAGTTAAGAGGCTAAATTTCAAGCACAGAATGTAACCAAGCACCTGTAATTGTTTGATTTTAAAAAAATGTGGCTACTGGTAAGAATAGTCACACAATTCATACTCTTAATAAGATGGTCAAATGACCAGCCTGTATCTGCAGCTCTACAATCCAGAGTTAGAAAAAGAGAAAAACAAAACAAACAAAAACACTGCCAAATATGTCTTTTAAAGAATAACAGGTGTAAGGAGCAAAACATTTCTTAACTTAATTTTAACACTGGTCATTTTTTTTATTTGATGCCCATTATTATGATAATCTGCATGATTTTAAGGTAGAGTACCAACGAGAAAGGATTTGTTTCACAAATATTGAAAGGCAAGCTAATATCTCATCTTTCGCTCTCCCTATCTTTTAACTAGGGCATAAAATGGCATAAACTAAATCTATAATATGATATTGCCCAGAAAAGGGACTTGTTTGTGACATGAGGCTAAATCTAACCAGATCCATTGGTGTATGGTGACAGATGGAGGGACTGTGAGACAGAAGGCAGGCACTAATCACACATAAAATGACCGGCTTGCCTCAACATGTTCCATGGATTCCAGCAAACTTTACACCCTAATCCATTTTTAGAACAAAAAACATCTGGGCCATAAATCCTCTAATCTGCCAAAACACGCTATTAAATCCCATGATTTGTTGAAAAACACTAAGATTAAAGAAAGGAAATATAAAATGGCTAGCTGCCGTGTTAGGAAAGTGTTAATAATACTATTTCTTTGTCTCAATTATGAATGTTCTGGTACTAAAGAGCCTTGTCTAATCATGTCAGATTACACATCCTCGTTGTATAGCGAGGCTCTTCTATCTGATCTGCTGATTGCCAAAACACATAGAATCCCACTTGCTGCCTAGACATTTCTATTGAAGAAGCTGATGTGAGATTAGGGCAGCACTGCCTCCCCCCACCCCTTACTGTGCACAGACCAGACCTTGTCCTCTGCTTTCCTTCAAGCAGAAAGATAAGTTCTAGGGCAGTCCATGCAAGAGGAAGCCTGGACCTACTATGCAGGGTGGGGCAAAAGTAGGTTTGCAGTTGTGAGTACGTGAAACAGCTTATTCTTATTTATTAATTATTGTCTTATTTTCCATATGAATAACTGACTGAAGGTCAGACCTACAAGGTTAATATTTACTATAAAAGATGGTTGCTTTAACATTATATTATGCTGACTTGGACAAGCTTCTTGATATATGATTCTTGAGGTATTCTGTTTATAAATACTACCACTCTAGAAAGCAATACAGCTCTGATATGGCAGTGATGGTCTTGGTATATGTTCTTTTAGTAACATCCTAAGTGGACCGCTTGATTTTCCTACCTTCTAACCCCTGTATATGTACAACCAGGCATCGCACATTTTTGTAGTGTATTTAGCTTCTCCAGAGCACATATATGTGTGAAATGGTTTGACACATGACACTGAATACAAGTATTAATTCTTTATGTTTTTTAGGTGCTGCCAATATAACATTGTGAAGGAAAAATAATTAATATAGATGCAAAATGAATGCAAATTGTTACAGGATAAATGACTGATGGACATATGCTCTGTCATGGCTAGTTCCAAGTTAAGGTATGTGTTCCTGTGCAGGTGGAAATAGAAGTTTACTTTCAAGTAAATGTTCTTGCTCTTAGAGACTCTTGAGTTTTGGTTAACATGCTATCTGGAATTCTAATATTTGTACCTCTTGTGTTAAATCATAAAAGCCATTTATATACCATAGACTGAATCTTAATGGGATTGTTTGGTGGTTCTTTACATTTTTTTCTAATCATAGTCACCAAATTCCCACCCTTGCTGACTCCCTCTCTTGGCAAATGGTCTGGCCTCTGATTTTGAAAAGACCAAAAAGACGGAATTTCACCTTCCTGCTCCTTACCCTACCCCGCCCACTGTTACCCCATGCAGCTTCAAATCTATCTCCATGTATGCCTCTTCTTGTGTCAGTAAAAAGGTGCCTCTGTTTTCATTCAAGGCTAATCCCTTGCACTCATGTTCTAGATTCCTACACCTCATCATCGGTTATTTTCTTTCACATTTGTCATCTGCTCTTCTCTCCCATCTCCACCATCTCAACTTGTAAGTACCTAAGGCTCTCTTCTAAAACAGGCACATAAAGTCTCTCCATCCTTGTTGTCCCCGTGTTCCAGCTCTGTCTCTCTACCTTCTAAGCCAAGCTTCTCAAAGATTCAAATTCTCCTGTCCCTTCCTCACTCTCCCATTCCTGTTACAATCTTGTTCCTGCTTGCTGTATTCTTTTAATTGCCAATCTAAGGGGCATTTTCCATTCTCTGCAGAATGACCGCACTCACCATCACCTCATTGAAATGCCTTCCTTCCTTGTCTCTCATCATAGCATGGGATCCCCTCTTCTCTCTGACTCCTCCATCTATATATCCTTTTCTGGGATCCTTTCTTCTCCTGCTCTTTAGATTGAGCTTCAAGGTTTCAACCCTCAGGAGAAGTGTGTGTTTTAGAGTTGGACAATGCTGAAGTAAAATCCTAGCTTTGCCACTTACTAGCTATATAAATTGCAAAAGTTATTTCACTTTTCTAAGTCTCAGTGGTCTCATTGGTCACAATGAAAATGTGAAGATTAGATGAGTTAATCTGTGTTTTTTTTTTAGTATCACAAGTGGTCCCTGACAGTTATTCTGTAACTGGCGGTTCATTTGCCAAATAGCGTTAGTGAAACAGAGAAGATTTGGGCATTGGGTTCAGATGGATCTGGGTTTCTAATTCTCAGAAAATGTGATATTTGACAAATTACAATAATCTCACTGAGTTTCCACTTCCCTCACCTGTAAAATAAATGTAACCTCAATGGAAGAATTACATAAAATAATACATGTGAAGGTGTATATAGCTCTTGATATCTGAGAAGACAGCAAAAAGCATTATTCCTTTTTTTTTCTTTCTGCTTTCATTTCCAAGATATGTGTACCTCAGCAGTCTTGTTATAGTCCAAGAGGAGGTGTCATTTCTTGTTGAGAGAGTGGTTCAGTTAAATAGAAGTCCCCCATCAGAGTCCAAAAAGGCCCAAAATGATGACCTGATACATCTTATTCTTCCTTCATTATATACTGAGGCAGCGATTGTATCTACAGGCAGGATTTGAAGATGGGCATGTGTCTAGGAGAGACTCAGTGAACCTCAATCTTGGGAGGGAAGTGAGAGGACAAAGGCCAGTATGGCTCCAGTTAGCATCCCAGATGAAATGTGGGAAGCACAGGTTAGGAATCATCACCAGAGTCGCCAGATTCTGTAATCTTATAAAATTTACCACAACTTGATGTTTTACATCTCAGTGTTGCTTCTTAACCACTAACATCAAAATTCTTAAAATTAAAAAAGACCCTTTTATATATTTTCAGAGGCAGAAAAAATGGGCAAATGGGCAAGTCCAATCTTAGCAAGGGTAAAATTAAACAGAAAAAGCGAGTAATGGCTACTCCACAATGAAAATAAACCAACATTGAAAGGTAGGAGGAAAAGCAGGAAGTACCAGTAGATTGTGTCTCTCAATAGGAAATGTCCCTGTCTCAGGCTAACCCCTGTATCTGTGAATATGACTTTATTTAGAAATACAGTCCTTAATAGACTCTATTGAAATGAGATCACCCTGATTTTAGGGTGGGCCTTAATCCAACGACTGGTGTCCTTATGAGAGAAAGGAAAGTTTGACATAAGGAGACACAGGGAAGAAGGTCATGTGACTATGGAGGCAAAGTTTGGATTTTGCATCTGAAAATCAAGGAACGCTAAGGACTGCCAGCAACCACTAGGAGCTAATCAAGAAGCATGAGACAGATTTCCCCTGACATTCCAGAAGGAACTAATCCCTACTGACACTTTGACTTTGGATTTCTAGCTTCCAATCAGTGATAGCATAAATTTGTTTCAAGCTACCCAGTTTGTGATTGGTTGCATCAGCCTTAGAATTCAATAGATCACATTTGGTCCTAAACATAATCCTAAGAGTCAAGGGGTGATTCCTAGTACTGTGAAATATCTACTGTCTGACTCAAATCGTTATTCCTAGTTACATACATCTGCCTCCTAAGGTTCTCTACTTGAATGTCCCATGAGTATCTGAAACTCAGCGTGTCTAGAACAGAATTCATCATCTCCCACTTCCTCAATCTGTTCTTTCTACACCCATAGCCCATGCCAGGTGCCATGCCGTCACCTGGGAGTCATCTAAGACACCTCCTTTACCCAAACATATCAAAGGCAACCACAACCGAGCCCTGACAGCTCTGTCTGCTCCTCGCTCTCTCATGTGCTTCTTCTCGATCCCCACATGCCCTACGTTTGCTGAAGCCACCTCATAGCTCACTTGGGCTAATGCCATAACCTCCTAACTGGTTTCCTTATCTTCAGGCTTATGCCCTTGAATCCATCTTCTACTCTGCTTGCAGATACAACATTCCAAAATATCCCAAAACAAGGAATTTGGATCATGTCACTTTACCTGATTAAAAAGCTCATCTCTTGGTACCCCAGTGATTAAGGGAGCATTATAAGATGATGATTTTGTGAAGCAAAATGACCCCATGTTCCAATAAATGTGGAAAATACTAATGAAAGTTAAAAAGGTTTCTTCAATGCACAAATTCTCAAAATCTTGAATATGTTCATGTGCATCGTGGATCTGCAAGAAGTAACAATAATATGCAGCCTTTCCCAAATATACTGAAACAGGAAACACTTTAATGCTCCCCACGAAACGTCATTCTAGGATAAACTCCAAACACTTTAAAATGGCCTAAACATCTCTTCATGATGTCAACTCTGCTTATCTTTCCCGGGTCATTTCTTGCTGGTCTCTCAGGAGTTCTGTGCTGCACGGAACTATTTCCTGTTCTAAGGACAGCCTTCCTCCTCCCGCCCACCTCTGTCGCCCAAGCTTGTCTTTTACTGAAATACTCTCTCTTCCTGGTGTGTTTGGGAATTTATTTAAATGTCACTCTTCTGTAAGGACTTTGCTGACATACCCCAGACATAGTCCTTGGCAGCAGTAGTACTTCCCATTTATCTGCTCCTTCAAAACCTTGTAAATGTTCTTACTGTGTCATTGTAGCTCATTTTCTAAATTTGTCTTTCACACCAGTCTCTGAACTCACTACTTGAGGGAATTTTTTTTTTCTTTTAGTCTTTTATTCCTTTGGCACATGGCAGACTGTTGAAGAAATAAATGCATATTTCTGAGTTGAAAGTTTCCAGTTTATAATTCCAAGTTCATTGATTTTTCTATGTCATCATATCAATGGAAGCCTGTACTATATATCATGGATTTATTAAAATTCATGAGCTTAATAAGTGCTATTAGGGCAATACAAATTCTTATTTAGTACATACTTATTTTACATTTGGTTGTTCAGCTATAAGTAAAAGTAAAGGCCCAGGTGTTTTAAATTATTTTCAATACATATTAATATTTTTTACGATTTTTGACATCATATCATCATCAAATTTTGGGCACCTTGTTATTTCTTCACATGTGAAATCTCTCAAGAATTAGTTGAATAATAAACATGAATGCAAATTGTAAATTGTAAAATGTTTTGTGAATGTTAATTGCCAGATGTTGAATGATACCCCTAACTTCCTGATAATCCAATGGTTACCTATGTAACTATTACACAATTCTTGTTCAGTAACTTACCCTCAGAAAAAGTTTTTCTCATAAAAAATGTAAATGTATTTGAGCTAATATTTTCCTTCATGGCATCATATTTTAAATGAGCAAGTTGCAGAAATAAAATACCAAATTAATGGACCTCAAAGTGTTTTCCTTCATCTTATTGAATCTGTGTGTGTACACACATTTGCTCAGGCAAAATTTTACTTATCCATCAGGAATGAAGAGTAAGAATAATATGTTTTAGTGTTTTAGAGATGATAGAACAAAGACCATGGCATCTAAGCTTCAGTCCAACTCTTTCACCTGCTTATCCTCCAGGCTTAGCAAAATGTATGGCATAGAGAAGATGTTCAATACCCATCTATTGGATGAATGAGTGAAAGGTTAAATAGATGCCTGATTAAAGCATGTAATACAGAGAGACTACCAATAGGCAATAACTACAACTAAAGCATCCCAACCTGGACTCTGATTTTAAGGCCTCAACCTCCACTGGATGTGAGTTGGCCAAGTTGCTAAGTTTCTGTGTATGTGTTTCCTTGAAACTAAACCAGAGGTAATAAACAGAGTCACAGAGCTATCTACACCATGAGAGCAACTTACTTAGAATCCCTAGTAAGCACTTAGCCGCTGTAGGCCTCTGTTCTTTATCTGTAAAATAAGTTTTGACTATTTGATATGGATATCTGCTCCATCTAGTTAAGGCTCTATACGTCTAAAATTAACTGCAGTGAGAAAATAGATTAAAAATGCTTTGAAAAAAGTTAAAAGTGTTCTATACATGTGCAACGTAAGTGAAAACGGCCAATGAGGGAAAGATAACATCTGGTCAAGAGCATCTAAAATTATCCATCAATCATCTGAACGTTCCCTGGCTTTTAAGGATTCTTTCTTTGGAGCTGCCTATCATTTGCTAACCATATTAAAAATGTCCTTATATAATATACTGTAATATTGGTCACCAACCTCAAAAACTCACTTTCTATATTTATGGCTGGTAGGTATATAACAATGAACCCATGTCATTAATGATACCTTTAGTTATCTTTTAGTTCACAGTTTTCCATGCTTTATTAATGGCATAACACATTAATTCTTCTTTCAGGAGTGACCTTTACAACACCATTAATGCTCACAGCTTTTATCCAACTACATTATTACTCATTATAGTTTCAGCTTTCAACATCTGCCATTTGTTGAAAAGAGAAAAGCAAATTGTAGTGCCCTCAACTCCTTGGAAAATATGAGGAATATGTGTGTGGTGAAGGGATGTTTCAGGGAACAAAATAAGAGAAGTTTTAGTAGTGGAGAAAGTCAGATGACAAATATCATTAAATATATTCTTGCCTTTCTAAAATATTTTCTTATACTTAATCTTTGGAATGCTAATGTATAAAATCCTCATCTAAAAATGCAAATGCATTAATTATTCCATTAGTTTAATATTCTAGTTCTAATGATATTACAAAAGTAACTCATATACCAACATTGTGATATCTACTAGGATAAGCCTTCATGTCTATTATGGAAATAAATCATTCTTGCCAAATAAAGTATTGTTTTTTACCAACTTAGGACATGAAAGCAAGTCTTTATCTTGGTGTCCATTAAGGATGTTGAGCAGAGTGACTGAGAGTTTGACCATAACAGAATGGTGCGTAATAATAAAAAGCACACATGCACCCAGCCTTTTTCAGACTTCTCAGAATTTAAGTTTTCATTGTTTCTCTTCTTATTGCTGCCCCACTGGCCCACACTGACTTTCTGTTGGCAAATAACCTGGAATCTTTGTGAAGATGGAAGCAATTGGAATACATCCCTTCAGCTTTCTTTCTATCCATCCCACAATTTCTTCACAACTTTACTTCTTCTTTCTTTATTTCCTTCAGTCTTAGAAAAAACAATGGACTTTTCTCCTTTCCAAAGTTAATCCTTTCTCCTTATCTCTTGTTGTTGCATCATCACTGATGCACTCTTTTATATCTATACATCTCTCCAATTCTTATTCCCTTTGAAAAATAATATGACTTTTCTATTCTAAAACCATCACTACTCAGTCTTCTCAAAATTACTTTTCAACATCAAGCTTACAAAGAGACTGGTCTATATATCAACTGCTCTTTTTTCCCCTCATATTCTTCAAATAGTTGTAATTAAAATTCTGCTATACCCTTGTACTAACCCTTCTCTGAGTCTACCTACCCATGAGCTCCAACTAAATCCTAATGTTTTTATTCTTCGTGTTCTTTAACTTTTCTGCCCCATTCAGTTTTAGCTCTGATCACTTTCTACTACATCCTCATTTTATATCTAGCCAAATCAATGTTTCTCAAAAGTGTACTATTTCGCTGGGGTTTTTTTGTTTTGTTTTTGTGTGGGGTTTTTTTTTTTTTTTACAGTCTAAATTTCTAGGGCTATAACTCTTCTTCAAGGCTCCATTTGAAATAGATTATCCCCAGCTTAGCATCCCTTGATCCTTCCCAAATAGAATTCAACACTCTCCTCTTTATGACCAAAGGATTGTAACTGTGCTCTGGAATATTACTTACTATGGCTGACTTGTGCTGTAGGATGATTCCCCCTGCCCCCAAATAAACCCTGAGCTCCTTGAGGATTGGTCTGTGCTAGCCTCCTCATAACTATATACAAATGACAAACATTTTAATAAATGCGTGATTAGTTAAGTGCTGTCTAATTTATGTTACTAAAATAAAAACTATTAAAAATTTTAAAAGCTTATAGAAGCATTTCTTTTTAAAAAATTAAATCTTTATTGTTGAAAGTATTACATATGAGAAACATTTTCTAGTGTTTAGCTACTCTACTGAAATGACAATTTTGGAGAAATGAAGCTATCAACTTTTTATAATACTTTTAATATATTCAGGTAAATTTCAAGTGTGGAACTAAACAAACTTCACATCCTGATGGTTGACTGCTAAACCAGGCAGAAGGTAATTCATTATTATGTATACTCTGTACACATCAAAAAATATAAAAATAAATTTCAGTGATGGAAAAGGCAAGTCACCAGACAATAGCATTCTGGAACCACTGCTCTCTGTGATTAGACATTAGGCCTCTTTTATATAAACTTAGGAACATCAGTTATAGCAGCAAACATAAGCAGTTCAATTTGATTTTCAGGGGGAAATTATAACTTGGAGTTCAGTTACAAATTCCAATTGCACGTTAAAACAGACCTATGAGGCTCATCAAATTGGAACTCTCGTATGGAACTAAAGCCATGCACAGGGTATGTGTGATTTGCCATTAAAAGATGATTTAATTCAATTGCCACAAACAGAAAATCAGCAAGAACAAAAGAAACAGAACTTACCTATTGTGCTAACTCTGGCTGAAGGACTAGCTAATGCTGCTGGGACAGAGGCTTTGAGGGGGCCCGCCCCACTGCTTATTCTCAGAGCTGGCATATGGGGAGAGGTGGGTGATGTGGGTGATTTGCCATCAGAGGTCTTGGGTTTAGCTGATAGGTTCAGTGGCTGTGCCACTTCATCCTGCAATGATCATTAGAACATGAGTTGTGATAAGGAAAAGCTGATTACAAACGCCTAGAAAAACACAGGTAGAGTGCCTGTCCTTTCCCATCAAGTTACTCTACCAGTCAGTGATCTTAGCATTCAACCTGAACATCACAAATGTTTGGTCAACTGTCAAAAACGTCACTGTGAACTACATATTATGAAACACCTTTTGTATTAGATAAAGGATAAGTACACTCAACTATCCAGAAAGCACATAACTGATGTCACCTGTAAGAAATATTCTGAAAGAGCTATTATTTGTACTATTCATTTTTATTGAGAGACAATACATTGTTCATATAAAATTATGATGTAGATAGCTTTTATCCAACCTCCAGAGAACAGGGTTTGAGTCCCAAGCATCTTTGTAGCCTGGTGCTTAGGTAGAGTTCCTGGAACATCCATGATGGAGGAGTGAAATGGTGTGTAGCTCTGATCAGAACTGCTCCCCAAATTAAATACAAAAAAGAAAAACATAACTTTCTAACTGTTAGAAAATAACCCCTTTTCTTAAGTTTCCTAGGAGCACTTTTTGGTTTAATAAAAAATTGAAACAATATAATTAGCATTTTATTAATATGTACTATTTGTGTGCAACAATGTTCTAAACATTTAACATTACATTTTTTAAAATCCAAATTTGTTTTATATATTTTCCTTACAGTGCACTACATGGTGGTATAAAGATTTGTATGTAGTCAGTTCAGCAGGTATCGTGATTTTCAATTGTTCTATGCTTGCACAGGTCAAGTTTGCATAGTTCACATTTTATATTATAACTATCCATATTAGCCCTTATGAGTACAATTATCACTTAAATTTTTATTGCAATATATAAGAATCAGACACGACATTGCTTTTTTCATTACAAACAAAAAGTTATTACTTTTCTATGCTCTAAAATTAAAATATTACATAATTTGCTTGTATTTTATTGTTTAAATTATATCCAGTTTTACATAAGTATTATTTTAGAATAAAAATATAGCTTCCTCCCGGGCCAGGTGGCTCTGTTGGTTGGAGCATTGTCCCGTACATCAAAAATGTTGCAGGTTCCATCCTCAGTTAGGGTGCATATGGGAGGCAATCAATCAATGTTTCTCTCACATCAATTTCTCTCTCTCTCTCTCTCTCTCTCTCTCTCTCTCAAAAAAAAAAAAATACATATCATTGGGTGAGGATTTAAAAAATATATACAGCCCTAACCGGTTTGGCTCAGTGGATGGAGCGTTGGCCTGCGGACTGAGGGGTCCCGGGTTCGATTCCGGTCAAGGGCATGTACCTTGGTGGCTGGCACATCCCTAGTAGGAGGTGTGTAGGAGGCAGCTGATTGGTGTTTCTCTCCCATTGATGTTTCTAACTCTCCATCCCTCTCCCTTCCTCTCTGTAAAAAATCAATAAAATATATTTAAATATATATATATAGTTTCCACTTAGCTACTGTTTAATCTTCATGAGTTAGGTACATAAAATATCTACCAGTAGTAGCAGGATAACTTGTCAAAATTGGAACAGTTTGAATCAAATGGTGTGACATTGAAACCTGTTAATAAACATGTTAATTAATGCATACAAAATTTTATGTATATATTTACTAAAAAACACTGGAACAAGGCACTTTATAAAAATGGTAAAATGGTGTAATATAACACCTATTTCTAATTTATATTTTAAAGTGGTTTATTGCTAGATTTTATTGTTAGCTGTACTTACGAAACCTATGAACAGGCTAGGGAAAATGGCTAACTTTTTTTTTTTCAATTCTATTTTCTGTTTCAGAGAAAAGAACAGTTACCTGAAAATCCATGAGATAATTCAATGGCAATATGGGGTCATGTTAGATGCATAAGTAGTTAATTACCATTATACCAAATTTTTATGGATTCATAGAATTTTGTAAAAAAGTGAAGTAAGATAATTCCATGACTGGCTTAATATATTTTTGAAAAGTTTACTTTAGCTTTTTTAAAAGTACTGGGGCAAAGTCATCCCTCCATTTTTCAATTTGAACATTTAGTTGGGCTGGTCAGCCAAAATCCATATATATGATGCTATGGTTGGCAGAAACCCAGGGGTACTGTTTCCCCTTTTTTACTCTCCTCCAGTATGAATGACTGTGTCTCAAAATGTGGTCTGTGGACTAGCACCACCAGCACCACCTGGGAACTTGTTAGAAAGGCAAATTCTTTATCCTTAGAAACTTCGGAGGTGGGTTCCAGCAGTCTGTGTTTTAACAAGCATTCCCAGGTGATTCTGATGCACACTAATGTTTGAGTGACATTGCCTTATATAACATACACGGAGATTATTAAAATATATGCGTATTGGCTTCAAACCCCTTTAAGAAACTTCCTCAGTATAAGGAGGTAACATTAAAAATGATGTAATAGTAGCTCAATCCTTAATTTTTTTTATCAGAACATAGCATTACATGCTAATAATAATAAATAAAAATATGCATGTGCATAATAAAATAAATGCTACTGAGATTCGGTGAGACAATAAGGACTAGAATCCACATTTTCTCCCTGAAATTCCGCCAAAATATCCTGTCAGAAGGGAGCTTCATTGACTGTTTGCTATGCAGCTGTAAATAGTCGAGGCACTTTTCCCCCATCAAACGTCGCACCTGCTCACTACCTTCTGTGTGAAACCACTAGCTTTTGTCATGACAGCCTGAAAACTTCCTATGACAGCATCACAACTCTTGCAGAAGTTTTGAGGGGATGCTTAGAGAAACTGAAGGTGGCTGTTCCACTTGACTGTGCAGAAAGAATAGAGAGGAGCGAATATGTTCGCAGAGTTGCTACAGAGATTTACCAGCTCAGAGGAAGTGGTGAGTATGTGTAGAGAGATGACGGTGGTGTCCCTGAAGATGATGCAGTTGTGGTGCTGATGGGGTGAAAGGTCACTGGCTGTGCTTTTAGCACTAAGAACTATTACATGAGCATACTGAAAAAGGACTACCCAAAGCAATGATCAGAGCAAGAGATCCACTGGAGTTCTTAATATTCTCCTCCATTCGAGGCAGCATGATGTCTGAAATCCAAAAAGTGCAAAGCCCTAAGGACATAATAGAGGTTGACAGGTCCAAAGTTGACAGAAATGTCATTCATAATTGACCTTTCATTCTCTTTCTTTGTGTGACCAGGCTAATGGTATATTAATAAGAACCCATATGCTTGATCCTTATACTGGTAGTTATAAAAATAATTTTGACCCATTATATAATATTTCACAATTTGATTCTTGTAATAATTTATAACAGAGCTACTATAGCAAATACCTATTATTTATGAAGAATGCAGCAGTTTAATTTTCTATTAATTATTTTTTAAAAATATTTTTATTGATTTCAGAGAGGAAGGGAGAGGAAGAGAGAGATAGAAACATCAATGATGAGAGAGAATGATTGACCGGCTGCCTCCTGCATGTCCCCTACTGGGGACCCAGCCAGCAACCCCAGGCATGTGCCCTTGACCAGAATTGAACCTGGGACCTTCAGTCCGCAGACTGATGCCCTATCCACTGAGACAAACTGGCTAGGGCTCTCTTAATTATTTTTTACTTGACTAGATAAAAATTAAAACACCCTAACTATGAAATGGAAGTGGACTATTCATTTATGGGATGTAGCCTCCTAATTATGAATATGCACAATAAGTGCCAAATGTAAGGCTTTTTCTACTTTGTTTATTATTTGCAATATCTCATTTAGGAGAAATTTTAAAGCTTAGCATGATTAGCCTATAGTTTTAAATATAAAATGTACATTTAAAAATTAAGATATATAATCCTATATAATGAAAGGCTAATATGCAAATAGACCCAACGGCAGAACATCCAGAACAACCGAACCAAACAACTGGTCACTATGATGTGTGCTGACCACCAGAGGGCGTGTATGGAACATGGCAGGTGTCAGCCATGAAGTGGAATAGTGGAGCAGGTGAGTGGGGGCACCAGGCCAAGGCGGGGCACCGGTCGCTATCATCGGGGCAAGCCTCTTGTGGTTACTGAAAATTCTTTGCTCCCACGTGCTGAGGTCCCACCTGGCAATCACATGTGCAGCTAGCATCGACCCCACTCTCACCTGCCACCAGCGCTGGATCCGCCACTAGCACCCACTACCAGTGCTGGCCCCACTCACACCCGCAGCCAGTGCTGCAGCTGCCACTCGCATCTGCTGCTGGTGCCCGATGCCAGTCCCAATCACTTGGTGCCATCAGCAGATGCAAGTGGTGGCTGCTGGCTCTGATCACCCCTGAGGGCTTCTCCACCTCCCCCTGCTCCTGAGGGGCTATCGGGGCAGCAGCCGCCACTCGCACCCACTGCTGGCACCAGCCTCAATGGCTCTGCACTGTCAGTGGGTGTGAGCGGGGGCAGCAGGAGTGGGTGGGGCTGCTGGCATACAGGGGACAGGAGGTCGCAGCAGGAGGGGCTGCGGGGGTGTGGAGGATGGGCAGAGACCTGCCCCTGTGCCTACCAGCCTCATGGCCCACAGTTACGTTCAAGGTGCACAAATTCGTGCACTGGGTCCTAGTTTACATATAAATAAACATAAGTAATTTTCAAGGTCAAGAAAGCATTGGGAAAAAAAAGCATTTCTATCAAGTTCAGCATCAAGCAGTGAAGAAAACAATTTTCTGTTAATTACTGGTCCAATTGTTAAATTACATTGTCAGTTAAAACGTTATTTAAAAAATATGTATTTTTATTTATTTCAGAGAAGAAGGGAGAGGGAGAGATAGAAACATCAATGATGAGAGGGACTCATTGACTGTCTGACTCCTGCATGCCTCCTACTTGGGGATCAAGCCTGCAACCTGGGCATGTGCCCTTAACCAGAATCAAACCCAGGCCCTTGAGTCTGCAGGCCAACACTCTATCTACTGAGCCAACCCAGCCAGTTCAAATTTTTGAAAATAGCATATATCATACGCATTTCCTTTATATACCAATTGATAGATAAAAATAATCTTATGTGTCTGCTGAATAGCTCCAAATTTGTATGTGATAAATATAGGGCAAACATGTGTAAGTTAAGGTAAGCACTAATAGAAGGCTATTATGTACATTCATAGAATTATATTTATTTCAAGTCAATCATTTATTTAATTTTCAATACTATGAAGTAATTAATAAACCAAGAAAGGAAACTATGGTTCAGAAAGTTTTAATGAATCTTGGTTTGTGGACTCAACATACAATATTCTTCATTTACATGACAAATGAAAATTACATTTAAAAAGATGTTAATGGAATATAATTTCTGAAATTCAGGCTTAGCCATATTAATACAACCACATAATAAGCCATATAATGGTTAATAAACATGCAATAATAAAATAAATACTCACATTTGCTACTTTATACATTCGTTTAAAAGTTGAGGCACACATCATTGACTTACTTTGGTGACTTTTTTATGTGCATCTGTTTCTCACACTATATAGCACAGAACATTTTCTTCCTTTATACTAAAGAGTTAACTTAGACAATTTTTTGAGAGAACATATCAAGGGTTTGTGTACAATATGCCAGAAATATAGTAATTCATATAATAATGTATAAGAGAATGCTATTTTGTATATCCACATAGAAGTTTTAGGAACCTATTCATGCTATAGCTTCTTCCAATAAAGTCTTTGCTAATCTTAGTTGTCTGGGATAGAATGCAAAGCACGTACAACCCAAACAAACATAATAGTTCAGGCATGTTCCATTTACTTAGAGCTTCTATAATTTGTCTGAATAAAAACACATCACTTAATATCAGCTTGTGGTCACAATATAAAAATATCATGGAGTTCCTAATTAAATTGTATCCCAGCCAATGAAAATTCCCACACATATAAATAATAAATTAGATAAGGAAATAAGTTTGACACAAATATAGAGCCTTACATGCACTGGAGAAATACCAACTGTCATCATGGATGCAGGGGTTATTCTATGTAAAATATAAAGTTAAATATATTTCATTTAGATGGTTTTCAAGTAATAAGTTTATTCTATAAAAAATGTGTTACTCTAATATAACTGTATAATATTCATCATGTTATAATGCACAAAGACCAAACACATTCTGATGTTTGATTTCTATAAGAAATCAAATAATTATATAATAAAACTCATTCTCCGGAATCCTGGAGGGTTATTTCTCTCTTATTACTCCTTAGCCTTCATTCACTTCTTGCGAAGGAATTTTAATAGGGATGTCAGTATCCTAAAGAAGTCTACTTCTTTCTTTCTATTTTCATCCTTTTTGTTCACAGCATGGAAATATGCTCACATGTGGATCTTGGACCACAAGATGGACCACTAAGAATGTGCAAATGATTGTGCCCTACAGAAAAAGCATTAATCTCTTATTGATTCATTCTCTAATTGATTCATTCTCTAATTCATTCTCTAGTATCTAATTGATAATCTAGTTTATGGCATATCACAGTTGTCTCAAAATTCTACTTCTTTAAATATTTACATAAATGACTCATTGAAAATGAAACACTTATTTGGTAGTTAACAAATGTATAGCACTCTAACGGCAATAGACAAGACCATGTACATTTATTCAAGCATCCATCTATCCATTCATTATTTATTGAATAAAATTTCAACTATTTATTAATGACTGTTATATGTCAGGCATTAGAAAAATGCAAATAACCTAACATCTAGGCACGTGGCTTTGAGGCTTTTGTTTTGTGTGGTCAGTAATAAAGGAGCAAAAAAAAAAAAAAATGCATTTCCTTTCTATTTGAGACCTAGGTGTAAACATATGTAGAATTGCATCTTATTTAAACTGAATTCTTTGAGGACAGGCTGTCTATGCATTTAATATATTGTTTCATTTATAAATATGCTTTGATTCTTTAATAGCCATATGGCAATTGAAATATATATATATACACTAGAGGCCTGGTGCACGAAATTTGTGCACTGGAGCTGGGGGGCCCTCAGTGTGGCCTGTGCCCTCTCACAGTCTGGGAGCTCTGGGGGGATGTCCGACTGACAGCTTAGTGGGCCTAAGCTGTCAGTCGGACATCCTTAGCATTGCCACAGAGGCAGGAGAGGCTCCCACCACTGCTGCTGTGCTCGCCAGCTATGAGCCTGGCTTCTGGCTGAGCGGCTCTCCCCCTGTGGGAGCACACTGACCAGCAGAGGGCAGCTCCTGCGTTGAGTGTCTGCCCCCTGGTGGTCAGCGCACAGCATAGTGACCAGTCATTCCACCATTCAGTCACTTACATATTAACCTTTCATTATATAGGATACGCTGTAAATGAGGCCACTTTGAACCATAAGAAATGCAAAAAATTCAGTGTTAACTCATTCTGGAATTGTCCCCACTTAAAATCAAATTGCCCCCCCGGCCGCCGTGGGGCATGTGCTGCACCTTGGGAACCACTGTGCTTGACACTTTTCCTCTCTGAGCTTCATTTCTGCATATGCATATACCATGGGAATTGTAATCTCTTCTCCGCCTACCTCACTGGGTTGTCATGAGGAGGTTCTGAGCTAATAAACCTAGAAATGTTTCATCAAGTAAGTGATGGCTAAACGGGAAGGGATTGTTATTTTTAAGCCCACGGGTACCCTCGCAGGTAGCAGGTGCTGATTAGGGGAGGAGGGCATGATTGTTTCCTGGGACTGTAGCTATGGAAGCTTTGCAGATGGTTCCACAGGCCTCAGAGGGGTGGGCTCTGGCCAGCAGCCCTGTAGCGGTGGTCATCCCTGGAGACGCTGGCTAGGGGGAGTGGGGAGTGCTAGGGGGACACTAGAGGGGTGGCAAGGCTGAAAGGGGAGTAACTGTCAAACCTCCCCACTTGACACCATTCTTAAAATTGTACATGACCTTTTGGCAGCTGTGTGTGCTCAGGGCGGGGCTCCAATCTCCTGGAGCAAGGCAGGGGCTGGGCCAGGGTGGAGCTAGGCGGGCTAGGAGGGCCAGTTTAGCTGCACCCCCAGTAAGGTTCAGTGCACTTCTGCTACGGAGAAGGTGCCACTGCTGTCAGGGAGGGGGTATTGGGGGGGATGAGTCTGACCCTGATGGGCCTCTTAGGCCTGCCTTCACCGGGTCTGGAGTTGTAGGGAGGAGAGGCGTGCCTGGCCCCAGCGGAGGGGGCCCAGCAGCGGCAGGCCACCGGTGCCTCGGGGCCCTGAAGGGTTGTCGCAGGCGTGCTATTGTTGTGGGCGCCCCTGGCTGGGTGGCAGGGGAAGAGATTGGGAGTCGGAGATACGGGCTGCAGCTAACTCCAAGGCTGGGTCTTCTCCTTGTCTGGTCAGCCTCCGGGTACCCCGGGGGTGTGGGGGCTGCGGTAGGGTGTCCGTGCAGGGGGATTGGAAGACCTCCCCATGGCCGCTTCCTTTTTTTTGCAATCCAGGCTCCTGTCAAGCACTCTCCTCAGACCCCCGGGAACTTGGCTCCAGCTGCCCTGCTCCTCCATGGCTCCCTGCAGCCCCTGCCTCACTCGGCTCTCCCAGCTGCCCTCCTGTCAGGAGGCTGCCAGGATGCCCTGCTGTGGGGCCACCGGGGAGTATGCGCTAAGCCTTAGCTAAGCCCCCGGCCTGCCAGGGTCCCAGACTTCAAGAGGGCATAGGCCAGGCTGAGGGACTCCCCTCCCCCGAGTGCACAAATTTTTGTGCACCAGGCCTCTAGTTTATCATAAACAGTCACATGAAGTAAGTAGCAAGACTAACATATGGGCAAGAGTAAAAGCATTCATGAAACATGTTGCAAAATTAATTATGCTGTGATATTATCCTCTCTAATGAAATAATCGTATTAAATTAAGTAGGGAAAGTCACATGACAAGCTGAATTGCATCCTGTGTACTAATGCCGCCCCTCTCCTCCCTTGCTTCTGGTCACATTCATCTTTCCGCTTCCTTCTGCTATTCCTGTTGCTCACTGTGGGCACCCTCTCTCACCTTTCCCACCCAAATGAGACATTTCTTTCCACAGTTCAGTCGAGGCTTACTAAAGCGGAAAACAAAGCACAACAGAAATATAATGAGGATCTTCAAAAAGTTTTCCTGATCTTTCCTTCATGCAGAACTTAGATGAGAAAAGGTTTACATTTATGTGCAAGAGTCAATTAAAGAAATATAATATAAAAATCATTTAACGATCGTATTTATTATTTTTTAACCCCTGAAGAATTAGAAATCCTGCTCATGTGGTCACCCCACCTTCATACTTAATGAGTAGGTTCCTGTTACCTAAAAAATCAAGTCTATCACCTTACAGAGCAGAGTCCTGCAGGCCCTTCCATGAACACAAGCTTGCTTTCAGACTTAGAGCCTGCAAGATGCCTTGCCAAGCAGACAGAGAGAACTCCAGGAGTTCTTTGACAGGTAAGCTTTTGTGGTGTTAATGCTCTCATGAGACTGGATTGCCATTTAAATGCAAGCCTTCCATTATTTAGCTGAGGTTGATACGCCCTAGCTTCACTTTTGGCTTCCTCATTTTGCCATTTGATACTTTTGCTTAATACACACCTACTTCTTTTAAAAATGGATCCCAGTAGTGTACTTGGGGGTCATTTGCTTCATTACTTTTACATTTAAATTGTTGGCCCATTTAATTTAAATGAATTCAAATAGTATTCATCATTTAATTTGTTGTATAAAATACCTCCTTGTTCCTTCTCTGTTAATACTTTAATAGAGTATTTTCTTTGTTTTCTGACTTGGTTGATTTAATGCCCCCAAACTGTAAATTATATCTACATTTACACACATATATGTTTAAAAACAAAGAGTGGAAAAAATAAAAAGCCCAGCTTCTGGGATATCATAATATTTCACATTCACTTTTTAATTTAAAAATTGCTTTAAGCTTGTCTGGTATAGCTCAGGAGCCAAGAGGCCATCAGTTTGATTCCTGCTCAGGGCACATGCCTGGGTTGCAGGCTCAATCCCCAGTACGGGGCATGCAAGAGGCAGCTCATTGATAATGTTTCTCTCATTGATGTTTCTATCTCTTTATCCCTCTCCCTTCCTTTTCTCTAAAAACACACACACACACACACACTCAAGGCCCAGTGCACAAAAATTTGTGCACCCGGGGGGGGGGGGTCCCTCAGCCCGGTCTGTGCCCTCTTGCAGTCTGGGACCCATCGGGGGATGACCACCTGCTGGCTTAGGCTTGCTCCCCGGGGGATTGGGCCTAAGCTGGCAATCAGACATCCCTCTGGCAGCCCGGCAGCCCTCGGGGGATGTCCATTTGCCAGCGGGGAGCAGACCTAAGCTGCAGTCGGACATCCTTAGTGCTGCTGAGGAGGCAGGAGAGGCTCCCACCAGCACCGCTGTACTGGCAGCCATCAGCCTGGCTTGTGGCTGAGCAGAGCTCCCCCATGTGGGTGCGCACTGACCACCAGAGGGCAGCTCCTGCATTGAGCGTCTGCCCCCTGGTGGTCAGTGTGTGTCATAGTGACCAGTCATTCCCAGTCTTTCTGCTGTTAGGGTCAGTTTTCATATTACCCTTTTACTATATAGGATAGAGGCCTGGTGCACAGGTGGGGGCTGGCTGGTTTGCCCTGAAGGGTGTCCCGGATCAGGGTGGGGGTCCTGCTTGGTGCCTGGCCAGGCTGGGTGAGGGGCTGATGGCTGTTTGCAGCTGGTCACACCTCTTTCAGGGTGGGGGTCCCCACTGGGGTGCCTGGCCAGCCTGGATGAGGGGCTGAGGGCCGTTTTTTTCAGGCTGGCCTATGACTGAAGCTACCAGCCTCTCCTTTTTTTCTTTTTCTTATTTTTTATTCTGGGATTTATTTACCTTCTATAATTGAAACTTTGTTGCCATATGCTAGCTCCAGCTCTGAGGCCGCGGCTGGCTGAATGCAGGTATCTGGGGTTTGTTTAGCTTCTATAATTGAAACTTTGTTGCTTTTGGAGCTGTTGCTTTCGGAGCTCAGAGCCGGGCCGCGGCAGGCGGGGAACCTTGGCTTCTCCATCACTGAAGCAAGCAAGCCTCCTGCTCGCTTCAGCTGTGTGGCTGCCAGCTGCCATCTTGGTTGGAAGTTAATTTGAATATCTTGCTGATTAGCCAATGGGAAGCGTAGCAGAGGTACGGTTAATTACCCTTTTTGTCTTTTATTAGATAGGATATATGCTTCAAAATACCTAAATGAAAGTTCCTCTGTGCTAGGTGGACTCCAATATGATCCTGATAATTCTTGCCTTCTTCTGGGTATTTATGTCCCTGTGTATTCTTCTCCCACAATGAATAGGGCCGATCTATGTAACTAAGAGATACTGCAGAAATGACTGACTCCAGATGCTGGGTCATAAAAGACTGTGGCTTATACCTTCCTCTTTCTTGGATTACTTGGTTTCAGGACAAGGTTTCTCAACCTTGTAGTGTTAACATTTTGGGATGAACAATTCTTTGTTGTGAGTGATTGTCTTATGTACTTTAGGAGTTTTGCAGTATTCTTGGTCCCTACCACTGGCTGCTTGTAGCATGCCTGCCAAGTTTCAGCAATCCACAATATCTCCAGACATTGACAAATGTTTCCTGGGTGACAAAATCACCCCCAGGAGGTAGCCAGCTGCCATGTCACAAGGACACTCAAACAGCCCACGGAGACATCTCCCTGGATGGAACTGAGGCCTCCTGCCAACAACCAGCTCTAACCTGTTAGGCGTGTGGGTATGAATGAGTCACTTTGGAAGTGGATATACCAGCACCGATCAAGCTTTCAAGTGGCAGCAACCCCAGTTAACAATTTGATTGCAACTGTATGAGACTCTGAGCCAGGAAAGCTGCTCTCAGATTCCTGACCCACAGAAACTGTGTGAGATAAGTGTTCATTGTCTAAAGCACTAAATATGGGGGTATTTTGGTAGGAAGTGATAACTAATGCATTCTCAATGAAATAAGTGTAGTCAGTATTCACTTAAGTGCATACATGGTTCCAAAGCACTTTTTTTTTTTTACCATGAACTCATTTTTATTCCTAGAAAAATTCTTGTTTCTTATTCTTTAACCATATATGTGAATACATTTCATGAATCTCCCTCAGTTTTACTTATTTACTTTGCAGATCTAGATGTCACTTCTTTTTTACTTTTTCTTTTCCTTTAATATTTTCTCTTTTCTTGAACATATCTAACTTAGCTTCTAAGACTTTACTTTTAGATTAACTTTCTACCTAACCTCTACTGTTAGTTTCAAAATGTTCTAAAAACATACTCTATAAATACAGTTTCCATATATTAGAAAAATATCACATAAGAAGATCTTTAGATCAAATACCAAATAAAAACCCACTCACAGAAATTCTCTGGGTGAATTTTTAGACTATATTTGAGAATGGGAATAATGGAGAGAATACAAGTACCAACAAATAATATTTGATGAAAACAGTTATAACATTAGCCAGTATAAAATGAGTGGTATTTCAGATTCAGCTTAGTTTAACCTCCAGTGCCTTGACAACTTCAGATTCCTAATAATAATGGTTATTTTGTCCTCTGGTGTTCATTATACTGGGATCTGCTATTATCTTTTAAAGATGATTAGCAGTTCTACCAAGAGGGTAAAAGAAAGCATAGAGCAGTAAGAGTTGGCGTTAATACAGTATCCACTCCCCCCCCCCCAACCCTGAATCCAAGGGTTTGCTTTCTTCCTTTTTAGTTACCTATAATCATCAATAGCCCAAAAATATTAAATGGGAAATTCCAGAATTAAATAATTCATAAGTTTTAAGTTGCATGCTATTCTGAGTAGGGTGATGAACTCATGCATTGACCTGCTCCATCCTGCTGGGGACATGAATCATCCCTTTGTCCAGAGTCACCACATTGTACATGATACTCACCCATTATTCACTTAGTAGCCCCCTGGGTTATCAGATCAACTGTTGCAGTATCACAGTGCTTATGTTCAAGTCATCCTTATTTTACTTAATAGCAGTCCCAAAGTGCAAGAGTAGTGACGCTGGAAATTCAAATATGCCAAAGAGAAGCCTTAAAGTATAAGCATAGGAAGAAACATAGTGCTATATTTAGGATCAGTACTATCTGCATTTTCAGGCACCCATTGAGGAGGTGTCTTGGAACATATCCTCTGTTGATAAGGGGGATCTACCATAATCATACCAGTTCCTCTTACTAACTTCTAAATAGAAATCTCCAAAAGGTTTAAAAATGGTCTAATAAAATTAAAAAGCTGGTCATTCCATGGACAAAAATATGTTTTCTTGGCACCATCTAATCCAGTGATGGCGAACCTATGACACGCATGTCAAAGGTGACATGTGAACTCATTCCTTTGGTTGATTTTTCTTTGTTAAATGGCATTTAAATATATAAAATAAATATCAAAAATATAAGTCTTTGTTTTACTATGGTTCAAAAAATTTCTATATGTGACACATCACCACAGTTAAGTTAGGGTTTTTCAAAATGCTGACACTCTAAGCTCAAAAGGTTCACCATCACTGAAATCAGTCCTTAAATTCATAATTAAAAAACAAACAAAAACATTTGTCACTGTTAACTTCCTATTAGTTCTGCTTAAAATATGTGAAAAAAACTAATGAAGAACTACAAAATGATTAAATGGTCGAATAGATTCACAGATAAATAAAGGAGGAGCTCTCAGGGCAATACTGCTTTACAAGAGAGAAGCCACACAGATCAAATTCTACTATCACCTCCATGTTGGGAATGGTAGCTCTACCTGTACCTTGATGCACCAATCTCTCTACCTGAATCTACACAAGGAACCGATATCAAACAGACAGCAGAACAATATAAATACCACGACTACACATGCTTATAGACCCTGAGACCCACTGGAGCATCATAAAGGATAGGTACATATAACACAAGGCCTATTGTTGGCAGTCAGGAGTAACATTCATTAAACATTAAAAGAAAGGCCTATTGTTGGCAGTCAGGGGTAACATTCATTAAACATTAAAAGAATGAGTTGATCTTAAAACAAAAAAAAGTTAAATATTTTAGAAGACCTTCAGACCATTTGTAAAAAAACATCTATGGTTTTTTTAGGAATTGAAGTTTTTCTAGATCCTGGGAACCTTTGGTCTGGTTTAAGAAGATAGACCATCTGTAGATAGTCAACCTAGAAGAAAGGGGGAGAAGAAATAGAAGGCATAGCCATACATAAGTCATTTAATACTAACTGCAATTAAATCCAAGACCTTGTTGCCAATATCCACATAGATGCAGGTATAGGTTCTAGTGGGTTCTAATAGTCCAGTGAATTTATTGTGATTAATGATAGTTAGCCAGTGTATTGGTGTATATCTGAGAGATTTGAGTAAGGGCCAAATTGTCAAAGGCATAGAACCTTGGGGAAGAATGAGCCTGTGTGTGTGTGTGTGTGTGTGTGTGTGTGTGTGTGTGTGTGTGTGTGTGTGTGTAATGGATTTGAAGGTGAATGAGACACAAAGCAAGCTGGTTACGGAAGACTAAGTAGCACCCTATTATTATTGACTATAATATCAATACCACTGTATGTCATTTTACTTCATTGGTTATTTTCCTGAATTTTTGATGACAAAATAACCAGATTTTGAGCAGATCAGGCCTGGAGAGAGAAGCAGGAACTGATCCGCAGCCTTCATGGCAGTTGTTGATCAGCCTTGCCTCTCTCTTTCTCTCCAGGCCTTGCCAGCAGCTGCTGGAGCTGCTGATCAGCCCCGCCACTCTGATCAGGCCTGGCGATAGGCCCAGAGATGCTGACTGGCATAGAAACTGACCAATCAGAACCAAACTGGGTCAACTGTGAGGAGCCAATGGCTGTCTAGGAGGTGGAGCTTTTGATGCTGACTGGCATAGAAACCGACCAATCAGAACCTACTCTAGGTGAACTGAAAAGGCAGACCCTAAGGTAGGGGCTGAGGAGGGGTTTTAAGGGCAACAGCTCTTTGGTGTAAAGTGTAAAAAAGCGGTCCAGTTTTTTAATGACTGGTTTGGCAGTAAAGTACATATGGCTGGCTATCAGTCCAGATATAGGGATTATATATTTTTGTCTGCAAAGAGCATCTCCTCATGCTGAAAAAGGATTTCCCTACCATTTAAGCAATCTTATCCTATATAATCTATCTAAACTAATAAAAGGGTAATATGCTAATTAGACCAGGTAGACCGGCCATCTTCCAAATGTCCAACTTCCTTCTGGACAAAGTCATGGTGGTGGGGGCTGAGGCAAAGGCAGTTAGGGGCAGTCAGGCCGGCAGGGGAGGGCAGTTAAGGGCGATCAGGCAGGCAGGCAGGCAGAGGGGTTAGGGGCAACCAGGCAGCCAGGCAGGCAGAGGGGTTAGGGCAGCCGTGGGCAAACTATGGCCCGCGGGCCGGATCCGGCCCATTTGAAATGAATTAAAAAAAAAAAAAAAAAAAAAAAGACCGTACCCTTTTACGTAATGATGTTCACTTTGAATTTATATTAGTTCACACAAACACTCCATCCATGCTTTTGTTCTGGCCCTCCGGTCCAGTTTAAGAACCCATTGTGGCCCTCGAGTCAAAAAGTTTGCCCACCCCTGGGTTAGGGACAACCAGGAAGCCAGGCAGGCAGAGGCAGTTAGGGGCAACCAGGCAAGCAGGCAGGTGAGCAGTTAAGAGCCAGTGGTCCCAGATTACGAGAGGGATGTTCAATTGGAGAGGGTACAGGCTGGGCTGAGAGAAACCCCCACCGTGCATGAATTTCATGCACTGGGCCACTAGTTAAAGATAAAAGGTAAAAAGTCCAAAAATAAGTAAAAATAAATTTAAATGCAAAACTCACTTCCACTTGCTTTAATCTAGACTGATTCTGACCCTTAAGATTAAGAACAGTATTAGTGATTTTCATTTTTGAATATATAGAATTAGAAGAGTTGTCCCGGCTGTGGTTTTTTCCCCGATATGAATGTGTATTCTTTAATTTGTTACAAAAGCATCTTTTAGACATTAGTCCCAACAGTTCTAGTCATGAAAGAGAAGGAATTTATATTCTATTTGGTGAAGCAGTATAAAGACACCAAATGACAGAATAGTTTAATGTTGTGTAAATTGCTAGAAAATTTTAATTCTTAAAGAAATATCATTGCGATTAAGCTAAAAAATTACCATAAAGAAAGTGTTTGTTTTTTTTTTTTGGGGGGGGGCGATCTATTTCATTTAATCCCACTTCACCAAACTATTTATCACAAATGTGGCTGGCTCATTAGTCTAGGACTGGGATTTAGATTTTTGGATCTTAGATGTTTAAATGCAATTTTCAGAACTTTTCATAAGGTTATAATTTCCTTAGTCTGTGGTTCCGCATACCACTTTTTCTGAAGAGTCTGAAAACACAAAAAGGTACCAAGGGCATGAGCTCTTAGAACATTAAGTTCTATGAAATTTTTTATTTGGTATCAGATGATTTCTACTAGAAATAAAGATTATTTCCCTTTCCCAAGATAGTCAGCAAAAGCAATTATTTTCCAATTACTTTTGACTTAAAGAGTTTTTTTTTTCTTTTCCCTGTCTCTCATAATTAACCTATTAGAGTGTGAATAAAAGAAAAGGTATGGTATATACCTAAACTGAATATAGGAATTATGCAATTTTTACCTGGGAACTTCTCCTTCCTCCAAAAGAAATTCTAACTTTTTAATCCAATATTTTCATTAAAATAATTAGTTTCCAAAGAAGAAATAAATGCTTATAGCCCTATTCACTTTTAGTTACATAAATTTTTATGGAGTGGGAGGATCAGTTAAATATTAGAAGATAGATAAAAGCACATTTAATAAGTTTAGTAACCTAAAGATTAATAAAATTTAATACAATTTAAATATTTTTATATCTGTTCATTTTAATGATTATTTTCTAATACTATTTACTTTACTCTCTGAAATCTAAATTTTACTTTAAAAGTTACAAAGCATCCTCATATTTTTTCACTTATTTTAGTCTCAGAGCAAAATCAATCCCACTTTACAGATAAAGAAGCTGAGGTTAGAGATATTCATATTTGCCAACAGTCAAAATTATAGTGACCTTGGGACTTGAACTCAAGTCATTGAGAGATAGAAACTTAGGCAACTTTTAGAGCTGCCTATTATCTAATGGCAACAGGGAAAAGTATTTTAAAGAGATAATTTATTTAAAAAATCAGACCAACTACTGAAATATTGTAATTTCTTTTTAATTCTGAAGAAAAATTTATCCTCCATCATGATAGGGACCATGTAGAGCTCAAGTTGGGTAAAATTAGTCTGAACCCTTGCAAAATGTTTATAATGCTAAATCATGAAATATTTTAACAAAGTAGGTACAAGCAAATTCCAAATGCATTGATATATCTTAAGTATGTATTAAAAGAGTAAATATTTCAAGTAAATGCCATAAAAATCTTCAACATTATATTCTGAATGGACCTACTTTATTTCAACAAAAAAACACATATTAATTTATATATATCCAAATGCTGTCCAATCATTTCAAGAGGAACTAATATTGCAAGAAATGAAGGAGAGAATGGAAACGACCTTTAGGCCACCTACTGGCTTGACCAAAGGCTATGAATCCATTCCAGGTTTATTTCAAATGAGTTGTGTCAAAGGTTACCCACAGGCCATTTTATAGTGATTTATGGCTGATGTCTGCTAATCTCCTTTTATTTTAATGATAACTTCAATAGAGTCATTAAGACATTTTTTTTGTCTTTGTGGCAGTGACCAGGAGGGAACTGATGTCTTTAAAGTATTCTAAGGGGTGATGACTATTTATATAGAATGTCAGTTAAGACCAGTTTTTATGTTGTGCCCTAAAGACAAAATATTTTTTCTCAACATATTGAGGATGCTTAGCTTGCCTAAAATTGTTATAATATTAAATTTAAAATATATATTCTGCCTATCATTGTTATAATATTACATTTAAAGTACAGACCAAAGAAAACTCAATGAAGATGAAAAAGCTTAGTTAGAATGGAGCATCAGGTAGTCTGATTTTAATTATAATCTAAAATTTGTATTAAAGCTCTCACAGAATAATGATTCTTAAGTGTCTGTATTGAGTTAAGCATGTCATGAACCATGAGAAATTGCAAGATTGATTTATCAGTTACTCATTCAAGAAATAGTCAATTAAAATAATTAATGTGTAGTGAAACTCAGCTGTAATGCCTCATGTATAATTTTCCCCAACCCATAAAATTAAGAGAATAATACATTTCACAGTCTGGATGGCATAAAAGATTTAATATAGGAACTGTAATGATATTATTAAGTAAGAATTTTGATCATATCTTTTAGAGTTAACTAAGGAGAAAGAATGAGTACATTTGCCTCATATTTGACCTCAGTTTGGATATTGCTTTGGATCATTAGATTCTCAAATAAAATGAATCTACATTCTTGATTCTGTATTAAGAAATGGAATATATATGTTTACATATAATCTATATAATATAAACAAATATGTGAGTGTGTATACATAAGCTACTTCTCTGCCATATTTGAGCTAGATTGTTTGGCATAAAAGAGAAGCAGGAAAACATAATACAAAAAATAAGAGAGGAAAACAAAATTTTCCCCCTCAAACTTATTTGATCAGTCACCTAACAATATAATAAAACCAGCCAATATGAATATAAGCCCGTACCTTTCATTTCAGCCTCCACTTAATTCTTCAGCATATGTAAGGGAGGCCATGCAGTTGAAGATGTACTCATAATAAACAAACTCATGAGGCTAATGTACAAACCAGAATACCAATTAATTAATTTATACATGACCAGAATATTGCTGAGATTTTTAAGGTAAACTTTTTCTAATTTCAAGATACCTGAAAAGGCAAATTTCACAATGAGAATCAGGGCAAAAATAATCAAATAGTGAGTGCTTCACTCAGACCAAAGTCAAAACTGGTAAATTAAGCACACATACTTTATTACAGATACTCTCTCCAATGATCAGAATACTCATATTTCCTATATCCAGTGTATCTCACTGAAACTGACAGAATAAACAAAGACAAATTGTACTTTTAGTTTCCATAATCATATTGTGCATATGGTTTTTACACACAGTACAATAACACTGTTTCATTATTGACAGGGAAAGTTATGTGCAGCTCATGCTGCATGAGATTATACGCCAGTGATCCACACCATTGACCTTCAATGCTTCCGCCTAAGGCAGAGGTTCTCAACCTGTGGGTCGCAACCCCTTTGGAGGTCGAACGACCCATTCACAGGGGTCGCCTAAGACCATCCTGCATATCAGATATTTACATTACGATTCATAACAGTAGCAACATTACAGTTATGAAGTAGCAACGAAAATAATTTGTGTGTTGGGTCACACAACATGAGGAACTGTATTTAAAGTCCCAGAAGGTTGAGAACCACTGGCCTTAAGAGGTCCCCAAAGCAGTCACATGTTTGAACATGGTATCTTGATTTATTTCTACAGATGGCTTGCTGATTTGTTTATTTGTTTATTCTTTTACCAGAACTAGAACAATGTTCTGCGTGGTGCTAAAAATAAGATCTAATTTCTACCCTCAAGCAACTCATGTCATACCAGGGAAGACAAGTACAATCAAGTGTCATAGGGGTGCTGTGATACTATTCATGGAGTATGTATCTATGCAGTGGGGTCACATATGATGGAGTAGCCAATTCTATACAGAGGTGACAGCTGAGATAGTTCTTATGAGTAGGTGCAAGAGGGAAAATGGAAGGAAGAGGGAAAAAGAACTTCTGAGAGGCAGAGTGGCACAAACATAGGCAAAAGGAGGTGAGGAAGGGATTCCATTTGGAACACAAATTATTGGGATTGGGAGAAAGCAGAAATAGTAAGTTAGGCTAGTGAGGTAGGTGAGGCTAGATCACAGAATGCCATGGGAAGGAGGTTAGACACTTCTATTTTACTTTATATTTTGTATTCTCCGTAAGGTCTCTCCCAAAGTTTTAGATATGCATTAGAGTTGACCTTATTTCTTTAAAATTCAGACAAAATCCAACACTCAACTCAATTACACCTATGTGTCTTTGCACAGGCATTTTCATTTTCATTGAAAATCTTTATAAATGGCACATTTTCTGAAAGTCTTTCCTTATCCTATTTTGCCTCAGGCTGGACTGGGAACTGTTGTCCTTACTTCATATTATTCTTTGACTAGTACATGGCAAATAGTATTTTAATTCTTTATTGGTCTGCATTCCTTATTACACTGTTCGGATGTTAATTACTGTTCTTTTTTATTCTACCACAGTGTCTAGTGCACTATAGGTAGTCAATAAATATCGCTTGATACCTTCTAAAAGTGACGCTAGAAATCTCCCTTATGACTAACACAAATATCATGTGATTTTTAAAAATTACATAAACCAGTTAATAAACATATAGCTTTGTTTCAAATAAAATGAAAGGCTACTTCTTGGAACATGTCTTTTCCCAAAGGAAGATAGTCTCTTCCTAGTAGAGCTCTCATGTAGGGTAAATCCTATTTTATTAACTGCAGTTTAAGTAGATGCTGTTTTTAAACAAGATTCAAGCGTATTTTGAAAGAATATTCTAGAATTAAAAAAAATATTCCTTTTTGTCTCACTAAATTCTCAATGTTTTAGTTTACATGCCCAGAATTTTATAATATAGTTACACCAAAGGCCCCAAAGTTCACCTGACAAGAGTTAAAAGACATTACTGAATTAAAAAAAAAATCTGTATTCAGACACATGCTCTTAAATCATGTTGTGGTAATAAGCATAACTGCAGAAACAGATAGTGAAAATTATATTACAGTGATAACTAAGGTTTAACTGCATATTATTAAGCTCAAACAGTCTAGTATAAACATTTTATCTAGTAAACACTTACTGAGCGTATATTATGAGCCAGCCACTTAAAATTCAATGGATAGAGGACGTGTATCTAATATGATCAATCTTGTGGAATTGATCTTTCCTTCACTTAAGTTCGTTGCAAGTCCATAGATTATAATTCCAGATATAACAGACCAGAATTATAGCTCACTGCAACATTATGAATGTTGATAGAAAAAGACAAGCAAAACCAAATCTAACAAAAATTACCCAGAGGTTCTCTTAAAATTGGATCAGAACCATCATTTTTCAGATAAATGACAGCATTATCTGCATGAAAACTGGCAGTAAAAATTCCATCATTTGACCCAAAATTCTTGTCTTGCCCTCTATTTATAAAGGGTTGCCCTGAATATTAAGCTCCTGCTGACTTAAAATGAAACTTTGATCCTCAAAAGAGTTGCATGGAGAAGTATAGAAAACACAAATCTGTACCTATTTAGGACATTCCTATTGCTGTCTTAATAATCTTATAATACTTCACAATTGCATTTTTTTCTTATGTTATTTTAAGTGCTACTTGAAATAACACAAGAGAAAAGTCTTTGCAGCATTTCATGTATTCTATTTTTGGTCTAAATTTCTTTTTTTCCCTTTTTATAAAATATCTACACTGCCAAAAGTCATCAAAATTGCACAACAAACCAAAGCAGCTGAAATTATATAATAAACTGAGGGGAAAATAAGATTCCTTGGTTGTTGAAAGGTCCAATTTATTTATTTTTATTTATTTTTTAATATATATTTTATTGATTTTTTTACAGTGAGGAAAGGAGAGGGATAGAGAGTTAGAAACATCGATGAGAGATCGATCAGCCACCTCCTGCACACCTCCCACTGGGGATGTGCCTACAACCAAGGTACATGCCCTTAACTGGAATCAAACCTAGGACCTCTTGGTCCACAGGCCGACGCTCTAACCACTGAGCCAAGCCAGTTAGGGCGAAAGGTCCAATTTAAATGAAAGTCTCATATGGAATCTCATTATTGATAAATGATCTTGCAAAGAACTAAAATTGAGCTTCAATAAAAAAATATTTTGTGGTTTTTATAACAAATATAAGGTTCTTAGTCTTTTCTGGTATTGGCAAACAATTTGAGAGAAAACGAATTTTTATCTTTTTTTTGAGTATATATATTTTCCCTTCACATTATTTTGGTTATGTAAACCTGTGAGATGAAAATTCTGGTCTCTGTTTTCTATAACTTTAGAGATAAATTGTTTATCCTTTTGAATACAAAAATATATATATTTTTTAAATGTAAACTGCTTGATTCTGAAAAAAGTCACCCAATGGAATTGGCTAGTTCATAGTTCGAAGTACAAGTTCTAAATGTTGTGGGATATTGCATTTGTAAATCCTGCAGATCACAAGGGAGGTTGTGTAATTCAAAGAAGCAGCCGATTATAGTATCTACAAGGATGCCCAGGACTAGAAAAGTGGTACATTCTTCCCATGAGAACCTTAGGACACCTTAGGACTCAGGTTAAGGGAAACTGCTACCTGTTTATGATATTTAGATACTTGCATATATAGGTATGCTGCTTCCCAAGCAGGACCTGTTAATCAAGTTCTCAATATTCAACACTCTGAGCCATTAAGAATGCACTTTTCAAATTTAATATTTTTAACATTATAATTTTCATGACCAAAATTATTATTTCAGTATAGAAAAAGACTCAAATATATTTTCAAGTAAAAAACAAGTTATAAAAATTTCCTCTATTTCACAAAAAGAGCTATTTTATATTCTGTGTCTCCTATGTTATCAAACTTTAAGATACATGAGATAAAAAATATATCCTGGCAAATTCCTCTAAACATATTAAGCAGACCTTAACCAATAATTAACAGTCAGTATGAATGATACCACTCACTGTGCACCAGTTGAAGCATCTTTTTCACATTTAATACTAATCAAGATACATGATTTTTGGTCTTTGTTTAAAAAACTATAATTAAGAATATGTGTTCTTTAGTTGATTATTAGAAGTAATGAAAAACAATATGAATGATGATGCAGAACTTCATCATCTGATAACTTTTTGGACAGGCACTGGTTTAAATAGTCTCTATTTCTCCTTAAGATAACTGTGCAATCAATGCCACTTCCATACAGCATATGCTTGAGAAAATGTGAAAAGTATAACTAAAAAAGGTCACTGTGTAGAATATAACACAATAAAACAGATATATCAGATCTGTATAAACTCAATATCAGTAAAATGAATAGAATTTTAAGTGCATTATGAATGTACATGCTTAAGTAAATCATATAAGGACTTTTTTCAACCAAAAAATAATCACATTATTTATCTATATTTTACAGAAACTTTATAGATTTTTAAAAATGAGTGGTGATGCATATTTATATGACAAGAAGTGTGACTTTAATTAAGCTTAATAACTTAAAAACTACTCTGTTGTATGTCTTTTAAAATTGTAGCACATTTTTCACTGATAGCTAAAAGTCTGCTGTACGTGGCAGATCTGATCAAATAACACTGGGTTATAAATTTTGGGTTAAAATAAAAAAATTTAAAAAGCAAAAATCAGATTAATTATAAATTAGACACTGCTTTCTTTTGTCACTTGTTAACCTGCTCAAAAGACAGTAAATAAAATAAAAATTCCAATACTCTTATGAGCACTTATAAATAGCAATTGTAGATTTTTAACATGACTTTGTTTAAATCAATATTCTTGTATTCATGTTAGTATCAAAATATCACTCCCAAAACTCAACCTTTAATTTGTTTCATACAGGCGATGACACATACTATCAATTATGTGTGTTTTCTGGCACTACTAATGAAAAACCTCTGATAAGGAAGTGAGTCTGAAAAATCCCTAGGAAATATTCGAAATTCAATCTTGGCACTTGCTTGCCACCTTTTTACATGATTGTCTTTTTCTGTCCGTATCCCTCACCATTTTCCTCACTACAAAGTCTGTGCTCTGCGAGGTCAGAGACCTGGCTGCACTGTTCACAGGTATCCTCAGGTCCTAGGACTCAGACCCCATATCCTAGGTAATCAACAGGTATTTGTTGAATGAAATTGTTTTGTCTCTCCAATGGAAAAATCCAGAATATGTTATCAGGGCTCAAATTTCAGAGTGTTTCTAGGGAGGCATTGTAGAGACACTTAATATATTAATTGGTCCAAGGGATAAAGCAATGTTTTTTCTTTGCTTCAAAGACTTATCACCCTAAGAAAGTAAGACATTACGTAGGTAAGTATAACCGTTTAATAAGTGGTATGACAAATGGAAAAATACTAATTTCTCTTTAAAAATGAATACAATTAGAATATAATTCAAACTCCTTAACATGATCTGGTCTTTCTCATTTCCAATCTCAGTTCGTATCATTCCACCCCAGCCTATTTTCAAACCTTGACTTTGTCAAGCTCACTGACAGGTTAGGGCCTTTCCAATTGCTATTCCTCTGGTTTGGAAGATCCTCAGACTTTGGTAGGTACTTTCCTTTTCATGATTCAGAGAGGGCTTCCTTTATAACTCCATCTCAAGAAAATTCCCTCACCTGTCCTCAGGCACTCTACATTTTACCATGTTTTATATAGCACTTACCAATACACAAATCCATCTGCTTGTTTAATTACTCATAGTTTGCCTCTTCCCCTTAACCTGCAAAATCTTGAGAGGGCAAACTGTTATGTTCTTCACTGTAGTAGCTCTGATTCTACTGCTTTGAACTACACTTGGCACCCACTAGGCATAAATTAAGATGTGTTGAGTCAATGAATGGTAATGCAAGCATAGGGCGCTACAGAACACTGAAGGGGGACAGTTCTGTGAAGAATGAGAGAAGAACAGAGCTAAGAGATAGAAACTAATTCCATGCACTACTGTTTGAATTTCTGATTAAGCCATACCTGGATTCAGAATAATCTTTTAAAAAATGTTAGTGAATACATTTTCTTTTTGTTTAATCCAGTTTTCTATCACGGAAAGAGTTCTAACAAATACAATTGCCATTCAGTGGAAACACAAGTTGGAATACTGGAAAGTTGATTACAGTTCTATTTAAATAAGAATATTGTGACAGTAATCGTTACCTTTTATAAAATACTGCCACCTTATGAAGTGGTGGACTCCCTCTCATAGCAGGAGTGTAGCCAGAGGCAAAGTGACCTCGTGACTGATTATTATGGGTTGGTCTACATACTTTCTGGGTTAACTTCTTATTTAAGCTTCCATAATTCTACAAACAAAATACTGAATACATTTTTTAAAATAAATAAAAATTTTGAATATTTTCGGTTTTGAACTTGTCCATCTTCAGTTTAGAATATTACATCTCTTTATTTTTCTGACTCTTACATCTATGTTTAATTAATGCATTGTTTTCTTTCTACTGTTCACTCTTTAAAGCTTAGCAGAACGCTTTGTTCTCTCTCAAGAAAAATCTTTTGGTGAAGTTTAACAAATAAATATGCAATATATACTATTTTCTTCAGCTAAACAAGATATTAGCAATTGTAATTTTAATAACTATACTAATTAAAATTGTATTGTTAACCTATATTCTGGGGTATTTTTAAAAGGGACCATTAATATTCTTATTTTATGAATATGAAATAATTTTTAAGCAGAATATATTTAATTCAATGAAGAGAGTATAAAATCTGAGGTTTAGATTAATTCTCTATGATGTCACTTCTTAATTCTCTATTCAAACAGTTCCAATCCAGGGGTCAATAATCAGTAGCTCAAATGAAGCACTGGTCAATTATTTAGGATAGGAAAGAAAATATTTTAATTCACTTGAAGAATGTTTTAGGAAGTCTAAAGGACAAATGATTCCCGAAGGAAAGTAACACAAGTGTACTTTTGCTTTCTCAGTCTCTGACGTAGAAATGACTTAGCGTGTGACAAGGAGAAAGTTCTGAGATGCCCTAAATTAAATTATAGCAGGCCAAAGGGTGGGAGAAAGAGACAAGAGAGGTTAATGAGTTAATCGTGGCGGGGGAAACCAACAAAAGACTGATTACATTCCTAAGTGTGTGGTGAAACTTGGAGTTACCTTCCAGGTGGCTGTTTTCCCATTTGTCTAGAGAGAATAACCAAAGAGCTGACTACCAGGTTGGGCATGATATTTTCTGGACTGTTAATCACAACCAATCCAGAAGAGCAAACACTTCTTCCTTATCCAGACTATGCACCTGCCCCCAACTATCCCTGCTTCACCTATCCCATCCCCTTTATCAACAGCCAATGTAAATTTTTCAAAGCAATTTACGCCTTTTCCCCCAGAAACTGTTTGTGTAGGAGAGCCCTGCCAACCCCAGGGTGGGGAACATGGTCTTCTCCATCTAGCACCTGCAGGGGGTTTAGACTGCCTTTAGCAGGCTGATGGCTCCACACATCCTCTCTTTTCGAAAAGCTTTCAGGCGCAAAGGTTTTTTTGCTCCACATGTGTTGAGCCACAGTATTCACTGAAGTTGTGCTACAGACTCCTCGTAGGCAGGAACATCCTTCTACACTGTCAGGTTTTTTTTTTGTTTTTTTTTTTTTCATGTTCTCTTTAGGTTTTAACCGCCTGGTGTTAAAATTAAAATGCTTTCATTTTAACATAGCTTTTTGGACAGTGATTCTGCTCCAGGTCGGACCTAGTTGAGAGGGCAACTTTCACTTAAAATGTGTGATTCTGTGGATCTTCCTGTGTCTGCAACTTGCTCAGCATCTTGGTTTGCATGATTAAAAAGCTTTGACATGGCTCATCGGAACTGGCTGCTGCATTCACGGCAGGCTCCTGTCAAAACAAAACCAGTACCCTGGACTACAGAGGCCAGACCCAAATCCCTCGGTAGAGTGTGCCTTCTTTTAATGCCAACAATATAACTAATCTATCTCTTTGTTTTGTAATTTTTTTGTTTTTATGGTGACCAACCCCCTTCTTCCCAAATCATAAGAATATATCACCAAACGATCTACTTGCACATTTAATACCACTGTGCTCAGCAGAGCTCTGTGTAAGTACCTAGCTGTTTGTGATTCCTGTCAACCGAATACAGATGAAAAAGGAAGGAGGGGGCTCATCAGGGGGTTTCTGTTGATAGCACTTCATTTAACATATTTCAGTTTAGCAACATGGGACTACAAAAAGAAACTACTTTATTTAAAATGACTGGGCAACTATGTTATATCCACTGTAAATAGGTCCCACCCAGGAAGAGGTGCTAATGATCACGGGCCACATTTACAGTTTAACTCTACAGGGTGATTCTTCTCATATGAATTCACCTCTTGCATACGGCACATACGTGTCACCTCTCTAATGCTCACAAAATAGGCACGGCACAGATATTGAAATGCAAGGGAGAGAAGAGTGTTCAACAAAGCACAAAACAGCTGTACAGACCAAGGTGTTAGGGACGTTCTTGCATTTCATGGATATTCCAGACAGTGTTTAAAGCATAAGAATAGAAAATGGCCAATTTGAGTGTTGTTATAATTAGCTGAGGCTAACATCTCTTTCTGTTCTGGAGTTTTAAAAGAAATGAAGTCTACAGCATACCAGCTCCTACAGGTTCAGGATGGATCTGTGATTTTATTTGATTTCACATATATAGACGCATGACAGCGTCTCTCTTACTGATACTACTGAAGCCCTGTGGGTTACTTGGAGACAGTATGCTCAGAGACTAGTTCCAGCCCTGTGTAGTAAGTGAAAATTTACTTGAGATCTTGACTTGGAAAGGTTTAAGAATAAGTCAAATAGTACTATTTGAGGAACTTTTATAGATTGACGATTACATCTTAGCAACTACTATGATTAAAAATTTTTCATAGGTAGATAAAATGTGAAAAATACGAAATGAAGTGATAGCTATACCAAGCAGTGCCTTTTGAACTTTCCATCATGGAAAAAAACTCCTGTGGAGGCCTTAGTACTTCTCTGTTTCAAACTTATGAAGTCTCTTTGATGTCCTGTGCTTTATCCTGAAAGGATGATTTTTGTCAAATATTAAAAATCATGTTTTTATAGTTAGTGTCGATGATGGTTTGACTTGGTTGTGGATATTCTAGATGTGTTCAGCCCTTACCCCCTACTTGGCATTATGGAATACTGTTTCAAAGTTAGCAAAAAAGCTTTAGTTCCCACATCTCCTATTAAAACTGATTTTCAGCTAAGATGAATCAATTACCTCTGATGTCTCATACTTACACGTATTGCTAAGTAATCTTGTGTGTATGACTCACAGTATTAAACTACAATTCTCCCTTGCAGATCAGAGTGTTGTTGATATAATAATTACTTGAGAGCATGAAACCATCTGATTGGTACATTATAACAAACAATAGGTATCCTAAGAGGAGTCTCTGACACCTGACATTACTAATACAAGCACATGTCTAGCAAATCAGAAAAGATATGCATTACTGTGCCTGTGAAACAGGATCAGATAACAATAGAGTTCCACTTCTTGCATCTGAATTTGAAGCAATATTTATTAGGATATTATAGCTCAAAGAATCTGAGTGTGTCTGGTAAGCTGGCCAGGGCTGTTTCTGGCTTGTTGGGAAAAATATTTCTTTTTCTTGTCATAACTCCCAGGTGCTACTGCTGAGCAAATGGGAACATCGCTGCCAGAGTATTTGAAAACAAGAACAAAAATTGATTTGGACAATCTATGTATTCCTATCATTGACATAGACATAACTGTGACCAGGGGTATAACAAGGGTCATAGCAAGGTTAACAGAAAAGCACCCAGAAATTCTCTCTTGTCACCAGCTTTTCAAACAAACTATTCTTGGTTACTGTAGGCAATAAGTTTTCATTAACTACCAAGAGACATGTATTAGTATTTACAAGTTGCTCTTACACTTTTCCCAAGAAATGGCTACTTTGTCAAGGAAAAACAGTTAAAATATGAAGTTCAGATGGTTAGCACATCTACATTCTTGATAACATAGAATTATAAGCCTATACATTACCAACAGTGTGAGAAACTGAGTAAATATACTCTCCTCCCAAGAGAACTATTTTAAGGCTAATAGTAATCCTCTTATTAAAAATATAACTATTCTTATAAAGCAAATGCTATCAAGAGATCAATTACTATTATGAAGCAAAGGCTATCTAGGTTCTTAAAAGCCTGCAATAAATAATGCAGAAACCATTTAACTAAAGAAATATGTGGTACAGAAATGAAAGTCCCTGCATACACTTGTGGCAGAAAGCTAAACTATAAAAAAATTAATTCAGACATTTGTTAAGAAACATAAGCAGACTCAAAGCAACAATATTATATTTGAAAATCAAGGGCCAATACTGCTAAATAATACCTTTGCTAAACAATTTTCCTTAATATGAGAAGCAAAATTATTTCTACAGTTTTCTTTAAAGAGGATATCTTGTGCACAAAAGTTCAAGATTTCATACTTCTATTCAAAGTTATTTACCAATATTTACTCATAAGCACAGCTGTGAGGACAGGAGCAATGAAAACATCTCTGAAAAATTAAATACATTTCCTTTTGTTAGGGAATGAAAAATAAATTGTCCTGGGGTAGAATTGAGAGAAGAAAAAAATTAAATAATTGCTAAAGAGACAAGTACACATGAATTAAGATTTTATGTAATACCTGAGAAACTTTAAAAACTGCTGCTGATCTGAATTTTGAATCTTTGGCAAAATAGACCAAGAAAAAAAAATCTTTTCTTGGTCTGTGTCTAATAAAATCAAAGCATAAAAATAAAATAAGTTAACCAATAACATTTTTCAGCCATTAATGAAATCAGTTCACAAACAGTAAGTTTAAGGACATACATACAACTCAACAAGCAACACTCTATCCAATGCAGAGTTGAAGAGACCAGATTCCTTTTCCTGTTTTCATATTCACACAACCCAATTTCTATGTGCAGTTTTCAGAGGTTCACTGTGAGTTCTCTAAAGGTTTCTTTATCATTGAATATTATAAGTAATTATGTTTCCAGGCGGCAGTTCAGAGCCTAGTACCGCACTGGAACAACACCACAGGCAGGTCAGGTGACCTCTCTCCACTTCTCCTCTCTCTGGCGCTGAGGACAGACAAAGTGATATGTCTGTCATACGCCATTACCATTAGAACAGAATCTTGTTCTTTTATTACAACTGAACTCCGCCAGATTTCCCAGCAGGTATGCTAAGTGAAATCAATGTCTTGGATTTCCAGGCTGAGCTTGGAGGTCACAGCCACTCTATCATTTCTCAGCATTATCCTTTCTCGCGCGCGCACACACTCTCCAAGCCTCCAACTGGCACACAGCAGATTGAAAACAGCATGCATCAGAGGACCCATGCTGTACAATTTTACAGTCTTTTGGAGCCCCCTCCTTTTGATTCCCCCTTTTATTTTTTTTTTGCAAATTGCAAATAAGTTTTGTTTGTGTCCTTCTCCAGAGTTGTGAGGCAAAGACAAAGGCATACCCAGGAGGAAGGGCAGGCAATAAAACCAGAGAGCATGATTTTTGACAGCTGCCAATAAGATCATTTTCCTTACATCATCACCTGGATGTGACTTACGAGTCCATTGTTCCGAACAATAAATGGACTTTCAATGTAAACCATCAGGTTTATGCAGGGTAGGTATGCAGACAATGCAAAGCCCTTTAATAAAATAATTCTACAATATATAAGACAGACATGAAAATTCACTAATAAAACACATAAAAATATCCCCAGGACACTAAGAACTTATTGGATAAAATTTTAAATGCAATAATAAATGATAATTATTATATGGAAGTAAAATACCTTTGCAAAGTGAAAATATTTATTATGCTATATATAAATGTCAATTCCAGACTGTAAACAACTAAATTCATATTTTGAAAGGGGTCCTCTTTATTTACTGCTGGTTTTATTTATTTTTGGCCATGCTCTTCATTCAAATGATGATGGTAATATTTATTGGTCAGGTTATTTTTAACCTATTAAAGTTTACTGCTCAGTGAAACACAAGCTCTTTGAAGGCATCTTTTCTGACAGTAAGTGCTTGTAGACAGTATGCTAGAGGATACTGAGCAAAGAAAGGACATCTTTTCATTCTATTATTGTTCTTACTTAAAAAAAGAGGCATTTTATTTGTGTTGAAGTTTTTATGTATTTAACAAAAATTGCAGATGAAAGGATATATAACATCTGCAGTTTTATTAAACTTTATATGATAGAAAAGTCATGAGGGATAATTTCCTTTCTCGTTTTAAAGAATAGTTTATTGATTTTTAGAGAGAGAGGAATGGAGAGGAAGGAAGAGGGGGAGAGAGAGAGAGAAACATCAATGTGAGAGTAGATCATGGATCTGCTGCCTTTGCACGCCCCCTAACTGGGATTGAGCCTGCAAGCCAGGCATGTGCCCTGTCTGGGAATCAAACCAGCAACCTTCTGGTGCATGGGGCAATTCCCAACCAACTGGGCTACACTGGCCAAGGCAGGGATAATTTTCAAAGAGAACTGAATTTTAAAGGTAAAATATAAATATATGTGTTAAATTATATATAATCATAGCTATAGAAACAACCTTTTTTTTGCTAATATTAAATAAACACAGATATGTGAAACCATAAAATGTGGCAGAATTTTAACATTACTTAATCAGTTTTATACTCAGTCTATGGAGTTCTATGAGTGTCTAGAACAGCCGTGGGCAAACTACGGCCCGCGGGCTGGATCCGGCCCGTTTGAAATGAATAAAACTAAAAAAAAAAAAGACCGTACCCTTTTATGTAATGATGTTTACTTTGAATTTATATTAGTTCACACAAACACTCCATCCATGCTTTTGTTCCGGCCCTCCGGTCCAGTTTAAGAACCCATTGTGGCCCTTGAGTCAAAAAGTTTGCCCACCCCTGGTCTAGAATCATCTATACTTATAATAGGGTAATCTGCAAATTGGTCGGGACTCCATCACGTAACGACCAATCAGTAGGAGGGTGGGGCAGCAAGCTACAAGAGGCAGAGAGCTACAGGAGGGAAGAGCAGCAAGCTATGTACAGTGGAGGGCTATGAGCCGAGGTGGGCAGGGTGGCCACCTGAGGCAAGCTGCAGCAAGCTACTCGCGCACGAATTCATGCGCAAGGCCACTAGTACAGTTTATAAAGCAGCATCCTAATTTTGGCAAAGAAAACCTTCAGTCACTTTTATGTTTTCCATTGTTACCTAAGAACAATGCTCAATAAACATCTGAATAGATGAAGGAATGAATGGATGAATAGATGCAAAAATGGATAAGACTGACTAACACCAAAGCTTCATGATTAAGTGATTTGGGGAGAAGACAATACTATTTTGAAATGATAAGTAAAAAAACAAAATGTCCTATAAAAATAATACTGAATGTGAACTGTAATTCAAAAATATAAAATGTCCTAATGTAAAGCATCATTATAAAGTATGGCATAAAAAAATCGCATTAGTAAATCAAGAAAAACAATAATACCTCACAGAGTTATTTGTTGTGTGTGACAATGACTATGTGGCTACAGCTCCTTATTTTACTCAAAATTAGTCTGTGTATGTAATATATTGAAACTGCTGGTCCACAGACACTGCTTTAAAATTAAATTGTATTGACTATATGTTATAATTATTATCAAGTTTGAGAAAATGTATGTTCTAGAATGACAGTTGTAGGGGAGCTGGGGGGAAAGGGCGACGGGATTAAGCAGTATCAATTGGTAGTTACAGAATAGTCACAAATATGTGGATTACAGCATAGAAAATACAGTTCATAGAGTCATGATGGCTGTGTGTGTGTTGGGGGGCGGTGGCTGCTTGAAGTATCAGGGGAACCACTCGGTAAAGTACATGCTTTTCTAGCCATTTTGCTGTACATATGAAACTAACACAGAATACTATTGAATGTAAACTGTCATTGAAAAAAAGGTATGTTCTGCTGTCATTATAAAGTAAAGCAGACCAGGCCTTAGATATATATTAAGCACTCAACATGCAAGGCCCATTACACAGCTAAAAGAGATCTGACAAGTGGCATATGTATATTTCCTAATGTCACTAATGTGTACAATCATTTGTACTGTATATTTGCACATATTGCTGTGGAGTCACCTTCTAAGGTCCCTGTCCAGGTTAAATTATACTTTCAAATATATTTCTCTTTTACTAATACAGCAAAGAACTTCAGAGTTTTGAGAAGGCAGAGGTTGGAGCACACTTTCCAAACTGACTCCTTCTCTTTCCAGTTCAATCTCTGGATTAATTGGTTAACTGTGAAAGGTAGCTGCCAGGGCACAAGAGGCTTAACAGATTTCTGGATTTTTTCCTCTGTCAATACTTCCTAATTTTTTCAACTGTGTGACTATGACTACTCTTACACTGCTACTCTTTAGACATTTTAGCATGGCTTTCATGGAATGAAGAACAGAAGCATTTTCTAGGTAGTTCAGCAACACACACACACACACACACACACACACAAACAAACACTCAGGATATATAACTGTATCCATTTTCTACTTAACATTTTCTAATAGGTAGAGAATATGTGCAATTACTTCCCTAAGTAATCTCAGGGAAAATTACTTTATGGCTACTCTTCTTAATTCATCCATAGAAAGTTTAATAACTTCACATATCAAATAATAAGTCAGGTCTTTACAAACACAAACATTTAATTTTTCGGCATTCCTCTTCTTCTAAATCAAGAAACAAATTATTAAAACCCCCCCTGATTCTTTTTCATGTTCTCTCAGGAAATCTTTCTTTAGCTCCTAAAACTAAACTAGCTCTAAGTAGTCTTACTTTTAACGCTATTATTATCTCCATATCTTTACCTGATAATTGCATTGGATAAATGGCATATCTAAAATTATACTTATACCATGACACATTATAAGTGATTGATATTTAAATCAAACATTTTCTATAAGCCCTAATGTACTTATATTTTAAGTTCTATTTCAGTCGCCCCTTCTTTGGGAAACCTTTCCCATGGTCTCTCACTGAAGGTCATCTCTCTGTCCTAATGACATCCAAATCACCTTATCTGCAAGTCTTTATAAGACTTTGAATCATAGAGTATGGGTGTCCATTTTATCACACTGTAAGCTACTTGCGTACAGTCTACTATCTTATAAACCTTTGTAGCACTCATTTCTTACAGTAGCTGTCTGTGGAATAAATGATGCGAAATGTATGTATGTAACTTAACACGCACACCTCACTGATCCTACTAGACTCTTATCTCCTTGAACACCCACAGTTTAGCCCCATTGCTGGCACATAATAGATATTCAATAAATATCACTGAATGAAAAGTAAAACTCTCAATGGTAAAATACATAGCTTCTTCAAAAGAGTACCTTGCTTTTGGGTGGCGGGCTGTTTGTGCTCTTGTCTGTGTGAATGCTGGTAGGAGATACAGCAGCACCGAGGTTGCCTTGGGGTATGCCTGGGAGCTTTCCTCCTGGGGACACCTGCATCGCAGCCAGCTGGGCAGCATATAACTGCTGCAGAAGAAACAGAGAGAGAGGGGAAAATTGAAAAAGGACTCAGTGATTAAATTAATGCACCCTTCAGAAACTACCTACATTTAGATATGGCATTTTTCCTCTGGGTATTTTTGCTTAGTGCCCTGGAATATTTAAAGAAGAAGCTGTCAGCTAAACCTCCATGACTTACTTTTTATGGGAGGAGTCACAGAGACTACATATAAGAGGTTTCAGCTTCGGTATACGCAGAGGTTCTAAGCAAACAACAGGCTTTATAGTTACTCTTTCCCAAGATCTCTGGAAGGCAGGTATATCCTTCTTTGGTCAAGACTTCTTTTTGTTCTACATATTTTAAATTTTATACAGTGTGTTAAAAATAATGCAGCTTCATATACAAAGTAATTTTCCCATTATTCATGTTTAAAATACTATGCCTTTTTTTCAGACTTGTTGAAATGAGCACCTGTAACAATTTTTTGTGATTGTTAGTTGTGTAGAAATACAAAAAAAGCCATTGAGTGGGAATGGAAGGAGTTTTGGAAGAACATTATCTGGTCAGTCTACCTACACTGATAAAAATTAAGATGCTGCCAGAAGTCCACTTTACTTCATAATATCTAAACAAAGACAAACCTGAAATTACCTTGAGGATTAGGGTTTTCAGGATTACTGTTTAAACATCACATAATCATTCTTACTTGCTAGGCCATCATATAATCATTCTTACTAAATAGCCAATAAAATATTCTCCAAGTCAATTTAATAATAGAGCAAACTTTTAATTTGATAATGATAGCTATATGATGTGGTATCTTAAAACAAGGAGGTTGTTTTAGATTCAAATAGTCAGATAAAAATTTTAAATTAATATTCTTTTCATTTCTATTTCGCAGAATGTGAAAAATTTTAAATCTGGATGGGGGGACAATATATAGTTATTTTCCCCCAATTCTGATCAAAACTTCTCACTATTCGCAGATCGCTGCATTTGCCACCACGCACATCTGATTTTCCTCATTGGCCTCTATTTCGAATAAATTTTAATTTGTATCAAATAATATGTGTTCCTTAAATTTACATTACATTACAGAAGCATAAAAAGGCTTCAAGTCTTAGAGAATCTAATGAATCTCAGGTCTGCTGGAATTTTAACATAAACCAGACATTTTAATACTGCTGAATCCTAATCTGGCTATTCACAAGTTAACAGGAAATTTCAGTGGATTTTAAGAGTCCAACAGTGGTTCTCACACCTGGCTATATAGGTAAGGGATGGTAACTTACAAAATAAATGCTGCTGTGACATCATTCAACCTTATAAACAAATTAAGGTCATTTGTCTATCCATTAACATATGTATGTTGACTGATGTTAAAAGAAGGGAGTAAAGAGATGATTAATATTTGATTTATTACACACTCTTAAGGCAAAATTAAAAATAACAATAGTGTCTGTACTCAGTGAGATCTACAATCCCAGAACCACTGGTTGATCTTGTTGACAGGGAAGGAGTGACATGTGGTGGGGATTGAAAAGCCACTCGAAGTTATAAGCATCCTGTGAACTATATAACACACGTCTTTTATACGCATATACAATCCTATATAATAAAAGCCTAATATGCAAATTAACCAAATGGTGGAACAAATGGCAGAACAACCAGTGGAACGACCAGTCGCTATGACACACACTGGCCACCAGGAGGCAGACACTCAATGCAGGAGCTGCCCCCAGCTGGCAGGCCCCAGGCCAGCCAAGGCAGGTGCCAGTGGGGGCCCCCGAATCACCCCGCCGGTCACCCTGCAGATCAGCCTTGATCACAGGCCAGGCCTAGGAACCCTACCCATGCAAGATTTCATGCAACAGGCCTAACATTTTTCTTGAAAGGATGGCAGATAAAACCAAGAGTTAAATAATAAGATGCATTATAATAAATTACTTAATTACTTTAACAGTTAAGTTGTTCTAAAAACAAATTGAAACTCTAAACATAAAGAACTAAAGCTTTACAATAATGCTCACATCATGAGGTTAACCAGACTAACAGAATAACTCTTTTGCCTTGCACAATAACTTGACTCTTATCTTAAAACTAATGAACACACAACATCATAGAGTATTAGGTTTGCCTGTCTTTATAATGCATAAAATATTGCATTTTTTATTCCATTTCCCTCTCCCCCTCCCTGCAGTAAATCAGACAATGATTTTTTAAGTAAACAAAACAATCACATATGATTAAATTGAATCTACTCATTGATTACTTAGTGTATTCTTGGCGGTCATATGTTCATAAGTATGTTTCTTTATGTATAGATACATATAAATAATCATCATTTTTGTCTCACATTGTTCCATAAGCCTACATTGTTGTCTCCCCAGCATTTTGAGCTCCGTCAAGGACCATGATTTCTACCTCTAGTGGAACAGTTAAAAGTAAGGCAAACCTCAATTCTAATCCCATGTCTGAGCCAGTGACCTTGGGCAACTAAAATGAGGCACAAATCTATAATCTGCAAATTTAAGGATAAATACAACTTTTAGTAGGGTTTCTGTGAGAAGCAAATCACTTAATGTGTATAAAATACTCAGAAAAAACACATAGCAAAGAATGCTTGATAAATAACTAATAATTTTATATGTATTTATTGATTTTTAGAGAGATGGAAGGAGAGAGATAGTAACACTGATGAGAAACATTGATTGGCTGCCTCCTATAGGCCCCCTATAAGAGATCGAGCCCACAGCCTGGGCAGGTGCCTTGACCAGGAATAGAGCCAGCTACTTCTTGGTTCATGAGTTGATGCTCAACCACTGAGCCACATAAGCCAGGCAACAAGGTAATATATATGCTAACATCCTGCTATATACTCAAGACTAGTGATGGCGAACCTTTTGAGCTCAGCATGTCAGCATTTTGAAAAACCCTAACTTAACTCTGGTGCCATGTCACATATAGAAATTTTTTGATATTTGTAACCATAGTAAAACAAAGACTTATATTTTTGATATTTATTTTATATATTTAAATGCCATTTAACAAAGAAAAATCAACCAAAAAAATGAGTTCGTGTGTCACCTCTGACATGCGTGTCATAAGTTCGCCATCACTGCTCTAGACTATGGTAGTATGGTGAAGGATACAGAAAGTGTATAAACATAATTCCTTTACTAAGTAAAGATTGATAAACATAAAATAGTGAGACTATTCGTGTACTATAACTGCATGCTACTGAAAAAAAAAAAAACACAGGAAATCAGTCAGTGCATTCTGATATGTTTTCACAAAAGATATGTACCTGAGCTGGAGGTGGCATTCTAGAAAGGGAGAATACTTTAAAGAAAGGTACAGGGGTACAGGGGCAGGAGTAATTTAGTTGTTGCAAAGGGAACACAGGATAGGAGCATCGAGTAGTTGAGAGGATGTGGTAGAGAGAACAATGACCTAATTGAGTGTATGTCCTGGGAAGAATAAAATAGTAGTGGATTTGTAGGCTTAGTTCACCTTCTAGAAAAGCTTGAAATACAGGCAAAAGGGTTTAAGTTTAATATGTGGACAAGAGAAAGCCACTGAATGTTTGAGAGCAATATATATATGACATTTTTAACTAAAACAAAGATAAGGCAAAATTTATCAGTTATGAGGTTATCAAAATTTAGTAGTGATATTTTTAATGATAACTTGAGTTGAAAAGTAACACTTGTGACAATGAAGAGGGGAAAATGACTCCAAATTCATACTAACTGGAGAAAAGTGAAAAGAAACTGAACAGGATGAGTCATGTAATTTATATAAAGTCTTCATTTCATAGATATAGTACATAAATATTCACCTATCATACATTCTCACTAGTGTACATAGTCATTGTATTATCTTTGTAAGACAGCCAAAACATATATATTTTCTTCTTTGTTTTAGAAAAAGGAAGAAGTTAGTAACACAGAGAAATTTTCCTATAATTTTGCATTGTGGTAGTAAAAATGCTAGAACCATTCAGTCAGGGTCTTCCCCTAACATAGAGCTCATTCAACACTTCTCTAAGCATTAAGAGTATGATGCAATGTATCTATAACAATAAGAGCTTGAACTGTATTTATCTTAGCCAAACCTAATCAGTGTTTGTTTTTTCCTGGCCTGCGCCATGTGTACCAAAGCATTACTAGGCTGACAGTGGGCGGGGCGTTCATTAGCAGGCATTCCTGATGCTGAGTTGTAATGATCCAATGTAGGGTCAAAATAAAGTCTGGCCTGGCTGGTATGGCTCAGTGGATCAAGCACCATCCCATGCACCAAGAGGTCACTGGTTTGATTCCCATCAGGGCACATGCTGGGTTGTGGGCTCGAACCCCTGCTCCCCCATAGGTGGAGTGAAGGAGACAGCTGATCCATATTTCTTTCTCATTGATGTTTCTATCTTTCCATTCCTCTCTCTCTAAAATCAATAAAAAACATGTTTTAAAAATGTCTGATAGGATGATAAAGAATAGATATTTTAACTTGAACTAATTAATTAGTATAGGTGATAGTGCTAATTCGCACTATTAATTAATTGCTAATTGGGGGGGGAGTAATACAGTTGTATTTGGATATCATAGCTTTTAACCAATTAGATATAATTGTATTTTCTTATGAGGGTAATCATTTTACTCAGGTAGTCTAAGCTAGTGTTTAGTACTTTTCAGTGCTAGGAGTGGAGAAATTCCACAATACAGCCTATTTAAATTCTGAGGTAAATTACTTCATTAATTACTTGAGATGGCAAGTTCTTGCCACTTCGCCCTAATAAGTAAGCTATTTTCCCCAAATTGCTAAAAACACAACTTCTCCCATTGGCTACTAGCCTAGTGTCTAATTGCCATCTGGAGTATTTGGACTCAAAGCATTAGGTAGTGATGAAACTATATATCACTATTTGTTTCCTCACACCATTTACTGCCTAGAAAACTCCTTGAAGGCAGGGATTATGTCTCTATTATTTAGCGCTTTCTCAGAAAATCCTAGGAGGAAAAGAAGAAATGAGTAAAGGCAGAAATGAACTGTAGAATATCATTAATGTTTAACAAAACTACATTTACAGGATATATTTAATATATATTTAATAATGATAATGGCATTTAAAAAAATCTGGCATCACTTTATTATTTGAGGAATTAGGAAAAAATAGCTATTGGTGATGTTGATGAAAATCATTCATTCATTCATTAATTCCACTCACTTAAAAGGCCCAAAGAAAATTAATTTCAAAATCTTATCAGCATAAGAACAAAAGGTAGATTAATATACCCATTATTGTAATAGTAACTAAATAAGTCAATTTAGAATTATGAACAGAAAAATTAGGTGAAGATTATTAGAAAAAGTTAATATCTTTTTAAAAGACAATAGAACCAAGATATTAAAAATACAGGTATTCTTAAATATTTTGGAAAAGACAAATGAGAAATGCCTTATATCTGATCAGTGGATATACAGTACTTACTGAATCCCATATATTATTTAGAGAGTAAAAAGTACTTAGTAGGAGCTAAGCTTTTAGTAAGCTATTTTGGGGGATCCTTTTTTATTACTTAAATCAAAGCTTAATTTTCTATTTGAACTAGAATCTATTATCAGGTGTTCCTTTCTTTTTTCTTAAATATATTTTATTGATTTTTTACAGAGAGGAAGGGATAGGAATAGAGAGTTAGAAACATCGATGAGAGAGAAACATCTGTCAGCTGCCTCCTGCACACCCCCCACTGGGGATGTGCTCCTAACCAAGGTACATGCCCTTGACTGGAATCGAACCTGGGATCCTTCAGTCCGAAGGCCGAAGCTCTATCCACTGAGCCAAACTGGTCTGGGCAGGTGTTCCTTTCTTGTGAGAAAAATTTGCATAAAGTCCCAGGAGACAGGGCTGACACTACATTCTGACAGTTACTCAGGAGTCATTAGTATATGACAGTATATGGCTTGATTCAACTATCTAATCTTCCCCTACTGCAGCCATGGATTAAGAGAGAGGGACTTTCATATTTTAATGGGAAAACAGCGCAAAATGAGTCATGTCTACTATTCTCTTTGTCCTTACCCTCCCTTTTTCTTACTCCTCACCTCTCTCCATGTCACCCAACTTCACACTAGATAGGAGAGCTGGGTACAAAAAGCACAGAATAAAAATTTAAAAAGGACATTAAAATTATGACTAAAAACATTGTCTTTTCTAAATGCTGTATGGTAAAACATACTGATTCTTTAGAAATTTGTGAACTTTGACATTGCCTGCCATTATCTGAATGGAGAGGGCTATCTGACTGCAAAACCATTTAATATTGTTTTGTTTTTTTTTTTTAGGGGAGAGCGCGAACGCAGTCCCCCACTACCACAAATTATGCAGTCGAGTTTCCCACATTTGGGGAAATCGCAGGGGTCAGCACATCCGGAGTGCAATGGATAAGCCTCGCCCTGGGAAAACCACCTTCGTGATCATGGTATCTCCCCTGCCAGGTAAGTATAATATTGTTTTTGTTGAATTAAAATTATTTTTATAGGTAGAATAATTTTCTCTGAGTGTTATCTTAAATCCAACGTCAGTCCATAAATTAGAGAAAAAAGTATACTGTAACTATAAATGAATGTTTCATGTTTTAATGTTTAATGAAACCAATTTTACTTTAATTGGGCTGGAAGTTCAAGTCCTTTATCACTCTTGATGATCAAGAAAGCTCTCACTCAGAAATTAGCAGTGACTTCTAAACTCTCCAATAAGCAAACAAATATAGACCTAAATTTTCAAAAATAATTCTCTGATCAATAGCACCTTGAAGTTCAAATATATTCATAGAAATGACAGGTGATTTTTTTTTTAAGTGCAGGGACTGAAATCTGGCAATAAGAGTTAATATATATTCACTGTGTTAACCAGTTGGAGTAGAGGTTTTAAAACATGTGCATTGTTATTTATTAGGATTTTAAAAATAGGTAAATGTGTACTTCTAAAATTCAAATCAAACTTTATGATATATGTTAGATGTGATGTGTAAGGAAAGCATTTGTTTGCTTTTTTAAGGGAAGGGACAAAAATAACATTTGTGAGGAAAAATTCAGAAAGCAATTTCAAGGCTCTATAAGTGTTATCTTTATAGCTTAATTTCAGCTTCCTAATGTAACTTAAATGTGGAGTTTAAAGAGAAACTAATGTACTGGAGAAAATCTTTCAAAACATATCAGCATGTTTCAATGTGAATAAATCTGCTTTGCACATTATTTTTCACAATGTTTCTTCACAGAAAATTATCAGAGCAACTTAAGTTTAAATATGGACTTTCTTTCCCTAATATTGTCAGCTCTTCCTTTGGATGTTATTCAAGTATATTGTAAAAAAAATAATAATAATAAGTAAAGAAAGAAAAGAAGGAAAGAAAAAAAGATAGGCCTTAAATTTATTGGATCCCAAGGCAAAAATGCAAAGTGCAAATAGAAACTCACATGCCAAATTTATAAAAAATTACATTTTACAAATCATGCTAATAAAGTTAAATAAAGTATGTTTCACTTTCCCATTTTGACAAACAAACCTTCAAAATATCTGGATGCAAACCACAATGTACCACTTCATAATAGGATGACTATTACTAAAAAAAAAAAAGAAAAAAAAGAAAATTACAAAGGGTGTTGAAGATGTGGAGAAATTGGAACCCTTGTGCATTGCTGGTGGGAATATAAAATGGTGCAGCTGCTATGGAAAACAGTATGACAATTCATCAAAAAATTAAACAGAACCACCATATGATCCAGCAATCCCACTTTTGGGTCTATACCCAAAATAACTGAGCGCAAGAACTGGAACAGATATCTGTACACCCATGATTGGAGCAACATTAGTCACAATAGCCAAAAACTGAAAGAAACCCCAGTGTCCATCAACAGAACACTAGCTCTGTGCCCATTAAAGAATGCTAGCATGCCAAACACAGTGAGCTCTGAAATATAATGACTTGTATTAACCGCTAAGGTGACTGCTAGGAAAGAATGAAGTCTAGACAGAGCTGACAGCTAGCTTTCAAGATCGAGACTCTTAGACAATTCTATGAATGGATGAAAGGCTTGGAGTAAGGAGTCGATGGTTAGAGTTCTCTCCTAGCCTCCTCAGTGGTTAATCCATAGAAGTGGAGTCAGGACTGGAGGAGTGAAGCATTTCTCTTGCTGCTTCAGCAGCTCTAACGTAAATCATGGGAGAAGGTATCTGGAGGAAGGTACCTGGGGAATTTAGTTAAGAGTTTTCATTTCATGTTCAATGCAAAATTCCAGCTGGAGTATTTATCCAAAGGGCATGAAGGGAGTAGCATCTGGGTATACCAGGGATTAGTCAGTCACCTTGGGGGGGGGCAAGTTCAAATAAGTACACACAACCTGGGAGATTCAGGATCTTTTCATTTAGACACAATTTCTTCTTTATTTAAAAAACTTATTTTTATTGACTTCAGAGCAGAAGGGAGAGGAAGAGAGAGAGAGAAATATCAATGATGAGAGAGAATCACTGATTTGCTGCCTCCCACACACCCTACACTGGTGATAGAACCCACAACCCAGGCATGTGCCCTGGCCAGAAATTGAACCATGACCTCCCGGTTCATAGGTCGACACTCAACCACTGAGCCATGCCAGAAGGCTGGACACAATTTCTAAACTTGAGAGCAAGAAATACAACAAACTGAAAGAGTATGTCAACTCAGAGTTGTCCAAATGGAGGAAACTTATAGTCATCTCAATGGTGCATAATTTAAAAAATGAACAAGTTGGAGCTACTGGAACATAGGAGTCAAAAGCAGATTATGTAAGGAAATGACCTGAGTGGACAGAGACTTCTAAGGCTGGACGGTCAGCTGACATCCAGAGGTGATTCAAGACAGCAGGAGGATGAGACACAAGGGGAAGGTAGAGGAAGGTCTGCCTTCAGAGGAAACAGGTGAGACACTTGGAAACATGTCTGAGAAAACAAGGGGCTGGCTGATAGGGGCTCCAAGGCAGAAACTATTCCTATTATGATCCACACCTCTCTCTCTCTCTCTCTCTCTCTCTCTCTCTCTATATATATATATATATATATATATATACACACACACACACACACACACACACATATATATATATATATATATATAAAAGCCTAAGTGACCATTCTACCGGTAGCTATGATGTGCACTGACCACCAGGGAGAAGATGCTCAATGCACAGGCATGGAAACATGGAACAGACTGATGAATCTCAGAGGGAAGGGGGGAGGGGGAGGGCGAGAAGAGATTAATCAAAGATCTTATATGCATACTAGAGGCCCAGTGCATGGATTTGTGCACCAGTGGGGTCCCTCAGCCTGGCCTGTGGGGATTGTGCCAAAACCAGCAGTCTGACATCCCCTGAGAGGACCTGGATTGCAAGAGGGTGCAGGCCAGGCCGAGGGACACCACCAGTGCACAAATCTGTGCACTAGGCCTCTAATTATATATCACTCCTGGGTAATATGTCTTGGAAAAGCTGGAATAAAAAGTAAAATATTAGCCCAGTTAGCGTGGCTCAGTGGTTGAGCATCTACCTATGAACTAGGAGGTCAAGGTTTGACTCCTGGTCAGGGCACATGCCTGTGTTGCCGACTCAATCCCCAGTAGGGGCCATGCAGGAGGCAGCCAATCCATGATTCTCTCTTATCATTGATGTTTCTATATTTCTTTCTCCCTTTTTCTTCTTCTCTGAAATCAATAAAAATATATTTTTTTTAAAAAGCAAAATATTATCTCTCGCTGTAGTGCGTTTTTTTACCATTAAAAGCCACAAGGTGCCAAGCAGGTACTGGAAATATCAGGGCGGGACACTTGTAAAGTATCTGATTGTCCAACCCCTGGGCTGTACACCTGAGACTAATACACAATAATATTAAATATGAACTGTCATTGAACAAAGAAGCTATGTTATCTATGTACAACTGCTCTCACCAAATATTAATAATACACAGATCTTTATTATTTATTCCAAATTGAGTCCCACTCGGTGTGATACTTGGATGGAATACGGAGCTATCAATTAGCGGTGGAGTGCAGAGTGGGTGTGAAAGTGGCATCCTGCTCAAAATTACAGAATGCATATGAGCTGACTTAAGTCCTAAGACCCTTTTCACAGGTATGATGCTCTCGTGCTGTTTCTGTCACATTGCAGATACCAAAGCATATAAAGAAGAAACACTTGAAATCAACTGATTAAAAACGCTTTCTTCATTTTATCACATACACGTAAATCTTAACTAGCTAGAAAAAACACACACACATTTTGACTTTTAAAACTGAAGCAGTTCCGTAAAGAACCAGATCTATTTGCGCGAGTCAGGCAAGAAAACACCAACTGATAGTTTCTCTCTCCTGCTCTCCCTCCCTGCTTTTTCTCCTCCACAAGCCATCTCCATGTACTGCACAGTAATCCATTACAATATGTTCCAACATCTGCCTCCCCATATGATGTATGACCTATTCCATTGACCCTTTTTATGCCGCTTCAGACTTGCTGCTCGTTACTGTGGGAGGATGAGTACTGCGTCTATGCCTGAGGTCACCAACCAGTAAATACATCTCCATTTGGCAAGGTAAGAGGGACACTGGCTGGAAATCTCTTCAAATCTTTATATGCCAGTTCCTATACTCATATCTCTAACTGGTTTAATCTATTGGGAACAATGAGACACTGATGAAATTCCTTTCAGAGTAACGATAAGAAGAGAAATGCTTGTTGACCAGGGTGGGGAAATTCTGTTGTTACCGACTATTCATCATTTAATGCAGGAATACTGAGGATTATGAGAAAGATTTTTAAAGAAAACACTTCTGTCCGCTTAAGTTCATAGTTGTGAAACTATTGTTCATTTTAACCCAATAGATTGGGGAGGGGTGTAAGAGTCATCAAAATTTAAAAAATAGCATTTTATCTCAATACAAAAAGAATTACTCGTTCATAACAAACCAGACTAAGTATTATTCTGCATAGTATAAAAATCAGACGCACTTCCAGAATGAATGGCTGCTAGATTCTTGAAAGTGTACGGCACACATAAGGAAGAGCCAGGATTTGCTCAGTGGCGATACTGAGCCAGCCTAGAAGTCTGGCTGCTGCTTCAGGGGTCGCCATAACAATTCTGTGTGCTCAGTGGAAAAAAGGAAGGCTCTTAGTGATTCAATAACTTGCCAAAGGTTAAGCAACCAGCAGCTCCAGGAGTATGAGTATCCATGGTCGTTCTCCTTTCTAGCTTGTGCCAGATAAACTTGCCACATGGGGACCCATGTTACCATGTGAAAATGCTTTCCAAACTTAAACCTCATGTGATGAAATCATCTCCCTCTATCGCATTGGGATTCCCCTCCCTGCTGGCCAGTGGAAATAGGATGTCTCCTGAACTCTGAGTCAACAATAATTTCTAAGGCCAAAGGTTAAAGCTTCAAGAGTAAAGGGTTTCTTGATTGTCTGGTGATGGAACTCTACTCTCCCCGAAGAAAGCACAGCCATTCAAGATTTTTCTCTTTAATTGTTTTTGTTTCATTGCTAGTACTAATAGACAACACATATGATGGGTTAAAATGAAAAGGACTGCTTTTTTTGGACTTCTCCCTTATTTTTTTCTTCATTGTTTTCCTTGTAAACCTTGAAGATTAAGACAGTATTGCTTATTAACATTAGTGCTGATTATTTAAGATAAATTGATATAAATTTCAAGAGAGACAGGCACAGAATAACAATAGCAGCAAAAGTAACCATAAGAGCCAAAGTTGATAGACAGATGCTAATTGTATGCTTACATCTTTCTGAACCTTCTCAGCAGCCTTAGGAAATAGATCTTGTTTGTATTTTGTGGAGGAGGACACCGAAAGACAGAGAAAGTAAAAATAATTTGTCCAAACAACAGGTAAGAGGCAAAGCTGAGGTTAGAATCCAAGTCTTTTTAGAGAGCCTAAAACTCTTAACCTCTATGCCTTATGAACTTTCTATTTTTTCTGGTCATTTTAATACAGTCGTAGGATCTGGGGCTTTTGGTCAAAGAGTTGGACAAGCCTGAGGAGGGCAATTCTAACAGTACTGCTGACGAGGCTGGGTTCTTCTGATAAAACTCTATTACTGCCCATGTAGGGCAGGAAGTGACAAATATTCAAGAGGCCACTTTGCCCAGCATTTTCGCCCTGCTTCTCCCCCTTGGCTACTTTCAGTAAAACATTGTTTCAGTGGGTTTTCTTCTCAGTTCCCGGTGTTGTAAGCGCATATATAATGTTCTCGGGCAGATCAGGAAGGGCTTCCCTATACATATAATTACTTCAGATGAAAGTACACACATGGAGTAGGAAAAAGTCCTGGCAGAACAGCCTCATGGTGGGAGAGAATAAGACAAGTACAGGGTCCTGGGAGGAGGCCAGTGCGGCTCCAGGGGGGGTGGGAAAGATATTTGCAAAAGTAGGTGGAAAGCTGTAACAGCTTAAGAAGAGGAATGGCATCATTAGATTTGCATTTCCACAAGATTAGTCTAAATATAATAAGGAGAAGTGATTGAAAGGGTTTGGTTCACCTGCAACCCACTTTTACCTGAAGTAACATCTACCTAATCACTTTTTTTTTACATGATTTAAAATTGATTCAAAGTCAATGTAGAATAAATCTGGATATATAATTTTCAACATTCTGAGTCATTCTTATTTAAATATTTGCTCTTTCCTGTATAACTTATACTAAGAATGTAATCCTATCTTTAAAAAATCTATATTTGGCTACAATTCATAGTCAGTAAACTTGTTTTTTTTCTAGACCATTTAAATAGAATAAGATAGACATATTAAAAAGGAGCCATTTGCACCATCCAAATCACACATTATTCTTAAATCAATTAAAATAACAAAAACACACGCTGGCCGCACTTTGCATTTACAATGTGTTTGGACTTTCATTAGCAACTTGGATCACAACAGGCTTCTTTTCCAATTGCGCAGGGCACGTTCTTCATGCAGGATGGAAATCATCCAGAGAGCCCTAGCCTGTGTGGTTCAGTGGATAGAGCTTGGGCCTGAAAAGTTGCAGGTTCAATTCGGTCAGGGGCATGTACCTCGGTTCATTCTGGGGTGTGTGCAGGAGGCAATCTATGTGTTTCTCTCACATTGATGTTTCTCTCTGTCTCTCCCCCTCCCTCCCACTCTTTAAAAATTAATGGACAAATATGCTTGGGTGAGGATTAACAATAACAACAAAAAATGAATCATCCAGAGAAATAATCAACAATTGCAATTACAGCTTTCCTGCTTTAAATTGATTGATTCATTTAATGCTTATCTATTGGGCACCTATTATATGCCAAGCACTGTTTAGAAACCTAGAACGTATCTGTGAACAGAGTTCTCTTCCTTAATGAAAGGATTTTGAATGTTTTTCCCCAAGAGAGTTGCAAGATTATAATCTTTCATTAAATCTATCCTGTATTTGTTTAATATTCCTCCATATGACATGATGTATTACTTATAATTTCTGTGAGAAGAAAATATATATATCCATGATTTCTAACATTTGTAAATGAATATTTTTCTTAAAAGAACTAAAATCATTCCTCAAAGTGCATGATTGAAATATACATGCTACAACATGGATAAACCCTTAAAAACATCATGCTAAGTAAAATAACTCAGACACAATAGGACAAATATTATATGATTCCACTTATATGAGGTACCTAGAATAGGCTAATTCATAGAGACAGAAAGTGGAATGGAAATTGCCAGGAGCTGAGGGGAGGTGGGAAGGGGACATGGAGTTATTATCTAGTGGGTATAGTGTTTCCATTTGGGATGAATATGAAGCTCTGAAAACATCGTGAAGGGATGTAATGCTTCTGAATTGTACATTTTGTAATGTTTAATGTTGTTAAATGATTAAATTCATAAATTTATTGTTATGCATATTTACTGCAGTAAAAAAGCACATGATTAGGAGGGAAATAGAAAAGCATCACTGTTTTTCAGTACCACATTAAGCTTTATTTCTTTAAAACAATTTTTCTCCCAATTTGCTCCCTGGCATTGGATCATTTTATACATTAATCCTATAGAACAATTTTAAAGGGAGAAAGAAGTATTGTTATTGTAAAATAAAAAAGAGATTGGAAACAGTAACGTCTTTTAAGAACAATGACGAAAAGTTACCCAGGCTTTGAAAACACATATAAATAAAAAGCAAGAGGCAAGAGTACCTGATTCTAAATTAAGCAAATCAATTAATGCCCATTTCAAATTCATGGTGGCTTTGAAACAGATGCTACTAGGTCATGAGATCCTGTCACCCCTTCCCTGGCTTTGCAAAAGCACAGCATTTTCCAGTGCTACTGTAACAGGGATCTCTCTCTTCACGTTCCCTTCCTATCCAAAGCCAGCTTCTTTTTCATATTCAGATGACTGTTTATGAGCTCAATCCTGTTTCAACTGTCACTCTTTACATCAAGGAAAGATAGATGGGACACACCAACCCCAACCTAAATGACCTTTGGATGTGACAAGAGTTTTAGGTCAGCCTTGCTAAATGGAGGCCTTGGTGTATCGAGACATGCCTTGGGGTGAAATTTACAGTGAATTTATTATCTCCCAGTGCCCTTTGGACTGCTTCCCACCATCAAACACCATGGCAGCACTTGGAACAGGAAGAAATACATTAACTGGAATCTGATCGTTTTAAAAGGTTACAGCTGCCCAAATATAATTTAATTTCATACTTGCCCTTTGAGGGTTTGGTGTATATTTTCATTTTATGACTGCAATGATAAAGCTCTTAAGATTCCAGGCAATAAAAAGAGAAAAGTATTTTCAGGGTTAGAAGTCTATTCAGTTCCTACTCAATGAGTGAAGTGACAAATTAGCTTTTAAAAAAATCTTAACATTTCTCTTTTATATTTGGATCATCTCTATGCCTCTTCTGACCCTACACTTCAACATTTGGTTGAAATCAGTATGTAAACACCAACTTCTGATCTCCGTCAGCTTGAGAAGAAAAAAAAAGATGATAAAAAAGTGAAGATAAAGTCAATCTTATTTAAAGTGAAAATGCCTTAGTGGAGAGAACACATTTTCAGTTGCGTTTTGGGACAACTAACCCACTAAAGTAAATCAACACCAAACTGACTTACCATTGATCCTGTACTTTTCTAGTATATCACACTTCCACAAACTTAGATGAAGAGTTAAAAAAAAAATCCTCTATAAATGCCATACCACAGCTTCATCCAATTAATTAGTAGATATATTACTATTATTTTATATGCAGACAATAAGAGAAATGGTGCTACTAATGCCAAAAATTTAATTTGAAAAAAAGCAGACACAAAAATTCAGATAAAGTTACTTTTAGTTTATGTTAGCCATCAAAACACATTTTTAAAAAAGGCAAAAAACCTCCAACTTTTGTTGTTTCCCTTAACTCAATACTTTCCCAGAGACTTAAGAGTTCTTAACTATCAATCCAATAGAGTTTGAGGCAACACAATATTTTAGATTCAGTCCGAGTAATAAGAAATGTCACTTAGTAAAATTTTTAACCCACAGAGGTCAAATGCAACTTCAAGTTATATGTATGTTTGTGTACATTCATTCATTCATCATTCGTTAATTTAGCTAATAAATATTTCTGAAAAGATATTGAGCTGGCTCCTGTGAAGTATACACTTTAAAAATATTATAGATTTTTAAGATGGTACTCCTAACATATGAACGGCAAAAAACAAAAAAACCAAAACCAAAACAAAACAAAACAAAAACCCCACAAATAATTAGTATTTTATGTCTCATACAACTTATATATATATTAGATAATTGTAAATATTAACTACATATTTTATTAGCAAGCATAAATTTCATGTTGATATGTCACTGTTTTAAAAGTATTTTACATATTATTTAATCTGTGTAACAATCTTATGGGACAGGCATTAATATCCTCATTTATAGATTATAAAAATGTAGCCTAGCAAAGTTAAGGAGCCTTTCCCAGGTGGTAAATCTACTAGTTACTGAGACCCAAATGCTCTGGACAGTAACGGGAGACAGTACTTACTGTTTTACTCATTTATTCATGTATCCCTCTTTCAGTCAACAAATATGAATTAAATATCCACCTCAAGTAAGAACAATGTAAAAGTAAACATTACCCGGAAATGAATTTCCAGAAGTTCTATTAAAAATAATCTTCCTTCTATTTCTCCAAAGAAGATATAGAAATGGCCAGCGAGCACACAGAATGATGCTCAAGATCACTAATCATTAGGGAAATGCAAACCACAATGAGATGTCACTGCACACCTATGAGGATGACCATTATTAGCACACACAGGGAATAACAAAGGGTGGTGAGGATCTGGAGAAATTGAAGCTGTTGTGCATTGCTGGTAGAAATGTAAACTCGGATAGTCTCTGTGGAAAACATTATGTCAGTTCCTCAAAAAAATTAAACAGAATTTCCATATGATCCAGCAATCCCACTTCTGGGTTTATACCCCAAATACTTGAAAGCAGGAACTGAAACAGATACTTATACACGCTTGTTCACAGCAACATTACTCATAATGGTCTAAAGGTAAAAATATCCCAAATGCTTATCAATAGATGGATGGGTAAACAAAAGGTGGTATATACAAATAGTAGAATATTATTCAGCTTTAGAAAGAAGGAAATTCTCACACATGCTACAACATGATGTATGTGACGATATTATGCTAAATGAATAATCCAAACACAAAAGGCCAAATATGATATGATTCCACTTAAATGAGGCACCTCTAATAGAGAATTCATAGCGAACAACACATTACAGGAGCAAGGGGTGGGAAAATCAGGTGTTACTGTTCAATAGGTATAGACTTTCAGTTTGAGATGATAAAAAAGTTCTGGATATAGGTAGTGGTGATGGTTGCACAACAATGTGAATGCACTTAATACCACTGAACTGTACACTTAAAATGGTTAAAATAATAAATTTTACATCATGTATTTTTTACCATGCTAAAACAATTACTCGATGGAAGGTTAGTAAAAATTACTAAAGTTTTGGGTCACAATCAAAACTTAAAAAGTAAAATTAAAAGCAACAATAATTATTTAGAAGATGAGAAATTAATATAAGTAGAAAACCAAATGTTTACTTTCTAGGGCAGTGATGGTGAACCTATGACATGCGTGTCAGAGGTGACACGTGAACTCATTTTTTTGGTTGATTTTTCTTTGTTAAATGGCATTTAAATATATAAAATAAATATCAAAAATATAAATCTTTGTTCTACTATGGTTGCAAATATCAAAAAATTTCTATATGTGACGTGGCACCAGAGTTAAGTTAGGGCTTTTCAAAATGCTGACATGTGAGCTCAAAAGGTTTGCCATCACTGCTCTAGGGTATGAACAAAAAAAATGGTAGATTCAAGGATGAGAGTCAGAGCTGAAAGCCATATTAAAATGGAGAGATTAAAAGAACACCAATCAAACGGTAAGATAGCTGGCTTCTCTCAGTGTCAGCTGTCCTGTAAGCCAGGTTTAGGCTTTCTGGGCAGTAGAGGAGAGGTGGTCAAAGAGACCGAGGATATGAAAGGGAATTTTGGGGGGATAATAGAACTGTCTTGTTTTCTGATTGTAATGGTGGTTAACACTCAAAGAATTGTTCAACCCAAAGGTAGTCAGTTTTACTATATGTTATTTTTAGAAATTAAAAAATAAAACATGCAATCACACATACATGTACACACAGAATATTACTTCAACAACTCTGACATAAACATTTTGCCCTTCCTGGCTAGAAAACAAAAGCAGGAAAAGTGAGAATTTGATGACACTGTGGATTATAAATATTTTTTAAAACACTACAAAATTTAGACTTTGTATTTCTATAACCCTAATATGTCCATATGGATATAAAGAATGAATAGCAAATGGTTTGAGTGTGCAGGAGAGCAGATAGCTGGGGATCACCACCTATCATTTGAGATAATAGTAATATAAAGTACTGTTAGTAGACTATTAAATAAACAAGGTGAAACCAATTCTTTCCATTTCAGCTGATGCTAAGAAATCAATTGTGCAATACTTTCTTAGCATAAAAATAATGAGCTGTGCTTCCACCTCTGTGTTTTTCCTTTCCAGGGGAGAACTCATACTTCTTTTAAGTACAATTTGAAAACATCCCAATTCTAATGGGGAGAGTGGGTGAAAATAGGGCTGTTACTGTGTGGTGGTCTAAATGACTGCTTCTACCTTTGATGTTTTCATGACGTTATTTGGCTTTATTAATAATAGAGAAGATAAAACTATGGATGAAAACACCTCTAGGCTAGTATCTCTAAGATCATTTAGGATGTTATCAACGATATTTAGAAAAAAAAAAGCCAGATATAGTTTCCACTCCTTATCATTTGGTATTCCCTATTTCAACTCTCGACTCATCCGCTCATATCTGGATTACTGTTATAAATGTTTCTCCAGCAGAAAATATTTCTAAAGGAAGTAGTTCGTCTATTTTCACAATTGTGGGAAAATAAAAATAAAGTAGCTAGAGGCCTGGAACTTGATAAACAAGAAAGAGGAGAAAAAAATTGAGGAAAAGACAAGAGGGGAAGAGGTAGAGAAGGATTAACAGAGGAGGGTAGCTAACGAACAAAAAACAAATAAATGTTAAATGAAGAAAAAGGAAGATTTAAAAGTGAAAAAGAGAGAGAGAAATATTTTTTAAAAATAAAAACAGGAAGTTAGATTTTTGGGGAATAGGTTTATATTTTAAAATCCTTGGCAGCCCCAAGGACAAAAAGTTTATAGTTCCCAAACAGTTGACTATGTCATTCAAAATTACAGAGCATTCTCATTACTGCTATAAGCTATTTTATGTCAACCTTTATTTGTTTCCAGATAGCCCTTCTTTTCTTGTTGTTATGTTGCCTATTGGGGAATCTAGCACTGGTCTGACCTTTGCATTGTCCATTTCATTCCATGGAGATGTAATGGGAATATTTAAAACTTTCTTCCTAATAGAATCTTCAGAGTTAGCTTGACTATTTTCAAGTCTATAAAGCATTTCTTTTGAATGCCTCAGATCAATAATTGCCCCATCTCCCTTATCTCATGTTTTCTTTGACAGCACATGATTACATGTATCCATCAAGCAGAGAAGTCCATTTTTAAGTTGTAAAGTCTCCTCCTGGCTACTTTCATTAGAGCTTATTTTGCTTCATTTTTTCCCCTCCCTCCCAGATATATAGGTAGGACAGCTCTACTTATATGTATTTTAAAAATAAGTAAACTTGTGTCCTGGCCAGGTTAAATGACTTGAGACCAGACTCACACATCATTTCAGAGGCAGGTTGAGACTAGAACCCTTATTTAAGGCACATTTGTTGAGCTTTTTGGGAGGTAAGAGGGATCACGATAGACCAACAGCTTTGGTTACCTTTATTATGCTCTAACTAGCCATCCTTGCTGGAAAGCTCTCATCATTATAACGAAACACTACAACTTTCCAATAACACATGACTTTCCCTTCAAAGAGAAAAGTTTTCTCCTTTCACAAATAATCCTCAATGTCATAAAAGCCAAGATGCTCCAGTAACTCATATGGAGTGAAAAGAAATGGAGAGTACCGTATGGTCAAATTTCAGAAGGAAGTATCTTTTAAAAAAATATTTTTATTGATTTCAGAGAGGAAGGGAGAGGGAGAGAGAAATAGAAACAAGGATGAGAGAGAAGCATTGATCGGCTGCCTCCTACACAACCCCTACTAGGGATCGAACAGCAATCTGGGTATGTGGACTTGATCGGAATCGAACCCAGGACCCTTCAATCCACAGGGCAATGCTCTATCCACCAGCTAAGGCTCAGATGGAAACTTATCTTAAAGTAACTACAATAGATAGAGGGGCAACATTTTCAAGAATTCCACCATATTCCAAAATGGAAGTCATTGTGATTTTAACTACCACTATGACTTTTTCCAATCTGTGTTGAAGTTCTAGTAATGGTGAAAGCAAGAGAATATTGTTGCATGTTGAAGGCATTAATAATGCCAGTACAATCTTAATTGGAACAAATCATTGGGGAGCATATTTTAAGTCTGTTACTCCATTTCTCCCCATCTACTTTATTTAACCAAAGAGCAATTGGGTAAGAAAGAAAGAGTGCAGCATTAAAGGAAAGGTCAGGATTAAAAAAAGATAGAGTAAGTAAGGGTTTGTTTCCCTTCTTCCCTTTCTTTGTATGCCCTCAGTTTGGCAAGCCAATACTGAGAAACTTCCACAGGAAACAGCAAATTTGAAATATGCTGGGCTGGTGTAAGCTTTTTATCTGAAAAAAATCGAAAGGGGCTCTATTTTCAACCCTCGTGAGGACCCTGGCCAACCAAACACAACTCAAAATTGGAATGTGATTTTTCTCCTTGGTCTCTTCTTAGAACAGTTCATTCATGACTGTAAAATCTTATCTGCATGATTATATAATCATCTTTGAATACTATCTTTCTTCTAAGAAGCAAATGAAATATCAACAAGACTTGTGATGTAAACAATCTCACTTTGAACCTTCTATGAACAAATAGATTTGAAACAGCATGCTTCTCTGTTGTTTTGTTTTCTGGGTTCCTTGATCTTTCAATAGCTTCTCACAAAAGAATTAATTCCCAGAGCACAATCACTGAACTCAGCAAAATGAAAGCAATCCAGGAGGTTGCCATTGTCACTAATATGCAAATCCTACCTGTTATTTTATTCATCCTTAATTTAACAGTCTAAATGCAAAAATAGCAATTCCCCCCTCATTTTATATGAAACAACTAAAAATTTATATATATATATATATATATATATATATATATATATATATATATATATATAAACATATACATTTATTTTTAAGGAAACCATGGTAAAATGGGAAAAAGCTAGATTTAGCTTTCAGTTGCTAAGATTTCAGGCACATTTCTGTTAATGTCTGACTTAGCCAGGTCACTACTTAGAGCCTAAATTGCCTCATCAATAACATTAAGGAGTTGGAATAGAAGAATGGTTTTTAAGTAGTTTTGTGTTTTCAAGTTTGTTTCAGCAGCAGAATCTTTCATTTGAATACTCTCAGGCAGTAGAAGTCATTGTATAAAGAAGTAAAAGTGAATGGTACTGTTTTGGGTGCTTAAAGCCACTGAAGCTTTTTAAAATAGTTTGAAACAACTGTTTTTAGCAGTCTCTGTGGTCCTTTCTATTTAAAATATACTTGTTAGGACAGGAGGTTGTATGACTTCCTTCAAATTCTATCTCATACTCACATTCAATACATTCTCTTTATTTCAAACTCTTCTATGACACCACGTATTCCTAACTGATTCATCTGCATTCTTTATGCTTAGCTTAATAGCTTACAAAGAATATTTGCTGCATAATTAAAATTCCAGGAAATTATGGGGTTTATAAAAATAATTTGCTTTCCCACTTAAGTTTGAAACTAAGAAGTAATGCAAATTATATATTTTTTATATTTATATGAGAAATAGCTTAGCTATTCTAAAGGAATAAAATACATGTGCCTTATTATGCATTTTAGGCAAAGAGTAAGCTTTAAAGGGTTATGTCAGAAAATCTTTCTTATACTATTTAAACGTGTATATCACATGAAAAGCATTAATGTAAATAACATTATAAATTTAATAAAGTATTTATTTAGAATAGTTGCAAGCAGCTCATAGAGACAACTCATTTGCATCATATCAATGGAAAAACAGGACTCAACTGGAGACATCATTTTTATTTTATAGATATAAATATTGAGATAAAGAGTGAATAGCAGCAAAAGATAGAGCACTATGCTTCAAATAACTACATAATCAGTTATTTTATTGTTTTAATTGCTTTTGGATAAGTAAACTCTTTGCCTCACATAGATTCCTGTGATGCGCCTTAAAATTACGCTACATAGGGGAATAAAAATATTACCTCACAAATAAAACAATATGCCTCCATTTACTAATCTGCTTTAGATGCTGCCCTGAAAAGTAAATCCACAGAGAAAATGCCTGCTTAATTATAATCTGAGAGACTTCCTTTAGGAAATAAAAAATAAGTTTAGTACCAGTTAATGACATTTATTAAGTAACTAATAATACCAAGCATTTATTATTACCTAGCACATAGTATTTGATAGATGGTAATTAATACTTTTATTGCTCTAAACACTTTATGTATATTATCTCATTTAATCCTCACAATATCAATTATACCCATATTTTACAGACAGGCAAACTAAGGCCTGGAGAGGTTAGGTAACTTGCCTAAAGTCAGACCGAGTAAATAGCAGAAACATGATCTAAGGCTGCAGGTATCATACTTTAGACCATTAGGTTATAATGACTCTCACTAAGTAATAAAGTATTAATCTAAAGATAATGTCTTAATAGAATAAAAAGTTTCACTTTAGTCTTTTTGTTTTCTTCCCTCTAATTATCCCCTTCCAAGAGACTAAATTTTTCTGTATGTAATAAATTAACTACAAAGACGTCTGCCCTATATTCACCAGTATGTAATGCAATTTTACATGTGCCAGTTGCATGAGTTGAGACTTAGCCATACAAATAATGGATAATATTCATGGATAATATTCAACAGTTTTCTGGTACAAAAAACAACAACACATACACAAAAACCCAGCATTTCTTTCTCTTAAGGGGCACATGTCTTCATTTGGACTCTACGTTCAAGATTCTTATTGGTCCTGTTAAGGTGATAACTTCTATTTATGCAAAAGTTTATAACTAAGGTTAAATTCATCTTCATGAAATATTCCTTGAATAAATTAAGGATACTAATACTATAAATGAAAGGTAGAAGTAAGTTGAAGAACACATGTTTAATATAAATGCAATCTGTGAATGTGAAGAATATTAGTTGCTCTCTCTTTTCATATAGAACCAAGATTGGAAAATGAAGTAGTTCTGTTTTTCTTAATAACTTTAAAAAACTTACACTTTTACCATTTCAATAAATCAGTATTATTCCTACTTTTGGCCTTGAGCCTAGCAATACTTTTATGTATGATGATTAGCCCAGAAACATTTTGGGGTAACCTAACAATGTTTTGCTTAAGAGAAGATGCAATGCCATCAAGGAATGGGCATAGCCTTGTGACAAGAAGTCCTGGCACTGACAAATATTTATATTACTTTAGCGCATAACACGATAGAACTTCAAATCTAACTTTGACATTTACCATTTATTTGATTGGTAGTTACAATAGCTTCAAATAACTACATAATCAGTGGGTACTGTGGAAAGCACACGTGTACTGATGTATCTGTTAGCGTGTACTGAGACACCATAAAGCTACCGGAAACAAGCAAATACAGAAATAACATGAAAAAGACATTGCTTGTACAGCCATCATTGTCCAAATGTCAAACAGCTCCCGGGAACCCTAGGGGTGGTAATAACTATGGATGTAGCTCCTAGCAGGTCCTTTCTTAAAGGAGATTCTTGAACATGGCTGGGTTCTGACTCTAGCCAATATGGACTTGCAAAAGTCAGAGAAAATGTTGGCTGCACTTTTTCAGGCCTATTTGCATACGTTCTTTAGTATGCAGAATGTCTCTGTATATAATTTAATTGTTGTTGGGTTTTTTTTTTTGCCTCTATTAATACATATGCAAATGACTCACACTTGCAGCTGTGCTGTATTAATCATATGTGTGTTTCTGTCTGTCTGCCCTGCAGGCTCAGGGTTGAAGGGAGAGGAAAAGAGGGAATTCATTCTTTTAACCTGCAAGGAAACCCACTCATGCAGACAGAAGTCCAACAGCAAACAGCACACCAGGGTTGCCACTGAAATGAGGTGCAGGTGATCATTTTTCACCCTGAATGGAAATGACTATGATCTAAAAATTAATCTGAATAGTAGAGTATCTAGGTAGGGAAAGATGAGTGCTATACAAGTATTTATCCTTGTAAGTAATTCCTTCAATAAGAAGGTCAAAATCCTCACATCTAGATCTCTCCATATGGTTATTTTTCCCTTATTGATTTTTCTGGGGCTTTCTCTTGGTCAGAAACATAAAGCCAGAGTCTAGTGCTCTAAGAATTATGAAGCATTTATCTGTGTCCTGTCACAATTATTGACCTTTTTCAGAGACTGGTACAAGGTTGATAAAAAGATGAACTTCAATTTTCATCCACGTCTACCTTGATGTTACTCTATTAGATAGAATCTTAAGCCATTTCCACTGACTTCCATGGGCCCTTGATAGCTATGAAAAATATTGATTTCAGTTGATATTTTGTATGATTCATTCTCCTCTGTGATCACACGTCATCTCTCATTTCCTCTATCCTGGCAAATGTATATTATTGACATTACTGGTTTCGGAAACTGCAGGTCCATGTGATTTATGACAGCTTGTAATGTTGAGTCTGTGTTTCAAAAATATTATTTTAGATTTAAAAAGAACCCAACTAAAGCTATTAAAAGGTTAATTAATTCAATAAAATTCTTGAATGAATGCTACTTGATTATTTTGAGTAAAATATAACAACTCTTTTTTCTTTGCTTATAACTATTAATCATTGGTTAGAGTCAACATGTTTGGCTTCCTATAGGTATAACAGGTGGCATCCATCTTTTGGCCAACACAGATACAGTATTTATAAAGTGAGAAATAAGTGGATAAATATTTCCTTCTAATTTCAAATCTTAGAAGCCTCGTTAAAAATTAGAAATAGTATACTACACTGAAACTGTTACTATTTAAAAAATTTCATGATGCCCATCAAGTGAAATGCAAATTAATGACAATGAAGGTGAGAAATAAATGTTAGATGGATTGCTGCCATTACTTGATTTTATAATTAGAAATAGATAGTAATCCTAGTAATTTTATGTAGTCACAAAAGTCCAAAAGTTTCAGGATGTAACTTTATTTTTCTTAAATAATTATACTCACTTTTTAATATTAAAATGAAGCTATATTATCTATATCTATATATATAAAAGGCTAAGTGACCATTGGACTGGCTGACTGGCCAGTAGCTATGATGTGCATGACCACCAGGGGGAAGACGTTCAATGCAGGAGCTGCTGAGCTCCGGTGACTTGGCAGCAGTAGTTCTTGGGTGACACGCCCCAGAACCAGAGAGGAGAACCACCCTCTCCCAATCTGGGACCCCTCGGGGGATGTTGGAGAGTCGGTTTCCACCTGATCACTGCAGACCAGGCCGAGGAACCCCACCTGTAGGAGGGAGCCCTCTCACTTGAAGATGCCCTTCGAGCTGCAGCACACAACCACAGTCCCGCCCTGCAAGCCACCTTCTAATTAATTTCATTTAGATGTGCACAAATTCGTGCACAGGGGCACTAGCGTTTCTACATAAATGAATCCCCATTGTTTAAAAAGCGACACTATCAGAAGAAAAAATGTCAAATCATCTTTGACTTTTAGATGAAAAGAATAGTTGGAAGCGGAAGAGATACAAAATGCTGAGGAGGAAGAAAAAGAAGGTAAATGCATTATATGAGATTGCTAATTGGCTAGTTATACTTTTTATAATACATCCTTCCACTATTTAGAAATAGTTTAATTTACTGTTATATTAGCAAGGTGAGCCATATTGAGTCAAAAGTACCTTCAGATTTCATATGTCTACGTATGTTTATGCATAGCTTGTTATGTATTCTTGTACATTAACAAACAATATAGGAATAATCAATGTTGCAATATTTGATCTTTTTATAAAATATGAGCTTAAAGAAATTACATAAACTTTAATAAAGCTGAAACACATTCTTTATGCAGTAGCCCATGGTTATGATAAGAGAATGGGAGAAATGAACAGGAGAGCGAGAGCTAGAGATTTCTCACACACTAAGAATCTCCTAATCCAGCGGTTCTCAACCTGTGGATCACGACCCCTTTGGGGGTCGAATGACCCTTTCACAGGGGTCGCCTAAGACCATCGGAAAACACATATCTGATTACATATTGTTTTTGTGATTAATCACTATCCTTTAATTATGTTCAATTTGTAACAATGAAAATACATCCTGAATATCAGATATTTACATTACGATTCATAATAGTAGCAAAATTACAGTTATGAAGTAGCAACGAAAATAATTTTATGGTTGGGGGTCACCACAATATGAGGAACTGTATTAAAGGCATTAGGAACGGCATTAGGAAGGTTGAGAACCACTGTCCTAATAGGAGCTGAAAAAATGAAAGTTCCCTGGTTTTTAATGTATATTATTTTTTCAGGAAATTAAGCATACATTGCTTTGTTGTTTTGATTAAAAATTATTATGACCATTAAATCATAAGCGTTTCTTTCATTTTATAAGTATGCATGGAGAGCCAGCTATTTGCTAGGTATTCTTCTGAGCACTTAAGATAATTAATGAATAACAACAAAAAGTATAATGGTTCCTGTTCTGGTGGAGCTTAGAGAATATTTGGAACAGACAGACAGTAAATAAGAAACCTAATAAATAAGTTATCTAGTATGATTGAAGATTACTAGTGCTATAGAGAGAACACAGAGCAAAAAAAAAATAGAAAGAGTCGTATTTATGGGAAGGTTATTTTATGATTTAAATAGGTTAGTTAGGGTAGGCCTCAGGGAGATGACATTAGTGCAGATTCTTGAACTAGATAATTGGTCTTCCAGGCAAAGGAAAGAGCCTTTCAGGTAGAGGTACAGATAATGTAAAACTCTAAGGTGGAAACATGTGTTAGCAAGTCAAAGGACACAAAGAATCTCGTGAGGTGGGAGCTGACTAAGTTAGTATGGGCTAAAATAGTTATACAAGTAATTTCTTAGATACCATAGTGCCCAAAATGGCCTGTAATGTTTTCGTAAGTCTCTTTTATTTTATTAAATGAGAATACATTTTATTTAAAAAATGTAATGTATATCTTATTGAATTAAATTCAGACTATAAATTTTTTTCTTCCATGAGCCACTAATGCTTTTGATATTTGTATTTCTGCTATTGTCTTTTTTTAAAGGATGAAAATAAATTTACATAGGAAACTAATCATGAATATTCAGTTAATTCCAATATTATAAAGCAGAATAGCTATTTGAGCTTAATAGATGCATAATTTATTGAAAGTGTAATGTTAAGATTCACTCTTCACCCATTCATTTAATATATATTTATTGAGTCCATAAAATATTTCAAGCACTTGATTAAGTGCAAATGATAGTGAGTCACTGACTTCATAGATTTTGCCATCTGGTAGAGGTGAGAAAGTAGGCTTTAAAACATATTCTACAAAGTGCTATGTGAGAGGGGAAATACCATGTGCTCTGGGAACATAAGAGCTGCATTAATCCAGACCAATGAAGTTTTATTTTTTTAACTTTTTTTTTTTCAGAGAGAGGAAGGGAGAGGGAGAGAGAGAGAAACATTGATGTGAGAGAGAAGCACTGATCGGTTACCTCTCTTCCACTCCCTGACCAGGTATTGAACCCATAACCTGGGCTTGTGCCCTGACCAGGAATTAAACCAGTAACCTGTTGGTGCACAGGACAATGCTCAACCAACTGAGCTGTATCAGTCAGGGAAAAATGACGTTTTAATTTGCAACCTCAGGGATAAGTGAGAGAGCTTGGTAAAAAAATGTTGCTAAAGCTCCAGGAAGAGGAGACTCCACAGAGAGGAGTGTGGAGAGAGGATTTGATAACTCCAGGGAGTCATTTAAAGTCTTTAAGTAGGGGGAGGATGGGATTAGATTTTCTAAAATCAAAAGAATCATTTTGACTAATGTATACTAGAGAGTACATTGAAGGAGGCAAGATGGAGACAGAAAGACCAGTTTAGGGGCTATGGCAGTAAATTAGGCAAGCAAATTAGGGTATTGGGACCAAGAAGTGTAACAATTACGAAGGAAAAAACAAAGGAAAAAAAAAAGATGGATTCTTGATGTATTTGGTGTTTGGAAAGAATGAATAGGTTCAGAGGAAGAGGGATTAAGTATAGCTCTCTTGTTCCTGGGTTAAACAATGGATGGAACTGAGCTATATGCCAAGACCAGAGAATGAGTGGTTGGGAGCAAGGAAAAAATTGGTGAGTTTTATTTTGCTCTGTTTCTGGTGTTTGCAAACATCTATATTTTTCCTCTGAATAGCGAACTAATAGCCAATAAACAGTTGGCCATATGTATCTGAAGCTCAGGAAAGACTTAAGAAGCAGAAGAGACAAAGACAGATATTCACTATAAAAGAAATAAATACAATGGTGCCTTGGTAAAATGTTGGTTTGTATGTGTTATAAACATAATCCAAATAAGTCATTTTTTCTATAAAAATAAACATAAGGCAATGCTTAGACTATTTTAACTGTACCTAAAAGTACACAGAAAGGTGATATTTAAATGTAACGTATTTTTATTGCATGGTAAATATTTCATTATTATATCTAAGAACAAGAAATAATTTTTAGCTAATAACAGGTGGTTTAATTTAAAACATGTCATTTTGCTCTAATTTTAAAATAATTGTTCTTATCTTTATTGTTTTTTAAATAAAGGTTTTGTTTATGGGTTTTACTTAACATAGTATTACCCAAGCATGAACAATGAATGCTATGCAAAAGATGATTTCAAGGGGAAATACAAATGGTAGGTAAAGAAAGTCAACCATGAGCGTGAATATATTTATAGTGTCCCTTCTTAGATCTAGATGTTAATAAAAGAGAGTCTTGAATTGACACATAAAAATACAGGGTGTCCCAAAAAATGTATACATACTATATCTATATATTTCATTAGACTTTTGAAAATGAAATATGTTTTAAGAAACACTGCCTTTCTAATTATTCAAAGTGTATATACATTTTTGGGACACCTTGTAATCTGTATAAAAAGGTATGAAATGAAAAATGCAAAAATCAACGTAGATAGCTGTCATTACGAACCCTGCTACTTTATTTAGTATTACAATACATAAAGAGCATTTGTATTAGTGCCAATTAATCAGCATCATTGTTATAATTTGATTAGCAGGTTACTGTGTTAGCAAAAGTTCTAAGAGGAGCAGTGCTTCCAAAGTATCAAATAATATCACCTGTATTTGGAGAAGCAAATATAATTATTTAAACTCATGGATTTTGGACCCTGTGACCCAAAGTTTTCTTCATTGTCAAATGGAGTTATTAATACACAACACAAAGTAGTATATAATACGAATGAAATGAAAATAATACTTGTGAAATCCTTAGCATAAAATCTAGCACAAGAATCTAGAAATGCTTGGGTAATATTATGTTAAGTAAAACCCATAAACAAAACTTTTATTTAAAAAAAACAATAAAGATAAGAAAAATTATTTTAAAAGTAGAGCCAAATGACATGTTTTAAATTAAACCACCTGTTATTAGCTAAAAATTATTTCTTAATAACTGAAAAAGAATCTTAGTAACTGAAAGGGACTCGAACGTGATGGAGGGTACTCAAGGCATATTAAGGGATGAGAAATGGAGATTTAACCAAGTATAATTAAAAGCAGAGTTTGGAGAAAATTAAAACTGCCTCATACGTTATACTCCACTGAGATGAAACCTCTTGGAAACGGTTTCCCAAGGTTGGGGTCAATGTTGGATAAGGATTAGATAGGACTTCTGACTAGGCATGGAGGTTAGCTTTTCTCTGACGCATCTGGGCAGGTTTGTGGAGAAGAACGTGGATGCTATTTTAAAGCAGGAGAGGGAAAGTATTACAGTCCACTTTGTGCCTCTGGTGAAAGCTGAAGTCAAGGTCAGGGATCTGTGAGTACAGTGTCAGGAATATAAGTAGGGAGTAAAGTGATGTAAGACTCCCAGCAAAGGTAAGAGTCACTCCACTTTAAAGAAAAGCAAGACCATTAGCCATGACATAAGTTTGGGATGTGTCTGCATTTGAATTTCATTTTTTAATCACGAGCCAACATGTGTATGTGTGTGTGTTTTAATAGTATCTAATAGCTTACCGTGACAGAGTTTTAGATTATTAATTTTCTTGTTATACCACTGATAATTTACTGAGATCCTAATTAAAACTCATATGGGTACAATGCCACTTATATAAAGGATTCTTCTCCTGTTTATAGATCAAATTATAGTTAAAGCAAAAGTGAGCATGTTTGGTGTCCTTTTTCTTGTTTTCTGATAAAGAAAAACAATCTATATCTTTAAACTTTAAGGGAATGTGTTGCTATAAGGATGGAAATGAAACTGTGTGTCAAATATTATAATACTATCTCCATAGGAAAAGAGGTTTGGATGTTTGTCTAACGAAGCTACTCTGCAAGAATCCTGCAATGAAACGTAGGGGAAGCCTCCATCTCGCACTTGCTGCCATTTACTGCTAACCCAATGGTGAAAGGAAAAGAGAACATCTAACATCCTTTGAAAGCAGGCATTCTAAATCTCTAAAACTCTTATTTTTTTTTCACATTCAAACCTATTGCTGGATGATCTCCCCTCTTCCTTTAATTCCACTACTCTTTTTAGTTTTACCTATTACAACCACTTTTCTATATTGTAGATATTTCACAGATGCCATTTCAAAGCATAAGAAATGTCATGTTACTTTTATTGTCCCCATGGCTCCAACAATTCCCAAGGTATTTCCAGCTCAAAGAAGCAGACACTCTAGATTTTTGCAGAACAGGTAAAATAGGATTGACTATTATTAACCTCTGTGGAACATAATGTGCCTCAACTCCCCCTGTGTGGCTCAACTGGAGTTTCAGAAACCCACCAGCTCTTCTGAAAATCCCCTTGGTTGACCATATGTATCTGTCTCTTGATGCTGCAATATAAAACTATCGTTCTCCTTATTGACTAAGATCACCTATCATGACAATGATTTCATGAGTATGATTTAATTTTATGAAGCACCAGTGCTTTATATCTGGCTTCACAGGTTTACTGTGTCTTTTGGGTGAAGAAAAATATAATGCTTCTTAAAAGGGGTGGCTAATCCTATCATCAGCTGCTCTGATATTCCTATTAATTCCGTAACTATCAAGTCCATAACAACAGAAACTAGGAAAGATTATGTAGGATGCTGATGCAAAGATTTAAATAGTTAATAAAAGATCACTTTAATACATTTTTATTGATATTCTTTTCAAACCCAGAGACAAAATTTCCAAAATTACTTGGTCATCTACTCAAGCTATCATTGACATTCTTGGATATAGAAGACTATGTATAAGAGGTCTTAACTGGAATGTCTGGATAAAGTTGTGCTCATTTAGGCACCTGCTTATTTGGTCTACTTCTCCTCACTTCCCCAGCTGAGCTGGCATTAGCAGGATAACAAAGAGACATATAGAGTACTTTAATAATACTGGGCATCTTGAACATTTTTAAATGTAGTTTTTGTTAAGTTGCCTTGCTCCATAAGTACCTGTTTGAATACTTTTTGTAGGTTTTCTGTTCTTTGAGTCTTGATGAGCATCATTCTGTGACAAAATTATGGCACATGGTAATCAAAGCAAGACTACAGCTCATTTTGTTAAATCATACAAGGCAATAAAAAATTACAATAAGCGATCTTTAGTACCTAAAACAGGGCTAAGACATAAAAGAAACATCTCAACTTTTGGTTGAGGATCAGCACAAAGAAATTTAAAAACAAAAAAGTGTGAGACAAATATCACTAGTCAGTTTTATTTTGCTTTAACAGGATAATAGCTGTTTTCGGTATTTACTTAACCTTTGTCTCTGCCATATTGTTTCCTGACTTACCTGCAGTTGGAGTGGGCCTAAGCCTGGTGTTGCTGCGGCAGCAGCTGCCATGGTAGTTGGGATCAGCTGAACAGGGTAAGGGTCACCTAAGTAAGAGAATAATAGAGGCGTCAGCACCTTTTATCTACTCTCCACCTGCAAATTAAACTCATGCATTCACTCTTTCCAAAAGCCTTCTTTTGTGTGCCTTGCTGAGGCCTAATGAAAAGCCCTATTGTGCAGCCTTTTACTAACTCTCTTTTCACAAATCTGGCTGAGAGAGGAATGTGAATAAAAGGCACAAGCAATTAAGGCGGAAACCTCATCCTTTTTTCATGATGTATTTAGAAAAATGGGAGGAAAAAGTGTGCATTGATCAGAGGGTTGCACTTTATAACACACACACACACACACACACACATGCACACCTGACAATCTTGGTATGAGCACCAACTCTTCAACAAATTTAAAATGTTATTATAAAACATTATAATAAAAGGAACTTAACAAACTTAATTCTGTTTTAACAAACTAAACTCTAAAGCTTTAAGGCAAGTAGCTTATCTTTTGAATCTATGATTCAAGTAACCACTTTAATAATGTCTTGTGGGCACATTCATAATAAAGAAAACATTTAATGTACTTTAAACACACACACACACATTCACATGCACACACACACACACGCACACACACACACATATATATTTTAGAGAGAGAGAGATGGACACATCGATGAGAGGGAAACATCAATTAGCTGCCTCCTGCACACCTCTACTGGGACCAAGTCAGGAACTCTGGCATGTGCCCTGACCAGAAATCGAACTGGTGACCCCTTGGTTCCTAGGTCAATGCTCAGTCAGGCCTAATGTACTTTTTAAGTTACATAAAATATTGTTACCTTTATTATTCCACAGACAAATGTTTATAAAAAGAAAAAGAAAACAGAAAATAGATAGTTTCTTCCCAAAGGTTTCTATTTGTGAGAACATATAAAAAAGTAAATCTTAGTAATTAAAAATTAACCTTAAAGTTTTAATATATATAATCCATAAAGATATAGACACATATATGTACATATATATATATACACATAAGGAGGACTGTAATGTATATTTTTGATACAAAACTTTTTTTCACTTTGAAAAGAGGTGCAACAGACATTTTGCATAGACCCCTAATGTATGCAAACAAATATGTACATTATTATTATTTGAATATGAACACAGAAAATAATTTAAAATAACTATAAAACAATTTTCTAATATATAAGACATGTATTGAAAATCCAATTTGTGAAAAACTTATTGAATGTCAAATGTATGAAAAGTATACCTGACAATAACTCAGTTAATATATTCATTCAAAAATATTTATTTAGTACTTGCTCTGTTGTTGAGCACTGCTCTTGACACTAGAAATAGAGCTCTAAAGAATACTAATATGCACAGGTGTATTAACTGGGAATTTAATAAAGCCTACTCTTTGGGACTCTGAGAATTTAATGAGGCTTATGCTTTGGGATTCTGGGGAGGTCCCCTAGCAGTGTATGCATAGGGTCATATGTTTTATATTCTTCAGCTTCCATAAGTTTCTACTTTGTTGGAATTTCTTTTAATAAGTGAACATACAATTTTCACTTATGTATGGGTGTAGATATTTTTATTCTTAAAGAGGCTCCCCAAAGTATATGTTTCAGGCTTCAAAATACCAATATTTGAATCTACCTCTGCTGATCTGGCCTTCCCAAATGTAAGAGCTTAATGGGAGCAATGATAATTCAAAATAAAAAGATAAATATAGAAATTAGTATAAAATATTATGACTGTTAAGATAAGGACATATATAACACTATAGACTACATTGTGGGTACTCCATACCCAGTCTAAGAGGTCAAAGACAGCCTCTAGGAAGAAGTGATATTTAATCTAAAACTTGAATGAAATAAAAGCTAGCCAGGCAAAGAAGGAAGGAAGGAAGAGCATTTCAGCAAGGGAGACAATTTTCATGAAGACAGAGTCAAATGGAAGGGTTGCATCATAGCCTAGTCATTAAATTGTTGAAGTTCAGGGGAAGTAGAGATAAATGGTGCTGAACAGGGAATCAGGGGCCAGATTTTGTACAGCTTTATAAACAATTTTAAAGAATCTAAACTTTACCCCATAGGATAAAAAAAATTAAAAACCAAAACAAAATTTATGGGCATGGAAAAAAGACAAGTTCCGTAAATCCTTTGGGCTACTGGTTTGGAAGCTACAATCAACACTAATAAAAGAGAAAAATGGTAATTGGCGTACGGCGATACCCTTTTCATTGGCTAATCAGGGCTATATGCAAATTAACTGCCAACTAAGATTGGCAGTTAACTGCCAACAAGATGGCGGCTAATTTGCATATGTAGGCACAATGCAGGGAGGCGAAAGGGAAAGCAGGAAGAAGCCCCCTGCCACTGACAGTGATCAGAAACCCAGGGGGGAGCTAAGAGCTGGGGGGCAGGGCAAAGGGGGCCCTGGGGCCCCCTTTGACCTGCCCCCCAGCCATGATCGGAGAATCAGGCACCTTTGCCGCCCTGGCCAGTGATAGCAGAAAGTAGGGGTGGAGCCAGCGATGGGAGCTGGGCACAGTCGAAGCTGGCAGTCCCGGGAGCTAGGGGCCCCTTGCCTGGGCCTAAAGCGAAGCCCACGATCATGGGCTGCTGCAGCTGCGGGTCCCCGCTGCCCGGGCCGGACGCCTAGGCCAGAGGCGTCAGGTCTGGGCAAGGGGCCGATCCTGCGATTGGAGGGTGATGGGGGTCAACGCCTGAGGGCTCCCAGTATGTGAGAGGGGGCAGGCTGGGCTGAGGGACACTCCCCCCCACACACACCCAGTGCACGAATTTCGTGCACCGGGCCCCTAGTCAATAATAAAAAAAGATGTAGAACTCTGTATAAATAATACATAGTAATGGTATGGATCAGGGTGATGATGTTGGGATGGAGAGTGGAGAAATTCAAGTGATATTTAAGAGGCAGAACTGACTAAACCTAATGATTTTTTTTTTTTACAATGAAAGAAAGAGAAAACTCAAGGGTAACTGCTAGGGTTTTGACTTTAATAGCTGATTGTACAGTGGTACTATTTGTTGTTGGGTTTTCCAAACATGGATGAGAAGCAAGATTGCCAGTCTGGACCAGGTTAAGAGGAAAGGCAAGGGTGGGGGGGATTAAGAGTTTGGATTTGAACATCTTAAATTTGACATTACTGTTAGATATCCAAATAGAGGTGTTCATTGAGGCACTTGATAAATAAGCCAGGATTTTAGGGCAGAAATCCCCACAGGAGACAAATCTGAGAGTGGTCAACACATATCTGAAATGTAAAGCTATAATCAACCCTTCATGAGATCATTTTGAAGTTAGTAGTAAAAAAAGGAAGTCAAGGATATTGGATTGCGGGATACACTAACATTTAGGGTCAAGGAGATAGGCAACTACAGAAAAACTGAGGAGAAATGTAAATTAGGTGTTCCAGAAGCCAAGTCAAGAAAGATTTTCCGAAAGAGTGACCTGTTTTTTTTTTAAATGCTGAATTTAGTAATGTGGAAATCATTGGTAACTTCAACAGGGACAATGTCAGTGGAGTAGACAGTGAGAAAATATAATTGGAGTGAGAGTGATCAATACCGGATGGTTGAAATTAAGAAGCTGGGGGCATAAAGTGTAGAGCCTTATTTACTGAAAGAAAGCCACTGAAGAGCAATATTGGCATCACCAAGAGTTTCTTAGAAATGTAGAATTTCAGACCCTACCCCAAATCCATAGTAGCAGGCAGCCTCTAAGATGGAGCCCCAATGCCTCCCAATGACCCTTTGTGTAAATCCCTCCTCTCAAATAGAACACAAAAGTGACGAGGTACTATTTTTGAGAATAAATTACACAAAGTGTCTGGCTCTGTTTTGCTTACTCTTCCCCATTTCTATCCTCTATGTCTTGGAGCAAGCAGCTATGTTGTGAGCTGCTCTTTGGAGAGACTCATGTAGCAAAGCACTGATCTCTTCGACCAACAGCAAGCAAAGACAGGAGGCCTGCCAGCAGCCAACGGAGGGAGCTTGGAAGTGGATTCCTCCCCAAGTCATCCTGAAGATGACTACAGTTCCGACCAAGTCCTTGACTGCAGCTATGGGGAAGATCCTGAGCCAGAGGTACCTACCACGGCTATGTTCAAATAAATGTTTGTTGTTTTAAGCTACTAAGTTGTTTGGTTTTTAAATATTTTTTATTGATTTCAGTGAGGAAGGGAGAGGGAGAGAATCATCAGTGATGAGAAAGAATTATTGATCGGCTGACTCCTGCATGCCCCACACTGGGGATCAAGCCCACAACCCAGGCATGTGCTCTGACTGGGAATTGAACCGTGACCTCCTGGTTCATAGGTAGACACTCAACCACTGAGCCATGCCAGTTGTGCAGCCACTAAGTTTTGAGATAACTTGTTAAGGTAGCAAGGATATATGCTCTGAGTTAGGATTAAAATTTTAATAAGAGCCACACATGATATGTATTCATTTGAGAAGGGCGAAAGTTAACAGTTGCAATGAGGTGTTCTGCAGTAGCTTATGAAGGATGTATGATCAATAAAACTTTATTTAAAAGGCATATACTTGTAAAAATTATAGCATGGTTCTATGCCAAAGAGAAAGAACCAGCAAATAAGGAGAAAACAATGATAAGGGGGCGTGATTGATGTTACATAATAGGAATTTGCTTACATTTGATATTTTTAATATTTAATCTAGAAAACATAACATTTTATCAAGTAAAGGGAATTTTAGATGTTTAAATGCTGAATTTGTATTTATACAAACCTAAAAATAAACATGATAATAGAGCTATTAGTTTTGACAATTTAAGTACTGAAAATATAATTCATTTATAATTTCCATTTAATGAATATAATCTTAAAATTAACTATAGCAGAAGTATAGAGACTTTGGTGCTCTTCACAGTGATAATTCATTTTATTTAATTTACTTTTCCTGTTATGAATTAATCAATTAATAAGCATTTATAACATCTACCATGTGACCAGACATTTGCTTGGCACTGTGGGAGACAACAAACAACAAAACACAACACAATAAAACTTGGTCTCTAAAACACAGCTATCTTTTCTAATTAAGTGTTTATTTGATCAGTGGTGATAATCAGTGAGCATATAGGAGTTAAGGGAAAACTTCTCTTTACAGAGTAAAGGTAAAAATAATGGTGAGCTTGGCCTTCAAAAATGTGCAGCTGGAAGGGAGGAGAGATGTTTTAGGTAAGGTGAAATGTGTCAAAGTTTGACTAGGACATGCTGAAGGAATAGAGAGAAAAACAGATTATGTGATAGGTGATAGAATAAAGGGAAAGAGATTGAAGCCAGGGAGTTGGGAAACTTTACATACTTCAGACTTGAGGGTATCTGGATATGAAACAGCAATTGATATGAAATGAAGTTTTAACAAGTATCATTAAAGAAGTTAAGTAGTAGGAGGTCTTATACATGATCCTGGAACCCAGGGATAAAGACTTACTCATCAATTTGGATTGATATCAAACATCTGCATAGTTGTTTTGAGCACTTGAAAATTACTAGCATCTAATTGTGAATAACAAATTAAGTGTTATACATTAGTACATTTGAGACTCATTTTGGTTAAAATCTGGACTATTCCATAACATTAAAAAATGCATATATTAGAATCTTATCTTTCTTCATTTTCTAAGTTCATTAATGTATACTTAATAAAATTAATATAATTATCATTCCTTTGGAGATTGAACAACACGGGTTTAAACTGTGCTGGTCCACTTGCCTGTGAATTTTTTCAGTAAATACCTGTTTGGGAGTCAGTAGATGCAAAGGGCTGATTGTATACATTGATCTATGCCATTTTATATAGTAGACTTGAGTATCTGTGGATTTTGGTATCCGCGAGGTGTCCTGAAACCAATCCTTCATGGATACCAAGGTAAATTAAGTTTTTGGGGAGTCAAAAGTTATATAAGAATTTTCAACTGCCTGGGGTCAGGAGCCCTAATCCCTGCCCTATTCACAGGTGAATTGTGTGGGTGTGTATATTTATGCACATGCCATATTGTATACATATACATATAAATGTATGTATGTATGTATATGAAATATTTATATGAGCTACATAATCTTACATATATGTTATGGGCTGAAATTTTTCCCTCTCAGATTTTATATCTTAAAGTCCTAACCCTCAGCATCTCAGAATGTTACTATATTTGGAGATAAGGTCTTTCAAACATAAGTAGGGTAAAATGAAGTCCTCTGTGTGGACTCCGATTCAAATAGAATGCTTTCTTTATAAGAAGAGAGATTAGGACACAAATAACACAGACAGAAGGACAAACATGTGAAGACAGAGGGAAAGACCACCATCTATAAGGCAAGGAAAGAGGCCTCCGAATGAAGTCTTTAGCCTCCAAAACTGTGAGAAAACAAATTCTGTGGTTTAAGCCGTCCAGTTTGTGATATTTTGTTATGGAAGCCCAGAAAAACCAATACAAAATGTTTGCTGGTCTGGCCAGTGTGCCCTAGTTGTTGAGAGTCCACACATAAACCAGGAGGTCCCTGATTCAATTCTGGTCAGGGCACAAGTCTGGGTTAGAGGCTCAATCCCCAATAGGAAGGTGTTAAGGAGACAGCCCATCTATGTTTCACTTTCATCAATGTTTCCATCTCTCTATTCCTCTCCCTTCCTCCTATCTAAAAATCAATAAAAACTTTTAAAAAAATGTTTGCCACATACAGCCACATATAAATGTTTTTGAGTTTAAGTGAATTAGAGAAAATAAAAGACTGACAGTGGGAATTAAAAAGACTATTCTAGCTATTATATATCTATTATCATATATAGTTTCCAAGATATAAATCTGTAATCATAAACAGGATATCTAATTTCCAAAAGTTTGTGTTTAAGGAATCACGCATAGTAAACATCTCCATTCTACATATAAACATACATAACTTGAAGCATGTTTATCTTACAACCATTTTTTTAGTGCTAAAATATTGACTTTAATTGAAATTTGTCCCAGGTTACTAAGTAAACACAAATACAGCAACTGTGAAAATGGCCAATATATCTAAAATTTTAATTAAATTCAAAATATAGTACATGCATGTGTCAGTGTTCTAAACTAGACTGTAAGAATCTATAAAACTTTAAAAACAAGGTCAAGGGTAGTTCTTAATGTCAAAAGAAAAATTCAGAAACTGTTGAGGAAAAATATTTTACTGAAATAAATAATGTCATCTATTTGTGGTATCCCTCAATTAACTGTACTAAAAACTATTACAACAGGTTTATTTTGTAAATACCGCATGAGGGACTTATTTTGTAAAACATAGATAATGGAAAATTCTGACTTTTAAAGTTCAACCATGTGTAAGTTATTGAAATTGACTTTCAACTAGTTAAAAGTAATTTCTTTTTCTCTTTCCTAGTTTTAACCATTTGAACAGTTTTTCCCTAAGCCTTTCCAAAATTAATTTGCTTCTTATTTCAAAGCTAAGTATGGAAAATTTTAGCTTAAAACCAAAATTTTTCAAAGAGTTGAAAAATACACTGAGGCATATTAGTCAATTGTTTTCAGAATATTAGGTAGCTTACAATAAATATAGATACAAATGATATAGCTAATATTAAATAACTCAACCCCTCAGGAAGTATGTTAAGTACATTACCATGTAATTAATGAATATTTAGATAATCATTATCTCCAGCAACACTCTGAAAGGTTCATTTCTATGCTATATAGCACAGGGTAAGGAAAACATTTTCTAACAAGTTTATTTAGGCTGAGGAAGATTGTCAAAAGCAGGTATGTTTTTACCCGAGGTCAAAGACACACACACACATACCCTTTCATCCACTGAACTAATATAAAGGTTCTGGACAGTTTCTGGCATTATTTTCATTGAAATAAGGTGACTCCGTCCCTTATTAGCCTTCCATGTTTGTTTGTTTGGTTGGTTGGTTGGTTTACTTTTGTATTAGTTCCATGACAAATACCAGATTAACTTCTCTAGATTCTAGAAAATATAGAAATTAAACCTATACACTTGCACACGCAAAATCCCTGCCCTAGACCAATTCCGAATCAAGTGAGGGGGATAAACATGAAAACGAATCCAATGATACAATGAACAGAGAAGAGTGAGGAAGATATTCTAGACACCTCAAGAAAAGAAGCACTTAACTTGCAAAAGAGTGTCAAGGAAGATTATTGGTTAAAATGTCTCTTAAAAATGGTTACTTTCAATACCAAATTATCTTCCATGACCATTTTAGTATCTACTTTCCATGTCTTCTAAGTGTTAGAGAATCACAAAGTGAGCCTCCACTATTTAATTAAACTAAGATTTCTCTTTGTTTTAGAGAGAGAGAAAGAGAGACTGAGAGAAGCGGGGAGAGGGAGAGAGAGAGAGAGAGAGAGAGAGAGAGAGAGAGAGAGAGAGAGAGAGAGAGAGAGAGAGAAAGAAAGTGAGGGAGAGGAGGAGAAGAAAGGAACGAAAAGGGATGGGAGAGATAGAGAGATATCTGTAGTTCCATTTATTTATGCATTCATTGGTAGCTTCTTGTATGTACCCTGATCAAACCCACAACCTTGATGTATCGGGATGATGCTTTAACCAAATGAGCTACCCAGCTGGGGCCAGGAATGCCCTTTTTAATCTTTTTCTTTTTTTCAGATTAGTACTGAAAATACTCTGCTTTTACCACTCTTACTTTCAGATGGTGGGAGCTCTGTAGGAGCCTAAGATAAAATAAAGTTAAAAAGGACGCCATGGATGGAAATGGGAAGTCACCGAGAGATTTTAAGCAGGAAAGTGGCATAGTCTGATTTGTTTTAGATAGATCAATTCTATGGCAAGGAATAGAATTGATTGAAAGAGGGAGAGACTGGAGACAAATAGAGGTGTGACAACTACTACAGTAAATCTAGTGGGAAATGATAATGGCCTAAACTTATCATAAGGGAAAGAGAAGACATAACAGATTTGGGAGACAGACTTTACGATCAGTTTTATGGGGGGAAAATAGATTCAGGGGAAGAAAAAGGAAAAAAATCATAATTTAGGCTCATTTTTACACAAAGAGGTATTAAATTGTTCAGCATCTTATTGATTGATTGATTGATTGATTGATTTGACACAGAGGAAGGAAAAGAGAAACATCAATTGGTTGTCTCCTGTATAAGCCCTGACCTGGGACTCAACCCTGCAACTGAGGCACCAACCCCACAACTGAGGCACCAACCCCACAACTGAGGCATATGCCCTGACTGGGAATTGAACATCGCAACCTGTAACCTTGTGGAATGACGCTCCAACCAACTGAGCCACCCAGCCAGGGTTCAACATAATTTTAAAGTAATTTATTATTCCACTACTGATTTGAAATGTGAGCAACTAATATTTGTTAACTTTTAGCATTCTGTTAAAAGACATAAACATACATATATACATCCATATAGATATGGATGTATTTACACATATGTGTATACCACTATGAAAACTCATCTAATTTTCACAACTTAGTAAGGTAGATATTATTTTCAGTCTACAAATTATTTATTCCAGGATCTCACAGTAAGTACTATAGTCATTCCTAATTTAATAAGAAATCATCATAGGATATTTAGACCATTATGCAAATATATACTTCAATTTTCAAAATAGATATATGTATTCAATTTAATGTACAGATACTTTACATATATCAAATACTATGTGGAGGACATAAAGGAATAAAAGCTACAGTTCTTGTCTTCATGTATTTTCAGTTATAAAAATATGACATACAGCTATGGAAAGTGAAATGAATCAAGCCATGGGATTAGAATCAAATGAATAGGAAAGACAATAATTATCAAAGAAGGGAACACTTTATTTGAACTGAAATCATTGGAGAAAAAAATCAGAGGAGGGGTTGGTCTTAAATTTAAAAGAGGAATTAAAAAAGATGAGAGAAGTCTAAGAGCTGCAATAACTATTGCACAATAAATACTCAATAACTGTTTACTGAATGAATGAATGGCTGGCCCTTAAAGGTAAGGATCAGAGCAATGAGTGCGTGAAATGTCTTAATGAACTAGCCTGCAGTTGTACCTATTTCATATAGTACCAAGATATATTTAGGTTGATTAGAATCTATTGAGGTCCTCAAATATAAAGGTAAAAATGTATACATATCGTGTCCTTAAACATATGCACAATAGCTCTTTTATTTCTCCCTCCCTTTGACCATCCCTGGCCAATCAATCACAAGCTTTGTTTTATAACTCCCAGACTTTCATTTCTTACTACTAGAAGAGCTCCCTGCCTCCAGTCCTCTGCAAAAGAAATTAATTCTCTATTCAGCTTTCAAGTGTTACTCATTACAAGTACACAATAAATATTCATTGATTGTAATTAGAGTTTTACAATATTTATTAATTATAGTATACTGTGTGTTAAGGACTGAAAATAACAAAACTGAACCAGAGAAGTAAGGCTTAACATGGATAGATGTTTGAATGGATGGATAGATGGATGGATGGATGGATGGATGGATGGATGGATGGATGCATGGATGGATGGATGGATTGATGGGTGGGTGGATGGATGGATGGATGGACGGATGGGTGGATGGATGGAAGAATGAATAAATGCCAGTATGATCTCAACCCTAGTTTTTAGCCTTTCAGTGTTTTTTCAGTACCTCCAGCAAGTAAGGTCTATAAATATTTTGAGTTGTCTCTTTTTATGTCCTTAAACTACTCATTTGTCATTCCTTGCCTTATAATTAATTCACAATACCAAACTGCTTATAGGTTCATGTACACCCTATTTCAACCTTTGCTTTCTGGTCTTCCTCCAAGCTGTGTTTTTTGTTTGTTTGTTTGTTTGTTTTTTAATAATTGTCTGTAGTATTATTTCTGTATTCCTCCACCCCCAAAACTTATTCAATTGTTTAGTTGCCTTTCTTCCTTTGGGATTTGATGTAAAGGCCTAGACTCTAATAAATCATTCTTGGCACTTTCCACCACTCCTAGATTTAAATGCATTGCCTTTCCTCTGAGTTCTGTTAAATTCTATGCATACATCTATCATATTCCATCTGTGTCTATCCCATTCTTCCCAAGGAGCATCCTAAAAGCAGGGATGATGTCTTACTCATCTTTAAATCCCCAGTTCTAGCATAGGGACTTTTTTAATGCACAGTTCTGTTAAATATATAATACAGTTTGTTAAAATGTTTGTTGATGAATAAATGAAGGAATAATTTGTTTAATTCAGAAATTAACAAATATCAAACACAGGAGACAATTCTTTCTATGTCAAAAGCTCAAGTTTTAGCACAGGAATCAAACTGTAAGCAAATAGTAATAATAAGAATAAGGAACAAATTAGCTTTTGTACAGGATATATTTTGAACAATAATGGTGTTTTAGATCAGCTACCAGTAACACAAAGGTAGAATAGAAAATGAAGAGGGAAAAAGAGGCCTAGAGTTTGAGGATAAGAGAAAATAAGAACATGGAGAAGATAAAGTATCTTCTGTAAAATGTTTTCATACATTGAATGCTTCTTTCATAATATTCCGTAATTAATCTCTGTTGTAAATTTTCAAAATCTCAGACATATGCCGAAGCAATTTTTTCACTGATACAGCTCCTAGGGCACTTGAAACGAAAGAGAAAATGAACAAATGGGACTACATCAAAATAAAAAGCTTCTGCACAGCAAAAGAAACCATCAACAAAACAAGAAGAAAACCCACTGTGTGGGAAAACATATTTGCCAATGTCATATCTGATAAGGGCCTAATCTCCAAAATTTATAGGGAACTCATACAACTTAACAAAAGGAAGATAAACAATCCAATAAAAAAATGGGCAAAGGACCTAAATAGACACCTTCCAAAAGAGGACATTCAGAAAGCCAAGAGACATATGAAAACATGCTCAAAGTCACTAATCATCCGAGAGATGCAAATCAAAACAACAATGAGGTACCATCTCACACCTGTCAGACTGGCTATCATCAACAAATCAACAAACGGCAAGTGCTGGAGAGGATGTGGAGAAAAAGGAACACTTGTGCACTGCTGGTGGGAATGCAGACTGGTGCAGCCACTATGGAAGACAGTATGGAGTTTCCTCAAAAAACTGAAAATGGAACTCCCATTTGACCCTGTGATCCCACTTCTAGGAATATATCCCAAGAAACCAGAAACACCAATCAGAAAGGATATATGCACCCCTATGTTCATAGCAGCACAATTCACCATAGCTAAGATCTGGAAACAGCCTAAGTGCCCATCAGTAGATGAATGGATTAGAAAACAGTGGTACATCTACACGATGGAATACTATGCTGCTCTAAAAAGGAAGGAACTCTTACCATTTGCAACGTCATGGATGGAACTGGAGAGCATTATGCTAAGTGAAATAGGCCAGTCAATGAAGGAAAAATACCACATGATCTCACTCATTCATGGATAATAGAGACCATTATAAACTTTTGAACAATAATAGATACAGAGGCAGAGCTGCCTCAAACAGATTGTCAAACTGCAGCAGGAAGGCCGGGGAGGATGGGTGCAGGAGGTAGGGGGGTAAGAGATCAACCAAAGGACTTGTATGCATGCATATAACCATAACCAATGGACATAAGACACCGGGGAATAGGGGAGGCTAGGGGACTGTCTAGGGCAGGGGGGGAAAATGGACACATATGGAATACCCTTTGTAATACTTTAGGCAATAAAAAATAAATAAATATAAATAAAAAAAATCAAAAAAAATCTCTGTTGTAAATTTTGATTTTAAAAGCAATTCATATCCCCTTGGATATTAAAAATAAATAATACAAATTTTCTAATTTCTGTTCATGATCAAGAATCCACTATTATAATGGCATTAAAGCACCTTAGCACGTTTAAGGTGTTTACTAGAAAAAATGCTTTATATAAAAACAAATGATAAAAACAAAGTCCTTCGTAGTGATTATTTCAAATCACTTTGGAATTGTGGAAATCCAAACAAAATGAACTTTGCTTTTCTGTAGCAATAAATTTAGCAATACTTTATTCCTCATTTCAGGTAATTAAATCTAAAATTCTTCTAAAGCATCTGCAGAACCTAACTTAGATTCAGAATAATTAATATGTTATACATAAGCAAAGGTGAAGGTGTTTCTAAATGCAGAACATCTATAATGCCTTTATAGATTTTCTGAAGTAGTATAAAATGGCTTTACTATTTAAAATTTTTTATGAGAAATGCTAATATTTTATAGTAAACTCAAAATAATAATCAATATACATATTTCACATGAATTTTATTTGAGAAGGTAAAATTAATAAATCATCTTTTGTTTGACTATACAACTACTTTAAAAGATATTTTTTTCCAGTCCCCTCCATCCCCCTTCCCTCTGATAGCTGTCAGACTGTTCCATGTATCTATGCCTCTGCTTGTATTTAAAATATATATTTTAGGTAATTGGTAGTTCTTAACTGATTTGCCACAGGCTCACATTTTTCAGTTAGAGATTTTTACAAATAAAAAATACTATGTCTTTTAATGTGGCATAGCATATGAACACTTATCTTACTTAATTTAATAGTTACCTAGTTGGCTAGTAAACTCTTGGGGAAACACTTATCCAAATGGGAAGACATTTCTACATATAAAAGATAATAGCATTATTTCGTTACATCTTTGCCCATAAATTAAATGAATTCCAGTACCAGTAAAAATACCTGGATTAATTATCTAAGAAATTTAAACATCCCTGAAAAGGTGACAATGAATCAAAAAAGTCTCCTTTTCCTTCTCTATTCCAGCATTATTGCTAAGGCATCATTTAAGCTATTGCATAATAACTCATTTTAAGCTGCTCAAATAGAAACATTAATTAAGGAACTGCTTCAATATCCAGATCTATATATTAGACTACTATGTCTAAATTTTGCCTCTGTGTCTTATGAGTAAGGAAGTATTACGGAGAAAAGCATCCAAAAAGATTCAGGTATTAGAAAGTAGGGATTTGGAAGAAGGGCGTTTGTGGGAGCCACTTAACACCAAATCAAGTGCTATTTCTCTTTTATTTTTCACTTTTAGTATTAGGGTTTAGCAAGCATTTCATTTCTTGACACTATAGCCTTTCTACTTTTCTATCAGGGTTTTTGATCGACATCCTTCCTCCTGGAGTGTAGCCAGAGTCTGTGATCTGCAGTTTGAGAACAGAAAGCTTCCTAAACCACTGTAACAATAAGCCTATGGGATATAAATTGGGGATGAGTCCTCGCTTAGAGCTTTCCACAAGGATGGTGAATTTTAGACCTCCAGAAATTAACAACTGTTATGGAATGTTCCCTTCCCCCCCCAAATGAAAAACAAATAATGCAAATGTCTTGAATGGTCAGAAATATAGTGCCCTAGAATATATTCCTGAAATCCTTTTCATTATGTCACATTCTAAATTTTCAAAACAGGCTTATACATTTAATAACTAATAGATACATTATACAATAATTAACATCTTTAAAATGCATACACTTATCCCATCCGATTTTTATAATCTGTGCAGTGAGTTGGGCAGACATTACTAATGAGTGTAGCTACCTTAAAGATTAAAAGCTAAGGCACAAAGAGAAAAATGACTTGCCTAAGGGCATAGAATAATATGAAATGGGGTTGGGATTACCAAGGTCTTCTGATACCTTGTTTAATTTTTTTCTGAAAGAATTTATTAAATTCAGACAATTAATAGTTTCAGGTTACTTCTCACTGATGCTTATTCATAGCTTAACTTGGAGGAGTCAGTTTTGAATGTTTTAAAGCCTGCATTAACCATCTCAGCATTAGAATTTAGAGGCATTCTCTCAGGTAAAAATGGTCAAATAAGGGACAAATACACAAAATTGAAATACCAAATATTGAGGATAATATGTGCATGCAAAATGTTTATTGTAACAGCGCTTAAAACTGTCAAGAGTGTAGACAAATTTAAGTATTCATTAGTAGAAAACAAATAAAATATGGAACGTCCAGCTTAATAAAATATGATTCAGTGTGATTTATGTGTAAAACATGTAAAAGAAGAAAAATGGCACAATATATTTTATATTTATAAATAGAATATACTCTATTTGTTCTCACATACATTATAAATAATGTAGTACATATCATGATTTTTATACATATGTATCATAGGATACAGATTATAACATACAGATTTCTAATATCCTACTTTTACATATTTATAATTAAATATAAAGAGGTATATATACATATTTATATAAATACATATTTATATCTATATCTAGCTCTGGAAAAATAGGTGCCAAATTGTCAACAATAATTACCTCTGGGGAGTGCCATTACAGGAGTATATGAGTATAGGCAGATAATTTTAGTTCCTGTTATACTTCTGCATTACTTGAGATTGCTGCAGTGAGCAAATGCTATCTTTAATATATTATAAAACATGTGAAGAGTCATTATGAGCTGACTATATAAATAGGATTAAGAAATGTTTAAATAAATATATTCTTTGAAAAACAGTCAAAATAAATCAGGGAAATAGTACTGTTTAATATGTAGCTATAGTACTCCCTGCTTCTGCACTTTCCACTAACTGGAATAGGAATATTGTAGCTGGAGAAGGTATCTAAGACAATGACATAGAAGCCAAAATTGTGGAAAACAAGCCACCTGACTGGTGTGGCTCAGTGGTTGAGTGTCGATCTGTGAAACAGGAGGCCATGGTTTGATTCCCTGTCAGGGCATATGCCTGGGTTTCGGGCAAAATCCCCAGTGTGGGGCATGCAGGAGGCAGCCAATCAATGATCTATCATCATTGATATTTCTGTGTCTCTTTCTCCCTTTCCGTTCCTATCTGAAATCTATATATATATATATATATATATATATATATATATATATATATATATATATATATATATATATATATATATGTATATATATATATATATTTTAAAGAGAGAGAACAAACAAGCCTGGGACTGAATAGCATGGAATGACCATATACCATATAAGCAATGAATGCTTGAACTACCATGTGAGTGAGAAACATTGTTTTTTCATGTTTAACCTTGTATTATTTTGACCTTTTACAGTAGGTAAACTTAATAAAAAATGTGATTTCACATGATATTCCAAGAACATGACCTATTCAGTCCTCATGGACAATATCTATCTATTGTAGAGTTAGAAGCAAAATGCTATCTTAGCCTGCTTTAGTAAATATTTTTTCCATTTCCCTACATTCCCTATCAACCTTATAACTGAAGTTTGCCTCTTTTTTTAACATATTTTTATTGATTTCAGAGAGGAAAGGAGAGGGAGAGAAAGATAGAAACATCAATGATGAGATAGAATCATTGATCAGCTGCCTTCTGCACTCCCCCTACTGGTAATCGAGCCCCCAACCCCAGCATGTGTCCTTGACTGGAATCAAATCCGGGATCCTTCAGTCCACAGACCGACACTCTATCCACTGAGCCAAACCAGCTAGGGCTGAAGTTTGCCTCCTAATGGAGTTTTCTATGGTGAAAGAACATGTACTGAAGAATAGAGTCGTCCAGTTATCATTAATAGTTACATTTATTCAAATACAATCATATATTGCTCTTCTTGGCTTACATTTCAGTTTGATGACCTTAGTATGAATCTACTACTGAAATGAGATTTCATGTTTGCTGTGGCAACAAAAATATGAACTTAGAATTCTGAGGATGGGGCTGGACTAGGGCAAATTCATACGGTAATACCACATTCTGAGGCCTCTTGACTGAAAACTCCTAGTGGCATTAGCTAAGCACTCTTCATTTAACACATTTACATTGTGAAGAACAAGAATGATGCCAAAATGTAAATACTGAGCTAAATGGGTTTATATTAAAATTGAATGGCATCCTTATGTTCTTAACTGTTAAAAATCAAATAATGTGGCTTAAGAGATTAATATAGTTAAAGTCTAATAAAATGTGATGAATTTATCAAAGAAAGGGCTTTTTCTTTTTGTTTGCTGTGTGTGTACTATTTTTTGTGGTGGCAGCATCTGTGTGTTGGGGGGAGACTAGATCAAATAATGGTTATTAACAGAGCTCAGTTATCACCTCAGAAAGTAATATGCTTAAAATTATGTCTATGTTTTATAAATAATATAAGCTTTTATTTTTATACCATGTTATGATACTTTGCCACAATAAAGACATATCTATCTATTGCCTTTTTCTCAGTGATGAAACTTATAAAATTATTTTGATTCTATTTTAGCAAAAAACATGTTTTACTGACCTAGACACATTTCTCCTATGAGCACTGAAAGGTGGCTGTCACCATATAACCCTAGAATGTTTTATATACTCAGTTCTTTTTACTTTTTAATCATTTCATATTCTTAATCCATCAATCTAACTTCCTTCAGATGGGAATTTAAATGATTGGCTGTTCAGGTACCAAAGCAATCCTTTAAAAATATAAATATTTATACAGAAAACAGACTGATGGTTGCCAGAAGGGATGGGAGTTGGGGGACTGGTTGAAAGAGGTGAAGGAATTGAGAAGTACAGATTGGTAGTTACAAAATAGTCATGGGATGTAAAGTGCAGCATAGAAAATATAGTCATTAATATTGCAATATGGTGTTAGGTGGGTACTGAAAATATCGGGGGGAACACTTTGTAAAGTATATGGTTATTTCACAACTATGTTGTACACCTAAAACTAATACAAAATAATATTACATGTAAACTTCAATTGAAAAAGTAAAAATGAAACAAGGAAATATAAAATTAAAATATACATATTTATAACTAAGTCAGGTGTGCCCAAAGTCTGATTTATAAGATGGAGGGTTGGGGGGGTGGGATAAGGGAAGAGCTGGTCTCAATAATTCTCATGCACACACACACAGAAGCCTGAGCTATGATTACAACCTCTTCTCTCTGCTTACTTACCCAGAACCTACATTATGCAAACCTGACAACACATGTTTCCTATCTGGTCAGTTTGATAAAGACGTACCATGTCAGTGGTGTTTAGCTTGTGATGTGGCGATTGTTTCAGCACTGACTGTCGGTGACCTGTGTGTCAGCTGATGCGGTTACCAGAAATTAGCATGCAGCCTCCTAAAATGCCAGACACATGGACCCTTTCCGCAGAGAGATATAATAGGACCCACATGATAGCTCCATTAAACAATGAAACATGTGACATTAACTGAAAACAGGAACACATCAGCAAATATGCCTGAGGAAGTTTATGGTATTTAACTCCTAAACATTAATTTTATTGTGGCGTATGAGGAATTAATTAACTGAGAGTTTCCTTTTTTATTGAAAGCGGAAATACTGTTCAGAAAAGCGATGAAGAGTAAATACAACATATTTTAAGTTTATTAAGCTTGGCTCATCGACTTCTATTTATTTAAGCTAATCTCATAAGGCAATTAAATATTTCAATCAGTAACTTTATGTGGCCATTTTATTTAGCATATTTCTGAAACATTAATCAATGTGTTAGAATGCAGAATGAGTATGTGAATACATTTCTAGTTTCCTACAGCCAAAACAATGATTCCATACATTTTTTAATCACATGATCTTTTCAAACTTGAGCTCTGATAGACAAATGGAAAATGACAATAGAAAAGATTAAAAGTTAGTGATTATAATGAAGATAGTCCAGGTTAAGGTTATATCTACATGACATAAGTGTTTCCATCAGCACTGTAATACTTTTCTCTAAACAATTAAGTTTTCCTAGTTAGAGGAAGCTTCATGCAGGTGTGGTAGAATGAATGTGATCCCAGATAGGATATAAAATGCAATTAATTGCTGGGTGGGGTTTTAGAAAGGAATCTTATTTTTTTTTAAATAGGATCTGTGTTTTCCCAGCATTATACTCAGTATTTATCATTTACAAATAATTTAATAAGAGGCACAGTGGTAGACCCTGTTTCATATATAATCCTATTTAATCTTTAATGATTTAGTAGAATGGGTGTTATGAATCCATTTTGCAGATGAGGGAGCTGATGCTCAGTAACTTGTACAAGGATAAGCAAAGTAGAAGAATAAGGTAAAACGATTCCAAATCCATGATGTCCTTAGACTCTTTCGCCACCCAAAGTGTACTTGAACCAAGTCATTTGAAGGCCCACTTATTTTAAAATTCAGAATCGGAACCTTGGTGTTTAGATTTTTCAAGTTTATTTCAGGACTGTAATGATTGTTTTCTGATTAAAATGAGCTAGTGCCCATAAATATAATTTAAAACTGGGATTTTTTTCTTATATTGTTTAATGATGTACAGCTATATTCCACACTATTTTTTTCTGATTCTACCATTATATTTCTTAAAGGGAAAATATCCTTTGTCCAACAAAAAGCGTATTATTTTCAGAAACAGATGTTAGTGAAATGTATGATGGTTAAGTCGCCCGACCTGTAATTTTGTTTTATTACGTCCCTGTTGAGAACATATTAGCTTTTTTTCGTAAGATTCCATAAGTTTTCATTTTATTTATTTTATCAGGTCACAGTCTAAACAGGAAAATTTATCATCAATACTTTCTATGGATTGATAAAAAACATTTGAGTTTTTGATACCAACAAATGGTATACATTTACTTGGAACTCCAATCAAGATGGAATAGGCAGTCTCTTTCATTGACACTATTAATATCACTCGAAACAACTGAAATCAGAGAAGTCACATGTGGTTGACAATTATGAGAGGAATAAAACTGAAGGCCCACTGAAGAGAGGAGATGTTAGATTGCCTTGTCTCCCTACCGCTACTCCTTGCCACAGTGTGACTAGGTAGGAAGTAGTTTGCACTACTTACTGCTTCCACCCACCTCCTCAATCAAACCGACTCACCCTGCCAGGGTGTCAACAAGCGGTGCCACTTTCTTTTGCTATTGGCTTCTTAGTTTTAGAGTTTGGCATGATGCTCATTTCAAGGTTGCCCCCAACTATGGAGATTTTATTCTATTTTATCAGAAGTGGTATCGTTTTACAACTTCAAGCACTCCGGGTATGAGTAGCAAATGGTTAATACACTCACAATTGTAGGAAAGGAAAAATTTCTGCCTGCCACGTTACAGTCTCACTGAACAAATTTAGTATGCCAACTCTGTCAAACGGGAGTGAGGCTGAGGTGTTCTTGACCTTTTCCAAGCCTACAGTTATGCTATTGTTCATACTCAATGTGGTTTTCTCTTCAGCACAATAATTGCTAATGGGACTTTTTTTCTATAGTTGCTTAAAAATTTTCTTTTTGGAAAACAGAACTAGTCTATATGTATATATTGCAGGCGCAGTCTGAGGCAACTGATGACTTTTAAAAGTGTCTTTTTTCATTTTAGTAGCCAAGGTTACCAAAACTATATTGCAACATTTCCTTAATGTGAATAGTAGTTCCTTAGGAAAATGGAAAGAAAACAAAATCTTTATGATTAAAATCTCAGAATTTAGTGTAGCAATAGAACTGAACATTCTATTTTTAGAATTTAAATTATTCCTAGAATTTAAACATTTAAAATGTAAATAGAGCCCCAAATTATTTATTTTTAAAAGTTGGTGTTTCTTGATGAATCGATCTACAAAGAAAGAATGATGTGGCAAATAATATTAAATGAATAAATTAAAAATCCAGAGTGAGAACATTATCTTAAAAAATAGGAAACCAAAGTAAAAAAAAAGAAAAGAAAAAGGAAAAAGATGTGAAAACACAGTGTAAAACCCACAAAACCATAGAAGTGAATTTTTATAGTCCTGAATTCAGTTCACTTTTTATTTAGACTTCAAGTTACAATTACTCATCATAAATTACTTTGTATATTTGAAAAATTATATTTCATTTTTTCAATATTACATATTGAAAGGTTTAAAGACTAGACATAAATGCTAAATATGAAAATTCAAAACATCATTTAACAGGAAACTTAGATATGATTTCTATTAATGGTGGCTAGAGTTTTGCAAATGTAATAAATACTGAAGCATAACAAGATGCTAATGGGACATATTAACATATAACATATTTATTTATTAACATATAAATGAACCAAAATCTATTGTTATTTATAAAATGATATTCTGCATAAATATCTAAAGTGATATTATTTCACTAATTGTTTTCATTGGTGTTCTGCTTTAATCAGTGAAAAATATTTCAATAAGCTTGCTTTCCCTATAATCTTTCTAGGCATAGTAACGATGTTTTAGAAGGTATTTAGCTTATTAATTTAGCCACTTTTTGGAACTTACTATTTTTATTTAACACATTATAGTTGACATTTTGGTGATGTAAATTTTTAAAAAATGAAGTATTTGATTGTTTCTAAAACTAACAATGTAACAATGTGCAATTTTGGTTCTGGTAAAAAAAAACGTCAAAATAACAGGCATGTAAAGTTAATAAGCAATATAAACCATTATCTTGGTAACTCATCACTTAGAGCAAAAATGCCCTTGTAGTGTTTTTAAGAGAGCTCATTCATTATTCATACAATCATTCAATAAAGAGTTGAATGTTATAATAAAAGTTTAGATACAACAATAAATAAGATAATATAAGCACCTGCTCTCATAGAGCTTTTAATTAAAGGAAAGAGAAGATACAGGGTGGGAAAAAGTAGGTGTACCGTTGTGAGTATGTGAGTTTATTATTGTATTTTTATTTATTGATTTATATTGCATTATTAGTACAATATAATCATACATAAACATATTTTCTCACGCCTGTAGATCCAAGATCCAAAGGAACCAGACAAAAGAGATCTAACAGGCAAGCTCTCCCTGTTCTGAGTTAAAAGGGGTTTAGAACATCAAGGAGAGTGAACACTCAAAATGCCAGTCCAGAGTTAAGAAAGAAGTTTGGTCTGGGAACTAAAAGAAGACTAGGAAAAAATTAAGCTGTAAACTTAGGGTGGAGACAGATAATGGAAGGCCAACTACAACTAATTCACATTAGAAAACGTGGGTTTATCTTTAAAAAAACAAAAACAATGGAAAGTTATTGGAAAGCATATTCCTATCTTACCTATGTAAAAATAAATGAAACCTGAAAATTATAGTATTCATATTTTATGAATACACTGGAAATAGAAGTTATGAGACTTAATTCTAAAGAGTAAATATTGTCTGCAGAAGCACAGAAATAATCTGAGCTCTTTTACATACCAACATGAATCCTTTTCAATACCTTCTATGTGTTTCCCCTTTAAAATAAATATGCTATATGGGTGATCTCATTTCTTGGTGTGGCAGAAATGTTAAATTGCCTAATTTAATGCTATACCCTCCACCCACTCCCAAATGAGAAAACTCAATGGTACTTACTACATCCAGCCTTGTAGCTGAAGCCGGGAGGCAGGAGGAATCCTTGCTGGGCAGCTGCAGCCAGTGTCCGTTGATCAGGAGGGAATACGGGAATCATTAATGGCGGCAGTTGACCTTGAACCTGCTGAACATGATAAAGAGGATCAAAGAGAAGAAGTTTGCTGCTCCATGTATCTACCCTTCTTAATTTGTGATAAAAGAAAATCATTTATTCAATTCAATATACTGGCATACAAGCTTGTTAGAACACTGGGCTTGAAGTCTTGCTTTGGCACTACCTTAGGAAAATCAAAATATACAATAATTGAAAGGTGTTATCAAGTTCATTTTCTGACCTGATGAGTAATTTCCCTATATGATAGCCTTGAGAGTGATGAATGAAGCATGCATCACTACTTTCACACAACAAGCCTCTTTTCATTGCATTAATATAATGGTTAAAAAAAATCCCTTAGGTTGAACTAAAATCTCCTCATGTAAATCCTGCCTCTTAGGAATAATTCTACTTTCTAAAATAAAACCAATCAAACCAGTATAATTTTATATGTGAGCAGCTCTTCATTACTTGAAGGTAATTCTCATGTTGACACATAGTATTGAAAATTTATGATTTTTAAATAAAATAGCTGGAAGAAATCTTAGAGAGTAAGACTTTCCCCTTTCTTTATAGAAGAGGTTACTGGATCCAAAAGACAACTTAATTGTCCATGGCCATTGAAACTAGGTCTAGAATCCAATCCCTTGAATTCTGCTCAATACATACTTTGCTCTTCATCTATCATTTCTCAAGCTTTAAACCACTCTGCGAATGACATAGCCTCTGCTCTGGTTGCCTTCTTTGGACTACGCCTTAATTAGCTGGTATAACTCTTGGAATATGGATTTCACATCAGTAAATGAATAACACAGCACAATGGAACAACTATCTTCTTTGAACTGAACAAGAATTTCCAGACCTAATGCTGTCATTTCTGCAGCTATGCCACATTAGTGACTAATGTAGAGGTGGTCATTAACTAAAGTACCTAGGATATGCTTTCCAAATATTTAAGCAAGATCTCCCTGGTGAACATGATTATTGTTCAGTGTTTGTCACTGAATATGTGAATGAGAATTTAGAATCATGCTGAAAATCACACACCTGACACTTTATTTTTACTTACTGCTCCACATTAATTCAGTTACTTGGAAAATATTTGATAAACACATACTCTGCAGAAGAAAAATGAACTAGGCAGTAGAGATACAATGGTGAACAATAAACCAAGGTCCTATGCCCATGGAGCTTACATTGCAGTGGGAAGGATAGTAAAAAGTAAAGCAACTATACCGCAAAGTTACAAGTTCATCCATTCACTAATCCTAACAGCAACTCTGAGATATCTCAGACTTGTTTTCCTTTCTTCCGTAGCACTGCACATTCTTAGGGCAGTTATGATTCCTATAGTTCTCATCATTTGTCACAATAAAAGTCTACCCTCAGTTTCACCTTCATCTTTCACAATAAACCTCTAAGCTCTTTCTGAGATTTTGATTGGTGAGTGTCCCTTTGGGGTTGAGAGTGTGAGAGAGAGAGGGGGGAAGGGCGGGAGGAAGTGAGGGAGAGAATGGGAGAGTGGGAGAGATGAGAGAGATATGAGCACTATAAGAATGAGACATCTGTTTTTAGCAATGACTCCAAATTTGAAATTACTTCTTCTAGCCAATAGAATTTTAAACCCGCCACTGTCATACCTTTTTAGTAAAACTACAGCCAACAGTTTTTTGAATGTTCTGGAGAAGAGATAAACTTTATGTAGAAATCAATGAAAAATAATTGACTAAAGACTCAAAAAATTAGAGCCTGCAGATTGAGCAAGAATGTAGGAATAAGTGGCCTAAAACAAGGGATAGATATTGGAAGGCAAAACAGTATGGGGGCCAGTTCAGTGTCAGCAGAGAATGCTGACCAGAATAACACGCAGAGACAAACAAGAAACCAGCCACATTGGTTAGGGATTATCACCAGCAACTCTATATCCTTTATATTTTATTGTTTCTAAGTTATATTTTATATACTATTTCTCTTTCTTTCTAAGACAATGTTGGTTATATGATAAATCATAAATTTAAAAAGAGAATTTTAGAGGGAAGAAGAAAGAAACTTAAAATGAAACATGCACACATTTGAGAAAAATAATTACTACAGAATTGCAGAAAGAATAGTTTTTTCTCTTAGTGCAGTAGTTCTCAAACTTGAATGTATATGAGTATCACCAGGCAAGCTCTGAAAAATCCTCAGTGCTCAGACTGCTTTCCAGACCAATTAAGTCTGAATCAGGGGTGAGACCCAGCCATCAGCATTTTTTCATGTTCCCCTGATGACTTCAATGTGCATCCACACTTGAGAAGCGCTGTCTTAAAGAATGCTTTCAGTCACTGTCAACACATTTTTTTGTTTTCTTCATCTTTGCCTTGAGTTACAAAGCACCTTCACATACATGATTAGTTAAAAGGGAGACTCTGCCTGACTTTTATAGGTGCTGGTGCCCACAGGATAGACCCGATATTAAGCTATATTCCTCACAGAATTCCTTCTGAGTGAATCTTGTATCTGTATTTTACATGCCCTTCTTGTAAAAACAACAACAACAACAAAAGAAAGAAACTTGGATGGTTTAGAAAGTAATGACCAAATCCCTCAGCCGGGTACTCAAGTTTCTTCACAATCCGTCCTCTGTCTACCTTCCTAGGCATTTCTGCTGCCCTCCTTCAGATATGCGGTCCTCTTGCCTCAATGGATCATGAAGAGTTCCTTGCATATTCGGTGTTTTTCCATGCTTGAATGGATTCAAAAGTATTTTCTTCTCTGTTTCGAGTGATTTCTCTTTTCCTTTTCTTCTTGGCAAAATTCTACTTATTTTTTTTTAAAGGTTTTTGAGATCTACATAATGTCTTTGCCTGTGAAGCACTTCTTTCTTATGGTGCCAATTTCCAGGCAGAGAGAACTGTTACTTCTTTTAACCTCATAAAGCTAATGTAATACTTACTGTATTGAATAATGGTTACTCACATAACCTGAGTTTCCCTTATGACCTATGAGCTTAAAAAGGAAAGAGGTTGTAACTTTATTATTATACCTTCAGAGCTCAGAACAAGAGGTAAACTATTTGTGCATTGATAATTCATAAATAAAGAAGAAGAATGAATTATATAGTCCTATCTTTCTCATTATATCTTCATGAGCCAACTCCAAATGTTCAAAAAAGGCCTGTGGACAAAAATGTTATTTAATGACCACAAAGGATTTCAATTTCATCAAGAAGAATAACGTGCCAACTATTTGTGCTCCCATTCTTGTTATAGCAAAATGATCTTATACATTATGATATGTCCATGACTCTTGGAATTACCCATGCATAAATAAATAAAAAAGTTATCCAGAAATATTAGAAATGTATTACATACTTCTGTAATCCTGCCTATTATGGTCTAGTAACATGATGTTTTAATTATTATAGCTTTACAGTGTGTTTTAATAAAAGTACTTCAGCATTACTATTTTCATTTTCAAATGTAACTTGGCTTTTATGACATTTATTTTTCCACAGTAATTTTAGAATATGAAATTTCTATTTGCATTCATTAACCTTATGGTTTGATGGCCAACAGCAGATTATATCTTTCAATTTATTTAAATCTTTTCTTGCTTCATATAATTCTTATAGTTTTCTAGGTAATTTTATTTTTAAGATTTAAAAAATATCTTATTTATATTTTAAATGGATTGTGCTATTGTTTAACTGGTTATTGTGTATACATAAGCCTATCTGTGTAGTACAGTTTTTATCAGATAATTCATTTATAGTCCAACTAGTGGCCCAGTGCACGAATTCGTGCACATTGAAAGGAAATTAATTATAAAAATATTTTAATATCACTATTTGCCCTTTCTCTACAATAGAAGTGTCAACCAAATTCATGATCGACAATGGCAGATCGAAACACATGTGTATGATTGGTGCTGCCAGCGAGAGCTTTATATATGTCGCACATGAATGAGTCAACTTAGCCTTTTATATATAGAGAATAAACTTGCTTAATTAGACCTGATTTCTGATGTAGCTAAACTTTTTCCAGCTCAGTGAAGCACCCCAACTTCTCTTTCAGGTAATTGTAAGCAACACAGCAGTAAATATCAACACAAAGCAGATTATTATTGTAGATCACACAGGGAGAACAAAGGGTAAAATATTTAACAGCAGCAGTGTTTGACTATATTCTGCACAGTGAGGAAACCTGAAGTCATTTTCAAGGTCCACCATTTCATACTTCTTTTCAGTCAGGTCAAGTTTCTAAATTTTCTACATCTCTGTTTTACAGCTAATGGAAAGGAAATAGGATTCTGAGTCTCCTATCTACCTATTCCAGGACTTCTGTGAGGATCAAATGAGATGAGGCATGGGGAAAACACTTCACAGACATTTGGTTAAAGTATGAAATGTTTGCACCTGGCTATAAAGCAAGTCCTGTTCCTGGGCTGAAGAAACTCCAAGGAGGCTAGTCACTAGGGATAGGAAGCTGGGCGTTGCTATGTGACATCATTACCTGGCACACACAGTGACCATTTCTGGGCTGGGCTGTGGGCCACATTTTTCACCATGGGGTCTCAGAAGTGTTGGCTGTGCTTTGGTGGGCTGTTACTCCAGGAAGGTGGCGAGGCCTGTGTCCCACTTGGGGGAAGCTGAGTGTTGCTTTGTGGGCAATAAGTCCACAGTGCCATTTCTCTGTGTGCATCACAGCAGCTCCTGTGTTAAGCATCTGTCCCTGGTGGTCAGTGTGCATCATAGCAACTGGATGGACAGTCGGACACTTAGCATATTAGCCATATATATATTATATTGTTTCTTTCAGCTAACAATGTTAGTATTTGAAAGAACAAACTGATGAACAAAATTGGTCCAGAGACATGGAAGCATGGAACAGACTGTCAGATCTCAGTGGGAAAGGGAGAGGGGGTGTGAGAAGAGATTCACCAAAGAACTCATATGCATAGCCATGGACACATATAATAGAGAGGTGAAGGCCTGTGGTGGGGCGGGAGTTAGGTGGAGGGGGGTGCAAAGGGGAGAAAACTGGGAATATCTCTAATAATCTCAATAATAACAAATAAAATAAAATAATTCTAGGGCTTTTAAAAATGTGTGTATTCTCAACTTTGACCTTATTATAATTATTGAAATAATTTTTCCTTAGCATTATAATTTGTTTTAATATATACAATTTCCAAAATCCGCATATGTGGAATAACAGAATTTTAAGGCTGAGAAAGGTCCTAGATATTATCTAGCACAACACCTTCATTGTACTAATAAGAACATAAGACTTAGTTTGGCCATATAAATTGTTTAAGAACCCACACTTAGGTAGGAGCAAAGTGAACACTGAATCCACATCATCTGACTCTCAATCTAGTCTCTTTCACATAATAGAGAATGTAGAAGGGAGAGGAGTAGGGCGGAAGGACCTACGAATGACACAAGGAATAATAACAGAAAATAAGCCTAATTCCATAGTCCCAATGATGGTTTTCTTTAGCATATCATAGAACAGATTATAGAGCATCGCAGTAATATTGAAAATAAAGTATGTAGTAAATATAATCCAAAATGTGTGGTTAAATTCCTATGTAACTGAAACATAATCCACATATGCAACCAGAAACATGTAAAAATACAGTTAATCTCATAATCTGTAGATTTTGTATTTGAAAATTTGCCTTCTCATTAAAATTTACTTGTACTCCCATAAAACGTATTGTATCAGTGCTTTTCAGTCACTCACAGACTTGCGCAAAGTAGCAAGAAATCTTGTTGGCAATTTCACTGTTTAAAATGCATAAAAAAGGGACATCTTTAATACTTTCAACAAAACAGATAAATTAAAAAAATAAAGTTGGAATTCAACCTTGAAAAAAATGAATAAAATGCATTAAGAATAATTTTTCTTTTGGCTATTCTGATTTCGGTATTTTTTGCTACCTTATATTCCAAACAGCTGATTTGATTCTTGGCTTCATCTATTGTACTGTTGATTCCCTGTAAATTATTATTCATTTCAGTTAGTGTATCCCTCATTTTTAAAAAATGCATTTATTGATTTTTAGACAGAGAGAAAGGGAGAGGGATAGAGGGAGAAAGACTGATGTAAGAAACATTGATCAGTTGCTTCCACACGCACCCCAACAGGGGATTGAATCAGCCACCTGGGCATATGCCCTGACCAGAAATCGAACCAATGATCTATTGGTGCACAAGACAACACAAAATCCACCACACCACACTGGCCAGGTAGTCTATCCTCCATTTTTACTGGGCCTTTTCTATGCTCTCTCAATAAGTTAATTTAGCATCCTTATAAACAGTATTTTGAACTCTGCATCTAGGTTGCTATCTCCATTTTGTTTAATTCTTTTTATGGAGTTTTGTTCTGTTCTTTCATTTGGGTCATGTTTCTTTGTTTCCTCACTTTGGCAGCCTCTCTGTGTTTGTTTTTATATTTAGGTAGAGATGCTACCTCTCCCAGGCTTGGTAGAATGGCCTAATGTAGTAAGTGTCCTGTAGCGTCCAGTCGCACAGCCTCTCTAATCACTCAAGCTGGACATTCAAGGTATGTGTGGGTTGTGTGCACCCTCTTCTTATAGTTGAGTCTTGATGGCTGTTGGCATGTCCATCGGAAGGATTTACCTCCAGGACAATCAGCTGCAAGGACTGGCTGTGACCACTGACCACCAAATTCTGACCACTATGGAGGATCAGCTGTGCAGGGGCTGTCCCTGCAGAGGAGGACTTACGTCAGCGGGGCTCTGGTGCCTGCTGCATCAGCCCCTTGAATGTCTCACTTGTGAAGGTGGTCGGGTGGTGGTGCTTCAACAGGGTGAACCTATCTACTGGGTGTGTTGGGTCTGGGGCCTCCTGGAGTATGTATAGGCCAAGGTCAGCCACTGCCTGTTTTCTCCACAGGGCCACCCAGCATGAGCTACAAAGTGATCTGTAGATGGCTGCTACTTGTGCTGGGCTTGGAGGTACCCAGGTGGAGGCCAAGCTGTGAACCATGGCTGGCTGCTGATAATGCTGGGCCTGGAGCCACTTAGTGAGAAGTATGGAGCACACTAAGACCAGATGCTGCTTGTATGAAAAATTTTAGGAAAATCTGAAGCATGAGCCAAGACAGGCAATTTGTATGGAAAGCCACTGGAAACAGCAACTTATTTGAAAAAATAATGACAGAAAATATCCCTAACTTGGTAAAGGAAATAGACATAAAATTCCAGGTATTGCAGAGAGTCCCAAACAAGATGAACCCAAAAAGGCCCACACCAAGACACATCATAATTAAAATACAAAAGATTAAAGACAAAAGAAAATTTTTAAAGCAGCAAGAGAAGAGCAGTTAATTACCTATAAGGGAACTCCCACAAGACTGTCAGCTGATTTCTCAGAAACTTTGCAGGTCAGAGGGAATTGGCAAGAAATATTCAGTGTGATGAAAAGCAAGGACCTACAACTAAGATTGCAAAGCTATAATTTAGAATTGAAAGACAGATAAAGAATTTCCAAGACAAGAAAAGGCTAAAGGCCCTGACCGGTTTGGCTCAGTGGATAGAGCATTGGCCTGTGGACTGAAGGGTTCCAGGTTCAATTCCAGTCAAGGGCATGTGCCTTGGTTGTGGGCACATCCCCAGTGGGAGGTGTGCAGGAGGCAGCTGATCGACCTTTCTCTCTCATCATGTTTCTATCTCTCTATCCCTCTCCCTTCCTCTCTGTAGAAAATCAATAAAATATATTATTTTTAAAAAGAAAAAGCTAAAGGAGTTCATCACCACCAAACCAATATTATGTGAAAAGTTAAAGGGTCGTCTTTAAGATGAAGATAAAAAAGATGAACAATAAAATGGCAATAAATGCATATCTATCAACAAGTGAATCTAAAACAAAATAAATGAACATGTAGCATAGAAACAGACTCATAGATACAGAAAAAGTTTTGATGGTTTCCAGATGGGAGGAATTTTGGGAGGAATTGGTAAAAAAGGTGAAGAGATTAAGAAGTACAAATTGGTTGTTACAGAATAGTCACAGGATGCAAAGTACAGCATAGGGAATATAGTCAATAATAGTCTAATATCTAGGTATGGTGTCAGGAGATTGCAAGATTTATAAGGATGATCACTTAAGTTATGTAATGTCTAATCACTGGGGTTTACACCTGAAACTAATATATTAATGTATGTCAACTGTAACAAGATAAAAAATGCATTTAGAGTCAATAATAAAAATGAAGTGTCTTTAAACAGAAACATAAATAAAATAAGGTTATGTTTTGATCAGTTGGTGAAAATGATGTGACCAAAGGCTCTCAGGAACTTAACTCTGTATATCTCTCCCAGGGGCAACTGTTTAGTATTCACCAACTCATTGTTCATGGCAACTTTAGAGAAAATAGTGCGAATAATGAGCAGCAACTGTATTATTTCTACATCTTAATTAATGTTCAGGTCACTGCTGCCAAAATTAGCCATCTTTGGGAGAAAAGGACACATTACATCAAAACAGTATAATGTTTCTGGATAAATTCTAAAACTACTTTAGTTATAGAGTTAGATATTCACTGTTACACTAGAGGCCTGGTGCATGAAAATTCATGCACTAGAGGGGGTCCCTCAGCCTGGCCAGCTCCCTCTCACAGTCCAGGAGCCCTCAGAGGCGGGAGGTGACCCAGAGATAAGGGCAAGGTGACACCCCCAACAACACCTCTGCTGCTGCCACTGCTGGCAGCGCAAGCCTTGGCTGGTCCTGGTTACCTGAGCCTCAGGTGGCCCTGGGCAGCTGGGCAGCAGACATGCAAGGCTTGCCTGCTCCCCGGGTGTCAGCTGAAGAGCCGATATCTGAGGCTTGTTTGTGCCTCGGGCCGGCCCTGGGCGGCTGGGGGGCTGAGGGTGGGTCCAGCCATACCATGCACCTGCCACTCCCCCCAGCGGGGCTGAAAGGACGGGGGAATCCAGTGGGGCTGAGGGACTGGTCACCGCCATCTTTTGAGATGTAGTGACAGTAAATTTGCATAATCCCTCTTTATTAGATAGGATAGTTGCCAGTTTTGAATATTTCCAAATCTTTTTCACTATTAACTTCATTTCCTTTCACTTAATGAATGAAATTCTATCTAAGCTCCAACTTAAGTTTTAAAATGTGTGACATTTATAATTACATTTCAGTAAAGTACTTTTGTCACAAAATGTTAGTCTTTTTGTTAGGGGGCATGTTATTGACAAGTTAGAATAACACATTAAAATTCAAGAGGCTACTTCCTATAATGTTTCAACTTTAAGATAAAATGTTATGTTTTACCACTTTTTATAATTCTACCACATAAATACTGCATGTAGATTTGTCCTCTAAAATCTTAAGAATCCAACACAAGCCAAACACATTTCATACTTGTAAAAAAACAAATAAAAGTTATTAATTATTCATAGTTAAATTTTTATATTTTATGTAAATTCTCTATTTCAAAACCCTTAAATAGATGTTTGAGATTATTAATTTACCTTTCAATTGCATGGGTCTGGTTATTTATTTATTCAATCAATATTTTAATTAAGCAGAAGTGTACTTTTTTTGGTAACTAGGGATACAAAGATGAAGTCACATACAATGCCTGCTCTCTAGGAGCTAATGCTGGTGCTGGTGCAGCAAATGGACAGTCACACTGCTGTTAATTCAACAAAATAGACTTGTATAACACACTATGGAACACAGACAAGGGACTCCTAACATAGCCAGGCAGGCCTCATGGAGACAGGTATAGCAGGTGTAGAGATGGATAGATAAGTAGGAGTTAGCCAGGCAAAGAGATGGGAGTATGAGAAAAGGATTCTAAGAGGAGAAGGCCTAAGAAAAATCATCATGTGAAGGGAACACCACCAATAATCTAGAATGACAGAAAATGTAAGCGGGAACCAGTGGTGAGAAAGTCTTCCTGAATCAGTGTGAGTATCAGCATGAGAAACTTGAGATTCCCCCTTATAGGCTCTGGGGAACCACTGGAGGATTTAAAGTGGCTTACGCAGACTACTCTGAGTACCTGGAGAAAAATGTGAGAGGCCAAGCATAGAGATGAGGTAGGAGGTTAATACAGTTAACTAGGCAATAGATTATGAGAGCTTAATCAGTAATAGAAGGGTTTACACATAAGAAGAAAAAGCCAAAAAATATTTAGGGTAAATATGTGGAACACTGATGAGGGGGGAGGCTATATATGTGAGGGTATATGAGATACCTCTGTACATATATATATAAATACTAGAGGCCCGGTGCATGACATTTGTGCATGGGGGGAGGGGCCTCAGCCCGGCCTGTACCCTTTCGCAACCAGGGACCCCTTGGGGGATGTCTGACTGCCGGTTTCAGGCCTAAACTGGCAGTCAGACATCCCTCTCACAATCCAGGACCGCTGGCTCCTAACCGCTCGCCTGCCTGCCTGCCTTATCACCCCTAACCCCTCTGCCTGCCTGACTGATCGCCCCTAACACCTCTGCCTGCCTGATAATCCCGAACCACTCGCCTGCCTGCCTGATCACCCCTAACTGATCACCTGACTGCCTCATCACCCCTAACCACCTCTGCCTGCCTGCCTCATCACCCCTAACCACTCACCTGCCTCTCTGGTTGCCCCTAAGCACTTTGCCTGCTTGCCTGATAAACCCTAACTGCTCGCCTGCATGCCTGATCGCCTCTAACCACTTCTGCCTCAGCCCCCACCACTGCTGTTTTGTCTGGAAGGTCATCCAGATGGTCATTGGCTGTCTGGTCTAATTAGCATATTACACTTTTATTATTATAGAAGATAGCCAGGGGTGGGCAAAAGTAGGTTTACATTTGAAATGCAAGTAAATAATACAAATATGAGAATAAACTCTTTCAAATACTCATAACTATAACCCTAATTTTGCCCACTCTTGTATATATAAATATTTTAACATAAGTATACGTTGAAAACTTGGAGATAAAGAATGGGACAGACTCAAAGATAACTCTCAGGTACCTAGTTTATGTAATTACTAGTGACCCAGTGCACAGATTCATGCACATTGAAAGGAAATTAATTAGAAGGTGGCCGGTGGGGCGGGACTGGGCTAGATGGCCCAGACATGCCTTGAGCCAACCTCCTGTGGTCCCTCCCCAGCATCTGCAGAGTGAATGTGGTCCCTCCATCAGGTGCCTCGGCCTGGCCTGTGGGTATTGGGCCATAACCGGCTCTCTGACATCCCTTGTGGGGTCCTGGAGTACGAGAGGACACTCTACAAAGTTGCTGTCATACAGGGTGTGGAACACAAATGCAAGTGTGCAGTAAACCAGATTCAGGGCTGACAGTGCCCCGGCAACAACATAACCCATGGCCGAAGGTGGAGTCACACAGTCCCACGAGGAATTGGGCTCCCTCCTCCCTGGTTTCAGGGTGTGTCACCCGAGAACTGCCGCTGCCAAGTCATTGCAGCTCGGCAGCTCCTGCATTGAGCGTCTGCCCCCTGGTGGTCAGTGCGCATCATAGAGACTGGTCAGATGGTGGGACGGACACTTAGCATATTAGCCTTTTATATATATAGATTTATACAAGTATAAAAGAAAAACAAAGCATAGAGAGGTAGAAATAGCTGTCATGGAAAGATAATGAATTTGTTTTGCGATATGATGTATATGAGGTGCCTAAATAATATTCCATTGGACTTATGTTACTAGCAGATGGACCCTCCAGCCTGAAGAGATTTTTAGAGGGCATGGTTTGGGGAGTCATTCATTGATGACTGTGAAGTCGATAATCTAGAGAGGATCTGAATGAGACAGCTCAAAATCATCTGGGTTACAGTAATAATTGAACAAAGTGCAGAGAAAGAATCTATGAAGAGCAAAGTAAGATACAAATAAAGAAAGTCATGATTATAGTGTCAATTAAAACCAACAAAGGGATTTCAATATTGAAGTAGTGACTAATAGTAAAAAATGTAGCAGAAAGAGTAATTCAGATAAAAATAATCTTGTGAAATTGTTAATTATAAGATAGTTATGATTCTAACAAAAGCGATTCCATTAGAGCAGAGGGTAGGAACCATATTGCAAAAGGTTGAGGACTGAATGACAAGCACGAAAAAGGAGAAAGCAGATGTAGACTATTCCTCAGAGAAGTCTGGGTGAGAGTTAGGAGACATTAGAAAGCAGCTGCCTGGGATACATAGGCTTTATTTAGGTAGCAGACTTTTGAGCATATTTATTGGCTAAAAGGAGCAAACATAAGTTGAAATTTTTTAATGTAGGAAAGAGAGAAACTAAGTAGTGAACCAAAACTTTCAGAGGAGACTGAAAGGCAAGCCAGGGGTATAGAGACCAGTTTTGAATGGAAATGACATCTCATCCTTGGGACCAGAGGAACGGAGCTATATAAGTGATATGAGCAAATATGTTTTAGGGAAATGAGAAGGTAAGAAAAATCAGGCCTGATGGGAGAAATGTTCTCAATGATGTAGGCAATGTCATATCTTAAAAATGAGAGAGATAGAGATTAAGGAAGGGAGCTCAGCAAAGGTAAGGACAGCTGGATGGTCATTATGAGAAATGAAAAATAAAGTAAACCATGGACAATTACAAAGAGTGGTAGAAAATGCTAGGGCCTTAGAAATGACCACATAAATCATGATGCCATCAGTCTTCCGTGTGTGTGTGTGTGTGTGTGTGTGTGTTTGTGTTTTTTTTTTTTTTCAGAGTACCAGCTCCCTATAGATGAGAATCAAAAAGGTGAATTCCAGCATACAAGTTGGGGAAGAGGCAGGGATTGTGGGGACATCTGCAAACATAGATTATGAGGAAATCAGAGTTGCTATTGACCACAATGGGCTTTAGGCTTTACCTGAGGAAGAGAGGCCTGGAAGGCTTACTACCCTTAGGAAAATATAGCACTCAAAGAACTAGGGAAACTCCCATGATATCAAGGAGCAGTTTGCATGAGCACTCAAACAGGAAGTCATGGTAAAGACTGTTTAAAAATACATATGCAAATGTCAACATGAAAGGCAGTTATATGATTTAAGTCAGCACAATTACAAATAAAATGTAAAATCCAAAACTCTTCAAATGTTCCTCAAGCGTTTATCTTGATGACTCCTACAGTGTTCAAGCACATATCATCTTCAGGGACCAGCTCACCTACCACTGACATTCAGCCACTTTCAGTGGGGAACAGAGCAGCTGTTTAGAAGCACACAGTGATACTACACAGCAGTTCTGAGAAAATGAAGAATATAATATCCAAATGAGATTACAAGAGGGGTTTGGGTGGGAGGATGTAATTACCCAAACTGGAGTTACCAGGATAACAAAGCTGACTTTCCACCATTAACAAGAAGAGGCGTGGGATCTTCAATGACCACTAATAGTCTGTGATTTTTCATTTCATGTAACGAAAGTCAATTTGCCAGTTTAGCCTACCCAATGCAATGGTCTTTAGAAAAAAAAAACAACTGCACTCAAATTAAAAATAAAGGAGTCAATTTATCTTCCAATTAATCTACTAGGAAGACTAAAGAAAATCTCATCGAGAAATACGGGAACATAAAAACACTGCTAAAATTGCAATCCCTGCCTCTCACTTCCCAATAGTCACATTAGAATCCTATCACCTCTAATTTCATTTGATTCAAGACAAAGACAAAGTAGCCATATTCTTTTAGAACAAAAATGAACAGCCATGTGGGTTTTTTACATAGTAGTATTCTTCGGCAAAAAGCCACAGAACTTTTTTTAAAAAAATCGTTTCCAAGGATGAAAGTGACTTTGCCAAACAAAGTGGCTTCAAAACAGGCCTCAAAAATACTAATAGAAAGACAGATGGTTCTACTAAGAGCTTGGCTGCCAAAATTAAAAAAAAAAAGTAGAAAGAAAAGAGTGATGCTATTGAAGCTGACTGCAAAGTTATCTGATGACTACAAATACTTTTGTCCTACTGCAAGTGCTAACTCTGCCTGGAGGGCTGATACAGCCACAACACTCACTTCCCCACATTCCATCCCCCTGGATTGCCACCCCTCCTAAATACAACCTGTCAGTGCCAAGCCCCACAAAACAGCACAAGCACACACTTACTTGATTCTGACTGACTGCTCCACGGAAGTGAACTATTGCATTGAAGAACTCCTATTTAGGAAAAGACCCACAAGGAAAATTGCTTTTCTTTTCACAACTGCCTGTCACATTTCTTTTTCTAATTTCTCTTTCCCTCCTCCTCCTCCCTGTCACCAAAGGCCCCTAGGCCCCATGAGGTTAGATTATACAAACTCAATTTGTATAAAAAAGGCAAGAAGAGGTGGATATAGTTTTGCCAGGATCCAGAAATAATCCAGTCAAGACATGGTGCAATTTTCTTTCCCAACTACTACTACAATAATACCTACACTTTATTTCCTTCAGGGCAACTGTCATTTCTTTTTAACCAGATTGCTACTGGATATAATAGAAATCGAAATATTATATGGTCACTGACTTTTCCTTTCAATGGCTCATTTCACTATTTCATTTTTACTTTTGTGTGATGTGTTTATTGTTGGTGTTGTTACTAGGATACAACCACTTTCAAATAATGTAAAATTAAGAACTCTGTCACATGAAGGCAATGAAATTTCATTTTTTAATACTATGCAAGTTGAGTTAAATATTCTTTTCTAGTAGTACCCTTTACTTATTTTCATAACTAAAGCATTACATTCTTATAAAGTACCATTTTAATATACATAAAACTGATGTCAACCAAAATAAAGACATTTACTATAACAAGAATACATGCTTAAACAAAGTATATTGGCTGACTTCAAGAAAAACCTCTCTATTTTAAAAATTGACAATCACTCACTTAAAGGTGGCAAAAATACAGTGTTAAGTGAGAAAGCAAATGTGAAACAGTATGGAAAAACACAGCTATTTTATTGGCAAGGGCAATTTTGAGATGAATGACAGAGTTTAAAAACATAATGATTAAAATATCTCAAAGAACGTATTATTTCAGATTGCTATAATCTATTATATATATATATATATATATATATATATATATATATATATATATATATATATATACTAGAGGCCCAGTGCATGAAATTCATGCACTGGGGAAGGGGGGTCCCTCAGTCTGGTCTGTACCCTTAGGGGATGTCTGACTGCCCGATTGCCGATTGGGCCTAAACCAGCAGGCGGACATCCCTCTTGCAACCTGGGACGCTGTATGCAACAGTGACCATACTTTTCATACAGGTGAAAGGCATCTTGCTGTTGTATGGGCAGCTACATTTTTTTGCCCTGATTATAAAAAGTAGTACATAACATGATCCTTCTGAGGCAGTAGTACCATTTTCCCCATCTTATGGGTGGAAAAACTGAAGCAGAGGGAAGTTAAGTAATTGGCTTTGTCACACAGTTATAAGTATCAGAATCAGGGCTAACCACAAAGTGTGCAAGCCAGAGTCCATGCATGTCATCGCTGCATTATCCTGTTTTTTCAGTGTTAGAGTAACCTTGTCAGGTTTTAATTTTTAAATCTAAGAGACTGTTCCCAATATATAGTGTAGGGTCCCTAGGCCTGGCCTGCGATCAGAGCCATCTGTGGGGTGACTGGCGGGTAGGGTGATTGGGGGGTGGGGGGTACCTGGTGACACCTGCCTTGGCTGGTGGCCTGGCACTGCCCACTGGCTGGCCCTGTCCCCTGGTTGCAGCTGTAGGTCATCTCCCTCTTGGGGGGCAGATGCTCAATGCAGATGCTCCTGCATTGAGCATCTGCCCTCTGATGGTCAGTGCACATCACAGTGACAGGTTGTTCCACCATTCTGTCGATTTGCATATTAGGGTTTTATTATATAGGATATATTTAATTGATTTCAGAGAGGAAGTGAGAGGGAGAGAGAGATAGAAACAACAATGATAAGAATCATTGATCAGCTGCCTCCTGCACACCACCTACTGAGGATCAAGCTTGCAACCTGGACATGTGCTCTGACCCAGAATCTAACCTTGACCTTCTGATTCATAGGTCAACACTCAACCACTGAGCCACACTTGCCAGGCTACCCTATATTTCTTAAAGGTAATATTTTATCTAGCTTGATAGCTGTTATTTGATAAAACCGAAGTCTTTCTTTATAAGGTGACTCTCTGTTTCCTCAAATGTGTGTGACTACATGTATTACTTATGATTTCTGACAACAAAACAGCCTGGTTCCTATGGGACTAACTGCTAATAGGTACAGGATTTCTTTTTGAAGTGATAAAAGTGTTCTGGAATTTGTAGTGAAGATTACAAAACACTGTGAACATACTAAAAGACACTGAATTGTGCACTTTAAAAGGGTGAAATTATGTCATGTGAGCCATCTGTCAATTAAAAAATATATAACCAAAGAAAAATAAAATTAAAAATAAAGGCTAAGATCACCTTAAAAAATATAACATCCCTACTGCCTGAAGTAGGATTGAATGTGATTTGCAATAGTTATATCTCATACTAGAAAACTGTTTTATATTTTTATGAAACCCTTGCACATACATTAGTTTATATATACTTCATCCAACTCTTGGAGATCAGCAGGTCAAGGGTTGTCATTTCCAAAATCATTAATGAGGAAAACTGGTAGAAAAGCACATTATCTGTAGACTTGCACAAGGTCACACTGCCAGCCAAACAAATCCAGATCTTAAATGCTTTGATTCATCTTAAACATTATAAAACAAAACTATAATTCTTTCAAATAAAAATCCTGATTTACATGAGGAGTAAAGATAAAAACATTGTGACAAAGCTAATTCCTGTATATTTTCTCAGCATAAAAAAGGACCACATTTAAATTATCTTTAAAAGATAAATTCTGTTATGTTTTAAGATATTTTTTATAGCAATGGTATCATTTTCACCTTTATGTTACATTATATTCCTTTAGGTTTTTGTAAAAAATGTTTATAAATTTTCAATGTGTATACATATTACTTTAATTATCTAAAAATTGATTGGAAAAATAATAGAACATCATAATGCCTGCCATATAATAAAAGAATATTTAACATGGGCATTGCCATCCTGTGCCAATTGCTTGATAGACCATATCCTAAAGATTTTAAATTATCTGTATTACCTGTTTTGATAGAAAACAGAATAAAACTTACATTTGATTAAAGAATGATTGAAAATAAAATGTAAAATTTTCACTCTGATTTTCATGTAATATTAATATTTACTTCAGAGTTCCCTAAAATCATTACCAATTACTTTGACCTTTATATGTTTTATTTCTTGCTGAAATATCCTATAGCACTAGTATTTATTCTATGCAATGAGCATTGGATTATGAAATATTTTAATATTTTCTAGTTCTTGTTTTTGTTAGTTTACAATTCCTCATGGATTTATGACTCTTTCTGGACAAGAGCCATTTTATTCTTTAACCCATTCCCCAGTTGGGGACTAGGTGTAGCTGAGAACGTCATCTTAGACACAGGAACTACTTTTTCTGAAGATCGAGCTTAACTAAATAACATTGCTCTTATGAAGACTATTAAAACTCTCCAAGCACCCTAGTCGCTTTGGCTCAGTGGCTAGAGCATTTGGCTAGAGCCAAAGGGTCCCAGGTTCGATTCCGGTCAAGGGCATGTACCTTGGTTGCAGGCTCCTCCCTGACCTGGGTGCAGGAGGCAACCAATCAATGCGTTTCTTTCACATCGATCTTTCTCTCTCCCACTATCTCTAAAAGATCAATGGAAAATACCCCCGGGTGAGGATAAACAACAACAAAAACAACAACAACAAAAAACTCTCCAAGCAAAATATATTAATTTATCTTTTGAGTGCCCACTTTCTGCTAGGTACTGTTAGAGTCTGTAGAAATACTGCAGTGAAAAAGACAGACCAGTACTATGGAAATACAGACAACTACTATGGAAAAAATTAAAGTGAGGTAAGAGAAAAAAGAATGCTGGAATGGCAGTTACAAGTTTAAATATGGAATCAATGATATGGTGACATAAATAAAGAACTGGAAGAAGTGGGACAATAAACCTCTCAGTTATCTCAGGAAAAGTGTTCTGAGCGATTGGAAGAGAGATGCTAAAATCCTAAGGTAAGAGTGCACATACTGTGGTCAACATTGCTTCTTTCTTCTTTCTATCTGTGTTCCATATAATTATCCCATTAGGTTGAAATTATTTGTGTCTGTTTCCATGGCCAAGCTGCCTTCAGGGCAGGACACAGCTCACTCATTTTGGTATCTGCAATACCGAGATTAATGCCCATTTAAAGAGCTATTTACTATTAGAAAAGTCTACTCATGTTTTAAGCTTATTTTCTTCTTAAAATAGTAACTAGTTTATTAAAACATTCCTTTTATACAGTGAATCACAGGTCTTATTGCACTTTCATTCATGATTCAAGATTTTTCTCAAAAAATATCCTGATGCCATTTTTATCACCCCATCCTTACCTCTCTCAGACCCTAGTTTTAGTGTCAATTATGCGAACATAGGTGTTGTGCACTTTGTTGTTTCTCAGAAGATGAGAGGAATAAGAACTCTGATGTGTCCTTATGGAAATACACCCAGAAATGTAGTTAGGTTTTACTTATGATAAAATTGCAAATAAAAAAGTTTAGAAAATAAGTTCAAATGTGAGACATTGTGTGTCATTAAATACACTTCAACTATTGGCTATCTCAGTTATCAGCAATAGAAAACAATGGGACTTAATGGTATGGAAACACCTGAAGAACTCAGCTTAATTTATAGATATAACCTTACAGGTGTTAAAAGAGAAAGAAACACACACACACACACTCACGTGTGTGACTAAGAAAAGTCAAGTAGTTATACCCTTAAACTCTAAACATTACTCTTCTTTTGTTTAAGAAAGTAACTGTGATTCAACCACTTGCATTTCTTTTGTTTCAACTTTTCCCCGTGCCTAATTTCAGTTTTTTAGCTAGCAGGTGCTAGATTGGTGTGAATGGCTAGTGTATGGGGATTTGTTTGCTTGTAGCATGCAGAGTATACTGAGTCAGGAATGAACATATTGTATATGTGGGAAAAAGCCTTAAGGCAACATGCCTGCAAACAAAAATGAAAATAATATTCAGACATCTCCCCCAAATGCAACCATGGGAAGGACATGTTAATGTCTAGTTTCATTCCTTAGGATGTGAAGAATCCATGCTCTTTGAGTAATAATAGATGCTGCCTTACAGTCAATGTTGGAACCTGGTATTCAGATGCTTGTGTAACTCTACAGTATATGAGGACACTAACTGTAAGCCACTCACTAGAACATTTGTCACTGAAAATAAAACGTGTGAAATTACCAGAAAGGGCATGGTAGATGTTTCTTAAGCTAAAAAATGTGAAATATTTTTTGCAATTGGACAAACCATTGAATACAGCATCAATTATATAAAAATTTTTAAATCGTTAGTCAAGAAGGATTAACATATAACACACCATAGTACATATATTCAATATAAGGAATTGTACCTTACTTGCAACAATCTATGTAAATACAGCTAATTTTATTACTTGGCAAATTTACTTGATACTTTCTAGCAAAAAGCACTGTAACTTGCCTACACATAATGACATTATTTAAATAAAGATGGATTATGCAATACCATGGATATTTACTGTCTCATTGATTTAAAAAAATTATTTTAGTCATCAAAATTGTGACAATTCTGGTTTTATATGGCTGCTTTATTAGACACAGGGATAATATGGATTATATAAATTCTTTCCATCTTCCTGTCCTTTCTCAAAAGTAATTGATAAATGATTGTTAATGTTAATACGTATTCTCACTAAGCTTCTCTCATGATGCACTTTTTTTTTCCATGATGACCTTTGCACAATTCTATTTTCACTCTACAAATTCACAAAAATCCTCCACCCCCATTTACAGGTGTGGAAAGTGAGTCATGCCTAAAGTCAGAAAGCTGGCAAGTAAAAGAACTAGAATTCAAATCTAGGCAACCTGGCTACAAAGCAGGCATTTAACCACTGTGCTTTAAAGTCACCTAAATAAAGAGCATAGTGTTTTTAAATAAGTCTCACCATATCAAAATAAATTATAACTTGAATGAAAAAAAATTTTATGACCAAAACTTTGAGTAACAAAGTTTAAAACTAACTATATAAACACATTTTTTAAAGTGTAATGGAGACAGTATTAAATACTAGAGGCCCGGTGCACAAAATTTGAGCACCAGAGCGGGGGGCGGGGGTGTGCCTCAGACCAGCCTGCACCCTCTCCAATCTGGGACCCCTCAGATATCCCTCTCACAATCCAGGACTGATGGCTCCTAACCACTCACCTGCCTGCCTGCCTGATTGCCCCTAACGGCTTCTGCCTGCTAGCCTGTTCATCCCCTAACCCAGCCGTGGGCAAACTACTGCCCGCAGGCCGGATCCGGCCCATTTGAAATGAATAAAACTAAAAAAAAAAAAAGACCGTACCCTTTTATGTAATGATGTTTACTTTGAATTTATATTAGTTCACACAAACACTCCATCCATGCTTTTGTTCCGGCCCTCCGGTCCAGTTTAAGAACCCATTGTGGCCCTCGAGTCAAAAAGTTTGCCCACCCCTGCCCTAACTGCTCCCCTGCCAGCCTGATTGACACCTAATTGCTCCCCTGCCAGCCTGATGCCCCCCAACTGCCCTCCCCTGCTGGCCCAATCGCCCCCAACTGCCTTCCCCTGCCAGCCCGATGGCCCCTAATTGCCCTCCCCTGCCGGCCTGATTGCTCACAACTGCCCTCCCCTGCCGAGACCCGCCTTCTTAGCCAGGACCTGCCTCCTCTGCAAGAGGCAGCAGAGATGCCACAACCAGCCTCCTCTGCACCTCAAGGAGCCACAGGACCCCTAGGCTCACCCCGCAGAGCGGTTGCGGGGCCCTGCCTCCGCTGTGCGCATGGCCAGCTTGTGGTGGCCATTTTGTGACGGCTCCTGCACAAACCCAGGACAATCAAAGGGGAATATATCCTTAGTAAAATATGAGTTTTTTAAAATAATAATAAAAAAACATTGCAATTAAGACAAGCATGCCAGAATGTTTCTATAACAGTTTTTTGGGAAAAAAGTACCACAAATACAAAAAAACCCCACCCTGATGATGGTGATGATGATTCTTTGACAGATATTTATGGATGCCTACAATGTACCAGATATTTTCCCAGGTACTGGGAAAACTACAGTAAGAAAAACAAACAAACAAAACATTAAAACCCTTGATTTCATGGGGGTTTACATGCTACTATTATGAAATACTAATGGTGATATAATTCCATTTTTCAACCACAGACCTTGTATCACTTGGGTCTGGGATTCAAGCTTCCTATATGATCAGTGAAACCCAAAGCAACAAATTCAAAAATAAGTGCTTTGTATTGCTTCCTGTAACCTGGCAGAATAATCCAGTCATGTAGACCAGCAGCACCAATTTAGACACTGATTTCCCATAGATTAAGTTCAACCAAATGTAAGCTCACAAAAACTTGAGAAATGAAAATAACTGAAATTTAAAATTAATTGATGGCTAGACAGCAAATTTGACACAGGTGATGAGAGAAATATTTAACTGGAAAAGAAATTTAAAGAAATTAGTGAGATTTCAGTCCACAGAGACAAGGTAATGGAAAATACAAAAGAGTAGTTAAGTATTATGAAGACCAGAATAAAATGGTCCAAAAATATCTAGTTAAATTTTTAGGAGATAATAGGAAAAAATATAGAGGCAGACAATATTCTAAAAATTAGTAATTGAGAATTTTTCTAAATTTGAAAGGTTTAGGCCCAAAGATGCAACAGACAATATATACAAACAGAATGAGAGAAAATATCACTTCATAATCTGCAATAAAACTGCAGAAAACAAAGGCAGAGAGAAATCTTAAAAGCAGCCAGGTAGAAGTCATCAACTAAGGAATGACAATTAATTTGACAAAAAATATATATAAATGCTAGTACTAGAAATAAATGGAAAAATAAAAGAAAATAACTGTGAACTTTAAAGTGTTTTCTCACTTTGAAGAATAAATGCAAAATAAAACCTTTTTCCTCAGGAAGAGTCTACTACAAATTCCTTCACTATAGGAATTTCTAAAGAATGTTTCAAAGAAAGAAAGAACAAAAATAAAAGAAAGAAAGAGAAAGAAAGAGAGAGATGAAGAAAAGGAACCCTAAAATGAACAGTGAGTGAAGAAACTGGTGAACAAGTAGAAAAATGAAAAAGCTTTGTTTAATGAAGATAATGTCCAATATTTGAATTAAAAGTAAAACAAAACAAAACAAAAAAAACGGAGCTAAATCTAAAACCAATAATATACAAAACAAGAAATATTTATAGCTAAGAATTATAAGATCACTTTATAATTCAAGAGAAAAAATTTAATATTTGCCAATTTCAAGGTTTTTATCATAAGTAGAGATGTTAAATTATCAAAGGTGACCATAAAAATGGAAATAGAGTAGATAATGTCCAAACCAATAGAGAAAAAATGATATAAGAGAAAACTAAAAATTAATACATAAAAAATAAAAAATGGAAAAAAGATACCTACAAAATATGGCACAAATCGAAAGCATGAATAAAAAAACAGACTTAAGTTTAATCACAATAAGTGTAAGTAGACTGTGCTCATAAGTTAAAAAACAGAGACCAACTGATATAATTTTTACGAAAAATCCAGCTCTAGTTTATAAGAAAGAGAGATACAACATCGTGGCATAGAAAGGATGGCAAAGGGTGGGAAAATCTATCAGTCAAATATTAAACCAAATAAAAAATAAACAATAAAGCCTATTTTACCTATTTTAGTATCAGATAAATTAGGTTTTACCACAAAAAAGGATTATTGTCGGTACAAGTTTCCAGAAAAAACAACAAAAGTTTCGATTCATCAGGAAGATTTAATAATGTTAAACTTAATGCATCTATTGGAAGATTCTCATTTATATTGTAAGTATTGAGAGAGCTGCAAGAAGAAATAAACAAACCCTCAATATCATGGGCCATATTAGCAAAACTTTTTAAATTACTAACAGCTCCAGTAGACAAAAAATTAGTAAGGATATAGGCAGTTTGGACAATACAATTAAAAAGCTTAATCTAATTAACATTTATAGAATTCTGCATCTGATAATTACAGAATATAAACACTTTTAAGACAAACAAAAATTTATAAAAATTGTCCACATACTGTCATAAAGCAAGACTCAACAATTTCAGAGATTTAGTACTGTGCAAAATTATGATGAAAGCATTTGGTTTCAGATGAGTAGAAAAAATGTTGATTTTTAATAAGGGACTCCAAAAATAACAAGTTCTCCTTTTGAGTGTGTGGAATTGTCTACTTCAGGTTTATGAGGCATATTTTTTTAAAAAGACTGCAATATTTACCTGGGAATTAAGTTTACATTTTTTAAGAAAAATATAATTTGATTACTGAAATGTGATCTCTATTTTCTGAATGTGTTTACCATTGACAAGTGGGATCATTAAAATTGCTATGTTTGTTCTAATTAATGTGTGGGTGGTTAGCAGGAATTAGAGGTTATTTAATATCATGTAGTAGTTAGCAACACAAAACCTGTACATTTTGAAGATTGCACTATTGGAGAAGATAATCAAGAAGATTAAATTTAAAGCTGATATTTTTGTGTGCTTCTTAAGTCACCAAACATCACGCATAAAGCATTTAAACTCTAAACATGTATATTAAACTTTCTACAAGAGTTTATTCTTTGAAATGACAAAACAGACTAAAGTCATTTTAGATGTTTGAAAATACATACATGGTATGTATAAAATGTTTTTTAAAATTTGAAGAAAATTTTAGAAATGAAATTGATAAGATATTAGCAGTTAAAGTGAAAGTTGACCTAATCTTATAAAAGAAAATGTTATTTAACAAAAGTTGAGTATAGATTTTGATAAAACCAAAATCTTTAATATTTTCACCAAATCCCCATTTTTAACTGACTTTTTAAGCCCGACACACTTTATAAAAGAATAAAATCATGCATATTATGGGTCAAAACTATAACTGCATATTTTGATAGTTATTAAAACCGTATTTATAGCAATTTGAAATAATTCATAAGGACTAATCTTAAATAATTATTGTGGTAGTTTTTACATAAATATATAAAGGAAGTAAATTCTCCAATGTGATATGCAAGTAGGTAGAAAAACTAAGCCCTAATTTTGGTGTAAATCTTAGAGAAATACATATTTCTAATTACTAAAAAGGGAGATGCATAAAAAAGAGTTTTCATCCTTTCAGATATTCTGCCTTCTGTGTGATTGTCCCCTCTGCCAGTGGGATTATTCTTCAATATATTTTGTTGTATAATTTTAAAAATGAAATACATCAGAATTATATAACTTTTGTATAAATCTTTGTTCACATCCTTGAATTAACTTCATAACTAATCTGGAAAAATGCCAGTGTAACTATCACTTTCTTGTTGGGTGATTCATCTTTCAAGACTACTCTTTTTTATTTATTAGTCTTAGCACGATTAATATTGCTTATGTAGCTACTACTCCTAAAGCTCCCACCTGGTTATCAATACAGCACGTTTTTAGCAAGACCTGGTCCTTATCAAAGGGAGGCTTTAGTCTATAAATGGCAGAAAGCTGTAACAGTAGGAAAAAACCCCAATGTTCTAGTGCATGCATTTATCAGCAATAGAAGCATAATAGTTCAGAATATAAAGAAATAATAGTATTTCAATTTTATTAGCAACTGGTTTTTACTTGACATTTTGTATGTATTTGCTGACAGTTTTCTTATTAAATCTTTTTCTGCCCTGACCGCAATACCCCGTTGGTTTGGAAGTCCTTTTCACGACATAATTTTGAGTAGGGGAAAAATAAAACAATAAACTTGTTTTTTTAAATATATTTTATTGATTTTTTACAGAGAGGAAGGGAGAGAGATAGAGAGCTAGAAACATCGATGAGAGAGAAACATCGATCAGCTGCCTCCTGCACACCCCCCACTGGGGATGTGCCCGCAACCCAGGTACATGCCCTTGACCGGAATCGAACCTGGGACCCTTCAGTCCGCAGGCCGACGCTCTATCCACCGAGCCAAACCGCTTTCGGCAACAATAAACTTTTCAAACAGGCGAACAGAGTAAAAAAAATATTGAAGTTAACAAGGGTTTAAGAAAGAGGGGTGGAAGAAAGGGTCAGTAGGATATGCGAGAGAAATAAGTGCATGACAGAATACAAGGAATGCAGAAAGAGAAAAACATAAAGAAAGTGAATTTTTAACATCTTCCTTGTTTCAATATTATACTACATGTATAATAAAAATATCCAGGTTCCTCTCTCTTAACTAAAAATGTGTTCTACTCTTAGTTCCATTTCTAAGCCACTATAGGTATTAAACAGCAATTTACATGTGATTTGCATATTTTTTGTACTTGTGGTTTTGGTAAGTCTTCCAAACCTAATGACTGTTCCTTTGGCCAGCAACATAAATGCTATAATCACACAATTATTGTGCTGGGAACAGTTTAATTCAGCATTTTGTTCTCAACCACAGAACAATTACTCAACAATTTCGGTTAACCAGACTAGCTAGCTGCCTGGAGAGAAAGAAGGATATTCACAAGATCTATTGTCTTACATAAAGGCAGCTACTAGATCAGCCGGAACTTTCTAGTATTGCTCTGCTCAGTGCTTCCTTTCAGGATCTTTCACATATCTATCCTAATGAAGTTGATAAACCTCACATTTTCCTTTAATAAGGATCTGCCATTTGTGCAGTTCTTTTAATTACACATTTGCATATTTGTAAAAGAACATGAGATTTTGTGTGTGTCTGGAAATATAGGCCTATGGGTAAATGCACTTAAAAAACATTTAATGTAACGATAGTTAATACAAAGAACTGCAAATCAAAAGTTTAAGTTCAAAACTCTTCCTTCCAACTCCCCTGTAGTGCTTAAAGTGATGGTAAAGGCTTCTGAACTGTGGGTGATCTCATCTGTCATCTAAATTACATGACTTCCTAACAGTGCAACTGGCCTAAGGTCAATCTTCATTCTACATAGTTAATTTTTTTTAAAGAGCTGAAGGTGATTCACATAATCGTTGCTGTTAAAGTTCGCTTTGTATTATTTTGTAGAATATTAATTTTAATTTATCAAAACAAAAAGTAGGGGTGCCAAAGCATATCACTATAAAAACATTTGGAGATAGAGAATTACATAATTTATGCACCTGTGTAAAAATGCATGTATATTGAAATTTTCATCTCCCTCAACTATTTCTTATAAGCACAAACAGTAGACTAACCCTGTATCATACCTCAGAGGTCTTGGGAGCTACTGAGAAACAAGGCAGTCAGTGGTGAACTGGGACAGTAAGTAGTCAAGGGTGGTAGACGATGAAAATAGGTGATCCTAAAAGAAAGAAGCCTTCTTTTCTCTCCCAGAGTTTATTTTTCTAGTCTCTTTGTTTTCATTTTCTCTGTTTTTTTCTTATTCTCCTACTCTTACTTTAAAAAGTATACAGGGAAACAGGTAGAGAAATTATAATTTCATTGTTAGAAACATCCTAATTTATGATAAAGATGCCTCCAAATCAGAGATCTCAGACAGACATAAAGGTAAGTCCTTTATCAAGAAGCAAAGAAAAGAGGATTTGAGAATTTTGGCAACTTAAAGTTTTAATTGTGCCTGTCTATATATTTTAATGAGCAAGTAACAATCATATAGTAAAATATATTGACAAGGGGTTCTTTATACTCCCAGAATTATGTTAGTCTACCTTAAATGCACTGGTTTCAAATATTTTTTCAAGGTAAAAAAATCTTTTTCCCCAGAAAAATCTAATGTAGAACCCTAATGATGAAAGTTTGGCATGGAGATTGAGGCTCACCCATACCCACCAGGATCCCTCTGTTTCTTGATACCATGATCCCATCCCAGGCACCCCCTGGAAAAACTCCATGGGCCCTATGAGATTCTGTCACAGTATGAAAATCAGTGATTTAACACTTTCCTGTGTTATTATTTTTCAGTACCAAAATCTAATGATATAGATAAAATAGTACACAATATTGTATCTAATTAACAGAATCACGTGCTCAATGACTATAAAGTCATATAGATGTTAATTTGGGATAATACACAACTTAGAGTCTTTATATGTTCTAAATAAAAATCAAGAACAATATCTTCTACACAATAGTCACAGAATTAAATTTCTTCTAGGAATGAAATCTATTTACAATATAATATAAGCCCCTGATTTAATTTCTAATTCTTTAATCCAGGTATTGAAATGACCTGTAATAGAGAGCAAACATTTGTAGAACTGAGTATAGTCTATAAAAAGAGAATGCCAAAATAGAATCAAGTTCTTCTGAATGAAAATAACTCAATTTAGTGCAAAATTTATGCCTAAAAATGAGCCAGATATTGAATTCAGAATGAAAAAAACTGTCTATATCCTTGCCATTTCCTGGTTAATTTGGATAAGGACCAATTTTTCGATATTATGACCATCCTGAAGCCCCAGTAAGTGTTTTATTTATTTATTTTTGTATTGCATAAAAATACCAGCTTAAGAAGGGAAAATGTGAAATGGATGACATATTTTAGAACAGCTTCTCCCAGAATACAAAAATATTCCCCCACTCAAAACTGAAACAAATAGTAGAACTACCAGGCAATGCCAATTGGCGACTCTCTAATGCCATTCAAACTTCACAAATACTGGGCTCTCAAACTGATTTTAATTATTCAAAAGAAAACTAGGAAATGGTTCAAGTATCAATTGCTTTCACAGAAATACAAATTCTCTTTTAAGAGAAGCATATGACATATCTTTTCTGTATCCGGTAACATTGCATTAATTACCTGGCTAGTTGTTTCTATGAATAGGGCAGTAGCAAAATGGGGAGTCCCCTTCTTTCATCCTCAAGATTACATTACACCTCTCAAAAGTTACTTTTTATTGATATAGAATAGGAAACATATGAAAAGAGGTACATTGCTATTGAAAATTGTAACACTGAATAAAAGATAGTTCACTATGTCCAGGTGCTTTTCCATCAGAACAAATTCCACAGACTTTTAAAAAATAATTTCTATTAACGCAGTCTGTGAAAAAGAGGGCCTCTGGGATGAGTTTAGTGTCAAGTTACCCAGGAACCATTGTCAACTCAGTTTGTTACTGAGATTTACTTCACCGTTTGATTTTGGGCATGTGCAAAGATGACTGTACTGAGGTTCAATGAAACAGCATTATTGCATTTGTTTTCACACACACACACACACACACACACACACACACACGCACACACATATACGCACATACATAATAAATACTAATGTGACTTAACCTCAAAAAATGTGTCTAGGCCTACATGTATAGTCATTAAGGAACAATGGTTGGTTTTCAAGGTGGAATTTTGTGAACCTAAGGCAAAATAACTTAAGATCAAAATTATTCGGGCTTCTGAAATGCATGCCCACACCCAACAACACATCCAATTTTCCACTGAGCATAGAAGAAAAATGACAGTATTACTTTTCAAGAGTACTTCTTTGGATAAGTTGATTTTAAAAGAAAATGACATTTTCATTGATTTCACCCAACTAAACTTTCCACAAGGATTTAATAGAATTTAAATATATCTAAATTCTTAAATAACAAATGAGAGACTGCATATTCGGAGTCTGTTTTTCACATGACTCATTCATCCACGGAAGCCATGGGTCTTGTAGCTGGCTTATGGTAGCACTCTAAATTAGTAGTCACACAATAGAGAGCTTATAAGATTGCAATGGTCCATATCCAGTAAAACTGCCGAAACACCCAGAATAGTTTGCTCAGTCTCCAGTAATTCAGAAAGAACCACTTACAGCTGCAGACCACATATGACCATCTCTACAATGGCTAAAATGAAGCACTGGGGACGATTTCCTCTGAATCAGTGTTACTGGGTAGAGTCGGTTCACATTTTTTTCATCTCAACAAAAAAAGTATTGTCCTGTGCTACAGTCAGCCTGCTACTGATCACCTTTCACATTTTAGCCTCTGCCCTAGAATAGACAATAGTATTGGTTCCATCTGTGCTTTCCATTAAATCCTGATAATCCTTCAAGAACAGCTGGACCCTTGGGTCCCTCCAACACAAACTCTTTCTGTAGATCTGTTTGGTCACAATTATGCTGATGTTATACTTAAATATGCTTTCCCATGCCCTTTACATGGTCCTTTGGGGCTGTGAAGTAGAATGGATTGACATCACCAGTTCAACAATACAATGATATAGTTCTCATCTCAATTATAAGATGATATTTAGTCACCTCTAATACTGAGCTGCACTTAGAAAATTATTTTTAGACATAAGACAACATTAATGACAAGCTTCCAACTCTAATGTGTCATTAAATAATCTGGAAGTAACTTCTCCAGTTCATCAAATGATTTTGATACACTCTCAGTATTGGAAACACTGCAAATCTTACATTTCACTTAGGCAATTTTTATGAGCAACATAGTAACTTGTTCTAGTGTAAAATAATTTGATCTGATTCACATGACTACATAATAATAATAAAAATATTTAAATAACAAACTGTGAGTGGCTATGAAGTTACATGAATGGACTAAACAGTCTATATTACTAGTGGTTTCTTAAGCCTCACTTACATTCTATACCTTCCTCTTTCCTTACTTATTTTCCAGTAGTTTAGCAAGTTATCAGACATCCTCTGCTCAACACTGCATAAGTAATTGCCATCAGCTGGGTCTCACATTTCCCATTTGGTGTGAATAATTCAATCATTAACTAGAAAAATACATCTCAATATACCCACAATCATGCAAGATAAGTACCTTCATGATACTGTAAGATCCACTAGAGCAGGGATAGCATATCTCTAATTTATGATTTTTAACTATACCATTCAGGTAGAAGGACTACCTGAAAGAAAAGATGTTCAAGCCCAGCCAGTGTTGCTCAGTGGTTGAGTGTTGACCTAGGAACCAAGACTTCACTGGTTTGATTCCTGGGCAGGGCACATGCCTGGGTTGCAGGCGTGATCTCCAGTAGCGGGTGTGCAGGAGGTAGCCAATTGATGTTTCTCTTTCATCTATGTTTCCACCTCTCTATCCTTCTCCCTTCCTCTCTTTCTAAAAATCAGTAAAAACATATTAAAAAAAGAAAAGGTGTTCAATAAACATGTTAAATGAATAATCAAACAAATGAGAATATGTACATTTTTTGAAGATCAGGAAATTTTGTACAACTTTCCTTATCTTTTCCAGTATTTCATAAACATATATTTCAGAAAATTTTTACCTGAAAGAATCCCTAAGCTGTGGCATTAAGCTCATTTTCTTCTGTTTTCCCTTCTATGTAAACGAAAACAGCTCTTCTAAAATGTGATGTTTGCTATGAAGTCACTGTCAATGTTCTTTTAGTTGTCAGGCCATTTAGATCTAATTTTCTTTAATCTTTCCTAATGCATAAGTAGTCTTTGTTTTTTCCTCTACCACCAGATTGGCTACACATTCTCCTACAGGTGCAACTAAACACAGAGGAGTTTGTGTTTCAGGTGTGTGTGTTATATGCTGTTGAGTCAGCTCCAACTCCTGGTGACATTATGAATGAGTGTGTCCACAATGTCCTGTGCTCAACAGCTCTGCTCAGCTCCTGTAGACTCACGCCTATGGCTTCTTTTATTGAGTGCATCTATCTCATATTTGGTCTTTCTCTGTTCTTGCTGCCTTGTACTTTACTCAGAATTATTGTCTTTCCCCCCACTAAAACCCCCGCCTTTTTATGATGTGCTTGAATTCAGACAGCTTCAGTTTTGTCATTTTAGCCTCCAGCAATGTTTCAGCCTTAATTTCTGAGGACATACTTGTTGGTCTTTCTGGTGGTCCAAGTAATCATAGTACTCTCTTTCTTATAACACCATATTTCAAATGAATCATTTTTCCCCTAACAGCCCTCATAACTGTCCAACTTTCATATCTATACATAGTAATTGGTATAACCACATTGTATAGTCTTAATTAGTGTTGTTTTACAAGCTTTCAGAACCAAGTTTTAAAGAACTTGGAAGACTTGATAGTTATCTTCTGCCCACCTTATCTTCCTTGGCTCAGGGCTGCTTCTGCTATCCTCATTCATAGACTAGCATTTAAATATTTCTTGTTCACCATACTCCCCCAACCCCCAGTACATGAACTGCTATACTAACATTTTTATTGACTGTACCTCTCCAATTTACCTAAGTCATTTTGCAGTCTATTTCAACCTCTGGAGTTCTAACCAACTTTTCTCATCTATTTGTATGCTTTTATTATCAGATAATAACTTAGTGAGTCTCCATCATGCCATTAATATTATCATTCTTCATTCCAAAGCCCAATGACACAGCATATGCATTACCTCATATAATGTATGGACTTTGTCATGATAAGAAGATGAAGAAAGTATAGAAAACAAAAAAGGCACAGTTAAGGAGACTCGAGATGAGAAAGAGGAATAAAAGTATTTAAAAGTCTACCCTAAAGAAAGGTAAATAAATAATCTCTCATACTCAGAGACATGTTCCATGTTAAAAAGATACACTTCAGGCACAATGTTAGCACTGAAGCTATTTGGAGCAACTGCTTTTTGATAGTCACATATATGTATACAACTTCATGTTTATTTCACAAGGACCTCAGAGTCATCATCGGTAAAATGGAGTTTAGACACAATCTTCTTCTAAATCATTTAGTCACTATCTCAAGTTGGGTCACTTGATCAATTAATTTCACTGCCTACCTCCTTTTCATCACAGAACATTCAGTTCAGCCTTCACTCTCTCTAGGAAGGTTTCCTTGGCCCCTGAATCTTTATTCATGCCCCTATCCTGTCCCAGTTTGGGGGAGAGAACATGTCTGCACTATTTTATTCATCACACTGAATTATAATTTCATACTGCAGAATATAAAATAAATTAATTTTTGGCTCACACATATACCAGAACTGAGCTTAAGTGAAGTCAAATTCTATCCCTTCAATTTTCCATGAAATATATATGAAAAACAGTCATCCGTTCACTCAGTTTTACATTCAATGATTTATTTTGTTGCCTTTCATATGCCGGACATTTTTAGACAATGATATTATATAGAAATCATCTAGTCAATTGTCAAGTTGATAACTGTTTATTGAATACATCCCTCACTCTTTATTCCTACCTATTTCCAATTATAACTTAGATCATCTTAATCTCTTTCTCCCACTATTCATAAGTTTGAAACCCAATTTTTATTCATATACCAGGTGTACCTAAAATGCAAATCTATCCACTTTCAAAAGACTCAATAGTTCTCTATCCTTAGAGTATAAGGCACTAATTCCTCAACCTGTCCAGTGGCCTTGCCCTAACTTCCTCCAACCTTATGTCCTGCCTGACGCCTTTTGTGCTTTACTACCATCTGAAGACTCAAGGTTCCCTACATACTATGTGCCAGATTGAGTGTTCAATGGTCTACTCATTCTGTTCCCTCTGCTGAGATGGCCTTCTTCCCACTTACATGACTCACTCACACTCATCTTTTAGCAATCAGCTCAGGTTGACCTCTCCAGTGAGCCTTCCTTAGCTGCTAACTCCTGATTCTTCCCTTCCCCAGTCTCCCATCCCACCCCTTCCAAGACTGAGGGAAGAATCACCTTTTTACACTGTTACACTCACCATATGAATTACTGTTAGTCATTTTCTTCTCTTTTTATCAATTGGTCCGAGTATCTTGAGAACAGTGCTCAGAGTACAATAGGACCAATGGCGAAGTGATAAATGCTTTTAAGTGCCATAGAGATTAGGAAGACCAAACTGAAAGCAATGAGAAGGAATCTGGAGAAGCAGCTAGGCACAAGGCAAGGGGGCAGAGAGGGTATTAAAATGACTGTGTGAGAGGATATGGGCATGAAACAAGGCAGTGGCAATGAGAGCAGCAAAACTCTTAAACTCTGTAACACTACCAAATACTATTATTTTGTCTTGTCACAATTCTAGCCTTCAAAAATGATATACAGAATATAATTTTCTTTTCTTGAAACCTCACTGGTTTTAGTCAAGACCATAGTAATTAATAGAACAAGCTAAATAGTAGTCTCTTTTTTTCTATTGTCTGAATGATCTATTCTTTGAATGGGTGGTAGAATCATTCTGTAAATTTACCTAGGTTTAGTATTTCTTTGCGGGAATATTTTAAACTACTAAATAAATTCATTTAGTGATTGTAAAACCTATTTCTATTGAAGTGTCTATAAATTTTATTTTTACTAAGAATATTTCTACTTCTTTTATTTTTAAAAATAAAATTAACAGTCATAGTATTTTATTATATTTTTAATCTTTGCTATAGTTCAATTTATATTTTTATTATATGCATTATGTCTTTCTGTCTTCCTTTTTTTAGCTTGATTGAATTATAAATGACAAATGAAATGATAAGTTATTTAAACTGTAGAATGTGAGGATTTGTTATACATATATGTTGTAAAATAATTTCCCTCATGGAATTAATTAGCACATCCATCACCTCAGATTATTTACTCCCATTTTTATTTTGTTTTATTGCTTAAAATATTACAAAGAGTATTACATATGTCTCCTTTTTTTATCCCCTTGACATTCCCCCGGCCTCCCTTACACCCCAGTGTCTTGTGTCCATTGGTTATGCTTATATGCATGAATACAAGGACTTGTATGCATACTCCCATTTTTAATTAATTTCATTTTATTTTTTGTTTTGGTGAGGACATTTTACTCTCTAAGCAAATTTAAATTATACAATATGGTATTGTCAACTATAGTCTGCATATCATGTACTAGATCCTCAGATCTTATTTGTTTTATTTTTTATTATTGATAAACTCTCACTAAAGTTTTGTCCATTTTACAGGCCTGTTCAAATAAAAACCCATTGGCTTACTGAGTCTCTGTATTATTTATATTCATTTTTAGTTTAGTAATTCTTCTAGTATTTATTATCCCTTTTAAACGTTTTTCTTTTTGCATTTGAGTCTATTATTGTTTTCCCAACATCTTAAGTGGACAGTAACTTATTGTTTTTCTTTCTTTATTGATATGTAAGAACTTGATATTAAACAGGAGGTAACTATTTCAGCTGTATGTCAAAATTTTTAAGCCCTGGCTGGTAGGTAAGTGAGTTAGAGCACCCATCCCAGTATCAAAGATTGTGTGTTCTACCTCTGGTCAGAGGCATACAAGAAGCAACCAATGCATGTATAAATAAGTGGAAGAACAAACTGATGTTTTTCTTTTCTCTCTCTCAAATCAATACATTAAAAAATAAAAAAATTAAATTATTACTACCAATAACTTCTAAGAACTCATGTTTATTTCTACAAATTTGCCACACTCCAAAATTGTTTTTCTGCCAATAGATTAAGATATTGTCAATATATTTCTAGATTTTTGAGGTTTTATTTATATTTGTTATTGATCTCTAAGTTAGTTACATGATTTTCAATAAATACTTTATGATACAAAATTCTATAATAATTATTGAGACATGATATAAGACCTTGCATATAACCAATTTTTTTAAAAAATTATCTTGTGTATATGTGTTTGAGAAGCATACTTATTCTCTAAATATTGGATGCAGGGTTCTAAAAATTTCTATTAGATCATGCCTTTCACTTTTTCCAAGTATTCTGTATCTTTAATAATATTTATCTACTTAACCTCCCAATTATTGAGAGGGACATGTAAAATAAAGTCTTCCACAAAGATGGTTTATTTCACAATTTCTCCTTTTATTTCTATCAGTTTTGTTTCATGTAATTGGAGAATATTTTAATAGGTGGATTCTAATTTAGAATGGCACTATCTTTCTGAAGAAATAAAACTTTTATCATTAAAATGAAAACTTTTATCATTATGTAGCAGCCCTCTTTATTCGTAGGAATGCTTTTTGGCTTGAAGTCTAGTTTTCAGATACTGATATAGCTCCTTAGATTTCTTTAGATTGGTATTTGCCTGTTATGTCTTTTTTTCATTCTTGACTTTCAAACATTCTATGGACTGTGCTATTTTGAATCCCCACTAGCAATTTATGAAATTTATATCAGCAATTTGATGTGTCTTTTACTTGACATTTGATGAGCTTCTGAGCTATATAAATCTATAGCTTATAAAATAGTTTGAGCCCTAACCAGTTTGGCTCAGTGGATAGAGCGCCAGCCTGCAGACTGAAAGGTTCCAGGTTCAATTTCGGTCAAGGGCGTGTACCTTAGTTGCTGGCACATCCCCAGTAGGAGGTGTGCAGGAAGCAGCTGATTGATGTTTCTAACTCTCTATTCCTCTCTCTTCCTCTATATAAAAAAAATCAATAAAATATATTAAAACAATAGTTTGAAAATTTGGGGGCATTATTTCTTCAAATAATTTTCCTGCCTTCTTTTACCCCCTGCCCCAGCTCACTGATACTCTATTTGTTATGTATTTTTTCTGTGTGTTTTTTTTTCCTGAATAGTTTCTAATGCTATGTCTTTAAATGCACTAATCTTATTATCTGCAGTTCCTAACCCCATTCAGTATATTTTTCATCTCAAATATTACACTTTGAATCTCTAAAAGTTCATTCTTGAACTTTAAAAAAAATCTTCCATTCATTTTCTCATCATACTCTTGAACATATGGAGCGTATTTGTAATAGCTGTTTCACCATCTTTGTCTACTAATTCAAACATCTGTGCCACTTTGGGTTTGGTTTTTATTGATTGACTTTTCTCCTGATTACATATTATATTTTATTGCTTCATTATATGCATGTTAATTTTTAATTCTATGAAAAAAATTTGAATTTTGCCCTTACTTTTTGTAATCTCATTAAATATTATTTTGGCTTATTCTGGAATGCACTTTTTAAACTTGGAAACAGCTTGATCCTTTCAAATCATGCTTTAATACTTTCTTTAGATCAGGTTCAGAATAGCTATCAGCTTTAAATTAATTTGATTCCACTACTAAGGTATTATACTTCCCAAAGGCTAGATCCAATGGCCCATTTGCTAGGGCTCCCTACATTTAGGTTGGTAAAGACACAAATTTTCCTAGCCCCATGTGAGAACTGGGGATTAGCATTGCTGCTCGCTCTTTTCTGAAGATCCTTCATCTGGCTTCAGTAGTTTACATGCACATGCAGGGATCACTACTCATCCAAGACTTGTCAGAAAACCCTCTGCAGATTTCCAGGGAGTATATTGGTCTTTCTCTTTTTCTCTCCTATGCATATCTGTCCTCTCCAGCACTGTCCTGAAAATATATCTATTAATCTGCCTTGGTATTCCTGAAATTTCTTGTGTCTCTTCAATTTAGAAAGACTCTCAGGCTCTCCAGACAGGGAGCTGGGGCACTCATTGGACTCCCTTCATTCATTGCCTTTCTCCCTACTCTCCAATACCTGGGTACATTTGTTTCATATGTTTTGCCTGGTTTTCTAGTTATTTAAGATAGGGTAGGTAATCTGATCTTTGGAAGGAGAAGCCAGAAGCTAGTCATGTGTTGAACTTCTATTTTCAATTATCATGGAACTCATTTCTATCGAGCTCTTTTTAAAATGATCCTATTAATTTTTGAGAATTTTAGATGGTTGTTCATTCTGTGATTTCATGATTTATTTTCCTAAGCATTTTATGCATATTTTTTATATTGTTTATGTGGCATTTTCAATATCTGAAGTCCTTAGTGTGTAGGCTGAATACGTCAGTATTTCTCCTGACTCTCATTCTTTATGGATTACTTCTTTGTGTGTTCTGAAATTTTTAATTTGAGTATATGTTTCTTTCACCTTACTTTCTGGGGTCTTGAAGAACCAAATTAGAGATACCCTCCTCTGAGAGTGTTTGCTTGATCCTGTTAGGTTTTCAGGGGCACTACTAAACTTGAACACTACGGCCCTGTGGTAGAGTTCATGCAGTAGGATTTCACTTCTCATGACACTGATCTCAGGATTGTCATATGACTTGCTTTGGCCTATAAAATAAGAGAAAAAGATGGGTGCAACTTTGAACAAAACCCTAAGAGCTATCACATATTTCTGCTATAACCTTTCTCTGTCTGTCATTAGACTACCATGTCCCAGGGCAGGGCTGCTCCTTAAGCCTTGTTTGATCTTGGATTAAAGAGAATGTGGAAAAAACTGTTGCTGACACACAATGGAAATAAATATGAGTGAAATTTATCACTAATATCTGGGCTTTGTTGTTGTTATTACTATAGCATTAGTGTGCCTCTATGAAGAGGGAACCTTAGGTTAAGATCCACTACACCTCATGAGTTATCCATCCAAAGCTTATTCTCAGATCCAATGATGTTGGCATTGGTATTTGGTCCATGGGGAAGCCAAGGTTTTGTGATAGCTTATGGTGCAGTCCTCTATGTTCTGGACTCACCTTTAAATTTTTCTTCCTTATATTAAAATGTTGAAATTTTTCCTTTAATTACTATAAGAGCATAAATACATTAAAAATGACTTTTATCCAAAATTAGTTGTTTTGTAGCATGAGGACTCTTTGAGCATTTGTTCCTTCAAGTAGCCACATGTAAAATCCCACACTTTGGGGTGAATGGATGAAAGGGAGCAAGAGTTAAGCATACTCTCCTGGTCCTAAGACCTCAAAACACACTTTCTCTTTGGTGATGGGGACTACAATTTTATTTTATTTTTTAAAATATATTTTATTGATTTTTTACAGAGAGGAAGAGAGAGAGATAGAGTTAGAAACATCGATGAGAGAGAAACATTGATCAGCTGCCTCCTGCACACCTCCTACTGGGGAAGTGCCCACAACCCAGGTACATGCCCTTGACCGTATCGAACCTGGGACCCTTCAGTCCGCAGGCCGATGCTCTATCCACTGAGCCAAACCGGTTTCAGCAAAAATTTTAAATGTTAAGCCAAGGAAGAGAGGGTAAAAATTAATCCAGCCTTTCCCCTTCTGAGGTAAAGAATGGGTTAAGCTGCAATTTGCAATTGCAAAAAGAATAATATGCTAAGTAGACTGGACAGCCAAATGACCTTCTGTACAACCTTCCGGAATGACCAGGGGGTGGGGATGGGGCTAGCGAGCCTGCTCCACCAGGCCAGCCATGGTGGTCCAGGTCCAGTGCCCTGGACCCTCCTTCTGCAGAGTTGGCGCTGGGATAGGCCGGGGCTCCGCGGTCCTGGATCCTCCACAGAGGCTGGACATGGGATTCTACCGCAGTGCCTCAACCTCCCACAGCCCCTCCTCCAGCCAGCCTGGCCCCAGATCACCCCCACACCCCCACCAGTGGGCGGGGGGTGGGGCCAGCCCTAAGAAGAAGCTAGCCAGCTTCTGGTTGAGCCACACTCCCCCCTCCCCCCCACCAACCCCAGCTTAGCCAGAATCCGGGATACAACTGGTGAGCACAGCGGAGGTGGCATGAACCTCTCCTGCCTCCACGGCAGGTGAGTGTTAGGAGCAAGGGGTCCTGGACTGCAAGAGCACTGGACTGCGAGAAGGATGTCTGTGTTCCAGCTTAGGCCTGATCCCTGGGGGTTCCTAGACTGTGAGAGGGCACAGGCGGGGCTGAGGGCCCCTCTCCAGTGCACAAATTTTGTGCACCAGGCCTCTAGTCCTATATAATAAAAGCCTAATATGCAAATAGACTGAATGGCAGAACAACCAGTCACTATGATGTGCACTGACATCAGGCCAGCCAAGGTGGGTGCTAACCCCTCCCTCCCCATCCATTGCCTCACCAGTTGCCCCACAGATTGGCCCTGATCACCAGCTAGGCCTGAATTTCATGCATCCGGCCTCTAGTAGTTTCTATTAATATGCAGAGAAGAATCAAGTTGACAAAATTATTCAAGCCAAATGAAAAATCATAAAACTATATCACCTAGATAATACAGAAGAGTCCAAATGAGGTCTTCCTTAGTCACTGTGACTATTTATGTATCATTAAATGTTTTATTAGGTTGATAGCTAATAAAAGTTTCAAGTAGAAACATATTACCTACACCCCAGTCTTAAAACTTGTTACGGAGAATTAAGTGTTTTAAAAATTAAAATTTACTCTTTTTCACTGAGTTATTTTCACTTATCTGTTATTTCACTGTATACAAATAGATATTTTAATTACCCCAAGAAATTTAAGGTGACCTATTTAGACCTCCAAGTTACAGCTCATAAAAGCTGCAATTGCAATTTTATTTGATTTTGATCAAACTTTCCAGCCACTCTAAAGAGAATCTGGGGTAATGTTCACGTGTGCCAATACATGTGGCATAGCAACCACATGTTTTCTTATCTCTCACAGACCAAGCACAACCAAAAACCACAAGCAACCTTTATTAGTAGTGACAGATACAAACTATAACGTTAGCCTCATGAAAACATTCTAAATAAGAAGCATCCTTTTCTTAAGTTGCAACTAAATTTTGTGTTATTAGCATTGCTTATCCTCTTCTCCAGACTCTTCTGTCACCATCATGAACAGAGCAATGGATAATTCATGCATTGAAAAACTAAACCAACAAGTAGATTGTTAAACTTTATAAACATAATATTAGATTCAAATACAGTATGTTTCCCAACTTGGGTCATTATTTAGAACTAACAATCAATTATTAATTCCTTCAATATTGACTATCTGTTTCTCATCAGCCAACCATACTATCATATGATTATTTAAAATGTAAACAAAACCTTCTATAGCAGTTATATTCCAGTGAAAAACATCTTCAGGCTCTTCAGTATGTGTGGATTTTTTGCAGACATGCAACCCCTTCTCCACATCCTGGCAACTGGTACTGGGCTCTCTCCAACCATTACAACTGCTCATGTCTCCATCGGTATCAACCAAAAAATGTTTGCATCCTCTTTCATTTCTCTTCTAATTCTAGCTGTTTTCCACTACCCCACACCTCAACACACACTCAATTACACCAATCCTTAAAATACCAGAACTTGGTAGTTGGCATTTCATAGGTTAAAATGAATACTACCCATAAGAATTCTACTATCAAATTACCTAGTAACAAAATATAGGAGATATTAGGGAGAAAAAAAATGAAGAAATATTTGCATCATGTTATAGAAAGTTGAAAACAGAACCCATGCTTTTTGCCTTTGCCTTTGTTTGAAATAGGTTCATATCTTCTAATTTTCTCTTTTACATAGAATAATACATGGCACAAACATATTTTATTAAGTAGCTTTTTACCAAGGATTCCTGTATTTAGTGCCTATGTTACAATATTAAATACCAGATTAAAGAGACTTATCATGTCTAAGGTTAAGATCAGAAGTTTGAATTATTTTAAAAATTATCTTTTAAGTTAAAAATTACTTTTATACAGAGTTGATGCCTAAGTATATATTCATTTCCCAGTCTCAAAATATTTCTCCCCATATTTACCACCTAAAATGTTTAAATCTGTTTTGATTAATACACCTCAAAGTTATATTAATAGTAGTAGTCACTGATTATATTTGGATGGGAATCAAATGAAGCTATTTGTTCATTAAAACTAGAGAAACCATATTTTACTTTGACTGAATCAACACTTAAATATTAACGCCTGCTGATATCAATGGGAATCCTGAATAGAGTTCAAGGACAGTCTTTGTCCCTGGCAGTAATCCCAAGTATCTTGAAATAATAAGAGAACACATTTGAGAAAGAATGTGACACAAACAGTAAAATTCCAAATTCTCTATCATTTAGACATGCATAAATTAAATAGCACCAGTGAGTTAAACATATTCAGAAGGAATCTGAACCAATAGAGAGGGCCGTGTGTGTGTGTGTGTGTGTGTGTGTGTGTGTGTGTGTGTGTGTGTATGTTTGTGTATAGAGTAATCAAATAAAGTGACCATATAGTTTTAATGTGAAAGAATTCACTCATCTTTTCTAAATGAACAGAAAAGGCAACAATGAGTGCAAGCTTTGAGAATTTCTCACAGAAACCAAAGACCTTCTTATTATAATTTGTAATTGTCCATGGGTAACTGCACATTCATTTGAATTCCTGAAAGACTGAATCTTGTAAAGAGAACAAGATGGGCCCATATTAAAACTTTTAATGACTTTAGTAAAAAAAGGTGGAACTTTGCAGCCAGCTGGCTCCATACCGAAAGCCAGGCTGCACAGCTTGAACTTAAAGCTATCTTAACATAATGAATAAGTGCCAATAATTAGCATATGTAGTGTGAACAGGTTTGCTGGCACAAGCAAGTGAAAAACTCCAAGGTAAAGTTATTATTAGGGAGTAATTAGCTCTGTGAAGTAAATGAGTGAAACAATAGCTGCCAGCACTGACAATATGGCTAACATCTGACTATGTGGAAGATAACATTGTAAAGTATTGCTCCCTGAGCTAGAATCTGTTAATAACCATATGTTAGTGTAATTAATGCAGAGTCTTTTTGACCTGTTGTCACATAAGAACAATACTTTCTTGGAAACATTCAAACAGGCAGTCCCACACTCTGGGTAAGAAATAATTGTGAAAGTTGCTTATAAACAACTCTAACATCTTTTCTCTTTTTTTTAAGAAAAGAAAAAAAAATTCAGTGAGTGAAAAAAGCTGAAGGACAGAGAATGAGACGAGGTAAAACTGCTTCTCGTCTGACATCCCAGACACTAAGAATTCAACTGCAACAGAATGGATCCTTCAAGGTGACTGAAATTCAGCATATATTTGGGCAGATTAAATTAGGGGTAGACAAAGTAAATTTTAATATGAAATTTTGAGCTTTATATAGAAGGCTTCACTCTAATTTTCACAGAAAATACACATGCACCTGTGCATGTTTGTGAGCGCACGTATACACACACACACACACACACACACACACACACACACACCCCATGATGCAGCTTGAGAAATAATTTAAAACAATTTTAAGTTCCAATACTATTTAGCAACTTTTGTCCCTACATCTGAACTCCTCAGGAACAAGAACTGCATCTTATTAAATGCTTTATTGTCTGTGACTGCTAACAATATCTTGCACATAGTACTATCATCAATAAGCATTGGTTAAATATAGAAGACACTTTTGGATTGTGAATGATTTTGGCAACACAACTAAAAATAGATTTGGGGAATGGGTAAGGAGATTACATAATAAGATTTCTAAGAGACAGTCTTAGATCATCCTGTAACAGAAAGCAGTATATTTAACTACATGGCTTTTTCCATTCAACGATTGTTATTATCCTCCCATTTCTGCTTCTTGTGTTCCTCTCCTATTTCCCTCACCCTTTTACTCCTCCTCCTCTAATATTTTACATCTGTGTAAAGTCTTTATTATGTTTACAATGCTTTCATATATAATATTTCACAATTATTTTCTGTGCCTACAAGTTTACTAATCTTTCTATTAGTTCACAATTGGTTCCATTAATTTACTAATCTTTCTATTCGTTGTGATCAAATTGACAGCCAACATTTGTTCAAATTGAATTGAATAATGAAAATCTTGAATACATATTTTCTAATAACAATTGTACTTTCTAGTGCAAAATATGCAGAACCAATTATTTTCCCTTATATTGTCCACATCGAATATAAATGTTTTCCTAAGACTTTACAAGAACCCTCTCATAGAGCCATGGCGTAAGGTATTAAAAGTCCAAGACTAGTTGAATATTTCTTTCAGCCAGTTTGTATGATTCTACAATAACAAGGTGAGGGCAATTTATCATGATACCTAATGAATTTGGTACCACCAGCGAGACAAAGTACTACAACTGGCAGAAATCTCAGGGCCATATTCCCCTGTAATAGTGATGAATTAGTAAAATAATTGATGGTACTATCTATTTAGCTCTAGGATCTAGACACACATTTACACACATAAATGCACACACACATACACACTCTATACATTTAATTTCTTGTCAAAGAAGGAATAGAAGGCATTCATAGCCTTCCTTAGTTGAACACGCTTGTAAAAATTATTAATGATAATACAGTTCATGATGGAAATTCAGTTCATTATATATTTGGTATGTTTTCATAATTATGAATTTTTTTCATCCAATCTTATTTCAAAATTGTATATGAACAATATAAAGAGGTGTTACTTGAACAATTCTGGGTTATGGCTAAACTCAGATTAACATTAAAATCCTCTACCTATTTAAAAAAAAAAACTTCTCAAATATAGCTCATGAATGAGAACAGTCATAAATTCTTTAATAAGCATTTCAACAAATTATAATATAAAGTTTTGATCAATTCCTGCAGAAAGCTCGGTAACTTTCAAACCTAAGCTGTATTAAATCTTGATAATTAAAGAAAGTTTGAGATTTAAGGGAAGCTTGTTAGTAAGTTTCTAACCCTTTTTAGAGGAGTCGTTTTCTTTAGCAACGTTTAATCCTTCACAGACTAAAGTAGCCAAGTAAGAGAACGCTGCGCGTTTGAGATCTCACACATTCATCTTCTCACTAAACATCTGTTTAAGGCCTGTGTGATCTACCTGTCAGCACCCGTGATCCATAAAGTGTTTGAACCTCCTGCCACAAACCTCTGAGCTGGTTTGATCAGAGACTTTGCACACACTAATCACACCCTTTATCTTTCTAATGTTAGATGGGGAGACACACCACACACACACACACAACACACGCACACACGCACGCACAAGCACACACATACACACACACACACAGCAAGACTGTCTTCCCAACCTGACTGTAATTAATCTTTCCAAGGGGAAACCTGCCTGGCTTGAAAAGCAAAGATCTGATGGGCTGCTGCTCTTTTTTTGTATAAAGGCCTTATTTTCCTACCAGGCATCTTTATTCTTGGGCGATACCCTTTGCAAACCACCTTAACTGTGGCTCAGTGACAGTGAAACAACCTTCAAGATCACCTTATGAATGAACCTGTTGGTAACTTTACCTAAGAAAAGAAACCAATGAAAGGGAGTTCCACGGGAGCTCTTTAAATGATTCTCTCTTTTTAACTGCACGCGGGAAGAAAGCAGCCAGCACGGGAGGCGGGGAAGCGGTCCCCTTTTCATGTTCCTTGTAAGCTCCTCTCTCCACTAATAATCCCACTGCTACTTTTCTCTAGCTCAGTTGCACACCAATGTACCAAGAGCTGCAGGGGCTCCTACAGAGAGAACATTTAACATCTTTTTTTTTTAACTGTTTAAAGTAATGCTTTATGCATCTTGCCTCTTACCACTATTTGCTTTTTATTGCTTTAAGTGAGATTGATGCCATGGTTGAAATAACTTGGAATGGCACTGATATTCAAAATGTAATGGACCATTCCCAAGGGACATAATCCCTTGTGTAATAGTTTAAAAACAATTTGGAACATAGTAAACAAAAGGCAAAGACGGGGGTGAAAAACACTCTATGTCAGCCATAAAAGTAGATAAAAGAGTACAAATTGCAGTCATCTGATGATCTTTCCCAATTACTGACCCTCGTGTGAAATATTATGTCTAGTACTTATACACCCTGTTGAAATTAAAGACCAAGTGTTATTAGGATGCACATAAATCCCACAAATAAGATATTTAGTCAATTGCTGGATAAATTCTATCTTGTTAGGCAGATAAACTCTTATAGGATTGGGTAGCATGGACTAACTTAAAATGAAAGCATGTCTAATGCCTGGCCCCATTAAATTTACAACAAAACTCCTACTAGTCATAAAATCTCAAGAAGTCTCTGCTACAGAGGAACAAAATATATTGCAGCTCAAGATATCTTTGGCTAAATGAAGAAAATTTAATTGTGTAATACAAACTATTCTAAATATTTTTATATTAAAGAAAAATGCATTTATTCAAATAGGTCCAAATATTTGAGATAAAAAAACATTAGGTCAATATACAAAGTTCAAATAAATAGTATTTAGACTTTTATTTATAAAAATTCTGTTTTAAGAACTAAACACATTAACAATTGGGAATTTTTATATTTAATAAAGTGTTCTATTAGCACTTTAATGTTAATATGAATTACTTATCTGTGGGTGATAGGATATTTTAGTCCTAATCCGATGTTATTATAAATATATTTGAAATAGTTTCACAATGACATAGAGGCTATACCTACAACTATATCTATGCAACTCACAACTAATATGGTTACAAATAACACTTCAAACAGTATATCAACACTTGAAATGCATGCTTTTAAGACATTTTAACTTAACTCACGGTTTTAAAAATTCTCTATGATGTCCAAATGGGCAGTAATAGAATTTCCTACATGTAAGGACTTATGAAATCCTATATAATAAAAACGTAATATGTTAAGTGTCTGAACGATCGGTTGCTATGATGCGCAATGACCACCAGGGGGCAGACACTCTGACTGGTAGTTCAGCTTGCTGCTGGGGTCTGGCCGATTGGGCCTGGGTGTGAAGGTCAAACATGCCCTGGAGCCCTCCCATGGTCCCTCCCCAGCTTGCTGGCTCCATCAGCCCAGATTGCCCCTGATCACAGGCCAGGCGGAGGGACACCCACCCATGCACAAATTCCTGCACCAGGCCTCTAGTAAAGAATAAAATCATTAACTTGGGTGGTGCTATAGAACCAGGTTTAAGTTTTATTCTTTTGAAAGTATTGCCTTAGCCCCCAGCATAAACTTTTCCCTCAGTCCTTATAAAAAAGCCTAATCATTTTCTTGGCATCATTGAGAGGTTTGTTTTGCTTCAATGTTGATGCTTTAGGTCCCCAAATCTTTAGAAGACACTGGGTATCAACAGAGATTTACAAGCCCTGGCAGATTTGGCTCAGGGATAGAACACAGGCCCATGGACTAAAGGGTTCCAGGTTCAATTCCAGTCAAGGGTAGGCTTGATCCCCGGCCCTGGTGGGGGCATGTACAGGGGGCAACCAATCGATGTGTCTCTCTCACATCAATGTTCCTCTTTGTCTCTTTCCCTCCCTTCCACTCTCTCTAAAAATCAATGGAAAAATATCCTAGTGTGAGGATTAACCAAAATAAAAATAAAGCCCTACCACAGGACTAGATTTTTAAGGTAACTTCTAAACACAGAAACAAACTGCAGCAATTCTTGTCTGTTGAGTTCCTTGGTCCTGGCCATTGAGTGAATTAGACTAATTTCAGGTGTGAAAGTCAGACAAATCTCCATGGCTTTAGCTTAACTTCAGGGAGGATACAATGCCATGGAATTTTGCATCCTGAATAGGCCAGAGCCTTCTACACTAGAAATAAGAGAACATTTCCCTCTTCCCGCTCCTCCTCATCCTCCTCCTCCTTCTCTTTCTGGCACTGACTAGTTTTCTAAATAGGCACCTATTTCCTTATTTTTAAGGCACAAACCAAAAATTGATTTGCCACATATACAAATTTTCAAAAACCAGTTTGAAAATGTCTGTGATTATAAAGATTATTGATTTAATTAAAGCATCATGAAGTTTCAGAGAGAATTGTTGTTGTTTATACCAGGCTTTTATAGAAGAGAAAGTTGGGGACTCTTAATTATTTTTAATTGTGTCTTTATTGAGCAATTCATATGCTTCTCATAAGAGAATCAAATATACAAAGATAAAGTGTATATACAAAGATAAAGTCTATTATGATTCTTCTTTCAATGAGAAAGATAAAAATTTGCTTAAATAAGTGTAACACAAGGTACAAAGTAGCAGGACCAAAAAGAGGTATAGAGTGGTAAATGCTACAGGAGTTCACGGGAACTTTTCTAGGAAGATTAGGGAACTATTATAGATGAGAGAACATGTAAATTTGTCTTAGTTTATGTGGCTATACTTGACATGGGAAGCAGAAATAGAGACTATTATTCCAGAAAAAGGAATCCACATGGGTAAAACACAGAGGTCAGAGATTATAAAAATATGAGGAACAGAAAAATAGTTGTTAGCTGGATCATCAAGTTCATAAAAGGAAATAAGAGAAAATAAAGTTAGAAAAGTAAGCTAGCACCAAATGATAAAGGTTCTTAAATGACAGGCTAGTATATGAACCATTTAATCTCATAAACAGTTGAGAGTTGTTCAAGATTTTGAACAAGGGATGGCCATCAGGAAATGTTTTCTTAAGACTGATATGACAGCAAAAAATCATTGACTAGTACACTTAAAACAAGTTAATTTTAGACCCTGGTCCAGTAGCTCAGTTGGTTAGAGGGCCAGCCCAATATACCAAGATTGCAGGTTTGATCCCTGCACAGGACACATACAAGAATCAACCAATTAATGCATATAAAACTGGAACAACAAATCTCAATCTCTCTCAATCTCTCTCTCTCTCTCTCTCTCTCTCTCTCTCTCTCTCTCTCTCTCTCTCCCTCTCTCTCTTTCTCCCTCCCTCTCTCTAAACTCAACCAATAAATAAAAATGTAAATGAAAAGCAAGTTAATTTTATGGTATGCAAATTATACCTCAATAGTATTTACAGATTTAAAAATAAAAGACTGATCAATGAACAGCAGTGCACAAGCAGTCTGGAGAGTAAAGCTACTAGAGTCAGACAGAATAGGTAGTCAGCCATTGCAGAGATGAGTGAAATAAAATTTGAATTTGGGGACAGGAAAGGGAAAACAAAGAAAGATGTAAGAACTATCATAAGGGCAAATCTATACACTATAGAAAGTGGAGTGCGAGGGTGATGACAAAATAAATTCAAAGTTTTGAAGTTAAGTGATTGAGAGGCTGGAGATTTTGTCATTAGCTATTTCAAGATCACAAATTCATAAGACTAGAACTTTTTCTGTGTATATTTGTGACCTATAAAAGAGAAAGGACTAAATCAGTATGGGAAATACTAAATCCCTCTAGCATGAATGTAGTCATTCAGTAGTATTTGGATGCAAGATTTACATGGGAAAGTAAATGAATTTTGGAATTTTTTACTATAGCATAATATTAATTGTGTTGTTATGAGCACTAATGAGTTTTGGATTGAAGTTTTGCTTAGTTTAATATTTAAATAGTTTGAAGTTAAGATAAAACGAATTTTTTTTATTTTTCTCATAATAATGGTAATAGGAAGACCTACCTATTTTCCTGACAAAATGCTATCTCCATGGAATTTTGATAGAAAAAGTCACTAACTCAAAATGTAATAGTCTTTATTTCATGATGAGAAGTTACAGACACACACATACATGGAAGAATAATAAAAAAGACCCCTTATTGGATTATAAAATGTCTATTATATGTGGTGCAGAATTTTATCTGATATATTTTCAGTGCTCCATATAATATTAAAACATAATTTTTTAGTACAAATCCACTATTCTGGGAGTCCTTAAAATTATAAAGGCAAAGTATATAGTTCTATTTTCCCTAAATTATCAATGTACTAATCTGATTAAAAACATAAGAGGTACCTCATTTCTCAAAGAGATTCTATTTTGCCTTTTTGTCATGTTTACTTTTAAATTGTGATATATTATGTGTCACTTTATGAAAATTCTGTTACTTGATTAAGGCTTATACCTCCCAAATAGAAAATAAACTAATAAGAGAATGCACATCACACCATACATTTGAATAGTTTTCATACAATTTTAAACTTAAATCCATCAATTAATAATTACCAAGCACATTCTGTGATTTGTTTTGGAATGATATTTGTCAAAATTTAAAATATAGGCAACAAAGTCTGTGTGTGCATCTATACACAAAGAAAATAGTTATGCCTTTGAATATGTATTTATGACAAATCAACAATGCTGGCACCCATCTGCTGTAGATCTTTGAGGCAAAATATAGTATTTAATTAATACATTTGAGATTAAAAGCATATTTCTGTATTCTGATGAATTATATGCATTTCTGTATATAAATGCATTTTTATGAAAACATATGCTGATCAACTTGGTATAGCTTATAAAACATGAGGAAATGATAGCTATATGTCAACAAAACTAAGCAGAAAATTTTTAACAGGAACCTAAAGTGATTGCAATCAGAAAACAGAACTGAAAGACTTTAAAATATTATTCCGAAAAAGTACTGGTCCTACCACATGGAAAATCCTGATTCTTCAGAAGTAAAGAATTCACTTCATTGGTAGTTGTATTTCTTAATCATCATCATCTTTGTCACAGACACTACTGATAATTTTCTTTTTAACTACCATTTATTAAGCACCTTTGTTAGCTGGTCAGTAACTTGGTGCTTTAATTATTTCTAATGAGCATAATAAACTTGAAACAAAGATGTACCATCTATATTTTAGAAAGGAGGAGAGTGAGTAAATGGCTCAAGTCATACTATTAGGGGCTAGCAAAGCAGCCATTTCCACTTTGTTCCATTTGACGGAGGAGTCCTTGCTGTTTTCACTATACTTCTCATATCATATAACCATGTCAGAACAATGCCAATACGCCAGCCACCAGTATTAAGTCAAAAAAACAACAACAACAACTTAAAGATCTCTTGTTTAAGAATCTGACTGAATTCATCAAATATTTTGGCATCATATCAGACATAGCCCAAGAGTGATACGTAATTCTCTTTTCCAGATGGTCAGAAATCTAGTATATGATGATTAGTATAATAAAAAGTATCTAACACTGGCATTTAAAAGTTCTTAATGATAAAGACAATTTGTACAGATTTCAACAGCTGAACTAATATACATTAGGTACAAATGACCCTTAGGCTACGTCGACATGCTCAGCAGCCTCTATTGATTATCACCTCAGGAGAAACCAAACAGCCAGAATTCACCTGGAGGAAACATATGATTTCAATAATCATCATTAATTATGAACTTTACACATGTAGTACCACCTAGAATTTCCATATGAATACATTGGAACTACCAAAGATTGAATACCTTTTTAAGTTGATGCAACTACTAAATGATAGAGTCAAATTTAAACTAAAGGTAAGTTCAGAATGCTATCAACTTTGTCAATCATAATTTTGTGTCATTACAAACTGCAGCCAGTTTAAAAAACAACTATACGGTCTGAACAAAAGTTAAAATTTACATTATGTATGGAATGATAAAGCAGTGGGTATGTTGACAGTGTTCTTGGCAGTCATGCATTCACTCTTCTCTCTGCTCAACACTTTCTCAAATGCACAAAATATCCAGTAGTTAAAATAACTGTGGTACAATGTAAAATATTAATAGCTGTGATATGTTGAATTGTGTCCCCCAAAGAGAAATGTCCAAGTCCTAACCCTAGTATCTGTGAATATGGCCAAAATTATTATTTTTTTAAAAATATATATTTATTGATTTTTTACAGAGAGGAAGGGAGAGGGATAGAAAGTTAGAATCATCAATGAGAGCGAAACATCGATCAGCTGCCTCCTGCACATTCCCTACTGGGTATGTGCCCGCAACCAAAGTACATGCCCTTGATTGGAATCGAACCTGAGACCCTTGAGTCTGCAGGCTGATGCTCTATCCACTGAGCCAAACCGGTCAGGGCTGGTCAAAATTATGTGCAGTTAGGGTTTTTGTAGATGTAATTAAGAATCTAGAGATGAGACCATCATCAATTTAAGTTGGGCCTATATCCCAAAACTGTAGTTCTCATGAGAGAATAGAGAAGTACATTTGAGACAGAGATGCAGGGGAGAAGATGATGTGAAGGTAGAAGCAGTGTCTGGAGGTATGTACCTATAAGACAAGGATGCTGCACAGCCAACGGAAGCTATGGGAGAGGCATGAATTCTACCTGTGAACCTACAGAATGAGCCAACACTGCCCATATATTGATATCAGACTCTGGCCCCCAGAACTGTGAGGGAATAAACTTCTGTTAACCACCAAGTCTGTGGGGATTTGTTATGGCAAGCTTATGACACTAACGCATTAGCTCTTCTAAAATTAGTAAACAAAAATTTTACTTCCCCGATATATAAAAATTTTTTATAGTCTTTGATTATATAAAGAGTCAAACATCATTAATTCAGACCTAAAGGATTTCTGGGATGTTGACTGTATTCATATTATTTGAATAATGAACACTGTGGCATCATGTAATTCTCCTTTAGGTTTTATGTTCCACTAATAGTAATAGAGACAGATGTGTTCTTATTCTCTCTCTCTCTTTAAATTATTTTCTCTAAATAATATATATTTTGTTCTATGACTAACATTGCATACTTAATATATATATATATATACATATATATAATATATATATATATACACATATGATATGGCAAAAGTATGTTTACAGTTGTGAATATGCAAAACAGAGTTTATTTTTGTATTTTTATTTATTAATTATTGTATTATTTTCCATATAAGCAACTGTAGCCTACTTTTGCCCCAGCCTGTATTGGTCATGTTTTCTGGCTGATACATTTGCTCAGCCTTACTCTTTTTAGTATCTATGCAATATTCCATAGTAAGAATGTACAACATACATTTAACTGTAAAAAGTATAATGTAAAGGCAATAGCAATAAGCTAATTTTCATACCATAAGTTACCACTGAAGTCAGAAATATTTAACAGTAATTTTTATCAGTATGTCTACAGCTGTATGTTATTTTCTATTTCAGTATGTCTGACCTTGAAGTAATATGATTTAATATGTATAAAAACCTGAATGCAAAAAATATACTGAAGTATTACCTGTATTTGAAAAGAAATATTGACTTTTCAAAAGGATAAATCAATGTAAGTATTCTTTATATGTTCCACTTAAATCTTAAAGTGTCATTTTTTAGTTAAACTATTTATTGATAAAGTTTTGATCAAATATCTATGCATGTAGTAAGGTACACCAGTGCGAAGAAATCGATATTAATTTTATGTAAACAATTAATGTATAGTGAAATTTTATGGACTTGCTTACAACTTTCTTTTTGTGAAGCTCAGGGTTTCCTAGTTTTAAAATATGACATTGGCAAAGTTACTTTTCTGTAATTTATAACAAAGTCTGAATCTTTTCATTTCATATCACCTGGTTAGTAAAATAGGATGAAGTAAATATTAACAAATTTGAAAACAGTATTTTAAATAAAATGGTTTTAACCCCACACTTATTAATTTTATATCATAGGATAGGTCAATGACACTTAAAATGGTCATATAGAAATTATATTCTTACTCCTACTCTGCAGAAATCCCATTATTATTCTAAGTACCTAACAATTTTTATGACCAATAACAACATTAGTAGTTATCCACTAAATACAGCTATGCCAGGTTATTGGACACAGCTGGAAGCAAGATTCCAGTTGTGATGAAGCAATCAGCTGCTCCCATATGGACCTTTTAAAGAATGAATTCTATACAGAAATACGAGTGGCAAAGAATGCAGCCGCTTAGCACAGAGTCCTATCAAATGATGATAAGAGGACAGAGTAGTCATCCCTCTGAAGAAATACTTGGCCTAAAGCAATTGTTAACAATTTAGTTAACAATTAAAGAACTTTAATCTCACTGTCTACCGTTCAAACATGATTATCATTAGTAAATACATCTTATGAAATTTGGATTTAGCTTAAGTATTTCCTGGTCTCTAGAGACCTCATAAATTTTTTATAACTAAAAATTGATTTAAATCCTTCATACAGATGATTCTAATTTATTTTTTTTCAAATTTACCAAAACTTGGAATCCAAAAATATAGAAGCTTAAGTTATGCAACACATAGACAATATTGTGACCCATTGTGCAACTAAAACTAAAGTTTGGAAAATCATATAACTCAGTGTGCTTACATATAAGTTACTTGAAAGATTCAGAAAGTAGTGTAACACCTGAATACTTTGACCAAGGATAAAGTTACCTCAGAGATTAAGTCAATAATGTTACCAAAAGCTAGCATTTACTCTTATTAATAAAAGAAAAGAAAAAATAACCTTGGAATAGTTAATAGTTTTATATCAATTGTAAAGTAAATTAATAATTCTGCTTTTTTCTGCTGCTGTGCTTCCCCAGCTAAGAAACAAACATTTCTAGGATCCCATTATGAAAATTTAAAGTTCAGAGTAATGATATGAAGCAGATGAGGAGAAAATAGATTACCGTCAACAACATAAATTTGTTCTAGTGCTCTACAAGTACACGCTTCCATTGTTATTTGATTTTTTTTTATCTCAACGCTCATATGAGAGATAATACAATTTCCAACCTACCGATGAAGAAGCTGAAAATCAATGACACTATATCACTTGTCCAAAGTCACAAACTAGCAAATAGTAAAATCTCCAGTTTCTATAAAAGCCTTTCAAGGAAAAGCTGGTCACTCTCTCCATTCCCGTCTCCCTTAAATCCTTCCAGGTACCTCTCCTTAAAGACATGGCCAAAAGCCACACACAAAGAAATGCCTTTGCACTTATATGCTTAGTCCTTCCAAGTCCTTTTGATTGCTGTTACCTTTTTATCATGTTTCTTATCCATAGTTTACTTTGGCCTTCAAGATATTCAATAGCTACAATTACTGCCTCAATGTACTCTTATAATGAAGCTATATTACTGGATTGTCCCCAGAAAATTCTGAAAATCTTAGTAATGTGAGCATTATTTAAAGGTGACAAGAACATCTTCATTATAGCTGAGCAGAATAGCTGAGAGGTTTGATCTCTACCTAATTCATAGTACTTCAAGGTCCCTTATACTTTGCATATAGCTATGTAAACACTCTACTTTTTAAAGGACAAAAAATAAAACCCAGTTTTGCTAGTTATATGCCTTGTAATGCATTATAACTTATGCATTAAAATATTTAGAAAATACAATGCATACTTTTTGGTCAGTCCTCAACCTTGATTTTGTCCTTTTGTCTCGGTAACTACGGTAACTACCCATCAATGACAAGCATTTGTAGTCTTCATTACTGCTCTTTCTCTTTTTAGCAAGTTATTAAATAGCAAGCAAAAAAAAGAGGCCTGTAGCATTTCTCACCATCATGTTTATTAAGATCAGCTCAGGACTGCAGAAGGGGAGAATTATATTTCCTAACCAAGCAGGTGGGTTGGTAGAATTGTACAACAAGAGCTTCAATGAATGAATCCCTATCAGTAGGGACAGATCATTATAACAGATGATGTGGGCAGACATCCCACTGACATTTAGTACAGCTTAACACAGCCAGAACAGAATAAAACTTAATAGTGGTCAAGGTGGAGAGAAGGGGCAAGCGGTAATAAAATAAGTGCAACACATCCTGAGGTTATTTTCTGTTTCTCCTTCAGTTTTAAAGCAGTACCATACGGACAAAAGGCTCATCTAAATAGTCAATGGTACTGGGGGAAGATGTTTACCTAATCTTACACATCTTTCCTTGATGAGTTTTATCCTCCATGACTTCAATGGGTAAATTAAAATATTTGCTCCATTGTCAGAATGATTGTTATGTAGGAAAATATTAAAATTACTTAAACATGTCATAAGCGCCCTTAAAATATTTTAAAATAGAAGATACACCCCAAGTTCAAGATACTTAATTTTAAAAATCTTTATGCAAAGGAATCCATAAAAGGAGCCAAGCCATAAATATGTATTTATCAGATAGTGGTTGTAAACAGAAAGTGACATGAAATTTTTAGTATATCACAGTTTCTTAATGCTATTAGAAGTCACTGATCAGAGAACGTTAAAAATAAAATGTGTATTCTGGGATATACACATCTTTAAAACTTTCTAGAATAATCTGTGAAAATAAATTTAAAAATCAAGATTTATTCCTTTGTGTAGGCCTTTCAGTTTCATTTTGAGGCTGTAAAATTTTTAAAGATAAGGACCAAACTTCCTCTCCTAATCTTTACATCTAGAAAGAGAGATTGACAAATAGGTTCAACATCTTAAGGTCCATACTTTCAGAGACTTGGCAGAATTATATCACAGAAGGTTAATCTAAATTGAACTGGGATGGTTGAAAAATAAAACATTTTCAGAAACCACATTTAATCCTTTCATCTTTTCCTGTGAAAACTCAGATAAGTCTGAATTTCCTAAGTCTGTCTGTCTCCATTTTCCAGGTATGATGTCACTGCATATTATTCCATATTAAAAACCCCATAAAACATCAAAAAGTGTTCATTTGAGGGGTTTTATTTTTCATATTTTTCTCTTTCCTCTGCTCAAGTCTAAAAATGAAGAAAATCAATCAAATGCTTAAAAAAGAAAGGAAGAGTGCAAAAATGGCTGTTAAGCAAAGACATATGGAGAAGATGTGCTATAGGGGAATGTTAATTCCCTGTGGCTCTGAAGATGGTACTGGAAAGCTTAAAGAAGAGCACCTCCCTCATCATTTTAGATGAAACATAGAATTCTAAGGATTTACTCAGATAAAGAAGGGGCAATGAGGATAAGATCATACCTTGCCATCTCACGCCATTAGTAACCTTTACAAAGTAGGCGAAGCGATAGCATACAAGCATTTGAGGACTTTAGTATTTATCAGAAATACTGTGATCCTGATTTTCTTTAAAAATAACTAAAGAATGTCTACTGATTTGCTTTATAATTTACTTTTTTCCTGTGATAGTCCCTTATTATGTTATTTCCATGATTATGACTGCGCAAGAAGAAAAATCATCAGATATCTGAATTGTGCAATGTTATGATCACAGATTTATTAGATGAATTAAAATCTAAATGCTACATGACTTAAAGTGAAATTTTGTTTGGATGTATTAACACTGTATTGTATAGTGGCCATATAAGAGAAATAAAATATAAGGATACTACCTTGAGAAGATTCACAAGATAGCTCTCCCATGATTGGAAAGATTATTAGTATTTTCATGATATCAGGGTACGATTTTTTTAAAGCAGGTATTTACAGAATAATATCTGATAGTTATTTCTGCATTGTGTTCTTTCCCCTAAATTCTCACTAAGTTGATGACATCTAGGAAGAAATTTGTGTCACAGGATGGGAATAATTTTATAGAAAGAAAAGAAATAGGGTAAGAGATCGATCACACACACACACACACACACACACACACGATGTAAGGTAGCAGAAGACAGGTTAAATAATGATGTGTTGATGGAAGTATTTGGACTCCTCAAAATTGTGCTTGTAATGCATTTAAGAGCAGTACCCTTTTTGAATCACAAAAGGGACTTAACTCAATGTCTCAAGGGATACAGATCTTGGAAAAAAAATCTGACTTTTCTGTTTCCTTCCATGAAATAAGCACTTCTTACAGAACAAAAGAGAAAAAGGCTGTTTTAAAACAATAGGAGTCTGGAAGATAAAGCTTTCAGGAAATGATAGAATAAATGTGCATCAAATACTCTACCAGGGGAGGCCAAGGAATGGGCATCATTTTACAGTGGGAGAAAAGGAAAAATCAATTGCATACTGGGGAAACATTTTCCTTTGCTAAAATATGTATTTCCCAATTTAGGTTTTAAAAACACGTATAAAAATCAAAGAGGTCCTGTGAAATATTTGTTTCACTTTAAAAGAGCCTCAGCCTGCCCTGACCAGTTGTGCTCAGTGGATAGAGCGTCGGCCTGCTGACTGAAGGGTCCTGGGTTTGATTCCAGTCAAGGGCATGTATCTTGGTTGTGGGCACATCCCCAGTGGGGGCTGTGCGGGAGGTGGCCGGTTGATGTTTCTCTCTCATCGAAGTTTCTAGCTCTCTATCCCCCTCCCTTCCTCCCTGTAAAAAATCAATAAAATATATTTAAAAATAAATAAATAAATAAAAGAGCCTCAGCCACTCTCTATCAAAAGCACACTTTTCTTGGAAAAGTATATCAGATAGTATTTTCACCTAGAACGTCAGTTTCTGCTTTCTAATTTTAGTTTATGGACTCTCATAATATCTTGTTATAAATTTTAATTCAAAATGGGTCAAACAGACACACTAGCTCACTGTAAAAAAATATACTTTTCTTAAAAAATATAAGAACCATCAGGAAACAATGAAATAGACGTTAGGAAAGTTTTGTATGTAGGCCTCCCAAAATGATATCCTGAAATTTTAGTGAATTAGAACTTGATTAACATTTCCGAATTGTTTTCTCCTAAATGATGTGTCATTTAAAAATTCTATGGAAATATTCAAATAGTGTTCCAAATTTCTTTAGCAAAAGATGTAATATGTGTTTCAAATTCCAGACAAAGTAATAAACTCAACTTGATGGGCTCTGAAGACTTGCTGCTCATTTTGTGTTCAGGAGTGCTAATGACCTATTTAATACTAGAGGCCTGTCACATGAAGATTCATGCAGTAGGTCTTCTTTCCCCTGGCTGCCAGCACCGGTTTTCCTTTGGCACCCGGGACCCAGACCTTCACTCTGGCCACTGCCTTCCATCTTCGCTCTGGACATAGTCTTTGCTGTGACTGGAGCCTTCAGTCTTTGCTCCTCGCTCTGGCGGGAGTCTTCAGTCTCCAGCCAGAACTGCTCCTGTAGCTCCTTCCGCCCCCCACAATCCCCTTCATAGCTTGATCACTGCTTCGCCTGCAGACCTCGCCAAGGGGCTCCTGGGTCCCAGTGGGCCGCCTTGCCTGTGTCCTGGCTTTCCAGCAGTTCCTGGGGTCGCACACGGGGGCCTGGATGGGGACTCCCAGGGTCCCTCTCTGCCTGCAGTACGCAAATTAACCGCCATCTTTGTTGGTGGTTAATTTGCATATCGTGCTGATCAGCCAATGGCGATGGTAGCGAAGGTAAGGTTAATTACCATGTTTGTCTATTAATAGATAGGACTAGAGGCCCAGTGCACGAATTCATGCACAAGTGGGGCCCCTTTGGGTGGCCTGCAGGGATTGGGCTGAAACCTGCAGTCCAATGCCACCTGCAGCTCCTACCTGCCATTCCTGCTCATCCTGGCCCCACTGCACCTGCTGCGGGCTCACGCCCAATCAGTCCTGATCAGGAGAGGTTCACACTGCTACAGCAGCACTCACCAGCCATGAGCCCTGCATCTGGTGTCCTCTGAGGGGCGTGGCCTGTGGGGTTGGTCTGAAACCGGTTCTCCGATAATCTCCGAGGGGTCCCAGATTGTGAGAGGGTGCAGGCTAGGCTGAGGGCCCCACTGGTGCATGATAGGGCAAGGGAGAGGCTATGGGAGGGGTCCAGGGCGTGTCCAGCCCATCTCACCCAGTCCCAATTGGCTAGACCCAAGCAGCAAGCTAACCTAGTGGTTGGAGCATCTGTCACCTGATGGTCAGTGCATGTCATAGTAACTGGTGAACCAGTCGACTGTCTGCCCCCTGGTGATCAGTGTATGTCATAGCAAGTGGTTGAGCGGCCTTAGCATATCATTAGCATATTATGCTTTGATTGGTTGAACAGTCAACCAGTCACTGGATGACCAGACACTTGATGCATGAAATTTGTACACTAGTGAGGGTCCCCTCAGCTGGCCTGCACCCTCTCACAGTCTGGGAGCCCTTGGGGGGTGTCTGACTTATGGCATAGGCCTGCTCCCCACAGGACATCCTTAGTGCTGCCATGGAGGTAGAAGAGGCTCCTGCCACCACCACTGCACTTGCCAGCCATGAGCCTGGCTTCTGGCTGAGCGACGCTCCCCCTATGGCAGTGCACTGACTACCACGGGGCAGCTCCTGCATTGAGCGTTTGCCTCCTGGTGGTCAGTGCATGTCATAGCGACCAGTCGTTCCGCCATCAGGCCAAAACCAGCTCTCTGACATCCCCCAAGGGGTCCCAGATTGCAAGAGGGTGCAGGCCAGCCCGAGGTACCCCACTGGTGCACTATCAGGACTGGGGAGGGACGTGGGAGGTTGTCCAGCTGGGGAGGGACTGCGGAAGGGCTCCATGGCATGCCAGCCTGTCTTGTTCAGTCCTGATTGGCCAGACCCCAGCATCAAGCTAACCTACTGGTCAGAGCATCTGCCCCATGCTGGTCAGTGCACGTCATAGTGACTGGTGGACCAATTGACTGTCTGCCCCCTGGTGGTCAGTGCACATCATAGCCAGCAATTGAGTGGCCTTAGCAAATCATTAGCATATTACACTTTGATTGGTTGAACGAACAACTGGACAACTGGACACTTAGCATATTAGGCTTTTATTATATAGGATTATGTAGGATGGTAATACAGGACCAAAAGACCAGGGTCTACATCTAATGGGAAGTGGGTATAGCCCTTATCATTTTGGACCATATCTTTCCCATCCACAAAAAAACAAAAAGACTTAAATTATCTCTAAAGTCTAATTTTTTATATCAACTATTTTATTGATCAAAGAGTTTTAAATTGGTACTACTCAATGTACTGTGATGAGGTCAGGAGCTGTTAGGATGTAACCAGGTAACTGCTTCCTTCAGGAAACTTGCAGTGAAAATGTCATCTGAATTAAAGTTGGTTTAGCAAACTCCTTATCTCATCAATGATTTGTAGCAGTTCACAGATTGGACTTGTAGCAATTTATAGATTGGTCTGTGGGCCATATTTTCTAAACAGTTTTTTCAAGACATATATATATATATTATTGATTTCAAAGAGAGGAATGGAGAGGGAGATAGAAACATCAATGTGAGAGAGAATCATTGATCAGCTGCCTCCTGCATGCCCCCCACTGGCATCACGCGAGCAACCCCAGCATGTGCCCTGACCAGAAATCTAACCAGCAACCTCAAGGTGCATGGAATGACACTCAATCAACTGAGCCACACTGGCCGGGCCGAACAGTTCTTATAATGATGTAAACATTAGTAGTCTTCAATCCTACAGCAATTGAGATGAGTGAAATGATTTGCAGGTTTCCTAATTATACCTCTGCACACAGTTGGGACATAAGGTCTGACAAAAATAAGGGTATTTAGGGGTTTTCAAACTGAAACAAGTTATTTAAATAGACACTATGACATCTGTGGGAGGTTGAAATCATTGAAAGTCTATTGCATCTCTCCTATTAGAGATTTAAAAAGTACAGGAAAACAAGTAAGGTGTTAGTAGACAGACAAACCATTTGAAATATGAATGTCCTACAACATTTAGAGCAGGATCATACATGCACTATACATGTAATCCTAATAATTGAGTAAAAATATCAAATTTTTATTTCTAGATAATAGGCCAGTGCATCTGTATATTCTTTCATTAGTATCGTCTCAAAATTATGTTTAAAATGAAAACAAACATATTGTATCCTATTTTATTATATAACTAGAGGCCCGGTGCACAAAAATTTGTGCACTCGGGGGGGGGGAGCGGGGGTCCCTCAGCCTGGCCTGTGCCCTCTAGCAGTCTGGGACCCCTCGGGAGATAATGACCTGCTGGCTTAGGCCTGCTCCCGGGTGGCAGAGGGCAGGCCCAATCCCTAGGTGCAGCCCCTGGTCGGGCTCAGAGCAGGGCTGATTGGGGAGTTGGGGCGCCGCCCCCTGTCACACTCAAGGCAGGGTCGATGGGGAGGTTGTGGAGCAACCCCCTGTCACACACAGAGCAGGGCCCATCAGGGGGGTTGGGGCTCTGTACCTTGTCACGCACAGAGCAGGGCCCATCAGGGGGTTGGGGTGCTGCCCTCTATCACCCACAAAGCAGGGCGGATCAGGGGGTTGGGGCGCCGCCACTCTCACACTCAGGGCAGGGCTGATGGGGAGGTTATGGCTCTACCCCGTCACACACAGAGCAGGGCCCGTGGTGGGGGGAGCTCCCCCCTATCAGGCACAGAGCAGGGTGGATAGGGAGGTTGTGGCCCCGCCCCCTGTCACACACAGAGCCGCAGGGCGATCAGGGGGTTTGGGCGCTGCCCCCTGTCATGCTGATTCCAGTGCCGGGAGGCCTCACGGCTCCGCTGATCCCGGTTCTGGGAGGCATATTACCCTTTTACTATATAGGGTAGAGGCCTGGTGCACGGGTGGGGCCGGCTGGTTTGCCCTGAAGGGTGTTCTGGATCAGGGTGCGGGTCCCCACTGGGGTGCCTGGCCAGTCTGGGTGAGGGGCTGAGGGCTGTTTTCAGGCTGGGGGTGACTGAACTCCCAAACGCTCCTTTTTTCCTTTTTTTTTTTTTTTTTTTTTTTTTTTAATTCTGGGCCAGCTTTAGCTTGAGGCTTGGCTCCAGCTCTTAGGCCTCTGGCTGAAAGTAGGTTTCTGGCCTTTGCTTACAATGTTGCAAATCTGCTGGCTGAAGTTGGGCGTATTTGTTACAGAGTTTCTTAAACTGCCAGCTCAGAGGCAGCGGCAGGCGGGGAACGTTGGTTTCCTCCGTCACTGAGGCAACCAAGCCTCATGTTTGTTTCAAGCTGCCTGGCTGCCGGCCGCCATCTTGGCTGACAGTTAATTTGCATAACTCGCTGATTAGCCAATGAAAAGGGTATCGGTCGTACGCCAATTACCATGTTTCTCTTTTATTAGATAGGATCATGCTATTTAAGTTAGATATAACAGAATAGTGTACACATATATTTTAAATGTTAAATATTTAGACACACACAAAAAAGAATAAGAATGTGGTTTCTTCCGCATGGTTAAAATGACTACATACGTAGATGGCACATTTATAATGCAGGTGCTTCATTTGGTCAAAGCTAGCTGCTTCTATAAATAGTGGCGGAGCATCCTAGCCATGCAATTTTAAATTTGAATGTTTCAAACCAAGGGGAAGTTTCATCAAAATATGTGTCCATTATTTAACCATTGATTCATTTCACAATACTGACACCTAACTGCACTTTTTTCTTTTACCCCTGCAGAACTATTTGCTTGTTTGGGTAACTTTTGACTCCCCATACACACACACACACACACACACACACACACACACACACACACACACCCCGCATTTCTATATGCATTGCTTCATTGTCAATGTCTTTGAGTGCTTCTGGGCTGACTGATGTAAGATGTTATTTTGAACATGCCAGAGCATCTACACGGCTGCAGCCTTTTCTTTTCAGCCTGCATTCCTTGATAAGTGGCAAAGCTTCCCACTTATCAGTCACTCAAAGTGACTGTAGCTGTCAGTTGTGTACAAAGCGCAATCCGTTTGGAAGCGGAGACACCAGCATTTTTCTTCTCAGCTTGAAGCAAACACGTTTTGACTGCTCGTCATTCAATTTTAAAGCATCCTCAATTAGGGGCGGATGAAGATATCAAGAAAACACATCCTGAACACCTCCAGACCAGGCAACAGAAAAAAAATGTATTGTTATCTCTTGATTTACCTACGGCAGCACCATCCCTCCTCTTACTCTGACTGCATGAACGGGCACTCATGACAACACACCCTCTATCATGAAAAGATTGCAATAATGTATTATACTAACACCCTGTGGAAACGCTCTCTGAGCCTGTTTATGTTCCCTTTGCTCTCTCCCTAACGAACCGCCCCACAGAAATTCAGATCATTTATTTTTATTTTTTTTTATTTTCACCCGAGGATATTTTTCCATTGATTTTAGAGAGCATGTAAGAGAGAGGGAAAGACAGAGAGAAACACTGATGTGAGAGAAACACATCCATTTGTTGCCTCCTACATGCACCCCAACCAGGGCCTGGTCCCAGGAGGAGCCTGCAACCTAGGTTCCTGCTCTTGACTGGAATCGAACCTGGGACCGTTCGGTATGCAGGCCGATGCTTTATCCATTGAGCCAAACCAGCTAGGGCTCAAATAATTTACATTTAAAATTAAAACAAAAGAATATTTTCCACTTACTGTATTTATCAGTGAACAACTTTCTATTCAATGTAAACATAATATCCAATTGAATAATGACAAGAAAGAGGAGAAAAGTTAGCCAGAGAAAGGAACTATGGGAGAGAGAAAATAAAGGGTAAAGGAAAGGACTAGACTAGGCTATGTCAGATGGTCGAGCAGCAGCCACAGATACAGGTATTGGCAAAGTGGCGGAAAGGAATATTGAGGCAGGAGTAAAAATGTATTCAGAATTAGATGGTAGTATGGGAGAAGAAAAAAATTTAAACACATACCTGGGTAATAAACAGAAAAATATAAAGTGAATATAATGATTTAAAAATATAGAAACTTGAGTTTATGTATGCATATATATTAATACAAATCTTTAAACAGATGATAATAAAATTAGCTTATTATTTTACCTTTTAGTTAAATATGTATATGCTATGAAAATTAATTAGTTCATCTCTTCTAATTTCCTTAAGTATAACAAGATTGCCAACATAAAAATAATTATTTTTAAAGATATGTATCTTTTATAAATATGACATCCATTCTTTTGCATTTGTAGGTGAAGATTTGGTTATGTACATTTGCTTATGTGAAACACGTTTCCTCCATTTATAAATATTAATTTCTCTCACTTATAAAAGAGCACTCTTTTACCTGGATTATTGTAGAAAGAAAATGAAATTACTTTAAAAAAATCCTGCCAAACTGAGGATCTTATCAACTCAGTTTGATAAGATCACTTACTCTTATTTTATTGGAATTATCTGAATTAAGTCGCCTATTGCTGCAGGAGGCACCTTCTTAGTTTATATAGTACTCAACTCTCCGGATCTCAGAAACACACACACACACACACACACACACACACACACACACACACACACACTCCTTACTTCCACTGACTATTAAATGGAGATAATGCCATAACTTATCTGAATTCTTGTGATAATTATATGAAATTACCTCCACAGATGAACAAAAACAGATCCAGAGACAGAGAAGCCTCAATCAGACCGTCAAACCTCAGAGGGAAGGTAGGGGAGTGTGGGGGTAAGGGGGAGAGATCAACCAAAGGACTTATATGCTAGCATATAGGCCTAACCAATGGACACAGACAACAGGGGGGTGAGGGCATGAGTGGGGGGACGGGGGGTAATGTGGTGATAAGGACACATATGTAATAACTTAATCAATAAAATAAAAAAGAGAAGCAATGGGATACTCCTTTTCATTGGTACGGTGCAAAGAACAAAATAATTTCACAAATCATATTCAGTACAGGAAATGTTGGTTATCTATTTTAATGCCCCCCCTAAACATCTCTTTGAATCCCTGGAGAAAATTATTGATTTGCTTGTTGTTATGTACACTACAGAGTAGGTAATGTGATCTCACTTTAATCATTCATACATTCAATAAATATTGTAAAGTTCTTATTATATGCCAGGAAGTATTATAAGTACTTTCAGTTTAGTAGTAATCACGACAGATAAAATATTTGACCCCACAGAACTTATGGGCACATATGTGTTGTGGTAGTGGTAGGGGTACAGCAAAAACCAAATAAATATAAATAGGAAATTAGTGCTGTGAAGAAAAGTAAGGGACTTTTATTTACTGCCAAACTGTCAATTAAGTAGGAGTTTAAAAATATATGCATGTATATATATTGAACATTTTTATTCCAGACACTTTATATCCTATGCACCCCCTGCCCCTCCTTTTCTTTTAGGAACATCCTCAATGTGGTTCTGGAGCAAAGCAAGGAGAGAACCCAAGGTGGAGAATGCTATTGGAAACAGTGATTCCAGCTCTGGCGGGCCATACATGGCCATCTGAGAATTTCAGCTGGACCAACAAGGCTAAACAAAAGCAGGAGGACAGAGTGCAAGGAAGCAGGTGTCAAGGAAAAGGGGATTCTGGGGACTTGATTTATTTCTGATAATTTATAGAAATCATAAGGCAAATAACATGAGGGGGAAAATAAAGGCATTTGGAAACCACAAAGCTACTCATGAAGGAAACAAGGAGTATCCTATTAAAACTATTCAGCAAACAATATATAGACATATTTTAATGTCGACACCATTTATTGATTTTCAAATTTTATTATTAAGCAATAGGTAAAGCAAACAGGTATGCATGTATACACATATACAGACACACACATATAAATTTAGAGTAAACATAGAGATAATGAAAGTTGGCAACTGGGAGTACGAGAGGAGAGGTGCCATCCTCATCTGACAAGGCAAGTTCAAGAGACACTATGGTATAGTTGATTGAACAAGAAAAGAGGTGTGAGCAAACTATTTAAAGTTTCAAAGTACTTATTGGAAGAACTTAAAAGATATATTTTGAGGCGAAAAAGGGGAATAGGAGGGAATGTCAGGATGGCAATATAGGAACTAAGTAAATTGTCCTCCTGTTTCCAAGTTAGCGATATTTAAAAATGATAAGTCAGCAATAGCACTGGAATCTATAATAATAAAATCATAATATGCTAATTAGACTGGACAACCTTTCCCATGAAACCCGGGTCCCAGGTGCCAGAGGGAAGTTGGTGCCAGCATCCAGGGGAAGGAAGGCCTACTCTTGCACTATTTTATGCATCAGGCCTCTAGTCTTATCTAATAAAAGAGAAACATGGTAATTAGCCGTACCTCCGCTACCCTTCCCATTGGCTAATCAGGGTGATATGCAAATTAACTGCCAGCCAAGATAGTGGCTGGTAGCCAAGCAGCTTGAAGCGAACATGAGGCTTGCTTGCTTCAGTGAAGGAGGACTCCAACGTTCCCCGCCTGCCGCTGCAGGCCTCTGAGCTTGCAGTTTGAAACATTGTTACAAATATAGAAGCTAAACAAAAACCCAGAAACCTGCTTTCAGCCAGCCGGGATCAGCGTGACAGGGGGCAGCGCCCAAACCCCCTGATCGCCCTGCGGCTCTGTGTGTTACAGGGGGCAGGGCCACAATCTCCCTATCCACCCTGCTCTGTTCGTGACACGGCAAGGCACCCCAACCCCCTGATCAGCCCTGCTCTGTGCCTGATAGGGGGGGTGCTCCCCAACCCCCTGATCGCTCTGCGGTTCTGTGTGTGACAGGGTGCAGCGCCCCAACCACCCCCCCCCCATGGGCCCTGCTCTGTGTGTGACGGGGTAGAGCCATAACCTCCCCATTGGCCCTGCCCTGAGTGTGACAGTGGCGGTGCCCCAACCCCCTGATCAGCCCTGCTCTTTGGGTGATAGAGGGCTGCACCCCAACGGCCCCCCAGGGCCCTGCTCTGTGTTTGACGGGGTGGAGCCATAACCTCCCCATCGGCCCTGCTCTGAGTGTGACAGGGTGCGGTGCCCCAACCCCCTGGTCCACCCTGCTCTGTTTGTGACAGGGGGCAGTGCCCCAACTCCCATATCGGCCCTACTCTGTGAGTGACATGGGGGAGCTCCTCAACCCCCTGATCGGCCCTGCTCTGTGCCTGACAGCGGGGAGCTCCCCAATCCCCTGATTGGCCCTGCTCTGTGTGTGACGTGGGGAGCTCCCCAACCCCCTGATCGACCCTGCTCTGTGGGTGATAGAGGGCAGCGCCCCAACCCCCTGATCCACCCTGCTCTGTGTGTGACAGGGGGCAGTGCCCCAACTCCCCTATCGGCCCTACTCTGTGAGTGACAGGGGGGAGCTCCTCAACCCCCTGATGGGCCCTGCTCTGTGCGTGACAGGGGGGACCTCGCCAACCCTCCGATGGGCCCTGCTCTGTGCGTGGCGGGGGGAGCTCCCCAACCCCCCTGAAGGGCCCTGCTCTGTGCGTGACAGGGGGGAGCTCCCCAACCCCCTGATTGACCCTGCTCTGAGAGTGACGGGGTATGGTGCCCCAACCCCCCTGATGGGCCCTGCTCTGTGCGTGACAGGGGGTGGCGCTGCAACCTCCCCATCGACCTTGCCTTGAGTGTGACAGGGGGCGGTGCCCCAAACCCCCAATCAGCCCTACCCTGAGCGTGACTAAGGGTGGCATCGCAACCTCCTGATCCGCCCTGCTCTGTGCATGAAAGGGGGCGGCGCCCCAACTCCCCAATCTGCCCTGCTCTGAGCCCGACCAGGGGCTGCACCTAGGGATTGGGCCTGCCCTCTGCCACCCAGGAGCAGGCCTAAGCCAGCAGGTCATTATCTCCTGAGGGGTCCCAGACTGCGAGAGGGCACAGGCCGGGCTGAGGGACCCCCCTCTCTTCGCCGAGTGCACAAATTTTTGTGCACTGGGCCTCTAGTTATATTATAAAACTGATAACTAGGAAGCTATTAAAAATCAAACTTTAAAGATTTTTTGTTTTGTTTTGTTAATCCTCCCCCGAGGACATTTTTCCATTAACTTTTAGAGAGAATGGAAGGGTAGGGGAGAGACACAGAGAGAGAAATATTGATTACTGATTGGTTGCCTCCCACATCCAAGGGAGGTAGGTCCCTTTACCAGAATAGAACCCATGATCTTTCAGTCTATGGGCCTATGCTCTATCCATTGAGCCAAACCAGCTTGGGCAAAACTTTTAAGATTTTAAAGTGGTTCCTTCTGAGTAAAAATATTGGGCCACATAGCAGCCTGGGCTCTAGACAGCTGCTTTCATTACTCCCTTGTACCATTTTAGCCATGTGGAATGTATTTTATCAATAAAAATTGACATATATGTGCATATCAATCTCTAACTCTGTCTACAGAGACACATTTGTATGCATAGAGAAATGACATGAATGATAGAAATTTTATCATTAGGTAATCATTAGGAAATGCATTTTTTGAAAAAAAGGATTTATAAGTAGTTCCCTCTGAGTAATACCAGGCAGGTGTAGTTATCATCACTGCTCTGTTAGAAGAGGTCACCTATTTTCTCAACTATCTTTCTGTTTCCAGAAAGTGCAAGAAAGAGAGGAATGTCATCTATAAAGTTACTTCTCTGTATCTCCATAGTTTCTCCCCTACTAATCTGTCTGAATGCCAAGAACTGCATTCTATCCAGTTGTGGTATATTTTGTTTCATATGGCAAATCATTAGTTGGACCTCAAGGAGTTAATTCATTTCCTTCTCAGGTGGAAATGCTTCCTTAATTGCATGGTGTTTATTCTTGGCATTTCCAGTCTCTTAAATAGACAGGGTTACTTTGCAATCTCTTTGTGCTCATATATGTGTGTGGGGTCTTGTTGAGGGCGGGGGGAAATGTTTCCAGCTTACCACACTCCGAGAAAGAAATCATAAACCAGCAGGTCAGTCAGGTACTATGCTTTCACTTTTAGTGTTATTATATTTTCAATACAATATTTCAATGGATTTCATCCTGCATAATAATTTACCAAGAATTACCAAAACTCTTAATGAGCTCAGAGAACTTTGGCTCCAATAAAATGAAACCTTTGTCACAAATTGGTTGAGCCTGTGACTGCAACTTAATCATTCAATTGTGCATAAGTCAAATTGTATTTTTACTTTGTAAGAGTAAGTGCCCAGTGAAAGAAAACTCATTTTAAAACTTCGGGCCATTAAGCCTTAAATGGTAGAATATCAGTGAAATAAAAATGAGCGAAGCCAAGACTCGAGAAACTTGGAATCCAGCCATTGTTCCACAAGTAACAACTTCTGTTGACATTGGGAAAATCTAACCTTACTTGGGTTCAGTTTATGAATGTCCAAAGGAGAGCGAGGTCTAAATAAAGGCTTTCTAAAAGTCCCTTGTAATTCTAAAATTATATGAATTTGGAACACTGAAGGTACAGTTTTCAGTAGCTACTGCCATGTAGATTATATTTTTTTCCTAGAAATTCTCCTCTTGCTGGTAGTAGTCATTAAATTGTGCATCCTCAGAAATACAAAGAGAACAAGCTTCTCCCCTAATGACTTAGGCAGAAATTTTTAGCAATGTGTGCTCACTATATGCCAGGCATGATCCAATTTAATTCTCAGATTAAGCAGTTGTGATTTGAGTATTGTAACTCCCATTATACAGATGGAAGTAATGAAACAGAGGGATTAAGCTGTTTCCCAAGATCACACAGCAGATGAGGTGTGAAGATGCAGACTGAATTCAGGTATGTTTAATTTCAAAATAAATGTGCTCTCATATACTTTTTTGTTAAATTGTTTATATCTATAAAAATTGAAATATATGTGCATGTGTTATGTCAACAAAATTGAAATATATATGTATATCAATCTCTCTTTATCTCTATCTACAGAGACATATTTATCTGCATAGAGAAATAACATGAATGAATGAAATTCTATCATTAGGTAATCATTAGGAGATGTAGTTAAAAAAAAAAGGATTTAAAAGTAGCTCCCTCTGAGTGAAAGGAATGTATTTAACTGAATGATTAAGTCATTGCTAAAATTGTATTTCATACAGTTAAATATAGTTCTATGCCACCTAAAGAACCAAGCTCTTTCCTACATACTGTGGAATATACACCAGCTAACTAACAATGTAAAGGAACGGAGATTTGTTCTTTGCTCTGCCTTTAGCTCCAGGCAGAACCAACAGCCCAAAACTATTATCAGACCTGAACATGCTTAATTTAGGAATCAGAAACAATGACACGGAGTTATTAAATATCAATTATTTATCCCCAAGAGAAAACAATGAACAACAGTAGGAAAAGTTTATCAGAAGGGGAAATGCAATAAATTTGTGGAATCTCTTATGAAAATTCTAACAGTGAAATTTCAGTATGGGAATCATGACAAATATTCATTTGACAAGAAGTACATCTTTAAATCTGCCCTGAGAAATATTGTAAATGGATTTCATAGTAAAACATGTTTGACTTGGCCTTATTAGGTGCTAATAAGAACCTTAAATTCCATTAAGTATTATTAAAAGAGTAAAAAATTTAAAACTAGGACATGCTTCCCCAGCCGAAAGCTGTAGAAACTCTGTCCCATACAAAGCTTCAAGATAAAAGAGAAACTGGGTCTCCAGGGACATTCACTTTGTTGCCATAATGGAAGTTCACAGAGGTCACATTCATTTACTTTAAAATTTTTTGGTAACAGTGAACCAGGTCAAGATGAACTATGGGTCTAAGATCATTATTGGAAACATAAACCACCTAACTATCAGTATTAGAAATAGGTTGATTTAATATAAAAGCTAGATTAGTCAGAAAATAAAATTACTAAAAATAGCCATGGGTCCTGGCTGGTTTAGATCGCTGGATAGAGTGTCGGCCTGAGAACTGAAGGGTCCCAGGTTCAATTCCGGTCAAGGGCATGTACCTTGGTTGCGGGCACATCCCCAGTAGGGGGTGTGCAGGAGGCAGCTGATCGGTGTTTCTCTCTCATCGATATTTCTAACTCTCTATCCCTCTCCCTTCCTCTCTGTAAAAAATCAATAAAATATATTTAAAAAAATAGCCATGGTAGGCAGAAGCAATACAGTAGAAACCTTACCCTCAAAGAAATCTAGAAAGATATTTTTCTCTGACACATTTATAAATTTGTACTAATATACTAATGTACATTAAAAGTTAGCTAGATAGGTAGTAAGTAGGAATGTAAAAAATGTTCTTTTTTTTAAGGACAATTAAAGGGAAACATTGCCCAATAGTAAAAAAAAAAAAAAAAAAAAAAAAAAAGAGAGAGAGAGAGAGAGAGAGAGAGAGAGAGAGACTGAAAGTTCTTGGTGTTCCTAAAATTAATAATCTCATAAAGAAATGATACAGTTCTAGAGTGCTAATAGAATGTTTCTGGCATTAGGATATGATTTTTTTTTTGTAGAATGAACTAGTTTATGATGTTACAAAAGATAACATAAATTCTTCTTTTAATACTGAGTTATGTATTAACCTGGAAGACAACTATAACTCTAAATTATCTATAAGGAAGTAAAGTAGATTGTGTTTTCAGTCCAATTAGAATAATGCAATTTTAAAACCAAGAATGGCTTTTAAAGGGAGAAAAATAGTTCATGAAGAACTGATCATAAGTTATTAATTAAAACTGCTTTTTAAAAATAATTCTTATGGTATTTTCTCTTCAAATAAGTAATTGAGTAAAACCTACCACCACTCTTTTCATTTGGAGTTGAAAAAAATAGAATTAACAGGCCCCGATAAATTTTAAATAACCTGGTCATTAGAATATGTGAATGTGTGTGCGTATAGGCACATACAAACTTGTTCATACATTGTAAAAATTAAATGACATGTACTTCAAATGAAATAAACATGTCTAAATTAACCTCTCCTTTAAAGAGATCTCAGTAAAAGAATGAGAAAAATGTTGGGGAATATCATTCTCCAGTCATTTAACATATCCATCGAGTGTGACAGGTTTTCCTGCTTTTTTACTCTTTATCAATCTAACACACAAGGCAGATTGTCTAACAAATTTAAGGTATTGTATGCCTTTATCAATATTTGGACCAAGTTAATATCTTATATATATCAATTGAAACCAAAATTTTAAGGGAAGCCTTATTTGTGGAATAGAAATGATGTCCACTATTCTATCAATAAAGGAATTAGAACGCATTGTTTTCTAAAGTCCAAAGCAACAATACAATAAAAAGTCAAAAAAAAAATGAAATCAAGATGAGTAATGTAAATTGGCATATTTATTTCTACAAGGTCTTAAAGCTCCATATTTAAGAAAGAAAAAAAGTAGATCAAATTCAAAATACATATGTATTTTCAGATATCAAAGAAAATCTAATCTATGATAAAACATTCTTATGTGATCATTTAACTACATATGCATCCACAAAACAATATTTTATAATACAATTTGTTATATATTTTATTTGCCTTCTATTATATAAGGCTTTAGTTTTGCTGTTCTTCCTACTTGTCCTGTGCTGATAAGGGAAATGTGGAAGTGGAAAGAAGAAAAGGAAGAGAAAACATTCTAAAGAAGAAATATGGTAAAGATTTATGTGAGAAAAACAGGATCTATTCTACCTTCTTAATCTTTTATTTCTACACATACCAGTATATCAGTGCCTCCCATAACTGTTGGAACAATCTCTCAACAGACAATGTTAAATATATTATGACTTTCATAATTATTAAGTGCTTGTAAGATTGCGCCAAATTAACAATTTATAAAATATGCTTTAGAACTATGCTTTTAGTTAATGAATATACTAGAAGCTGTGAAAATGAATTCCTTTCAGATTGTCAGTCTTGCTCAGTACTTATTTTCACCTGGAACATTCCCGACTTCCCAAACTCTTTTTTAAAATAATGACTTGATGGATGTTGACTCTGTCATTATCATTTATCTGTACGAAAACTAGGAAGAGGGTAAGTACACAGATACATCTCAACATCTCTCTTAATGCTTCCCCCAAATTACCATCCGTGTGACATTATTCCCTTTAGGGACTAATGGGTATGTTTGTTTGTTTTCACTCTGTGAACTGGTGGAAGCCACCAGCTTAACATTTTGATCAAATAGGAATTCTAAGCTTTTAAATTGCTCATACTTAGCAAAATTTCTATTAACTATCAGAAAACTTTGTCTCTGATCCTAGCTCTACTTGTAACTAGTTGTGTGATGTTGGGCAGGTTATTACACTTGGCTTGAATCCATCCATTTCAACATTTGGTCATTATAACAGAGCTTAAAATCCACATTATATATACAGTGTTCATCATTGTGAAATAATTCCAAAAAAAGGAATGGAAGATGATGATTACATTTAAGTGGTCAAACAAAGCTTACCCATATACATATTTAAATATGGGTTTAGATACAATTTTGCAATTCTGGTTAACAAAGGACTCTCTCAGTCTCATAAAAAAAAATGTAAAAATTTAGAACTATTGGTACCTTCATCAAACTATAGTGAAATCAAGTGATTTGCAATGGGCCACATCACTGATTATGGAATTGTGCCTTAGTTATATGGAGAACTTGCCATAACATTTTTGTTATAATAGGTTTTCAATAATTAAAAACATTTTAAATCTAGATAATCTGATACCATCAACTAAAACTATATTCAAAGTCATCACACTTAGACTAAACATGGAAATCTAATTAACAGTTTTAAACCTTTGAGCAACCACACTCCTGGTAGAACATATTCCATTAGAAATATACTTCTAATAATTACAGTTAAGGAAAGTGAAGACTTTGGTTGGATCATCTCATTGATATATCACTCTCACTGAGGCTGTGACCAGTTCATTGAAATCTCAGCGAGAACAAGAATGAGTAAACCCTGTGGTCTATATAATCCAGGGAAAAGACATTAAATGTACCTGACCCAATTAAATTCAATGGAATAAACTCTGTTGACAAAGAAGTCTAAACCTGATTAACAAACGAATGAAATAATTTTGACACATTTTCTTCCGTCATTTATGATATTCACTTTTAATAAAATATATTGGATTCTCAAGGTAAAACTTCAAGAGTATGATGAATGTTTCCCCAGATAATCTGACTGCAAATCTAATAGTTGCCTCCAGATGAATGAAGTTACACAGGGTTGAATTCATAGATCCATGACTCAAGTTCCTTTCCTAGCTAGTCACAGCGAGTATATATTGAACACTTACTATTTGTCTTGACACTACCCTAAAGCCATCCATCCATGACTTCATAAAATCCTCATAAACGCTCTATGAAATAAGTGCTTCTAGAAAAAGAATTTTCAGGAAAGGATACAAATTCTGTCCAAGTTCATGACACTAGTGAGTGGTAGAGACAAGACATCACTGGCAAGGTATTGTTTCCTTTTGTTACCAATACAACCGCTTTCTTTGTTCTTTATTGATGCTTCTTATCATTGTAAATTTCCACATAAGAAAAATATGGAGGTTATAGAGCCCACTGTCTATGCTAAAGGTAAGATTCTACTTGAACACCAAATCGTTATGTTCCCTAACTTCAACCTGTATCGCACATGGCTCTTGAATGTACCACAAAAGTTCTTACTGCCGTGACTAAATGAAAACCCACTCTACCTTTCTGCTTTGGTTTCCCTGCACCTCCGCCATTAAGAACACATTTACAGGCACATTTTAAATATGGAACAACAGAGAAAATGAAACATTTCTAACGTTAATTTCCCTTCAATATGGGATGAAAATTGTGGTCAGCTTGCTTGGACTGAAGCTCCCTGACACAGTAGGGCCCGTGACAGGGCCACCACTGTATGATTCCCCTGGCACTGGAGACAACACAGCATGAATTGGGCTGAAAGTAATTTTTACTCTAGATCATTTCAATCAGGTACATCTAAAAATGAGAAACAAATATATATTTTTTAATTGGAAGAATGTATGAAATTATGATTTCTGACCTGGATCTGTTGCTGAAGCAAATTGATTTTGTGTTGTTGCTGCAGAAGTTGCTGCTGTTGTCTGGCAATCTGTGGAGAAATAGCACATGGAAAAATTTAAAGTGTATTCATTATAGTCCTATGGGGAAATTACCAATGTTCTGTTTCTCAAAGTTTGATTTGACACTGATTACTAAGTTGATGCAAATGGAAATGCTTGTGCCTGTACAGTACCAGCGGTTCATCATTAAGTAGGATCAGTTAAGACATTCAGTCTTCGGGAACCATTATGGTTCTTTTGGCCTAAAAGGAATGATGCCCTAAAACACTACAATAGTGATCGAATCCAGTATGAAATGTTCATTTCAAAAATCCCACTTCCTGGCGATATCTTAAGAAGATACTATCTCTGACATTTTCAGCTGTTTTCTATGAGAGTATTGATTAAACAGGGGGTGGTTTGTGACCCAGGAATTCAGAGTAGCACAAACTATTGTAAGATGCTTTATTTCTTAGAGTTTTTATGTTTGTTGGTTGTTGTTTTTTGGTAAATACTGTCCTCATTTCTGCCTCTAAACTGCCATCTCCTTAACGTACTCCATTCTGATTCCTGCTCCCATTCGCAACTAAAATGATTCTTAATAAAGTCACCAGTCACTTCCAGTTTTTAAACTGTGAAGTGATTTTTAATCCTTACCTTTTGACCTTTCATCAGAATGCAACACTCAAGGCTTTTAGCGATTCCTGCACCTTCTCCCTTGACTTCTAGTACATCATGCTTCTAAGTACATTTTGCTTCTAAGTCCCAGTCTGTTCCTTCTCAGTCACCTTCAAAGGCTTTATCCGCTGTTGTGGTGCTATAGGCTTAATTTCAGATTCAATTCTTTTACCTCCATACCTACTCCCATATGTATGCCAAGTGCTTATAAATTTGTTTCTGCAGACTAGACCTCTGCTTCAAGCTTTAGACCCACTTATCCAATGACATTCCCAAAGGTACTTCAACAGGTTAAAAACTAAACTTAGGACTTAGCCCTCAGTGTGGTCATCTGAAAGGTAGTCATCTGAAATGCCAGCAACTAGCACCGTCATCCGTTATTTGCTCTGATAATATCCTCTTACTTAATATGTACTATGGTATAGGTCATGCATATTTTGCTCACCATTTTCAAAATGCCTGAATAGTTAATGCAGAATGCTTGATTGACTAGATGAGAAGAGAATTTTAAAATGCCTTATTGCATCATAAAGGGTAGGCTACCTTCTCATGAGAATGTAACATAACCCTCTCATAAGTAAGCACTGGTTCTTATCCTCGCCATTGCCATTTTCATTAAAAAATGTATTTCCTTAAATTTAGTATCAGAAGGCTAAACATTGAGGATAAAATACAAGCAGAGTCCTTTACTATGAATGAAAAGACCGGTATGAAGGGGATGGGTCTACATGGCTGCACAATGAACTTTCTATTTCCCTTATGGACATCAGTACAACTATGTTTATTGTAATGTTTTCTTTTATCTTAGGAATATAGTAAAAACATTTTTTTTCTGCAGAAAGGTAGAAAATGAGATAGTAGAAAAGGGAATCTCTCTTTCTCCTTAAGTCCATTTCTTTCCTCCCACACCCCAATATTTCAGTTGATATTAAGTATTTATCATGAAACTGACCACTTCATACCATTCCGTACTTCTTCCTGTTCCAAGCTGCTGTTCCCTCTTGCCTGGATTGTTGTGATAGCCTCCTGTTTGCTCTTTTTGCTTCTGTCCTTGCTCACCACAACCTATTATAAACCAGCATCTAGATTCTAGACTCTAGAGCAGTGATGGCGAACCTATGACACCTCTGACACGCGAACTCATTTCTTCGGTTGATTTTTCTTTGTTAAATGGCATTTAAGTATATAAAATAAATATCAAAAATATAAGTCTTTGTTTTACTATGGTTGCAAATATCAAAAAATTTCTCTATGTGACACGGCACAAGAGTTAAGTTAGGGTTTGTCAAAATGCTGACATGCCGAGCTCAAAAGGTTCGCCATCACTGCTCTAGAGAGATCCTTTGACAAGGTAAATTGTCATGTTATTCATCATTTCAAAACACTCTGTCTCAGAGGAAAGGCCATGTCATGCCTGCAAGCCCAATATAATCTGGCCTCCTTTCTCTCTGATTTCATGTTCTCCTTCTCTTCCTTTGTCACTCCACTCTTGCCACACTTCTCTCCTGTCTCTTGAACACACCAAGGATGTTCCCACTTCCGAAGGCTACTCCAGTCTCTGAGCCTCTGCATTTGCTTTCCCCTCCATCTGAAACTCTCTTTTCCTAGATAACTGGTTTATTCACTCCCTCATCCCCTGTAATTCCTTACTCAAATATGACCCTGTCAATCAATAGGTCTTCCCTGATGACTCCCTTTAGAAGAGCCCCTCTACCCAGCACTTTCATCCCTAACTCTCTGCTTTACTTTTTTCACCATAATCCTTATCAACATATACTATAATTTACATTTTAATTTTTTGTCTATCTCTTACCAATTAGAATTCAATACATGAGGGATTTTTGTCTGTTTTGTTCCTTGCCGGATCCCAGTAACTATAACAGAAGCTGAGATCAACGTGGTACCCAATAGATATTTGTTGAATGGATGAACGTGGAATGGAGCTCACGGTCTGGTGGAAAGGCTGATCAGCCAACAAGATCATTAGCATCTTTAAGGGCTGTCAGAGGAAGATTAGAGTGTGCAGAGGCCTGTGCTGTGCTAAGTAGGGAGTGTTAAGAGGAGAGTCAGAAAAGAAACCCTCAAGAGAAGATGAACTTAACCTGTATCTTAAGGAATAAATACTAAATGTCATTCAGAGATATCCCTGTGACCTGATGAAATGAGCAGGGACCACAACAGAGCTGACTATGCATGTCAGAAACACATGGTAGAGAGGACCTGGGAAAGCAGATGGGCTCTGGAAAGCTGACCTGCGGCCCTCAGGAGGGATCTTCTCACAGGTTGTGTAGGCATCACTGCCTGGCATCTCTCCAGTATAGGGAAGACGTTCTAGAAAAACTTAAGGATTTCTAAAGTTCAAAGGAGAATGTCAGAGAAAGTAAAAAATTCTAGAACCTAGTGATGATATTTGGGGATGGCCAGAATGTGAAAGAGAAAGAAAGGAACCTTGCTCTCCATTAGTGATTGTTCAAAGTTTTAGGGACCCTCAAACCCACCAAGGTGGGGATTCTTTACAAAGAAATAACCCCATCTGAGCTACAGTTTCAGATGCGCCCAGAATTTTCTAGAATTCAGATGTCTGGAGGTATTGAAAGTTAAAAACATACATGATAAGACTAGTGTTTTTCTAGACTGTCACAAGCTAGCATTCTGACCTGTTTTTTTTTTTTGTTTGTTTGTTTGTTTTTGTTTTTTATAGGAAGGTAAAGAAAGAGAGATATGGGCCATGGCCAATAACAGGTCAAATATATATTGAAAGAAAATGATGAAGCATTTCATTGAAAATAAAAATATTTTTCAAGCAGATATGAACCACCAAGTAGAGATAATAAATTGAAAATAGGGGATCTCTTCAAATATATTCTGAATATTTCTTTACCCCTTTCAACTATGCTAGTTTACAATTTGAGAGCAGTTTGGAATGTTTGGCAGTATTGAATACCTCTGCCTAAACAATAAATCTCCTCCAGTGTGGATAGTGAGTGGACTGAGCACAAAACATGGGACGTTAGCCCTCTAAACAATGCACCATCTCTATATGGACAATTACCTTATGTATGCCCTCTATCTCCCCTTATTTCTAGCAATTTTCTTTTAAGTAATAGTTCTTATGTTTTGTTACCAGTTTCTCACTACTTGTCAGTTCTTCTACATGTCATTTCTGACTGTCTGATTTCTGCTACAAAGCTCCATAGAAGCCATACTATTAAAGCCAACAAGAATCTAAATGAAAAATATAATTGATTCCTGGTTCTGAATTTGTTCATTTTCCTCTCTCTAGCAGCTGTATACCAGTATCTCCAAGGATCTACCATTAGTTCATGTCCATTTTCTCATGATTTCACCCCTTCTCTAAGTCAAGGCCTATAAACCTGCTATTTCTCTGTATGGAACACTCTGGGCTCAAGATATTAATATGGCTGTGTCTTGTGTGTAATTTCAATCTGAGCCTAAATGCTTGACCCAATCACCCTAGCTAAGCAATACTGCCTTGACATACAAGTAACTATTTATGGAATTATTCTTTTTATATTTCTTCAAATAACTAATCACTACTTGAGATTATTTTGTTAATGTCTCTTTTTCTTTGTTAATTGCCTCTTTCCACTAGAATTTAGGGGCTTTGTCTTTCTGGTTAATTGAGGTAGCTTCAGCAGTTAGTTAGCAGAGTGCTGGGCACATAAGAAGCACTTGTTTGAAAATAAATAAAACTTTTTTATTCTAGTGTTTTGAACTACCATGTCTATGTAGATAATCTAAGACATTTAAGTCAGACCTCTCTTGATTGGTATTTCTATCTGTCTCTCACTTACCTCTAGAGCAGTGGTTCTCAAGCTTCTGGCCCTTGAAATACAGTTCCTCATGTTGTGACTCAACCATAAAATTATTTTCGTTGCTACTTCATAACTGTAATTTTGCTACTGATATGAATTGTAATGTAAATATCTGATATGCAGGATGGTCTTAGGTGACGCCTGTGAAAGGGTCATTCGACCTTCAAAGGGGTCACGACCCACAGGTTGAGAACCGCTGCTCTAGAGGGACAACCTGACAGCAGCTCTAATTCAACATCATACAGCCAGTTGCTGTTCCAAAGTAGCCCTCTCCCTGACTTTCCCTATTATTCAAGCTCAACACTTTTCTTCTGCCTTTTGCCCACTCAAAAAATTCAACTAACCGTAACTCTTCCACCTGTTTATTGCTTTCTTCTTTTTTTCCATGGTCAACACCCTATCTAGTTCAGATTCTCGCTCCTTCTTATTATCTAAAATTCCTGCCCCATAATTGAAAATTTACTTTATTTGGTGAACCCTACCTATTCTTCAAAGTTCCAGAATAAACACCTGTTTAGTGAAATCTTTCATGTTCCTGACTGGAAATGTTCTCTTGACTCTCCATGGTTTTTGGTACTTCTCTCATGACCTATCAGCACCTTGATTATAATTACTTCCATGCTACTCACCACTAAAGTAGTGGATAACTTTCTTCAGATCAGAGTTTGCTTCGTCATTTGCCTTTTTACTTATTATGTGGCAAACGGGGAGAGAGGCTTTAAATGATCTTTGTATGCTTAGGAGAATGACATAAATAGCAGGCAAAACAAAGCCTGAGGGAACTGTGTCTCTACTTCTTACTCACCTGTTCTTGCTGCTGCTTGGCCAGCTCCATTTGCTGGCGTTGTTTCTCAATCTGAGATGCAGCCAGTTTCTTCTGCTCGTCATGGGCAGCCAACAACTGCTCTCGCAGACTGGTCAGCTGATTGATCATACCCATAAGCTGCCTCTCCTTCTCAGCTAGGCTTTCGGGAGTTCCTGAATATATCACAGCAATAAAACATAGAAGAAAGGAAAAATGATAAGAGAGAATTTTTCAATGACAATGATCCTATTGCATTGAGAACTATTCCAAATATAAGGTTCTGCACACAAATCAACAAATATCTTTTAGATTTTAACTCAATAGTAAAAAGTCATCACAGAATATCAGAATGAATAAATATTTTGATTTTTTATATAACAAGTAATAATCTATAGCTTTTTCCTTTTATTTTACAAGTAAACTATAGGCTGACTAGCTACTATTTTTAATGTTCTAAGTTGGAGACTGATGGAAATGAGAAGTATAAAGTAAAACGAGGTCTAAAGCACAGTGCATGGACCTAAGTAGCTTTTAAATCAAATTAAAGAGGCAATACAAAGACATGAAAATTTAATAACCATAATTATTTTATTGATTTCAGAGAGAGGAGGGGAGGGAGAGGGTGGGATAGAAACATCAATGTTGAAAGAGAATCATTGATCCGCTGCCTCCTGCACACCCCCTACTGAGGTTCAAGCCTCCAACCCAGGCATGTGCCCAAACTGGGAATTGAACCATGACCACCTGGTTCATGGGTCAAGGCTTACCCACTGAGCAACACAGGCTGGGCAATAACCATAATTATTAAGAATTCAAGGTATTATTATCAATGATATGATTCCTTAAGAATCTTGAGGAATCAGAACTAAGGAATCATACATTACAAGGGGGAAAAATAGCCAATCAAGTCTTAGACTCTTTTCTCATATGCTACTTAGACTTCCTTTAAAATAGCTACCACAGGAAATACTCAAGTTTGAGAATGTTAATTTAGTCTATCATGAAATAATATAATGTGGTTGGAAAATGAATAGACCATATTATGGGCAGCCAATATTACAGTTAAATCCAAGATTTGGAGAAGTCACAACAGTTATAATATCTAATAAAAGAGAAACATGGTAATTGGCGTACGACCGCTACCCTTCCCATTGGCTAATCAGGGCAATATGCAAATTAACTGCCAGCCAAGATGGCGGCCGGCAGCCAGGCAGCTTGAAACTAACATGAGGCTTGATTGCTTCAGTGATGGAGGACTCCAACGTTCCCCAACTGCCGCTGCAGGCCTCTGAGCTGCAAGCAACTATGTAACAAACATAGAAGCTAAACAAAACCCCTGATACCTGTCGGGCTTCAGCCAGTAGGATCGCAATATTGTAAGCAAAGGCCAGAAACCTACTTTCAGCAGCAGAGGTCTAAGAGCTGGAGCCAAGCCTCAAAGCTAAAACTGGCCCAGAATAAAAAAAGAAAAGAAAAGAAAAAAAGGAGCGGTTGGTAGCTTCAGTCACCTCCAGCCTGAAAACAGCCCTCAGCTCCTCTCCCAGACTGGCCAGGCACCCCAGTGGGGACCCCCACCCTGAAGGGTGTGTGACCAGCTGCAAACAGCCATCATCCCCTAACCCAGGCTGGCCAGGCACCCCAGTGGGGACCCCCACCCTGAAGGATGTGTGACCAGCTGCAAACAGCCATCATCTCCTCACCCAGGCTGGCCAGGCACCCCAGTGGGGACCCCCACCCTGATCCAGGACACTCTTCAGGGCAAACCAGCCGGCACCCACCCATGCACCAGGCCTCTACCCTATATAGTAAAAGGGTAATATGCCTCCCAGCACCAGGATCAACGGAGCCGTGAGGCCTCCCGGCACCAGGATCAGCGTGACAGGGGGCAGCGTCCAAACCCCCTGATCGCCCTGCGGCTCTGTGTGTGACAGGGTGCGGCGCCCCAACCCCCTGATCGGCCCTGCTCTGTGTGTGACTGGGTGCGGTGCCCCAACCCCCCCACCCCCCACGGGACCTACTCTGTGTGTGACGGGGTAGAGCCATAACCTCCCCATTGGCCCTGCCCTGAGTGTGAGAGTGGCGGCACCCCAACCCCCTGATCGGCCCTGCTCTGTGCGTGACAGGGTACAGAGCCCCAACCCCCCTGATGGGCCCTGCTCTGTGAGCGACAGGGTGAAATGCCACAACCCCCTGATTGGCCCTGCTCTGTGCATAACAGGGGGGGGTGCCGCAACCTCCCCATCGACTGACCCTGCCTTGAGTGTGACATGGGATGGTGCCCCAACCCCCCAATTGGCTCTACCCTGAGCGTGACTGAGGGTGGAATCACAACCTTCTGATCGCCCTGCTCTGTGTATGACAGGGGGCGGCGCCCCAACTCCCCAATCGGCCCTGCTCTGAGCCTGACCAGGGGCTGCACCTAGGGATTGGGCCTGCCCACTGCCACCCAGGAGCAGGCCTAAGCCAGCAGGTCCTTATCTCCTGAGGGGTCCCAGACTGCGAGAGGGCACAGGCCGGGCTGAGTGGCCCCCCTCCCCCCCCCGAGTGCACAAATTTTTGTGCACCGGTCCTCTAGTTTAAAATAAATAGTATGTTCAATATTTTCAAGTATGCCAGTGACCCTAGCCAGTTTGGCTCAGTGGATAGAGTATTGGCCCACAGACTGAAGGTTCTGGAGTTCAATTCCAGTCAAGGGCACATGCCTTGGTTGCAGGCTCGATCCCCAGCCCCTGTAGGTGCACCTGTGAGAGGCAACCAGTAGACGTGTCTTTCTCATATGTGTCTCTCTTACATTGAAGTCTCTGTCTCTCTGTCTCTCCCTCTCCGTCCCACTCTCTCTAAAAAATCAATAGAACACTATCGTCTTAGGTTAAATACATATTTGATACACCAAAGAGGTGAGCAGTTCACTGAAACAGAAACATTACTGCTTTTAATTGTTCTTCTAAAACTCAAGATAGATAAGATCCCTATGGTAAAGTACTAGTGGAGGAGAGAACATACTTTTTAATTACAATTTTCACTTGAAACACAAGACACTAAGCCAGCGGTTCTCAACCTGTGGGTCGCGACCCCTGAAAATACATCCTGCATATCAGATATTTACATTACGATTCATAACAGCAGCAACATTACAGTTATGAAGTAGCAATGGAAATAATTTTATGGTTGGGGGTCACCACAACATGAGGCACTGTATTAAAGGGTCGCGGCATTAGGAAGGTTGGCACTGTTTTAATAATGCACTTGCCACCTGTATATATAATTAGATAGAAGAATCTGTTATAACTCAGTCACCCTTCCCAATCCCACTGCAATTCTCCCTACAAATTTATGCTGAAAAAAGCATGTGTTTTTTTTTTAAGATGTAGTAGCTAGAGTTAGTGTCTTATAATTTTCATGTGCCCATTTAGAATGGGAATAAAGTTTCTAATGTAATTTACATGGGCTAGAAAAGAAACATACAGAAAAGAAATTCTGAGTGAATATAAGGTAAGAATCATGCCATATATTCCTTGCCTCATTCATTGCAGGTGCTCATTAGATTGTCATTAATGATTTATTATACTTAAGATATTTAGATCATCCTAAAGAAGGACATTTAGCCCTGCCTGGGTAGCTCAGTTCATTAAAGTGTTGATGAATAAACCAAAGGCTGTAGGTTCCACTCCCCATCAGGGCACATGCCTAAGTTTTAGGCTCCATCCCTGCTCGGGTGAGGTCAGGAGGCAACTGATAGATATTTCTCCCACATTGATGTTTCTCTCTCTCCCCCTTCCTCTCTCTCTAAAAATCAATGAAAGCATATCCTTGGGTGAGGATTTTTAAAAAAGGACATTTACTCTAAGAATAACTATATGACTATTGTAATTAGAATCCTAACATTAAATCATCTAAATGCTGGGAAGGTTTCTTAAATGAAAATATTCAAATTATGGTAAGATGTACATCTTCATACATTGTCAATAGAGGAGTAAGCTGCTACCACATTTCTAGGATACACACTAGGAAAAATAATACATTTCTTGTCTTGTAAGCCTCTCATCTTCAAGAGGGTAATTTCACTTCTAAAAATCTATCCCAACAAAGCTATTGAAAATGGAGATAAGTATTAGTAAGTGTTTGCAATGAAATATGAGAAACAATCTAAATGTCAAATGAAAATAATTGAGTAAATAGGGGGTAGCCATACACTAGAATATTTTACATCTGTGAAAAAAGTATTTAAGAATTGTTAATGATATGGGAATTTGCTCATAATATAAATCTAGGTGAAAAAGTTGGATAGAAATGAGACTTCTGTATAAACACCTCAATGCATACACACATATAGATTTAGAAAAAAATGGAAGAAAAATTATCAATATATCAATAATGGCTATTTCTAAGGAATGCGAGTATAGGTCATTTTAATTTTTTCTTCATATTATATTTAGAAAATTTTCTACAATGAATGTTATTACTATTATTTACATACTCAGAAAATGTATTTCATGTAAATATGTGGAAGAATGATTCAAAAGTTTAAGGTGGCATTATGCATTTTAATAAGTGATACGCCAATGTGTAAAGAAATACACTAATTCGATGATGAGTGTAAACAAATATGAGTGGCATCGGTATATGAAAGCTTAACAAAATCTCTTTATCTTTACTTATTAATATAGACATACCAGTAAATAAGATTTACTTGGAACTTAAAGCAAGTCTGATTTATGAGTCCATATTCAATCACACTTTTTGCACCTTTAACCTCCCTTTATTATGACCTTTACACCGACTTCTCAGACACAACTCAATTCTATTTCAACTCCTAATTAACTAATCTTTTCTTCTCAATCTTCTTCACTGGTCCTTCCTCTTCTATCCACTCATAAAGACTCATAATCTTTCCAGTCTCATCCTCTGCCTTTTTCTGGCCTCGACATAACTAACATGATTCAATTCCTAAGTTCTATATCTCAACAATTCTAAGACATTTATTTTGTACATTTAAAAATCTCTGTCTTACAATGGATACTGTCTCAATCAATGAAAAGTGAAGGTATATGCCAACCCTAAGCTTGTCTTCCAGCCCTAGTAACTTATTTACAGATGCAGAATGGATATCTGTGAGTGTAGATCTCAGTTTTAAAATTTATCATGTATAAGGTAGAACTTTGCCTTTTCCTCCCACTTTTAAAGCATTGCCACCCAATTAACTTCCTAGGCTAACATATCAACATCATCTTCAACTCTCTTCTTAAATATCCATCCCTGCTATCCATTATATCAATATATTATAGTTTTTCCTCAAAATAGCTTTTTCTTCTTTGATTTATAGTATAAATTATTTTTTATTGTTATTATGTTCACATGAGTAATTATAAAAGGGTATAAGCAAAAGATTACCTCTGTCTTTTAAAAGAAATCACAATTAGTGGTGTGTGTTTTTTTGTGTACCCCATCCTTGTTAATAAAGATTTAAGCATATACCATAATATTTCTGTACTAGTTTACCAGGGCTGCAGTAACAAAATACCACAGATGTTTACATCTATTGGCCAGGAGTCCAAGATCAGTTGTCACCAGGATTGGTTCCTTCTAAGGGTTGTGAGCAAAGGATCTGTCCCAGACCCTTCACCTTGGCTGTAATTGGCCAACGTTTTTCTGTGTCTTCACATCATCTCTCTGTGTATATATCTGTGTCCAAATCACTTCTTCTTTATAAGGACACCGGTCTTATTGGATTAGGGCCCACCTGAATGAAGTCATTTAAATTTAATTGCCACTATAGAGACCCTATCACCAAGTACAGTCACATTCTGAGGCCCTAAGGCTTGTAACTTCAACATAGTCATTTTTGAGAGATCACATTCAACCTGTAACAGTTTCCTCTACACAAATGACAATATAACACAAACACTGCTGTGCATGCTAGGGAGGGCTCTTGTTCCCGATTCTCTTCTCCATCGCTACTGCCATGTTTCATCTTTTTCATGAATTGTTTTAGCAAACTTTTAATAGAACTTCCTGCCATTGTTTTTTTCTTTCTACAGGCCTATTCTCTAAACAGGTACCAAAATTAACTTCATAGAAAACAAATCTTGTCATATCACTTCCTCCATTTAAACAACTCCACTATCTTCAGAATAAAATGTCAACTGATTTTTAAGAATGAATGAGTTCCTTCAAAATATAACTCAACCTTCCCCCTTCCTTTGTGCATCTAAATTCTAGTTACACTGAATTTTTCCCCATACTTCCCAAATACTATCCTTTTTAAGTGCCGACTACCTAACCATTCATTCTTCATGCTGGAGCTCATATGTCATATTCTTTATGATTTTTTTCCTTATTCCCACTGATACCAACCATTCCCTTCCTTAGGAATTCAAAGAGTATGTATCTTTATTATAGCACTTACTCATTAATTGTATAATCTTATTTTCACATTTATCTCCTAACGTCAACACACAGTGGTGACATGACAATTTTTAGTTATCAATTTTTATATCTTCATTACCTACTACAGAACCTGGCATATGCCAAATCATCTAAAACCGTTTAATGAAATAACATAAAGAATAAAGTCCATTCCCTTTATATCACTTTGAAGGTTAGGCATACCATATAGCTAAGAGAAATGAGGAGATGGTTTATCTTATAAATCAGTTGCATAAGTGTTTTGGTTTTGGCTTTGGCTCACGAGAGTTAAGCCAAGGAACTTATTCTTTTGTTAAAGAAATTTTCCTCATTTTATAAAACCAAGATAAAGGAGTAAGTCCTATGGCTTCATATCAAAATTACCATGTTCTTTATTTTGTTTCTTTGTTTGTTTTTTTTATCCTCACCTGGGGATATTTTCCCATTGCTTTTTAGGGAGAGTGGAAGAGGGAGGGAAAGACAGAGATAAACATCCATGTGAAAGAAACACATAGACTGGTTGCCTCCTGCACCAGCCCAGACCAGGGCCCAGGCCAGGGAGAAGCCTGCAACCAAGGTATGTGCACTTAACCAGAATCAAACCCGGGACCCTTTGTCTGCAGGCTGACGCTCTATCCACTGAGCCAAACCAGCTAGGGCTCAAAATTACCATGTTCTTTACATTATCCCCCAGTGTGTGGGGGCGGAACTAATAAATGACCTTGTGAATATTGGAAATTCTAATAATAGTTATAAAACATTCCAGACTTTAAAAAGAGCATTCTTTAATATAATGTAACAAAAGCCACCAGGGAAGGAAACCAGCTTTAGTCATCCCCCTCTCAAGTAAGATAAATCAACATCCACACGTTGTGTGGTTTCCTTCTTCTGCTTTAGTTTCTATAGCTAATGTATTGGGAATCCTGTTAACCCTTACCCATATTATAAATCAGTCCATGAATTGTCATTTCCACTACCACTCCTTACTCCATATCCATACCACCATCATCTCTTGTCTTGATTAATACACCTATTTTCTAAACCATTCTACCTGGTACCAGTTTTCTAAACCATTCAACCTCCCCTACTAAAACCCATTCTACCTGCTACTTCCTACCCTACTAAAATCCATTATCCAATTAAAAGTTCAGAGTGATGTTCAGGAAGGTAAATCAAATTATGTCACATGCCTGTTTAAAATGACTTCATAGCTTTATGCTGCATCCTATATAATAAAGATGTAATATGCAAATGATCATTACATAATGACCAACTGCATAACAACCAGATCACAGATCAACAGGAGGTTGGGGCAGTGAGCTACAAGCAGACAGCAGAGAGCTACAGGAAGGGGCAGGGCAGCAGGCTATGAGGGGGAAAGTAGGGAAGGGGGCAGGGGGAGTTACAAGAGGGCAGGGTAGTGGATGGAGAGCTACAGGAGGGGGCAGGGCAACAATCTATGAGGGGGCAGGGGAGGGAAAAGGGGGAGCTGCAGGATGGTGGGGCAGGGGGCAGAGAGCTACAGGAGGGGTGTAGAGAGCTACAGGAGGGCAACAGCGAGCTCCTGGTGCACAGACTCGTGTGCAGGGCCACTAGTCCTATCTAATAAAGGGGGAATATGCTAATTGACCCTCACACCATTGCAAAGATGGCAGTGCCTACAGCCAATAAAGAGGGAATATGCTAATTGACTGCCCCATCCTCAGCCAATAAAGTGGGAATATGATGATGGCGCCCACAGCCAATAAGGAAGAAATATGCTAATTTACTGCCTTTCCCACAACCAATAAGGAGGGAATATTCTAACTGACTCCCCTGCCCTCAAAGATGGCAGTGCCCAAGCCAATAAGGAGGGAATATGCTAATTGACTACCCCACCCTCAAAGATGGTTGCGCCCACAGCCACAAGATGGTGGTGCCCAGTCCCCTCAGCCCCACCAGGGCAGCAGGCTCTGCAAGGCTGGGCCTGTCCCCGGCGGGCCTGGTCGCTCCACACACCTACCTCCAGAGTCCACCAGTTCACTCAGCCCCCCAGCTGCCCAAGGCTGACCCAAGGCACAAAACAAGCCTCAGATGGCAGCTGCCCAGCTGATGCCCAAGATGCAGGCAAGCCTCAGATGGCTGCTGCCCAGCCACCCAGGGCCACCTAGGTAACCAGAGGCTCAGGTAACCAGAGCCAGCCAAAGCTCGTGCTGCTGGCAGTGGCAGCAGCAGAGGTGTGATGGGGCGTCGCCTTCCCCTGATCACCGGGTTGCCTCCCTCCCCTGAAGGCTCCCGGACTGTGAGAGGGGGTAGTCCAGGCTGAGAGACCCCCCTCCAGGGCATGAATTTTCATGCACTGGGCCTCTAGCATATAATAAAATTCAAACTCCCTATCCTCAGAAAGCCCTGAATGATCTGCTGTCAACTTCTATGGCATCATCACCTCCCACTTTCTCTTCTGCAAAAATGTTTCAGTCACATGGCCTTCTTTAAGTTTCTCTATAACCAATATGCAAACATGCTCCCACCTTAAGGCTTTTGTACTCCAATTGTTTCCCTTGGGAAACTCTTCACATAGATCAGGGTTTCCCAATCTGGACACTGATATTTTGGGCCATACAATTCTTTTTCTGGATATTTGCATTTAGTGTCTCTGGCTAGGTGCTGGTACTACTCCCCACCTAGTTATAACACCCCAAAAATGTCTCCAGACATTGCCAAATTTCCCCTGATGGAGCAAAATCATCCCCAACTGAGAAACACATCAAATGGCTGGCTCTCTTCTTTAATCCATTCAGCAAATATCCACAGAGTTCCTCTTATGTGCCTCACACCCATTTAGGTGCTGGAGTGCTACACTGTACAAACAAGCTAGACAAGAATGTCTGCTTAATAGACTTTGCATTTAAAGAAAGAGATAACCAATCAATAAATCAATCAAACTCAGATCCAACTGGATAGCAGAATTTGTTGAATGAACTGAAAAATATAGTGAATAAATAGACTAACGGGAGAGAGTCTAAATTTACAACGAATGCTTCTTTCAGTGGAGCTCTTATCCAACAAGAGAGAAAGGCAGAACCCCCTCGGATTTATTACTTAGGATCTGATTCTTATCCCCGGGCTGCTTGTTTTCAAATGGTCTAATGTTATTTAAACAGAATTATCTCTTTCAGGCTACATACTGAATCAACAATCTCTTTTTATCTCAGAATGTTATGTCACCTAAGAGGGGATCTACTTTAATCCACATGTTCAATCCACATAGGACGTCTTTAGTTCACAAGACCTGAAAGGCCATAGTATTGCTGAGTGGATTATTTCCTAGAATCCATTACTGGCATTATAGAGCTATTTGGTTTTTGCCTTTATGTCCCAACTTCTAGAAAGAACAAAATTATAGCTTTCAAAAAGAGCCATTTTTTTTTTTTTACTGAACTAACTTCAGTTGGCATTTTCTTTAACACCAGATACCACACTTTGCCTGCCTAGATGAATGCCTTTTGAGTAGGGTGAGAAAGGTCCACCAGGGACACCAATGGGAAAGAAACCAGGTTCTAAAGAATTCTTCAAAGAAGGCAGGTGGAGAAACTGATCTGGGCATTTCTGAGTGGCCTAGCCAGAAAACCTCTCAAACAATGCCCTTCTTTTAAAAACCTCACCAAGATAGAGATGCTATTTGATAGAATATTACATGCAGATATTTTTTGTTATAATTCTACAAATAAATTTAAGTCAATAAAATACAAAAGTTGCAATGATTTGACTGAGAACAAATGATCTGTTCAGAATAATCAGAGCCACCATGGGTCCCCGATACTGTCCTCAGGTGAAGTGCCAATGCAGTGACCTTCAGTGTAATGGAATGTCACGCTAGCTGAAACAGTGTGTGACTCAACTGGTTGCCAACTGGAATGCAGGCACTGTGTTTTCCCCTTTCCAATAACTACGAGGCTATAAAAGGTATTGCTTTATCCTTCACAGAAACTTTATTCAGTGCCTTTGCTTTCAATAAGGGCAAAAAACTCTATAAATTGTCCACTTACACTATATGGCTGATTTGAGAAGAAGAAATAAATAATTTCTTTAGGTAGCTAATCAGTTTATTACATGGATGGACTGTTGCTGTCTGCAGAGCATTTTAGGCAAACTGTTTTGTTCTGCAAAATTGGATCAAGTGTCGCTGTGTGTGTGTGTGTGTGTGTGTGTGTGTTCGCGCGCATGCGCGTGCACTCACACACGCATGTTGGAGGATAGTTTCTAATGTAACTTTAAGATCTAATTACTTCACATTCCCAGAGTACCAGACCATAAAATGGTGTAAATTCACACAGGCAAAATAATCTAACCTGTAAAATAATTTTATGCTTTTAAAAGTGGTGACCTTTACTGTCTCACATTGTTTCTTAAAAAGTGAGACTGACTTTAAACAGGTAGAAAAATAATTGATACCTAAACTATCCAAACCAAAGATTATTTATTTTTTCTACTTTTAAAAGTTTATCATTTTTGTGCTGGCTTGTGTTGCTCAGTGATTTTGGTCCATGCACTGATGGGTCAGGGGCTCAATTCCCAGTCAAGGACATGTACCTGGGTTGCAGGTTTAATCCTCAGCATGGACGGTAACCACATGGGAGGCAACCAATCGATGTCTGTCTCACATTCCTCTTTCTCTCTTTCTCCCTGTCCCTTCTACTCTCTCTAAAAATCAATGGGAAAAATATCCTCCGGTGAGGATTAACAATAAAAAAGTTTATCATTTTTACTCTTTTGAAAGTAAAAAACACTTCTTTGAACTTCACCAAGCTATTATTTTATTCTTTGTCTACATGCCCTGGAAGTAATTCACTCACAACAACTTTGAAGCCAGCACTTAGAAACTGAGCTCAGACCTCACTTGGCTGTAGTCTTAGATATTCAGAATAGGTGCTTGCTGATGTGCGCACACACACACACACACACACACACACACACACACACTCACTCACTCACAATTTTCCTGGAACAAATTAGGAGACTTGACTTGGGGTGGTGAACACACATTACAGATGATGTGTAGTAGAGTTGTGCACCTGAAACCTGTATAATTTTGTTAACCATGGTCACCCCAATAAATTCAATGGAAAAGGAAATAAAAGTTAAATGAAAACTGATCTGATTAAATAGAGGAGAAAAGTTTCAATCTACAAGAAGACTCGGTAAATATTGCAGGGGCTATACAAATAATAATATATCAAAACTTCTCTTCAAATAATTATTCTAAGGTATCATTATGAAATCATCTAATAATGGAATAAAGGTCATACTTATCTTTCCCTACCCTGACCAAAAACAGTGTACACAGTGTATGACTCCATGAGACTTACACCTTTATTTGCCTCATTAAAAAAAAAAAAAAAAAAAAAAAAAAAAAAAAAAAAAAAAGCTGCCAAACAACTAAGCTATTGTTCCTGTCTAACTTCTGAGGTGGCATGAAAACCACATTCCTGGGTACCACATAATCATCAGTCTGACCCCCCAAGAACCATTAAGTCAAATTTATTTACCCCCAGAGGGCAACACACTATTGTATCCTCTCCACTTTCTAGCCACCTAGGAACAATGGGGAGTAATTGCAACTGTCACGGGCAGTCAGCAGGAAAGGCAACCCAGCGCAATTTCCCCAGTCTTCTGCCAAACCTGATCCAGCACCTAATCACATGCCCCCGACAGAAGAAAGATCTACGGCTGCTTTTAAAACGCATCAGAAAACAGCTTTTTGAACAGAACCAGAGGACAATAACCAAACTTGCGCTCCAAATGCAAAGCTTAAAAAACTCAAAATTAAAGACAGAAACTCCTTTTGTGAGTGCACCACAGCTCCCTGAACTAACCCACAGGCAAGCCTGAAAGGACTGCTGAGCATGTCCCTCTGAGCTTCTCATCGCTGCTGTGGCTGCTTTTAAGTCTGACTTGTGAGGAAAACAAGGGAGGGAAGCATGTTTGTCCTCCAATGGAACACAATCACAAGGTTTGGGACCCGAGGGCTTCTCTGTGCTATTCTCAGTTATTACCTGGGTCAGAGGAGAATAAAGAACCTGGGAGAATAACAAGTCCTTTATCTCAGGCGCAAATGGGTTAAAATGCAACAAAGTAATATAAAGGCTATGCTGCCTCAGAAAAAGACATGATTTTGTTCTCTTTAAACTTTGTTTTGAGCTCTTTAAGGTATGTTGTTATTTGTTTAAATCAGATTCCATGATAAATTTTGTTGCTTAGCACCCATTCATTCTCTCGTCACCCATGCGCACCTAGTCATAACCTGAATATACCTAAACTCCAAGTATATGATGAAAAGTGAAATACTCAAAGATTTTCTGGAAGTTTCAAGTTACTGAGATGTTAGTGGCTTGTGGGTCAAACATTTGAGAAGACTGATCTACGCTTCGCCTTCCTCCTGGATTCTCTGAGGTGGAGCCTCAAGAGAGACAATGGCCTCTCATTAGAAGAACACATGTGCATGAGCACATTTGCAAAAAGTTGTTTATGCCCATATTTCTACATGCATATTAATGTACATAGATATTCAGTCCCCATAACAAGGTATACATTGTAGTATATAACAATATTTTAATGTTGATAAGTACTTTTTTCAAAAAAATTATCCTTTAGAACTCAGAACCAAAAGAGTCCTATTAGCAACAAACACAAAGCCATAGATTGCATACTATGATCTGAGAAAACACACTTTTAAATTAATTTGAAAGGATCATGTGACCATAGTTTTATATAAACTTTAATCTTCTCCCCTTGTTATTAGTATAAGTTTATTAAGGTATGAATATTCAGCATGGCTGGTGTGGCTCAGTGGTTGAGCATCGACACATGAACAAGGAGGTTTGGATTCGATCCCCAGTCAGGGCACATGCCTGGGTTGTGGGCTCAATTCCCAGTAGGGGGTGTACAGGCGGCAGACAATTGATGTTTCTCTCTCATAGATGTTTTCACCTCTCTATCCCTCTCCTTCCCTTTCGCGCTCTAAAAAAATCAATTAAAAATAGATATGAATATTCAGTATTATCTGAAGCCCATTTAGGATTTTTCTCTTAGTTGTATGTAATTTATGACTCAAAAAAAGACCACACAAAACACCAAAACATTGCCCTTATTAGTAAGAAGCAAATTTCTTTTAAATTTTCTCCATTAATCATTCTGGTTTCAAATGTAGATTATGTACATCCATACTTCTAATATGTAGAATATATGAAATCACCTCAAAATGTGCAGCTTTTAACTCTGCTTTAGATATTCCTATTTAAGAAGTAAATCACATATCTTTTAATGATGAAAACCAAAGCCTTCTAAAGATACAGCAAGGTTATTTTAGTAAAACAACACACCACTTATCCCATAAGTTACAAAGAGAACATAAGAACCCTGATATATTTTGGCTCTAAATAATTGCAAACATATTACCTTTTATTTCACCAAAGTTCCCTGATCCCATTGCAAGAAGCTTGTCTTTCCAGTCCTTTGATAGTAGCTTTTCAATACTGGGGGTTTCTAAGTAGAGAAGAAAAAAAATATAAGCAAATCAACATGACTCTCTTTACAATGGAGCTCATTAGAAGCCTATCTGCTAAAAATAAGGCCGTCCCTATCCCAGCCCCAGTTCATAATGACTTCATCAACAAAATGATAACAGGGGAGGAAAAAAAGAATGTGTTTTGTCACCTGCTGTTTCAAAATCATTAGCTTTATCCTCTTGCAGAACAAAGCCCTTCTAATTCTTTATGACAATGGGTACATATAAACCTGCAGTTCATTGTTTTTCAATTTGGTGGATAAATTCCTGCTGTAATGGGTGCTTGTCAATTTTAGGGTGTTAGTCTGCAGTCAAAAAAATAATTATGTTGATAAAATGCAGAGTAAAAAAAGGCAAAGAATTAGCTCTTAAATCTGCTACATGTAATTATATCCCTCTGTGTGTTTACAATTACATCCACTTTATAATATGTGTTTAACATCGTGTGGTGGTAAGCGCACTGTGGAAAGACTTGCTGCGAACATTAAAAAAAAAGTTGGTACAAAGGAAGCTTTACAAAGATTGCAAAATCTAGAGAAGTGAGTAATGCCTTTCATGGACACATTATTTACTTATTTCAGATTGGTGTCACACTCGTTTTAAAATGCCCTGCATTGGGACAGGGCGTACATATTTTAGAGAGCAAAGTTATACTTTCCTCTGATATTTGTTTCTATATACCGCATGGTTTTGACCTCTCCTTTGTGTCTGGATTTTAATGCATAAGTAAATATAAATGCTAATAAAGTCCCCAAACATGAAACTCCGTTCCAAACAATGTAATTGTATGTTCTTGTCAGCATTTAGATGGGTACACAATGACAATGGCTTTCAATCCCGCGATTAGCACTGCATTCAGTTAGGAAATGGAGTGTACTGAAAGATAAGTGTCCCAGTATGTGCCATCTAAATAACAATATCCACACTTATTATCTAGATCTAAGATGTACACTGCCATTCTCCCCATTGGTGTGTATGTGTATTTGTGTTTGTGCAGACAGTTGTCTACCCCCTACTAGCAGCATAAAGGGAGTACACGTTAACTTATCAAAGGGACCATCTGGCCTAGAGACCATAAGATTATTAGAAACTGGTTAATTTTCCCCACATCAAATGCATTTTAAGGTACCTTCATCCTCCTCTTTAGCTAATGCTACCTACTTTTTTAAAGGCCGTGATCTTAGAGCCCTCTGCTGTATCACAAAGCCTGTGTTGAGATTTCTCTCTCTTTTTTTTTAATACTTTTATTGATTTCAGAGAGGAAGGGAGAGGGAGAAAGAGATAGAAACTTGGAACACCAATGATGAGAGAGCAACATTGATTGGCCGCCTCCTGCATGCCGCACACAGGGAATCTAGCCTACAACCCGGGCACATGCCCTGATCAGGAATCGAACTGTGACCTTCTGGTTCATAGGTCGACACTCAACCATTGAGCCATGCCACCAGGCTTGTGTGGAGTTTTCAACCAAGTGAAGGTGAAATTTTCTTTGGGATATCTGTAACAATCTGGAATGCTTTGTTTTCAGATGTCAAAAAGTTGTGAAAAGTAAAATGGTGAAAAATGTGTGAAGTGTTACTGCTTTTTGTAGTCTGTATGTATGGTGAAAATTATATACATGTATACACATATATTATATATCAAAGCTATTCTGTGCATATTGACCTATAGAGTGTGTGAAAGTACTTATTTTCCTTTGTAGCAAAAGATATTTCCATTTTTTTCACATTTAAGAAAAAGATCCTAACGAATTTACTTTTTCTTAAAATACCCTTTTTATGAAGTGGTAATGACAATTATATGAGCAATAAAATGGATTAAATATGCTCTTACTGTATTCAATATTTCTGCTTATTGAGGCTTGAAAGGTAACTTTAAATACTTCTGCAAAGATTTCCACTGTTTCTCTATTCCCAGTAAACACTTCATGAGTGAAATTATTTGTTAAACCTTATCAGAGTAGGTCAAACAAACACCACTGTTTCATTTTTCTAGCACTCCACAAAAATTCTTGAGAAGCATGTAAACAGGGCACAGCCAATATGGTATTTGCAATAGAGTACTGTCAGTCATTAAAAGCTAACAAACCTTTGCAAAGCAGGAATGCAGCAATAGAAATCCATTGTGCACTAACAATAGGCTCCTGAACCTCCCGGCTCCAAAAGCAGACCATTTTACTTTTAAGGCTATTGTCTGCAAAGTCCATGACAAAGCTTTTCCCCTGCAGCTAGACAAAATATTCACTGTAGTGTGCTCATAAGGAAACAGAAGTCTTCTGTCTCAGTTGCAGAGTTAAAGAAACAGCCACCAGATTTCTGAAACCTGCAGAACATTCCTGGCCTCTTTATTAACTTGCATAAAGATATGTCTCATATATAGAGCCACTTTATTTTCAAGTACCTAACTTTTAAGGTAGACTACAGAAAAATGAATAACTTCTTTAAGGCCAAGTAATTTGAAAGATGAAAAATCAGAAACACATCTAACTCCTGGTTGTCAGGTCTGTGGCTGAATAATGACACTCATATTTGCAAATGGATGAGATATATACTTTAAATTCAGTATAAATTTAGATAAACAATTATTGAGCAGCCAATGTGCCAGGAACTATGTCAGATGCTTTTACTTCTATTCTCTCATTTAATCATAGCAAATACATGAAGACTCAGGTTGTGTTATTATATCCATTTTACAGATTTAAAAAAGAAAATGACTTGTCTGAGGTTTCACAGAATGTAAAGGGCAGAATTGAGTCTTTAAGTTTTTTTTTTTTCCCCCTATAAATTCCTAACTTGCTTGTCAACAACTAAATCGTGAAGACAGCCACTGTATTGAGGGCCAAACGCTAATTCATGTATATCAGGTCCTTTGCATAGGGTATTTTAAACTTCTCACATTAATCTTCTGAATTAGATTTTGGTACATCTATTTTATGATCTAAGAAGCCAAAGTTTAGGGAACTATCACTACCTGCCCAATATGGAGTTAGTTCAACCTCAAAGTCTTATTAGCTCTTCCTATTACAAACGCATTACTTCATTTCACCTGCCAAACAGTGTGAATAGGATGGAAAACTATTGTAATTGTGGGAATATGAAGGGAGTCTCCCCAGAATGCACCACCCTGGCCAGCAGATTATTTCCAGCTGAAAACAGTGAAAGCCTAACAAACTCAAGAGATGTCTTTTTTTCTGTTCTTTTCTTTTCTTTTTTAGAGAGAGAGAAGGGGAGAAGGAGAGAGAGAAATATCAATGATGAGAGAGAATCATTGATTGGCTGCCTCCTGCATGCATCACACTGAGGATGGAGCCCACAAACCAGGCATGTGCCCTGGCCTGGAATCCAACTGGTGACCTCTTGTCTCATGGGTTGACATTAGCAGGGCAAGAGTCGTTGTCTTTTATTGTGTGTGTGTGTGTGTGTGTGTTTGTTTTGTTTTTTTGGTGTGTGTGTGTGTGTGTGTTGTTTTTGTTTTGTTTACTCCCCTTTACCTGCCTAAAAGATTTCGATAGAAAACCTGCTACAAGAAGGGCACTCAAGCATGGTCATCTCAACACATATGATAAGTGTGGCAGATGTGGAGGATTCAAGCAAAAATCTGTTCACTATATTCCCCTTTGTCTCTAGGTGGCCTTGCAAGAATTTGTTTTTACCAAATGTTTGTTCTTTCTCATCTACTGTTACCTGTGAATTGCTTACCTCCCTCTCCTTTGTTCAAAATGACATTTTGCCTCACTGCCCTTGGAATTTTCATGCTATGCGAATTCCCCATGAATACATATTAAAACTTTATTTTCTTCTGTTAATCTGCTGTATGTCATTTGAATTACTCAACCAGCCAGAAGAACTAGAGGGGTGCGGGGAAAATTTCCTGCCCCAACATTATTAACTCCATTGGATGGATGGAGTAAAAACTTGAAAGGATAAACTGAATTCCCTGGATGACATGTATCTATAAGCAGTATGGTGGGATTGAAAGCCTATATTTCCTATAGTTCTCTTTATGTTCTCAATACAGCCCCACAGTATGACTTTGAACTCTAAAATTCCGGACAATTTAAGGAACACCTATGACCATTTGGGTTCTCACCAAGACTTAGACACTGGCTAGCTCAGAGGGACCAAAAGCACATCATTTTACCCACTTTGCCTCTCTATCTGAATTTCCGTGAATCACAGAGCTTAAAACAAACAAATCTAGTATTGTACCAACTACAACTGTTTCAATTTGTTTCCAGTGGTAGTTCATGAAAGGGTGGTAAGAAATGATCTCACAATAATAAGCAAAATGGGTGGACATGTACAGATGACTGAAATTTCTCTAAAAATGGTAAAATGGTAAAGATTCTATAGAATATTCATAATGAGAAATGTAAAAGACCAAATGGCAACATCCCAATATTTATAATACACCTGTTCATTAATGTGTGAATACGAGAATAGTGAAAGTTGAACAATTTGAAAAATTTATTATGTAAGTGCTGCTGCTTCCGTGTTTTTGGAGTAAAAGAGATAGTATTAAATATTCCATCTCTGAAATGCAATGTATTTTTAAAAATATATATTGAACTGTGTTTTATACGATGAGTGAGGAATGTTTGTGTGCTTAATTATTTCCAAATGTTCAAATTCTGGATTTCCCATTATTTTCATGTTAACATATATCATAATTTTAATACAAAAACTTAAAGATTTTCCTGGGATTTACTTCTCCCAAGCATTGGGCTATCACAGTTGATTTGAAAATAAAAACTAGGGCTCCCTATTTTAAAATAAGTGTGAGGACTAATACTTAGCATTATTTACATGACATTTCATTTGCAGACTGGTGTCAGATGCAAACAAAATTGTGTCAAGGGGAAAAGTTATTATAATATCCATTTTACATATGAGAAAATTAAGGTCCAAAAGATACTTTGCCTGACATCACCTGGAGAGAAATACAAAACCAGGTACTCTTAATTCAAGGATCTGTCTCTTTAAAGGAAAGGCAAATCTGTATTTACGGTAAAAGAGAAAATAAAATGAATGGTAATAAATAAACTGTGAGATAAATTAGAGAGATATAAAAAATGTCCATATCAGCATATTAATATTGAGATGACTCTAAGTGGATTACTTTTGTCCTTTTTTGCCAACTGGGCTCTTTTGATATGTTTGCTTGCTTTTCCTTCTCACCCTTGCCTCTTTTGCTCACATATGCTTCTTCACATCAATGAGGATAGCAATCCCCACCAGCGAATGGCCCCCCCAACTGTGCCAGCCATTGTTACAGCAGCATCCTGCCTCTTTAGGGCCAGTTCATTCCCTATCCCTCTCACTCCTTTTTCCCTTCAGTGCCAAACACTCTTAAGACCGACTCCCTCATCTGGAACAATGAGACCTAGAGACTCATGCCAACATATTGTAATTCTCCAACAGGCTGCCAGTGCCAAGAATTAAACCACATTTGCTCCAGTGCAGTAGCTTTACACACAAGCTCAGGTTTTCACTTTGTGTTTATGTAGGTTTTTCCCCTTAATCTCCCTTGAGCTGCAGTGGCAGCGCTCATTGAAAAATCAAACAAGCAAAAAATATGTATGTATAATATTTGACTTTTTAAACAAAGTCCCAGGAGTTAGGTCAGACCAAATCTACCACTGTTTATATTTTAATTTTGTAGCTTAGACTAAGCTGTGTTATTTCTGACATGCGATAGGGTGCATGGTCAGGAATGGGAGTTGTCTTTTGAAAGGAACAACACTATGGTTTAACTTCAAAATCTACCAGTATCTTCTTTGAAGTCAAGAAGTAAAAGCAGATGTAAATTATTCATGTCATAGAATCAGAATTTTAAATCTGAGAAGATTTTTAGATAGCATTTAGATAATAGTCATTTCATAAAAGTGATTTACTAAGGCATATATTGGACATAACTAGAACAAATTGTTTGGTTACTAAAACAAACAAAGTAAGCATTCCATTATCATGTAAATCTAATTAACATTAAACATATTTACATTTCTTTTATATAAGATTTAGATATTCTTATGTGCTAATGGACTATCAATCCGTAAGTGAGTAATGGATTATACAATATTATTTAAATATTTGACCAAGCAAATTAGTGTTAAGAGAGGATTGTTTTGCTCAGTAAAACTTGGTAATAGCTGGTTTAGAACAAACACTTCATTTTACAGACTGAAATTGTAAATTAAGGTTAAAACTTTCCTAAGATCAAAAATCTATTAATGACAAAGGCAGAACTTGCAGGCTAACTCCTAATACACTGCTCTTTTCAATATACCACACACAACAAGTTCCTTTAATAGAGTCAAACTTTCAAAAATGAAATGTTAGTTCAGTTTTATTCACCTCATCGAGTTTTAGACAACAGTTATATGATAGGTGGTCTGCATCCTTAATCTCTGTTAGAATTAACAGTTATATGATAGGTGGTCTGCATCCTTAATCTCTGTTAGAATTAGGTAATGTTAACTCAATATTCTTCCCTTAGAAGCTTTCACTAGCTGGCCCCCCCAAACTGAAGAATAAATACAAGTTAGTGTACGTGGCCAAATACATTTTTCTTCAAAAAGCTAATTACAATTCAATAGGTTGATATTTAATTATTAAATAACTGACATTTTTTTTTTCTGAGGGAGAGACTGAGCTAAATCTGGAAATCATACGTCAGTAAGATTTTAGTTCATGTTGACAATAGCTGCCTGTCCAAAAACCATTTTGAGCAAATATTAAGCAATGCGATGGAAGTCGTGTAAAAACTTTTACATATCTGGGAAGTTATTTGTGCAATGAAGACCAGAAGGTCTTGGAACAGTCCCATTAGCCAAGCACTACAGCTAGTCTGCCACTGGAAATGTCAAGTTCTTCTAGGGAATGTTAAAAAATAACACATACCACAACACACAACAGAAACACATCTGAAATTCCAAAGCATTAGGCTTTCAATAAGCCTCAGTTTTATATGCCATTATCCTGAAGTGAATGAAGTTCTAGAAATACTTCACTTTCAGTAGTGCCAGAAAAAAAAAACGTTGTCTGGCCTGCTGATGCAAGTTTTGAAATCTTTAATATGGAATAAATTTTTGGATTCTTGCAATATCTAAATCATTACTCACAGGCTTAATTTTTACCCTTGCATAAAATGAAATACTACGTACCTATTCTTTTATGCCTAATTTTATACCACAGTTTAGAAGACTACCACATAATTAAATATGCCATAATCAATATGTATAATTGTTACATATCAACAACTTTGAATAACCTTGGAAGTACTCCTCATAAGATGGATCTATACTTTCTACACAAAAATTCCCATGAACAGATAGACTTAGGAAACTCTCATAGTTTTATCTACTCCATTACTCAGAAAATAAGTGCATTTTCTTGCAAACTCTACACCACTCTGGTTTGTTCTTGTTTGAAATATTAGATTCCAGAAAAAATAACATAAGCAATTTGAGAGCAGCATTTCAAAAAGTAATTGCATAGAGATATTGCCCTGTACAAAATATTTCATGTTTTGCTACTAAATATAAAAAACAACAATTTAATGTCATACTAGTTTTGTGAACTTTGGCAAGTAATTTAACCAATATGCTTCAACTTACTCATCTCTAAAAGGAAGCATAACTGCATTTATCTCAAAGGATTTTTTAAAAAGAATTAAATGAGTTAATTTATATAAAGTGCTTAAAACAATGCTAGGCACACAGCGACACACACACACAAAATGCTGACTAATATTACAACTACAACTTGGTGCACAACACCCAAGAGAACTCTTTCAAAAATCAAATGAAAGAAATATATGTTTCACTTTGCCCATCACTAAAACTACTGAGAAATCAAAACCTCATCCAAGGATATTAGTTCCATGAATCCTATACATTTTTACGATAATGACCCATGACCCTTAGTTTCATTTCTTATCTATGATGGTTAATGAATTTTTCAGTTGGTTCATATCAATAAAGATGAGATAGAAAGAGATGTAATAGTATTAGGGACAAGAAAATTTGTCATTTGCATTAGGTTAAAGTATGATTTGTCCCAAAACAACACAGGCATGCAAATATATTCAACTAATCTTTGCCTGATTTTTGTTTTTTAATTCTTACCCAAAGACATGTTTTTTTATTGATGAGAGAAAGAGAGAGAGAGAGAGAGAGAGAGAGAGAGAGAGAGAGAGAGAGAGAGAAAGGCAGAGGAAACAGAGAGAGAAAAAGAAACTTCGGTGCACCCTGACCTGGGATCAAACCCCCTATCCTTCGGTGAACAGGATGGCACCCTAACCAACTGGCCACACCAGCAAGGGCCTTTGCCTGATTTTTTTTTTTTTTTTTTGGCCATTGTCTTTCTAACTTTTCAAAGGTTTTATTAGGTCCTCAACAATGGCTAAAGCTTTTAAGTCAGTGATGTTGACAAGTGAAAGGGAACAACAAATAGCTTTGTAGTGCTCTTTACCCAGGGTCACTCAGCCAACGGTAATAGTTATTATTTGTATTTATTAGCACAGTAGCCCTGTCCTCTATCATCCTAACTCATCCCAACCCCCATGACAGAAAAAGCATTTTAACTTTTAATAAAAATGGGAGCGTGTAGCACTCCCATGTAAAGATCTTTCAGTAAAGTGCACAGCTAATGAATACTGTCCATTTGTATCGAATAATTTATGATGTTAGCAAAGTGTGGGTGGGGAAATGTGAATTAAGTTCTTGCCATTAGTTACAATGAGAGGGTTTAGAGTGGAGAGTAGGAGGAAGCAAAGGAGTGAGCAAGGCAAGAGGGGTATAATAGAAAGCAGAAGCAATTTAATGGAAAGAGAATTCAGAGGAAGATGTTCATAATGTATAAAAAATTGTCAACTTAAGGAAGTGAAAATATTTCTCATAAACTATTTTCATAAATAATTTTTACTGTCATCAGTCAAATAACCAACTTTCTCAGTGACAAATTATAATAAACCTGTTATTTTCCATTTAATTTTATTTGAAATAGTATTTTCTCAACTATTAGAGAGAGCAAGAAAGAAATATAGAAGACAATCTCTAAGAACTAAATTATAGCAAAAGGTATAAGAAGATAAGGAATATATTTTTAAAGTCTTAATTTCACAAGACAAATACACAAACAAATAGAAAAAGTTTAAGGTAGCTTAAGCATATTATAGCTTAGTAAAGATGAGGCTGAGACTGCACAGTTCTAAGCACATTATATATGCCTACTGATATGTTTAATAAAAAAATTGCCTAAATATTTGAATTTTAAATCAAACAATTATCCCTTTAAAAAAAGTCTATCAACATAATCATCCACTTAATTAGATATCTAGACAATGCTGAACAGGAAAATTAATGATCATATTTGCACAATTTTGTTGTTTAAAATTGTGAAAGTGGGTAGTAGAGATGATAAAGAAGATACAAAAAGCACAGAAATAGAATGCCACTTAACATACATTAGAATAAGAATTCCAATACTTTAAAAATATGACAGAATGTTTTACCACTGGAAGTGAGAATTAAAGCGCATACAGCCTGATGCTAAACCACTACACATCCTGAATCTTCTCTATCACAACATATGTGAAAACAAATCACAATCTCAGCTTGCCAGATGCCTGAAAAGATATGAACAATAAAAACTGACACAATTCATATGATAAGTCAGAGATTGTGAGATTGTGATATGCAGGTAGTTGGACAGTTGAGCTGAAAAGCTACTTATAATTCAAATTATATTTTTATGTTCAATACATAACATCAGATTTTACAATTAAGAAAGAAACCCCTCTGATTTGCTTAAAATCATATATCTAAATTTGCACATATTCTTCTCAACCAAAGTAGTCCATCTGCCTTAACAACTTGTTATATTTCTCATAACCTTTTATGGATTTTTGGATCGTGTCATTTTTAGAGTAATTTTAGATGAGAAAATACAATAGTTTTTGGGGGGTGTTTTTTTTTTTTGTTAAAAAGGCATTTAATGTTCACAAGCTTAGACACAATCTAGGCAACAACGAAATCTATAGCCATGTGTTAGCTATAATATGCTGTGACCCCCAAAAGTCAGAACATAAAAAACAAAAATCCTGTAAAAATTCTCTTGAAAAATAATTTTTATTTAGGAACAAGTGAAAGAAAATAAAAAGGAAGCAAAAGAAAAAGAAAAGAAAAGTCTGAATAAATAAAAAAGAGAAAGCATATACCACCAGAGATTTACAACCCTCAAGGTAAAAGACAGCAGGTATAAAATTGGGCATGCACAGTACATTGGTATACTCATTTAATTTCCGAGTTGAATGAATATATAAAACTGTTACCTTTAGTTTTAGTGTCATGTATAGATATTGCTATTTTCTTTATTTTGTACGATCTACTCAAATGCACACACACAAAAAGATTGGGAGACATCAGACTCTATATACCCAATGTATCTAACAATGATCTATTAAGCCACTACTGTGGCACTATGATAGGCACAGAAGCATGGCCTCTGTACTTCAAATAACTCACCATCTCATGGGATGATGGACAGACTAACAGGGACCAGACACTAAACCTTTGAGTCAAATCACTAGTGTCACTGAATTGCTGTCCTATTGTTTCATTCTTTGAAGTAAAAGTAAAGAGAGCAACATCTTACTTGAATTATTATAGTGAATAAATATGTTGATAGATTGTTTGTAAAAGCTACTATCATAGTATGTCCATAAAGAGTTATAAAATAGTCTTCTGCTTATCAATTCAACCTGTTCTAAAAAAAATTTCCAAAAATAGGACCAATTAACAATATTGTCCATAGTTAGAAAAATAATATGAATCAAATCATACTAGCAATATAAAGTTAAATTAAAAGGTATTTTTCTTAGGATGGGGCATATTAACAAGAGCAAAACAGAAGTGGACCCCAGTCCAGCTATAGTTAATATTATTCAGGAAGATTCCTTAAAAGGCAAATTTCCAGGACCACTGGAGAGTCCAGGTCTTTATGTCTTGGTTGAATCCCATGAATCTGCACTTTTCCAAGACCTACAGTAATTTTTGATTGAATAAACATGGATTCAGGATATAAAAATATGCATAACACATTTTATTAAATCTTCAGAAATTTAAGTTGAAAATGTTTTCCATTTTTTTTGAAATATGCTTTATTGATTTTTAGATAGAGAGGAAGGGAGAGAGAGATAGAAACAACAATGATGAGAAAGAATCATTGATCGGCTGCCTCCTGCACACCTTCACAGTGGGATCGAACTGCATCCCGGGCATGTGCCCTGACCGGGAATAGAACCTGGAATCTCTTGGTCCAAGGGGCAATGCTCAACCACTGAGCCACACCAGCCAGGCTGAAAACATTTTTTTTTTAACTGAACAAGATCTGAAGTAGAATGGACTAAATTCTTAGAAAGGTAAAAGAATTTTACTTATACCACAGAGCCACTTAAGTGAAAATTTAAACATTATCAACTAAAAAATATTCAAATATATTCAAATACTTTTCTATTTTACAGCTCAGTGAAATTAGTATATCAAATTTTTAAAACTCACAACAAAATGCAATAAGAAACTACCAGACATTCATTATATTTTATTTGTTAAAAATAAAAAAAAATAAAAAATTACTACTGGAGAATTGTCAACACAAATTTTGTTTAAAAATCTCTAATAAAGGAACACAAACAAAAGTAGAAAGACATATGTAGTTTTCAATGCCATGTACCATACACATAAAAGAGGTACACATGATTATGTAAATGGAAAATAGAAAGAAAAAGAAACTCATGAGATGCCAGCCAAATGCCAAGGACATTTCTTTGAATGGTTGAGAACTGAGATGGAGAAGATGTCAAATTAATGTTATAAATAATTTAGTATATCAGAGAAGAATGAATGGGATAATACCCTTATCATTCATTTAAAGGAACGGCAGGACAACAAATTACTAACCTTAGAAAGGGGTTTAATGGTAAAAGATAAAATATTCTATATACCTTGAGTATAAATAACATGCAGCACAGCAATCTTTTGTCATTATATATTAATCCTCACAGGAGGAAATGTTTTCTATAGAGGAGAGAGAAACATCAATGTGAGAGAGAACATCGATTGGTTGCCTTCTGTAGGTGTCCCAACCAGGGATGGGACCCAAAACCTACGTACGTGCCCTGACCAGGAATCACACCTTCAGTCTTTTGGTGTGCAGGTTCATACTCCAGCCAACCAAGACACCCAGACTTGGCTCTTTCTATATTCTTAAAAACGTCAGTCAATAACATCTATAGAATTATGTCTCAAGTAACTGAGAGGAAAACATGATACACCAACATTTGAAGGGATAAAGAAATATCCAGGAATAGAAGAAAGATTTAAAAAAAGAGAGATCTGTTGAATAGTCCTTCTTTCTCCTGTGCTTAGCTTTCCAGAAGTAATGATTGAACACTTTTACTCTCTTATATGTAATCAATGATAGAGCTATATATTACATAAATCTTTCTCATTTGCATATACATATATTTAATATGATTAACATACAATATGTATAAATAATTTGAACTTATCGCATTAGAAATGTATCTGAGGCAAAAACATGAGTCAGGGTAGGAAGGGCTCAAGGGATGTTCACCATACTATGATGAGTGTTCCATGCTTTCTCAATCATTCACTGATTTAAAAGAATAACATTTTTTAAAAAGGTAAAAAAATCTTGTTTAAAATAGCCTAGGGATTTGGGCGGAGTATAGTGAAATATTAGCAGTTAAAAAAATGATAAAAGTCAGTATTTCATAACAAATCCAGTAAAATGACAAACCATCCAATGTTCTGTCCCTGGGGTCAGAGATAAGCTTATGCAAACTTGGGAATGGTCTCTCAAAAGCCATAGAGCTCTGGGTTCCACATGCTAGAAATTCAAGTGTTTACACCTCTGAAAAACTTCCCTGAGGCATATTAAAGCCCCCAGGAACCTGCTATCTCAGTTCCCACAAGAGGCACAGAGTATGTTGAACCCCACTGAGTCTCTATTGTAGGACATTAGTTCCCCCACCCCAAATGAACGCTGGGATAAATGCTGAAGAGGGTATCAAAAACACTTCACTGACTTCAACTACTTGGAAAAATCTCAGACTTCTTCCAGGAAGAAAATTCCGATAAAACAGTGTTAACAATTATGATAAATTAGAAACATATATTTAATCATTCTGATAAAAGTATTCTAATGATAAGGGTTGAATCCTCAATTAAATAACAAGCATCCTAAATAAACCATTCCAAGTATAGTAGCTGCCTATACTCTTATATTGCAAAAAAATTGGTAAACTAAACTTGTAAATCATTGCAATGAATTTGTAATCAGCAAAACTGACCTTTAAAGATGCATTACCTACTCAAATATATGTTTTTGAAATTAAAAGTAAAAGAGTTCCATTTCTGATGAAAGAAAGGAAAACATCATGCTTCCATGGTCGCACCAAAGAAGAGAGAAATTACTTGTTTAATGAAGGGATTAAATTATTTACGCAGAAATTTCCAAAATTTATAAATTCCATTCGATCCATGACCTAACAGGTTTTCCTAATATACCGTTGGTGTCAATTTATTTTCTTCAGTCCATAATTCTAGATGTAAAACTTGGCTTATTTATTTCTCTCTCTTTTCTTCTCGGCAAATTGTTCCAAGCTTACAGCACAGCACCCTCAAAACGATAAAGCAGCAAAGCCAAATCTCAAAACACGAGAGGAGTTCTGTGCCAGGCGAAGCTGTATAAAAACTAAAATCCAACACCTTTAAAAGATACTTGATTTGAGTTTAATTGAAACTCTTGTTTTCATACATATCTCAGCATTTCTGGTTTTGTTGTGACACATAAAGTGCCTAAAAAATAATGATCAGTGAGGGTTCACAGCATGGAAAGGGGAAAATAATAGGAAAAAAAAAGTTTATTCCACGCTATTTGAATTACACTTAGGTAGTTCTCTATGGGGCTACCACCAAATCTTTTAAGCCCACCAGCCTCTTACCTACATTAAATTAATGAGGCATCGCAAGCATTCATTCTTTACCAGCAGCTCCAGGCTCTCCAGTTGGACACCTACAATTTACTAAATTACAAACAGTGACCTTGGAGAGACATTGGTCTGTTACATTCAATATTGTATTATACTATAATCTAGGTAAATATTTTAGAGATTAAAATGATAAGATATACGTTGAATTATATTTTCTGGGGTTAATAGGGGCAGCCTACAATTCTGTGATCTTCTCTTTACCCATACAAGCTCCTATTTTCCCACCAGGAAGTAAAGGCCTCCAGTGTTCAGCATTAGAAAATACAATACTTATGAACGATCCAATACTAAGAGGTCTCTATTATGCCATGATACTCACTGCCTCCACACAATACTTTTATTAAGCTGCAAATACATTAAGCTTGATGATAACCAATTTTTTTTTTTTTATAATACCACCTTCTTACTAATGCTTATAACACTTGGCTCCCAGGGATGTACTATAATGAGATGGCCGGCTGTATTTTCCATTAAAGGCCTCTGTTGGAGTTTCTATAGTGCGTTTTCTCATATATTTCAAGTTAAAGGCTCCCTGTATTTTTATGTTTGCCTCACAATAACCAGTCCCTTTTCAATGATTAATTTTTCTATTCAAAAACAATTTGCTTCTTTATCCTTTGTCCTGTCACAGTTTCAGAACAACCGCTTTCCTTTTCCCTTATCCATTGCCTGTGAAACTTACCTCCTCCCCCGCATCCCCCGCTACCTCCTAGACTCCAAATTCTTTCTAGTGACATATAGTCCAAAATATTTAGGAGCTCCTCCCAGCAGGAGGCTACTCAATTAACAAAAACAAAGCCCTGAATGATCAAGGCAATAACTGAGCCAAGAAATACTGTAGCCATTTATATTATATGACCTCAGCAGTCTCTTGATTGAATTGCAACCCTGCATTAAATCAAACATTATGTGTTGTGTGTGTGACTTTATAAATGCTGGGTGTGTTGGGGGGTGGAATCAGGGAGGGGAAATTCTAAAAAAAAATTCAGATTCAGAAGAAAAATTCTCCATTCAGAATCTATTCGGTGTTTTCTTTCTTAACGTGCTCTTTACTTTGGGTTGGCACTTAGATGCATTTTGCGAAACCCTCTGAACTGGTACTCCTCAGTATGTTTAAACAACAGAAATAATGGAAGCATAATTGATTGCAGCTGGGAACTGTCACCCTATCAGCAAGCAGCACCTAACTGGCAAATACTACACGCTTGTTACAGATGCCTTTATGAATTGGGCACTGTATGAGGACTGGGCATTCTTTCTACCACACACTCAAATCAAAATCTTCGCTGATTTATTTCTCAAATTTTACTAGACTAGAAACAGTAAGTGGTTAGTCTGTTGGCCTCTCTCCAGTGTGTTTGGGCAAAGAAGGTGGGGTACTTGTTTCATAAAGTGAAATACATAACAGATTTATAAACATGCTATATCTTTCCTTCGTGGAGGAGATACTGAGTGAACACAATCTTCTCTGTGCATGAACTTTGATAGGAGAAAAGGGTGGGGGGGGGGGGAGTTAAAATACCTTATTCAGAAGCCCATTTTTGTGAATCCAATTAGCAAAAATTTCTCCATACGTATCATATTCTAATCAGGGCCTACCAGGGTTCAATTCTTATCCAAAAGCAGGCTTTTATATCGCTCTTTAAGTTTATTTATTTAAGTCAGACTTTCCCCAAAAAGGAGCAAAAAAACAAAAAAAAAAACAACAAGAACAGAAAGAAAGAAAAAACTAATAATTCCACATTAAGTTACTAAGAGAAAAGCTACAGTAAGTCCCTTTTCCTATTTTCTTATATTTGTGTAGCTGTTAGACATTTTGCAAAGGAGGGGAGTACCAGCCAGCCTTTCACAACAAAAGACCCACTGTCACTGAGCCAGTCCCAGACATGGTGGAAACCAGCCCACAGGAAAAGGCCTGGCTCCAATGTTAGGCCCCGGCCGAGTACAGTCACTATATTCACTCAAATTGGCAACAGGTCTCAGTGTTCCTGGCTTTGAGCTGTGAACAAGGGTCGGGATTGAATAACCAATTATACAACCGCTGACTGAGTTTATCCAAGGTTTGCAAACTGCTATAATAGCCCAGTATTCAACCAACTGTTTTATCCTTTTCCAGATATAGTGTCATATCTCCCCTTGTGCTCCATTTACATGTCACTTTATTACATACATCCATTAAGAAGGTTAATACAGTGTCATACTCAATGCCTAAACTCTGCCTTACAGAAGTTCTGCTTCTCTCGGGGCATTTCATATAGACACCTTTCTCTGTCTTTCACTTTCTCTCTGCAAGTGAAACCAAGTTTCTGTCAAGACTACAGAACAGTGGATGAAAGAACAGTAGCCAAATGTCAACAGTTTCAAAAATACTCCTTATACTAATAGGCTGTTTTAACCCACTTTGGTATATTAAAAATGTGAAAATTCTGAAGTTTGGCAGTTCAGACTAGCACCCAAATTTGAGAGGCACATGTAAATTTATCCAAATGTGTGCCTCCCCATTTGCCAAAATGGACATCTCTCTCAAAGTTCAAGAAGACCTAGGATTCTTTTCCGGCATATTAGCATGCTACCCCTTGTACAAAGTGGTTTCAATATAAGTTAAAAAAAAAAAAGAATTTCTAGTCATTTTCCTAAATCTCTACAAAATGAAATTCCTGAATAAGTACCTTCCAACTCAATAAATAGGATAACAGAAATGGTAGAATTATCGAGAAGTTATAAAGAAGGTGTTGGTTTTTATTTTTTATGCCTTAATCTTTGGCCTTCCATTTTTTACTCTAGTTTAGTATTAAGTGGTGTTTCACACAGTGTAATCTTATCTTCACCACTAAGGCTTTTAATCTGTGAAGTCACTAATACAGAGTCCTTCTAGAATTCTAAGCAAGAGCCACTGGATTATATGAAAGGCAAATCAACATTTAATAACAAAGCTGACTAACAATAAGAATAACTGATATTTTGCAAAATTCTTTGCAGCTCGAAATATTTGGAGGTCTTTTTTTTTTAAATCTGTAATTAAAAGTAGAGAAGTTCCCTCTAAATCCACAATGAAAATTTTTTATATAGTTATGAACTGTAATAATAATAGCCAAGCAAGAGTAATACTAATAAGTACTAACTGATGTGATGCTTAAGTGGTGTTAACTTTACATGCTTTACATATAACTTTTTTTTAACTCATGCAAAATCTTATTTGTAGTTGTTAAGAACAAGGACTCCGTAGTCAGTCTTCCTCCTTCATTTACAAGCTTAGGCAACTTGTAAAATTACTTAACCTCCTGTGCTTCAGTATTCTCATCTATAAAATTAGTACAACCTAATATGCCTACCCTAGAGGGCTATTGGGGCAATAATGACTTTCACTAAGTGTCTCAATACAGTATTTTTAGATGTTTGTCATCTTTCCTCTTCCTCCTTCTCATCATCATGATCACCTCCATCTTTGTACATAATTTACTACTCAAATAACCAAATGTCAAGCAGTTCAGTGAGTAACAGAGCTCAGAACAATCTTTTGCTTCTTCAAGCAAATCAGTACCTGCAAGAATTTTACATGTTTGGAGAGTTTATTAATAATAACATCAGTCTTCATTTAGTGAACAGCTATGTTTAACTATTTGCAAAGCAAATGCAGCAGAAAGATTATTCTAATAGAGAGTTCTAATCTTATTTCTGAACTCAGGAGTGTGATTCAAACACTTAACATTCTGGATTCTACCATGGGTTTCCTTTAAGTCATTATTAATTCTAGCTAAAAGTGTGGCACATGACTATTTTGGTTATTATACCTAAAAAAATAAGCACTTCTAATTTGTTATCTCTCAGCTGTGACTAGAAATAATTTGTTCACCAAATCAATGGTAGTATGGAAAAGAGGAACAGAAGCTATTCTGAAAAACAAAACTATAAATTGTAACTACAAAGACTGTGTAGTCCTTTCACTGTTGGCAGTTCATTCACTGAGTTAGAACATGCCACTGATCGATCTTTTTGTGTGTGTGTGATTTTTTTTTCCCTTATTGATTAAGGTATTACATATGTGTCGTTGATCTTTTAAAAAGGAAAAAAAAACCCAGCTGAGTTTTTACATTTTATCAAGTTTGGGCGATACAAAGATGCCAGCTAAGAAAACCAATGTGAAACCTAAATTTCGTATGAAACATTAAAATGTTAATGAGAATCAAGTGGAATAAGCCTGACATTTGCAGGTAAGTAGCTGAAAAAAAATCAGTTTTAGTTTCATTATTTTATCAAAGGTAGTGTAACATAGGGAGAACACTCTAGAGTCAGAATTAGATTTGAATCTTGGTTCTGTTCTTTATTCACAAGTGGCCTTAGCCAAGCTATTCAACACTTTTAGTTTGTTCATTTTTAAAAAGTGAAATTTTGATGCCAGACTGCCTTATATGGAGAAAGACAGAGACACAGACACAGAGAGCATAACAGTGCCTAACACACTAAGTGCATACAAGAGGACAGATGTATGCTTTCAGCATCTCAGCATCCTCGTCATCTTCATCAACATTATCATGTACCTTTTAACTGCCATTGTGAATATATATCTGGAAGCAGAACAATTCTCTTGTTAAGCAGTATTCTAGAAAAATGACTCCAAGTAGTTAACTGTGGGTTTCAATATATGTTTTCTAAAGCAAATGGATGCTTTGATCTCAGCCATATAATTGGACAATAGTAGAAAAAAGAAGAAGAAAAAAAACCTCACTTTTCCACATATTTTAACTATAATAATTAATGGAATTAGCCAGAATATTTATCTAAGAAGTTTTTTTCAATTTTGGAGTAATATGAAAGACTTCATTCTTTCTCTCAAAATTTTAAAATCATGGCAAATCATTAATGTTTCACTACTATTTTAATTCTACTCTGATAGTATTAACACAGGAAAGAGAAAAAGTAAAGGTGGATAAGAATACTTCATCCTGAAAAAAAAAAAAGCAATTCCACATTGAGAAGTCCTCTATTACACTGTCTCTTGTTCTTTAGGTCATGTTATCTGAAGAAAAATATTAATGCTGGAAAATTATACCAACTAAGTGGAGAACTTTGAATAAAGAAGGATTATACAATCTATTTAACTTCTGAAAATAAATGTTTCTGGGATACATCTCTAATCTGAATCCATGGTTTTGTAGGAAGATTTTCCCATGATACTCTTTTAAAATATGCAAATTCCAGTTATCTATCTCCTTTTGTGTGCATGAAAAATAGAATTTACCTGATAACAAATTTTGCACCTGTAATAGCTATGAAAACCCTGTATAACTTTACAAATAATAAAATTTACAAGATCAAAGATACAAATTTGTAACTCCAAATCAATTAAATAAATGCTCTAAGTATCATGATGAAATCATTAATATTTGACTTCATTATGTACCATGCATAGTACTGCAGTTTATGTAATTAACTCATTTAATTTTTAAAACAACCTTAAGGGGAAGGTACAATAATGATCATCTATTTTCCAGAGGGAACTGAGGCCTAGAAATGTGCCCATTTCTCAAGGACACACAGCTAGTGAGGAAATATGCCAGGATTCACACTCATAACTGTTTGATTTCAAAGTTTTCTCTCTTAAACAGTAACCCTACTAACTCAACAAGCCCACTGATAATAACGGTGACATATTTAAAATAGAACTGATCGCATAAAATGCAATACCAACCTGAGCTCTTGCTGATAATGATTTCTTAGTTCCTAAGACTATCCCTGATTGTTTTGGAAGAGAATAAAATATAAATCTTTTACCAAAGCCCATAAGCAATTTCTCCAGCTATTTCCTACTATGTTTCCCATCATGCACCAGCCACTTTATACTTCTCCAACTAGCTAAGTCCACCCTCACTTATGTTTATTTCCTACTAAAACATAAGCTTTAGGAGAACCGGGGACCTATCTGTCTTGTTCACTATGTACTTACATTTCCTAAACTGAAGCCTGGCATATATCAGACACACTACACACTATTTATTGAATGAATGAGTGAGTATATGGATTTCTGCCAAACTTGTGGATTCTTTGTGCTTTAAGATGACTCAAGGTTAACTCACCTAAATTCAACTACATTTGTCATTCCAAATCTAAATTTAGATTCGTAATTACATCTAAATTTAAAATATAAGTTTTAAATCTACATTTATAATTATACCTAAACTCAAGTTCATTTGTGAAAAAATGAGTTAAAAACTAACAATTTAAGTAGGGCAGATGATTCTGTTCATCTTTGCCATCAATAAATTGCACCAAGTTGATACATGACATATATGCTTGCAACTGCTGTACCCTCAGTTGGTCTCAGTTCCTGAGATTCTCACTCTGTCAGTATAAAGACACGTACTTTTCATTCAATATGAAACTCAAGTCCACAACTTCATGCAAGGTTCAACCAATGAATTAGCAATAGGGTGCAATGCTTTGTTGGACTAACCAAGTGATAATGATGACATGGTCTCCAATGTGGCAAGTTCCTGAGTTATAACCAAGTGTGATTCTGTCCTCCCCACTGAATTTAGAATCTAAACACAGTTTAAATGTGAAACTACTGTATTGGTGTCTCATAAAAGATTAGTTAAGTGTTGCATTTTTACTTAACTACGCACATATAGGTGAGAATATCCCTCATCCTTATGATCTTTTAAAACATCATGTGGATTAAGAATTGAGAAGAGGAAAGAATAGTGTTCATTATATAACAGATATCTAGTCTATGCCCCCATATGCCAGTGACTATGCTCTGCTCTGTAGCTACAAAGAGGAACACACTTCCTGACCTAACAGTTCTGCCAATCAGACACATAAATTATCACTGTACCAGAAGCCAGGGGAAGTATGCTTAGGATGCTATGGAATACATAATGAGGTTGTGTAGCTCAGGGAAGGAAGGTCATGAATGTAAGAAGGTCTACGAAGGAGAAATGGGTTAATGAGCCAAGTGTTGAGAGCTAAGAGGAGTTTACCATGTGAATGAAGAGGACAGTATCTCCCAAGCAATATGAAAAAGGGCATGGTCGCAAGAGAGACTGATGTGTATCTCTATTGCTTCCAGCATGAGGTACATTCACAGTAAAAACTTTAATTAATCATCCAAGAGATGCAAATCAAAACGACAATGCGGTACCATCTCACAACTCTCAGACTTGCTATCATCAACAAACAACAAGTGCTGGCAAGGATGTGGAGAACAGTATGGAGTTTCCTCAATAAACTAAAAATGGAACTCCCATTTGACCCTGTGATCCCATTTTTTAGGAATATATCCCAAGAAACTAGAAACACTAATTAGAAAGGATATATGCACCCCTATGTTCATAGCAGCACAATTCACCATAGCTAAGATTTGGAAACAGCCTAAGTGCCCATCAATAGATGAGTGGATTAAAAAACTGTGGTACATCTACATGATGGAATACTATGCTGCTGTAAAAAAGAAGGAGTTCTTACCATTTGCAAAAGCATGGATGGAATTGGAGAGCTGAAACAAGCCAGTCAGAGAAAGATAAATACCACATGATCTCACTCCTTTATGGAATATAATGAACAACATAAACTGATTAACAGAAATAGATCCAGAAACAGAGAAGCATCGATCAGACCGTCAAACCTCAGAGGGACGGTATGGGAGGGGGGTAAAAGGGGAGAAATCAACCAAAGGACTTATATGTAAGCATACAGGCCTAACCAATGGACACAGGCAACAGGGGAGTGAGGGCATGAGTGGAGGGGATAGGGGGTAATGTGGGGATAAGGACACATATGTAATAACTTAATTAATAACAAAATAAATTTAAAAAGAGACTGATGTGTATCACTACTGCTTCCAGCATGAGGTACATTCACAGTAAAAACTTTTCCATAATGAATTTTAATGTTTAATTCTGTGCCCCCAAATAGAAAATGGCAAATTTTCATAAATCTTCATTTAACAATACCTGAGCTCACAGAGGCCTTTACAAATGTTGTTTTGAGAAATACTATTTTTTCCTCATGAAACTTTAGCCACAAGAGGAAGTTCACGAGTAGTCATTGCTAAAAGGAGGAGTTACACTTATTACAAAATCATCTGAATCCAATAAAATAACTTTACTTCTGAATGGTCTAACTCAGACTTCTCTAAGACTTGTGAGACTTGTTACCTAATGTGTGCCAACAAGTACATTCAAATAACAAAAATAAATGAACAAGTAAGAAAGGAATTTTAAGAAATATCTATAATAATAAAAGGGTAATGTGCTAATTAGACTGGACATCCTTCCAGATGTCATTCTGGACGTCCTTCCTAACGAAGGCAGGGCCAGAGGGAAGCCAGCCCAGGTCCTGGGTCCTGGGTCCTGGGTCCCAGGTCCTGGGTCCCGGAGTCCCATGTGCCAGAGGGTGGCCTGAGGGAAGCCCGGGTTCTGGGTGCTAGAGGGAAGCCAGTGGTGGCAGCTGGGAGAAGGAAGGACTACTCTTGCACGAATTTTCGTGCATCAGGCCTCTAGTTAGTATATACAGTGGGGACTTGACTTACGAGTTTAGTTCGTTCTGAGACCGAGCTCATTAAGGAGCTCATAAAGGAGCTCGTTAACTCAAATTACTCTATCAACTCAATGCAAAAAATTAGCCGAGAGACAGCTGGTATCTCAAAAAACTCGTTAGTCGGGACACTCGTAAGTCAAGGCCCCACTGTAAATGCAAAAATTACCAATTATGCTTAGTTTGACATTTTTTTTAATTAATTTCATGGACTAGTGTGAAGATAACTGTGAATTTAATATACATACCTATAATGTAGTCATATTCTCTGCTAAAACTACTATATTTCTGGTCTGTATGATGAAATTTCCAATTTTCAGTTTGACACAAACTACATTATGAGTAAGATATACTGTCCTAAAATTAATTGCATGGGAACTTATCATTTCAGTTTTCTGGCAATTTTTGATCTCAGAAATATGACTTTGGAAATTTCCCAAAACCTGCACCTTTGTCTTCAGTATGTGATCATATATGCATACACACATGTGCATTTGCACACATATACATACATATGTACATACATAAGTGTATATGTGCATATATAATGACAAATAACCTAATAACTCAATATGTTATGTTTTAGTTAGATAAAAGTTTAATGTCCCTGTATTTGAGTCTAAATGATAATGTTTGATATTGATCATTAATAGGTATAATGATGATGCAGGCAATTTTCCCTAAATCAATGTTTATTTACGTATAGTCTGTTGAAAAAATTTTAAAGTTTTTATTTTCAATAATGATTGATAAAGTGATATTAGAATTACCTGAATAATTTGAATACTTCAAATATTATGTATTACATAGAGGTAACATATCTAGTAAATCACTTAATTAAAAGCTGATTAATCCTTAATTACTGTGTCAGCAAAGATAGCAGTCATTTTCCCTTAATTTTAAAAGTGCATTTTGAGTTTTCCTATTAAAAAATTACAGTGTATATATCATTAAAGAAAAAAAAGAAAATCAATAAGTCAAAAAAAGTAACATATGATCAGTACTTCGTTAGGTATTTTGTTTTTAATTTTAAGTGATTGGCTTCTGTTTTCATGAATCTTATAATATAGCCAGAAAAAACATGTTTAAGAAAGCTGTATACATAAGGCAAAGGGAAAAATAAATAAATATTAACCAGGTGATCCTGATTTTGAGTGTGATAAAAAATACAGAAGAGATACAGCAGGCCTAAAATAGTCAAACCACTTGAATGAGGCAGAAATTATTTTAAATCAGCAGAAGAGATTTGAACAAGAGCACAAAAACAGGAGATATAGAAAGAAAGCATATATAATAACTAGAAAAGTTCTAGTTGGAAATATTGGTATTTGATACATAAGAAGCAATTAATTTGATCAGATTTTGGAGGCCATGTGAAGATGGTAAGGGTTGGCATCTAATATAGCAGACAATGCATAGACATAAAAATGTTTTAATGGGACTGTGTAACAATGAAAGTGGCATTTAAACACCAGACTCCAGAAGGGTCCTGGGATTGATTCTGGTCAAGAGCACATGCCTGGGTTGTGGGATTAATTCCCAGTGGGGGGGGGTGCAGGAGGATTCTCTCTCTCTCTCTCTCTCTCTCTCTCTCTCTCTCTCTCTCTCTCTCCCTCTCTTAAATCAATAAAAAAATATATTTTAAAGACCAGAGTTCAGCATGATAATATAGCCTGTAGGGAATAGGATTAAAGGTGGGAAATAAGTTACAGTAAAGGTGGGAAAATAAGTTCTGGACCCGAGGAGATGAGAGTTCTGGACCTGAGGAGATGAGTGTGTTGAGTGAAGTTTCTGAAAGGGAGGGAAGGGCTTGAAAAGAGTGGTGGCATCGCTACTCGCTACTCACGAAACAGGAGAGCTTTTTTGGTAAAGAAGATGATTAACCACTTTTATTCCACTCACTGCTTTTCGCAGTCATGTTCCCCTTGCCTCGTCCCAGAGCATGAAACATTCTATGAAGACTGAGATAATATAGTGCCCATATTTTGGATAGAAAAGCAAGACACCAAGGGTTAGGTTTCTTATATAAGGAGAATAAGTAGATCAACCTTTCTGTACTTAATTTATTTCATGCTTTTAATAAAAACCTCCTCTGAATACTACACTGCAGTAAAAAAGAAGAAATTCTTACCATTTGCAACAGCATGGATGGACCTGGAGAGCATTATACTAAGCGAAATAAGCCAGTCAGAGAAAGGTAAATATCACGTGAACATCACTCATATATGGAATATAATGAACAACATAAACTGATGAAGAAAAACAGATCCAGAGACAGAGAAGTATTGATTAGACTGTCAAACCTCAGAGGGAAGGTAGGGGAGGGTGGGGTTAAGGGGGAGAGATCAACCAAAGGACTTGTATGCATGCATATAAGCCTAACCAATGGACACAGACACCAGGGGGGAGAGGGCATAAGTGGGGGGGGGTAATGGGGGGGTAAGAACACATATGTAATACCTTAATCAATAAATAAAAATAAATAAAAGCTTAAAAAAAACCTTCTCTATTACCATGGAGAGGTGTTTTTTTTTTTTTTATTTAAATTTCTCATCTCTGGTCTGGACAACTAACCATGGGGTGAAAAACTTCCTCCCTTCTAATCTATGTGCTATGATACTGCTAACAGGTGACTGTGACTAATAGATAACCGCAGAAAACATGGAAGTAAAGAAAACGTGCAATCACACAAGGTCTGGTTGTTAAAAACATCTGTGTTGGCCTTTTTCTGAAAGGAAACAAAGAGTAGTTTAATTTTATTGCACAATGTCTTCCTGCATTTAAAGTAATTCAAAAATTACTTTTAAATGATGAAAAGTTAAAAAAAAGGAAGAATTTGCTTCAGGTAGACTATTAAAAACGAAGAATGATATCAGCCAAAGGAAATCGAACACAAAGTAAAACTTAAAACATATTTGAATATGTTTTATTCTCTCTGTCTCTTTGTCTCTTTGTATGTGTATTTTCCCTGTTCATTCTTTAGAACACAATCAGTCTTTTTTTGGAGAGTGTGTTTTCTCTTTATTCCTAAATCAACACAGTTGAAAGAATTTGGAAAACTGAAGCTAAATTAAAGTCCAAATCCAGACACTACTTTTATTTATGATTATTAATCTCAAAAAAAACGAATAACTTTTAAAATATAGTGGCCATGCGACCTACTGTGGCAAGTAAAAACTTAGTAGAATGTGTCACTTCTCAGTAGAAGCTTTTTCCCCCTGATTACTTCTTTTTAAATTGAATTTATTGGGGTGACATTGGTTGATAAAATTATGTAGGTTTCAGGTATACAATTCTATAATGCATCATCTGTATATGGTATTGTGTGTTCACCACCCTAAGTCGTTATCTTTCATCATTGTTTATCCTCCTTTTACCCTCTTTTACTTCCTCTACTCACTTTTATAACTTAAGTTTAAAAAAACTAAAGGGCACTTAGGTTAAAAATACTGGGATTTGATGATAAGACAGAATACATATGATTTTTTATGGACTAGACAAAAGCATTACAACTAGCATATTTGAGGCATGCAACAAACATGAAATGTCAACTTCATTCTATTTTCCATTAGCATATCAGGAGGTATCCTGGCCTGTCTTCAATTCTAAACCCTAGGGAAAGGTTTAGACTTGACAATAGAAGTTTAGAGCTAAACGTATTTCTATTACATGAAAATACATTTTTTCAATAATAATCCAGAATCACACTCTTCTGTATAGTATTTTATCTTGTATAATCTTCAACTAGGTAAAAATAAGTTTTATGAGTGCATGAGGGTTTCATGCTTTCTCCACGATTTTAGTAGTGCAAATAATAATTCTCTAGTACAGAGATAAAGACAACCTCAGAATCAAAACATAATGGATTAAATATGATATGAAAAACCAGAATGACTCCTCAGGTCTTTAATAATTTAATTTAACCTGTTTGAAGGTATTGATATATCTAAAAGAGAATATAAGTCAGAGGAACTTCTAGGCATCCAAAAATTGGGGGAAAGGATTGAGGCTGGGTGAATATAGGAAAGGAGCAGAAGAGTAGACTCATCCAAAATGACCAAGTGTGTGGACACATTAGCAAGGCCATCCCTAAGTTGGAGAGGATGCCTAAAGTTCCAGTCAACATAAGCCCATTGTACTGGCAGAACTACCTTTATTATTGTAGTTACATTAACTATAAATTATCAAATTTTATGTAACTCCCTTATTTGAATAGCATGCTTACCATCGTTTTCAAAACAATTATTTGGCTTACCACATGAATCTTCAGTAAAGAATGGACAAAGGTTGCTTTGTCATAAGGATTTTCAGTTTTCTTAAATTTGTAGTAGTTATTCTTTATTTTAAAACAATTCTTTTGCATCTGGTTAAACAAATTAACTCCTGAGCTTCGATGAAGTGAACCTACTGCTGAGAGATGGGTCGGCTCTCATTGTGCTGGTAAAATCCTATTTATAACCCTTTGATCATGGAGTAAATCAATATTCTCCTCTAAGAAACCTTGAAAACCTTTCTTATGAAAAAAACATGCTACCATCTCTTTTCTCAGTTCAGATGCCATTTTCTTAGTAGACCTTTTCTGACCGTTGTATCTAATTTAACTCATCATAGCCATTGCCTATTATTCTCATTTATTTTCTTCATTATCTGAAAGGATCTCATTTCTATCCAATAGATACACATGCATTTTTGATAGCTCAATTGATGTTTCTTTCATTTTATATTTAACACATTGGAATTAACAATTATTCAAAGTGTGTATATACATGTTTGGGACACCCTGTATTCCATGACAGTCTGTCTTGCTAATCAATATACTCTGGTGTCTAAAACAATGTGTGCATCATAAAAACAACTTTGTAATGTTAAAAAAAGGGGGGAAGTAGGGGGAGTATGCCCAGTTTCGATAAGTTTAAAAAATAGTAATTTGATGAGGAGAACAGGACCTTAGTCAGTGTCCAATCCTGGAAGATGTACCAGTTTGGGGAAAGAGGGGGAAATCAAGTGACTTGTTAGACTACTTAGAATTAAGCAAAATTTTAAAATAGTTTTAGCTTATTACTATTTAGAAATATGGAACACTGGACCTAATTCTGAGTGACTGAGTTGAAATAGAAGTTCACTTTATTCAGCCAAACATGAATTTAACTTGAAAAAGGCTCTTCTGTCTAAAAGACTGCTCTTGTCCTTATTCTAGCAAATAGAAAATAATAGTAATAATAATAGTAACCCTGCATATAAAGAAGCATGAAGCTAGACAGTAATCCACAAACTAAATAGCATACGGAAACCATTTAATACAAGTTGTACTTACAAAGTTTACTGTTGTCTTGATTTTGCCGTAAATTTATCCAAATTGTATAAAATACAGGTCAGATATTTTGTCACTATTTACTTGACATGGAACTGACAAGCTGCTAACAGACCACTAAAGACCATTTCTTCAATGTTCAACAAATAGTTACAGAGACTCCCTCATGTACCAGACATTGGACAAGAACCTGGAAATCCAGCAAGGAACAGGTCAGGCACTCCTACCTGCTTTCATGGAGTTTATAACCTGGAGGATTGCTCTGCACTAAACTTCTGTGACCCCATTATTTTAGTTTTCTTGACAACCTACCTCAATTTAATTGAATAATTGACATCTGAAATTTCCAAACAAATTTTAAAACAACATAACAACACAAGGAAACAAGGAGTAATGGAGCGAACACAGGCCAGAGGGTGGGAAAACCTGGTTCCTGCCCTGGCTTTTATACCAGTCGCTGGATAGCTATGGGCAAACATGTGTCCTTGTAGGTCTTTCCTTGGTGAGATGAAAGATGGATGACAGAACCTCTGAAGTTACATCTGGATCTATTAATGACTCTCAGATTTGTCTGATTAAACATTAGATTTATATATAAACAGAAATAAAATAAGGTTATGCAGCAGAAAGTGGTCTTGTGTGAGCACATAGCCTTCTCCAAAGATCTTCTAATTCTTCAATTTTGAAGAAGTACAGCTAAAGGACTTGTATGCATGCATCTAAGCATAACCAATGGACATAAGACACTGGGGGATAGGGGAGGCTAGGGGACTGTCTAGGGCAGGGGGGAAAATGGACACATATGTAATACCCTTTGTAATACTTTAAGCTATATATATAAAGAAGTACAGTAGATTCTCCTTATCTGCAGTTTCATTTTTCATGGTTTCACTTACTAGTACTTACAGCCCACATTGGTCAGAAAATATTAAATGGAAAATTCTAGAAATAAACAATGCATAAGTTTTAAGTTGCACTCCGTTCTGGGTGCCGTGATAAAATCTCGTGCCTTCCTACTCTGTCTAGCCAAAGGCATGAATCATCCTTTTGTCTAGCACTCATTTTAGTCAGTTAGTAGCCTTCTAGATTATCGGATCGACTGTCGCAGTACCCAGGGCTTATGTTCAAGTAACTTTTATTTTACTTATAACACCAAATAAATCAATATTGGTGATGCTGGCAATTTGGATACGCCAAAGATAAATCATAAAGTGCTTCCTTTAAGTGAAAAGGTATGTACGTAAAGGATAAAACCATATATAGATATGGTTCAGTTCTATCCACAGTTTCAGGTATCGACTAAGGGCCCTGTGGGTACAGGGAGCTTGGAGACTAATTGCAATCCTATCTCCATGGCATATACAAAATCATCGATTTAATCAAAGCTTTGCAATTCCTCCTTGGAAAAGATCCCAACTAACAAGTGTTTTGATACACATTTTTCAAAGACATTTCAAGCATGGTTTATATAAAGTAGATTTTATGAGGTGATTGCTTTCCAACCTGGGCGCTTTTATTGAGAATTTACACATTTGGATAGCCATAGAATTCATGTTTCACTGTTTAAAGTTAGTCTTTAGAAGTTGTAAATCAAACTCTACTTTCTTAAATACCCAATTTTTCCATTTCCATCAGTTTGTTGTCATAGGATTAGTATGAATGCTGAATGGGTGTCATTTGTGTTTAAACTAAACATTGAATTATTTGTGGAAAAAATAACAAGTGGATGGATGTTGCAAAATTAAATAAAAACATTTCAATAAAAAGTCTAAATCATTACAAATATTTAGTAAATTTTGATGTTTATTTCAAAAGGTTATTTTTTATCTAATAACTTACTTCCCTAGCAAGGAATTATATGAACATAATACATAGCTAAACAATATTTTTGTTTTGTTTGTGTTTTGTTATTTATCAGTTCCAAATTCACTCATTAGAAACCTGTGAATAAATAACTTACACAGATGATAACATTAATTAATGATATGCATTTTTGAAAAGTGTTTATAAAACACTAGTAAAACTATACATACATACACATATACGTAATACACACACACACACACACCATATATACATTACTAGAATGCATTGGGAATACTTTTGTGATCTACAGAAAACATGATTCTTTACTTCAACAAGTTAATGTACATCTATTTATTCTCTCCAAAATGAAATAAAAATAGAAGAACTATCGATATTCTGTGTTACTAAATTAAAAAAAAAAAAACTCTCATATTTGTTGGTATTTCCTTTGATTATTTGGGCTAGAATTACAAACAGGAAAGCAGACTATGAAGAAATTTTAAATAGTTTAGAAAACAAGTTATCTAAGCTTTTTTGAATTTAAAATGAGAATGATTTTTCTAATTATCAATTCGATTGTTTTTATTTTAAAAAGAACTGTTGGACTATTCATTTTCTCCCTCTCCCCCAATTCTTTCTCCAAGGATAATAAAGTTTAATAGGATATAGATCAAGTTCAAACTATTGTATATAGCTATTTAAATTATAAAAAGTCTTTATCTTAAACACCCAATATTTTTTAAAAATATATTTTATTGATTTTTTTACAGAGAGGAAGGGAGATGGATAGAGAGCCAGAAACATCGATGAGAGAGAAACATCGATCAGCTTCCTCCTGCACACCCCCTACTGGGAATGTGCCCACAACCAAGGTACATGCCCTTGACCAGAATCATACCTGGGACCCCTCAGTCCGCAGGCCGATGCTCTATCCACTGAGCCAAACCGGTTAGGGTCACCTCATATTTTTTTAATGTATATAATTATTTCTTAGCTCTTGGTTGGTCACTAAGAATTTTTTTTTTTAATTCTGGGAAAATAATACAAATGAAATAAGATACTATTTTGGAAATGACACATTTATTTCAATTCAGTAAATATTTAATAAATACCTATTATTCAGGTGGCAGAAATGTATAAATCATAGTACTATTCTAGGAGACCAATGGTCCTATTATGCCAATCAGGAATTGTTTTCCTGCAAGACATTTTAACAATAGGGTCGGTATAAAATTATGGCCTCAAAGTATGACAAATCAATTAATAAAATATATTTTAAGCGAAGAAAACTTTTACCATTTTCAACTTTTTATTAATATTTGTGTCATTTTTCATCCAACATATATTTAGATAAACAATGGTTAGTATCAAAGGCTTAAGAGAAAAATTATAAATGAAAAATTTAAAATTAAGCAAATCACTACTATTAACTGTTTTTATCTTCTTTTTTTATGATTAATAAGACTGCTATTTTGACTTTAATAGTGAAATGCAGGGTTCATTGCGATCATAGTTTGAGAACCACTATTATTGCCCACATCATCCTGGTAAAGCAGAACAAAAAAGAATAGAGGAGATGATTTACCTCAAGGGTCCTGCCAAAGTTACCTAGATTTAGGTAAATCACAGAACTACATTTAGTCTCAGGTGCTAGGGGTGGAGGGGCAGAGAATGTACGAGAATCACATAATTCCTAGATATCTTACTTATATTTTAAGAATTAAATACTCATTTAAAATTAACTCTTTGTGAGTTTATCTCAGTACAAGGAAGAGAGATAGTATATATGACATGAAAGTAAATTATATGATAAATGAACATCAGATTTTGAATATATGGGTCAGGAAGAGATATGATATTCTGAAGCACTGAAGTTTTCTTTGGTATGAACATGCTATTTCATATATATTTCAGAGAGGAAGGAAGAGGGAGAGAGAGATACAAACATCAATGATGAGAGAGAATCATTGATCGGCTGCCTCTTGCTCACCCCCTACTGGGGATCGAGCCCACAACCCAGGCATGTGCCCTGACCAGAAATCAAACCATGACCTCCTGGTTCATAGATCAGTGCTCAACCACTGAGCAATGCCAACCGGGCTGAACATGCTATTTTAAGAAAGACGAAGAACTTTCAGCTCACTTTTTAAATTATCAATTGTTTTATGATTATTTCTAAAAAACAATACAGATTCATTGATTACAAAGTAGAATCCAAACGTGGCAATTATTTTATTTTATTTTGTTTGTTTGTTTGTTTTAATCCTTACTCAGGCATATGTATTTATTGACTGTAGTGATAGGGAGAGGGAGAGGGAGCTGAAAAGGGAGAGAAAGAGGAAGAGAGAGAGAAAAACAATGATCTGTTGCCTCCTGTACATACCAGAACTGAGCCACCCAGCCAGGGCTGGAATTATTTTAAATTGAATATAAAACAGGAATAAAAGTATGGAAGGTACCCTTTTAACTAATTCTTCCCCTAAGAGGTCTTGTTTTTTTAAAGTTTTTAACAATTGAAAGTGTCCAATGACAGAGTCAGTTGCCTTGCGAGCTATTTCTTCATTCAAGTCTTGTTCAGATAAGGACTGACTGACACACTAATCATCAGAGAAGCTATAAAAGTCATCATGTTCTTTGCCTTTAAGTAATGCCCACTCATTTTTTGGAGAGAGATTAAGCACAGCCTCCTCCAGAAAGCCTCTTTAAGGTTCGATTTGGACATCACTGTGCATATCTGTACCTTGGAATTACATTCAAAATATATTTTTAACAAACCCAACACATTAACATCTGGTATTGCAGACCTAGTAAGTAAAGTATGGCTGTGGAGTACCTATATTAATAGCCGTGCATTAATTATTGGATCTTAAAGAGGCCAAAATGGTCTTGAGACAGCCAGAGGAGTAAAGGGGCATCCAGGAGCTCCAAAGACTGCGAGTCACCGATGATGAAGAATAACTTTAATGTTTACAAATGTGTACTTGATGAATATCAACTTTGTCTTACAAAAATATATATTTTTGCATCGTTTATAGACTTTTTTTCCCATATCCCAACTAAACTAGTAAAGTCCTTAAAAAAAGAGACTATATCTTATTTTCCTATTTTCTTTGTATCCCTAGGAGTCAGGAGTACCTAACACAAAGTAGGCACTCAGAGAATATTGCGTGGGTTAATATATGAAATTTCATGTATCCACTTAGAGGCGGAACTAAATGGCTTTGACAATTTAAAGATTATATAATTGTACTTTACAGTACACTTATTTACCTTCTTCAAGTATCAAGGGTACAATATAATCCTATATAATAAAAGCCAAATATGCAAATGACTGGTCACTGTGATTCGTACTGACCATGAGGGGTCAGACGTTCAACGCAGGAACTGCCCCCAGTGGTCAGTGTGCTCCCACATGGGGAGCGCTGCTCAGCCAGAAGCTGGGCTCATGGCTGGCGAGTGCAGTGGTGGTGGTGGGCAGTAAGGAGCGAGGGGTCCCAGACTGCGAGAGACCCGGATTGTGAGAGGGATGTCTGACTGACTGCTGGCTTAGGCTCAATCCCGGGAATCAGGCCTAAACCGACAGGCGGACATCATCCCAGGGCTCCCAGACTAGGAGAGGGCACAGGCCAGGCTGAGGGACTGCACCACCACCAAGTGCATGAATCTCGTGCACCAGGAATCTAGAGGTCATATAATTTCACAAGGTATTGGATTTAAAATGCTTTTCAATTCTTAAGAAAAGGAAGTATTTTATTATCAATAAGTTTTAAATAGAGAGCAATGAGACTCTAAAACATTCATCCTAAAAATGTCACTGTAAGGTATTGTTCAGGATGGTTTGAAACATGACAGAGATGGGAAACTCAAATGAAAAAAATTATCATATTTAAGATTTGTATGTTATGTCAGCAGAAGTGCATGTCCTAGATCATGTTTTATGAATCTTAGCCCCAAAGTTTCTGACTATATTATACTGAAAGGCAATTAAAAATCTCTCTTGCCCATATTATGTTTAAAAAGAATTTCACATTTGCTTTGCTCAATGATTTGCACATCTGATGAACATTGCCATTTAAAATATATCAGTAACTGGTGGACACATGGTGAAATATACAGATCTTGTAACATAGAAACCCACACATAAAACCTATATATTCATGTTGACCAATGTCACCCCAATCAATTTAATAAACTAAATTTTGAAAAATATCAATACCAACCTAATATTGTCATAGTTATATTTCTTACAAGAAACACCCATTGTTAACATGGGACTTTAAAATCACTATAACACCCAACACTCTTTAAAGAGAACACAACATTGGATATTATACTGAATATTTTTGGTAAATAAACCATAGTGTCTGCTGCTTTCTAAATTAAAGATACTTTAGTTTAGTAAAAAAGTACTATAATCTAGAAACATTACTGTTATTTTTTTGTAAAGTAAGAGTTATAAATCATGGCGTTATAGTTCAAGGTTCAATGAGCATGTCTACCACCAACATTAGCAGGGGATGTAAGTGGGAAAAGAGAAAGTGCTCTTGTTTGAACCTGAGATGCATCAGAAGTAGTTACAGTCTAAAACAAACAAACAACAACAACAAAAAAAATACAAGAGAAAGTTGTCTTATAATGTAAACACGGAGAGAAGGTTAACTACTCAGATATTTACTTTCTATTGGTATCCCTGCATATATTATACTAGGTATGATTCATGAGAGACAAAGTGTTTTGAAAAAGTCTAAACATGCATTCTTTTTTATGCCCTCTGCCTATTAAAGAAAAGAAATGAAATTACAAGATAGACATAAAATGCACAACAAAAATGCGGGAGAAAATACAGAGAGGAAAGAAAGAAGGATTTGAAATAAAATGAATTGAGGGGGTCCCGTCACAGTAGCACATATAAACTAAGGTAAGGTACAACTGCTAGCACTTCCTACTATTCAGAGCTACAAGAGAAACAGTTTACAATTTTATGACGTTTATCATATAACAACAAATCTGTTGTAGAGGTATAAAAAAGCTTTTCCTGGTGCACAAATCTGAGTGAAAATCTCCCCGTGGGTCCTCATTAATGAAAAACCCTATTTGATTTAGTGAACTATATCCTTGAAATAGCATGGTTTTTTTTTTGAACATTTCTTTTTAAATTCTTCAATGCAGAGTAATGAAATAATGCCCAAGCAAAGTTTAATAAAAGCATTGTGCAATGGCCTAAGAGTGGAAATGCTGAAATTCTGCTTTATCTAGGAATAACATTTTTAAACCTTCAGGTATGCTGGGACTCAGAGTAGTCAGAAATAAATATTTTATTTTGCAACTGAGATTTTGATAACAATAGAAAAACAGAGTTCAGCTGGTATACAATTTGACAAGAACCTGGAATGCAGAAATTATCTATTACTTACTAGATAGATTCAATAAATATTTATTGAGCACACAATGCGGGCCAGGCACCATTTATTAGAAATGAAGACTAATAGTTTAAACAAAGACAAGGACCATATATATCAATAAATTGTACTTGTCTGTGCTTATAGTAGCTAAAGAAGTCCCTTGTAAGATAAAAATATAGTAAGGGCCATAGAGAATATTTGTAGGCTATCTGTATGGTCTGCCAAAAAATTTTTCCTTCAGATAGCAGAACTGTCACTTTTAAATAAAAATATTTCAAAACCTTAAATATAAATCATCAAATCTCTATGGCTGATATAAAAATATGCCCAATAAATGTAATTGTATAAGATAGGTTAGCTACTAGGTGTACAAAGGAGTCCTGGGCTAGTATATGAAGAAAAAGATCTTCTTTTTGACCTGTTTCTCAGATACCCCTTCTTGGTTTCCAAAATATTCTGTATGTATGTCCACTATAGAACAACTTAGGGTAATTTTTGATATCTCCCATCACCCAGATAAGAATAGTAACAGTCATTCTATCATATAGAATGTACATACAGCATAGAGGATCGACAGAAAGAAGGAAAAACGGAAAGAAAAAGAGAGAATTGAATAAATGACGAATCAAAATGCAATAAAATATTCATTTTCTAATGAACTCTAATCATTTTTTGAAACAAAAAAAGATACATTATGTTAAGTGAACATTTTCAAAGCCTGTCTTGTGCTGTCCTTAATATGTATTTTAAGTCCAATAGCAACAATACCATACCTATTTCCAAAAATACTCAAAGAGCATGTGCCTTTTCCTATTCTTACTGGTATTACCCTTTCAAATGATATTACAGAAAACATCCTCTCTAGTAAATGTGATATGAGGGAGAGGGTGAACTGTTACTTGTGATTTTTACACAATCTTCCCATTCTTAAAAAGGGAATACAATATTTCCTGTTTTAGATTATTCTCTAAATTAAAGCGTCATGTGTACAGAAGCAAAGTCACAGGTTAAATACCTCCACGAGCCAGAGAGATTTAAACTGTTACTTTCCCACATGCTACGGATTACAAGAAGCCCTGAATATGTGAATGAATCATTACAGATATACCACTACTATTCGGAAAGCTTTCAAAGCAAGCTAGCTTTTCCTATCGTGTACTTATCATGGGATAGGAATGTCCGTCCAGCCATTCAAACAACCTTAAGTGTTAACTTCAAAATGGATTTTGTCTGGCTAGCTGTTTCAAAATTAAAACTACTACTGGCAAGATTTATAAACGTGGTATGTAGTTTACCTTTCTTAACTAACCTGTTCCAAGCACTGAATTATGCACTAAGAGAGCTTCAATTTTTAAATTATCATGTTAGAACCAATTACCTCAATAGTAGTACCTAGAGCAATGTTATCCTAGGTCTTGGAAGGCTAATTTCCTAATGTGTTAACATAGCCAAAGTTGCCACTGAATTTAGGATAATTTATCTGCCAAGTAAATAAACTTTTAAAAGATCTAGGAAAGAAAATCATATTTACAAATATGCAACCCTCAATTTAAAGTTCTACCAGGAGGTCACAGAAAAGAGAATAGAACACAAAATCAATTTTTCTGTTGTTTGAATGCAACAAACAAAATCAAATCTTCTTGATCTGGGTATTACTGCATATTTGCAAGTAGGAAAATAATTTAAAAAATCATACATAGAAACATGGATACATTTCATACTTTCAAAACCAACAATTTTTGTGCCTCAGTAAACGATAACATTCCTGCTTTATCAAGTTCAAACCCAGGAGTCATTCTTGGAATGAGCTCTATAGTATCTGTTACAGAAGGTTATAGAAAAGTATCCTTAAGAAACTATGTAAACTAGCAATAAATATTTAATCTCCGTGTTAGGGCATCAAATATAGCAAATGCATCTACAAGCTTGGGCTCAATATGAGAATTACCAGCTATAAAACTGGCAATAGAACAACATTTGCTTTAATTTTCCTAGTTTATGTGTTCTACTTAATCACCACAAGATATTATTTTTCTTCATTTAAATAAATTTCTCTGTGTTTATGTGTTTTATTATTTCATAATCATATCATAAGTGTCTTGATTTGCAAAATATACATAAGCACCTCTTAAGTCTGGATAAGTTTTTAAGAACAGTATTAAAAAATTAAAAATTATTTCAAGATCTAGATATGATGCATACAATAAGTGACTCAATAGCAATTTTATGATAGTACACTCAGCTTTCATATTTCTCTTATAACTTCACTGGCCATTTTTTAAGTGCCTCCTGCCTCTCTCTCTCTCTCTCTCTCTCTCTCTCTCTCTCTCTCTCTCTCTCTCATTCTCTCTCTCTCTCTCTCTTATACATGCACACACATAAGCATACAACACAAGAAATTTCTGTGAACAATATTCTTTATAGTCTAGATACTTTCTACTAGGGACATCATCTACTCACATTATCATCTTCATATGTCAACATATCCAAATTAGATTTCATCTTTTAAAAATCCTATTAATTTTTAGAGAGAGATAGAGAAATATCGATTAGTTACCTCCCTAGCAGCACTGACTGGGGATCGAATCCACAACGTGGGTATGTTTCCTGACCAGGAATCGAACCTGCCACCTTTTGGTACCCAGGATGACACTCTGACCAACTGACCCACACCAGCCAGGGCCAGACTGCATCTTAATAATTAAAATCGGTGCCTACTTAGGTTTTTATGTATATAATCTTATTTAATCCTTATACTGTATTGTGAAGTAGATAATTAATATTTATCTAAAATTCAGGAAAAGATGTCTATAGTCTTACAAAAAAGTAATTAACAGAATTTCCATTTAGACTTGGCAAAGCTCTGTTTCTTCAATTCTTCCAGTGTTGCCTATATCAGTAAGCCATGAATCAATCTACCAACTGCTAAGGGTCAAAATTTCAGAGCAAACCTCTACTTTTTTCCCAATCCATCTGCCAGAAATCAAGACTTATTAATTACATAGAGGCAGCTCTTCTTAGGACAAAGTGGCTATTACCATGTGTGTGTAAGGTCATAAGACTCAAGCTAGACAAAAAAAAATGTTCTGGGGTCCAACTCACAAATGCGGAATAACTAAGTATCTTGTGTTCCAGTTCTGTTGTCTAACACATGCTTTACCTAACACTGGAAGTATTCTTGAATTTTCAGTCAATTTTTATAGTGAGAGACATTGTTTTTGAGAGCATTTCTTCGGCAGTGTTTAATGAGCTGGATATTGACAGCTATTTTGAGTACAGAAAGACTACTATGTTCTCTGGAAAATTTCATGCAAGTTCCATATCCACAATCTGTGTTCTCGTGATGTACATCAGACATTAAAGTTTGGATCAATTAGACTACAAATTCAGTCAATTAAAAATATCTCCGAGATGATCTGAATTGTGAAGGTGGGCCATCCACTTAGAGTAGTCTGTTTATATGTGGTACTGGGACACTATAACTAACATAAATGGTGGGCTGACATGCTCTTTGCAGGTAGCATTCATTAACTGAAATACTGATGCCCCCATAGTCTGAAACAATTTCAAATATGTCTCCAGACAAGAGAGATGTTAGCAAAAATTGGTGGAGGATAATGGCGTAAAATGATTCTATAGCTCTTTATGGTTTTACACCCCTGCCCCCCAACCCAAAATCAGAAAAGATTTTAAACTTGTATTTATAAGTTTGGAGTTTTATGTGTAAAAATTATAATATGTAAAATGGGCCATTATAGAAAAAAAAAACCACCTGAAACCTTCATTAAGGTTTTTGAAATTCATACCCAATTATCAAAGGCAAAAAATTTCAAAGACAGAACATATGAAAAAAAAAAAACGGGAACTTTCCTTTTGTATGACTTTCACCCAGAGATTTTAGAACTAGCCATTAAAATTACAGTAATATTTCCCTAATGGTAAATGTCCCTCTTGTGAAAATAAGTAGATATATATTTGCATGCTCTTTTTATCACTGAAAGAATTCTTGGTAAAATACCTATGAATCATGAGTAACTCCAAGTTTTAAAGTAAAAAAAAACACACACAAAAAAACTTGTTGTTACTATATAAGCCATTTATTCAAAAGGCATTTATTAAGTGCCTATTCTGTGCCATGCACTCTGGTAGGCCCATGACTGCTAGACCCTCAGGTGAGGGACAGACTCTAAAATCAGCACATTTGCCAAAAGTAGCTTATAAGGAAAATAACCTTTAATTTTTTTTGTTTGTTTGCCCAGAGGTACAATATGCATTTGTGATATTCACCCCTAAACAGTAACTTCTAAGCACATGAATATTTATGAACTAACTAAATTAGACTGATGGAAAAATACACAGAATGCCTATATAAATATTAAAGCCACTCTGTACTTAGGAAAGCCAGCAAATCCCTAATCTAAGAGTGGGAAAAGGTTAGAGAGTCCTAAAAGATTCCTACTTTCTGCTTGAGAATTTACTCAATTGCTTGATGCCTTATCTTGAGGCAAGATAATGTGTGAGGATTAAGCAAAATAATGGTGAAGATGTAGGGAGCAAGGTCCTGAATTTAGTATATTAATTAAATGTGTATATGTTGCCACTGCATGGTACAGCAAGAAGCCTCTGCCTTCAGAGCTGCACCTGACAAGGATGAGGCTCTGGAGGTGTAGAGGGGGGAAAAGTTAGGGGACTCTCATTCTTAGAGCCCTGCACTTGTCAACTCTGCGTTTGCAAGCACAGAGTGAGTGCCTTCTTAAATTGAGTGACCTAAGTACGTACTAACATTTTATAACAACCTTCCCAAGAGACAGATTGCCTCCCCAGCTTTCTTACTTTCACAGGGTATGGTGACTATGGCTGTTTGTTTTGGTAAAGATAAACCTATGAAGATGTACATACTTTTTTTGTATAATCCTTCTCTGAAATGATTAACATAAAATGAATTAACAAGCATTTCATTGAAACCACAGGGGAAGAATATTGAGAAAGTTTTACCTAGAAAGGAATAAACCCTTTATTTTAATATACTCTTATCTGATATGAAAGATTTTATGGACTTTCTCTTTAATTGGTGTGTTACTCTACTAGTTTATTTGGGGGGATATAAAAATAGGTATTACACACATATTTACCTAATTATTATTTACCTACATACATATTTCTATAGGTAGGCTTATAATTCTAGTGACCTATAAAATCTTAACGTAGGTGAGCAAATTCTCTTACTATGAGGGTTTTCAAAAATACAATCATACAATTGATGTCAGAATACATTTCACAAACCCTGTTGTCTATCAGGTATGGTTAAGTGGTATAACAGTCTCCCCAGCAGATTGTAAACTACTGGGTTAAATAAGATGCCATGAGAAAACTGCCACACGATGCTATGGCAAATCTTCATTTTTTTCCTTGGGAGGCTTACAGAAAGAGCCTTTATTTTAGCATTTCCTGCAACAGAGAGTATATCTTTCATATAGTAGTAATTTAATAAATGTAAGAAAAACAAAACAATTCTTACTGAAAATATTTTGTATTGTTGGTAATAAAATTTTAAAACTATACTACTATAAAATGTACAAATAATTATGTACTTAATCTTTTCCATAAAAATATGGCTGCCACATATACATGTTCATATATTCTGCTGACAATACTGGTAAAGCTGACTAATATGGGACTAATTTATTTAGTTCTGTGAAAGAGTATTTCATTTTTATAGTTTTGAGATTAAAATCATATCACTTCTTAGTCAAATAAAATGTAGACTCTCCTATAAATGCTAATCATCTCTCAGTAATACTATTTAAAATTTAATGTACTATTTCACTGATGTTAGAAAGTTGATTTCTAACAACCCAGCTGATGTTTTAAAAAATAAAATAACGTATGTTTAACAATTATACAATAAGAGAACCTCAAGAGTAAACAGTAAACAGTATTTCCTGCCACTATTTCTTATGTTTAAAGTTGTAACGGCCAACTTAACCATACTTGTGCATGATGCAGGGACCAAAATGTTACGTGTGGAAAGATTCATAAAGGTGATGACTTAGTATTTGACCACCAGAACAGAGTAATACTTTGGATTTTCTGAAAAAAATGGAAGGAATCGGTTCAAATGGTACTGAAAATAGTGCTAAAAAAGATTCACAAGGGTATCTTTTACCATTGATTTTTTTTATGGCTGGACATTTAAAATTTTTTCAAAGAATAGAGCATTCATAAAAAAATGCTAGCAAGTGATATTCTAGAGACGTATTCTGTTTAGTACAGAAAAGTTATATTATGACCTTAAATATAATTTACTCCTTTCCTTACCTCAGCTATGTTGCTCAAATTTTACCTTTTGGGATAACTTTGGGATACCTCTTTAATAGGTTTCACACAAGCTCGTTAAGTCCTGCTTTGTGGCTAACTCGAGGTTCTGATGAGAGCCAAAAGCGAGGGTGGTTTTTGTGATGTGGGATAAGTATGTATGTGTGAGTGTGTGCTCATGTGTATGTGCCTATTAACTGTTCAAATAATCCAGGAAAACAGAAAAAACTGCTAAATGGAAGTTTTGTGGATAGGACTAGCCATGGAACAGAGCTGTTGCTGTGCATTGTTAGTTAGTGAATTTCCAAAGGTGGCTACTACACAACGAAGCTACAGTTTACAGAAGGCCACCCCAGGAACCTGTGTGTCTGTGTGCAGGTGTGCGTGCGTTCACACACACAAAATACATAATAATTTGTAACATCTCCATTGATCACTATTTTCTCTTCCTGGAAACAATCTTTTAAAAAAATGGAGCTTTCTAGTATTTAAATTACTGGGCAGGATTTAACTAATAAACTAAAAAATGCTCTGGAGTCTGGACGACAGTGTTAGAAAGGGTGTAATTAGGAGTCTGAACCTGCCTGCTACACAGCTCTCATTCAGCCACATAAAAGGGTATCTGGAAAACCCCTAACTGTTACCTATCTGTACCCAATCGTCTACCAAGTCCTTTTAAGTACAACTCATTTATGATGAATACTTTCACACAACTATGTAATCCATTTGATTACAACTCAAATTATACATTGCCATTGCATTCAAATTTCTTTTGCCTACAGTCTTGCCTAGCAGCTGCAATCTTTCTTTCTTAGAAGTAGAAGGTGCAGTGCAACATTGACCAGAGCCCTGTAGAACCCAGGGAGAAAGCAGTGGGCAACGGGATGAGCAGGGCGAGTAAGTGTATCATCATTCTAAAGACGTTTAAATGGCCCTGGAGGAAAAAGTTCAGGGAGAGGATAGAGAAAAGTATATATGAATGAACAGTCAGAATTTCGTAAGTTAACAGGGGTCAAAGGTCACATTTTTATAACTGAGTTGTATTGCTAATGCTTAAAAATCATATTAAAGAGTTTAATGACAGTAAACGTTGGAGAACAGGCAGGCAAAAAATATGAGTTGTCACTGGTGGGGGGATTTTACTATTTCAATGGGCCTTCCTAGAAACTAAATAGGAGGGATTAGGTCTGGATTAAACTCTCAAACTGTATTTAGCGCTGAAACTGGATCTTCTAAATGATGACCAATTGTTCCTAATTGCAAAATGATAGGCTTTTACAATTCCAATGCATGAAAGAACTAACTGCAAAGTACCTAAAGATCAGCAATATAGTAATTTCCATCCTAATTTAGTGTGCTTATTCATTCTTATATAGTATTATGTGTGTGTGTATGTGTGTGTGTGTGTGTGTGTGTGTGTGTGTGTGTGTTTAAACATTCTCTACACTGCAAAGCTTTAATGTAAAATATATTTGTAAATATATGAGAGGTGGAGCTAATTTTAGGTGCCTACTAATCTTATGTCCATACTATTTCACAATAGATATTTTTTATTTAAAGAGAAATTAGCAACTACATTTTATACACCTGAATCTAACTTGAATGTAAAATCTGAAAAATTATATAGCTTCAAAGTGGTCTTAATCATCACCAGCTGCTTAATGAGTTGAAATCATCTTACAAGAATGGATTCCTGATGCCCTCCTGTTCTTTCAATAATTTATTTGCTTGAACTCTTTTTAAAATGAAAGCATCTTTTTCGTTTTTTCCAGACAAAATATAGGCACAGATAAATAGAGAATAATTTCTTTAATATTTTTGATCAGTGTTCAGAAATCCACTTTGAAAGTGTTAAGAATATAGACAGATGTGTCTTGGCCACAGAATCTGCTCTTACTCAATCTGTCAGGCTAAATGGGTCACCTGGCCACATTCCTACATTATGGCACAGCAAAGGGATCACTGATGGGCTTTTGGCTATAAATGTCCTTGGAAAGAAAGACTTCAAAGTGGAAATTCTACTTATTTGGACCCCAAACTGACAAAACAAAAAGCAAAACAAGAACTACAAATCTCAGAGCAGGCCCAAACAGAACCTTGAATAGAAGCTCTGAAAGTGAGAGGATATTCCATGAATCTATCTGATTTTGGATTAAAAGTTCTTGGATAACTCCTGAAACCTCTAAAACATTGGCACTATTCTAGAGAAGTCTAAAAGTATAAGAACTATTTTATTTTACTTATCCAAATCTTTATAAGATGTCTGATGCATTTTCAAGCAGAGATATTGTAGGTGTACTCTGCACATCATGGTTATCATACAGGCAAACAGCAAAACCCCCAGTAATTTCAGCTAAGGGTAAAGTCTGATAAAATAACTGAAGGAATAATCTGGAGATAAATCTTCTGCATATGGAAGATTTCTCCAAGAGAATATCAAATGAGAATTGTCCACGCATGGATGTGAACCAGCTACTAAAGTGTAAATTCCACCAGGTAAGTTTAGTTATTCTCAACTAATAATTTATTGTCTATTTTATAAAAAGAACTTTTCGGTATCATTAATCTCAACAAAGTTCATCAAACAGAAAATTACAGACAGTGTTCTAGAGTCAAGATTAAGCAGACCATATTTCATAACTATGCTTGGTTTTGCTTGAAACAACTATATGGAGTTTAGCAACCTATTTTATCTATGGTGTACATACTGTACTTCACAACAGATAATACCCTAGATTAATTTTCAATAATGTGATTTCAATGCTAATCTTCTAAAGTTATTGAATGCAAATGTAAACTTTTCAAAATTACAGTGCACTGGGTTGTTATTCAAACATTTCAAAAGGGCTGAAATATTCTTATAGTGAGATATAAAAATGTCAGTGAGAATAATGGAAAGGTTCATGATATTTTCCTAATACTGGTATCAAACACTGATAAGACTTTCATGAAATTGTGTCAACCCAGTGCCCAAACATACCAAGAACTCCATAAATATTCGCTAACATAGGAATGAACCATTGTCATATGGCTGACCCAAAGAAATGAGCATAGTGAGAAAGGGGTGTTTAGAATATACATATTGATGATAAGGAAAGATATGGCAATGTTTCAACTTTGGGACATACATGATATGTTTAGCTATCACTTTTCTTTATAAAACAGAACTTCTAGTATTAAAATGTTTAAGGGGTTAAGTATATCTACCACTAATCCACTAATATAAATGAAGAGCAGAAAACTTAATTCTTACTGTTCCCTTTTATACCTGGCATAGCCAATGTTCCTCTAAAGCAGGTGCTCACGAGGCAAAATATGTATATAATAAACCCCCAGTAATTTCAGCTAAGGGTAAAGTCTGATAAAACAACTGAAGGAATAATCTGGAGATAAATCTTCTGCATATGGAAGATTTCTCCAAGAGAATATTAAATGAGAATTGTCCATGCATGGATGTTAACCAGCTACTAAAGTGTAAATTCCACCAGGTAAGTTTAGTTATTCTCAACTAATAATTTATTGTCTATTTTACAAAAAGAAAGTTTTCGGTATCATTAACCTCAACAAAGTTCATCAAACAGAAAATTACAGACAGTGTTCTAGAGTCAAGTAACAGCCCTGAAAGAGGAAGGAATGTCATGTAATGAACAGTGCTCTTATTAGAACGTTCTTTAAGAGTATCTTGGCCTTTATGACTGCTTCCTTATCTATAAAATAATCTTACCTTATAGGATTGTAAAAATAATTAGATAATGATGTAAAGTTTTAGTTATCTGGGGAACTTGTTAAAATGCAGACATTAAAAACACACACATACACACTCTGTTTCATTCTATCAATCAATAGAGCATTGGGCCACACTTTAAGAAATACTCCTCTAGGAAAATTGCTGTCCTTGTTGCATCCCATTCCTGTTTGGGCCTATTTCCCCACCCGCCCACCCCCCAAAAAAAAAACAACAGCAACAACAACAACAACAACAACAACAACGTTTACCAGAGACAGGACCTCTTATTACCCATTTCCCTTTGGTTCCTGGGGCAGGTTTACAGCACTTAAGCCTAGTTGACAGTATATGAGTAAAATCCAGTGGATAAAATTTACCGACTGTGACATAACTAGGGAACTGTTCTAATGATAAAACAGAGGGGTCCATGAGAAGAAGGGGAGGAGAAAAGAGGGAAAAAAGAAAAAGAGGAGGAAAAGACAATATGAAGAAGATGAGTACCATATTAGAAAATCGAGTGCGATTATAAGATCTTCTTTCAATTTTCCAGAGTCAGATCACCTACAGATGTTTTTGGAGGTGGTTGTCAACATACAGCGGTAATTCAATCACAATCAACCTCTGGCTTATTCAGTGGGTTAGCTATTATGCTAAAACTCAAGCGAACAAGCCCAAATCTCTACCTGAGTGGTACCTTTAAGAAAAATACATCTTGCCCTAACTGGTTTGGCTCAGTGGATAGAGTGTCGGCCTGAGGACTGAAGGGTCCCAGGTTCGATTCCGGTCAAGGGCATGTACCTTGGTAGTGGGCACATCCCCAATGGGGGGTGTGCAGGAGGCGGCTGTTCCATGTTTCTCTCTCATCGATGTTTATAACTCTCTATCCCTCTCCCTTCTTCTCTGTAAAAAATCAATACAATATATTTTTAAAAAAATCTTTTTTTAAAAAAGAAAAAATACATCTGTTGGTGAAATTTTAAAAATCCACTTGATGAAATCAAATATTAGGTCATAAGGTCTCCTATATTTTATATAGAAAATTTTACATTTTAGCAAAGAATACTAGTACATTCTTATAACTGGTATTTTCTCTATACCTTTGAACATTATTAATTTTACTGAAATTTATTTGCACATAGTTTTGCACTTGGTTACTATTACGTGAATTAACTGACAATGATACTTGTATTGAGATTCAGCTCCTACTGCTGATTTCAGATATAAATGAAATTTATGCTTTCACTTGCCTTGATACATTTTAGTTAAGAGAAACAAACAAGGGATTTGATTTTATTTATTTTGAGTGCATTGGAGTGACATTGGCTAATAAAATTATATAGGTTTCAAGTGTACAATTCTATAATATATCATCTGTATATTATATTATGTGCTCACCACCCCAAGTTAAGTCTTCTTCCATCACCATTTATATTATAGCCCCTCTTTATCCTCTTCTGCCTCTCTTCCACCTCCCCTACACCCCTCTAGTAACCATCATACTATTGTCTGTGTCCATGAAGTTTTTTCTTTTTGTTTTTGCTTAATACCTTCACATTTTCCACCAAACTCACAGGTATTTTAGTTCATTTCACCATCCTCGCTGCTACCATATCCTAGCAATCTTATGGAAGGAAGATGGTCTTCAGAATTCACTTTTCAAGCCCTCATTCAGGAAATACACACTACAACTGCAACATTCAAAATATTAGACATAGAACAAAATTTAGGAAAAATATACTTGTTTCTATCATTTTTAAATACCTGAGACCTAAAGTCGCAAGTCTATGGATCTACACAATGCTACTTAGATTACAAACACCAGACTTTCAAATCCCTCATATATTTATTAACTAGAGGCCTGATGCATGAAATTTGTGCAAGAGTAGGCCTTCCTTCACCTGACTGCCAGCACCAGCTTCCCTCTGGCATCCGGGACCCAAGCTTTCCTCAAAGCCCCAGCTTCATCCGGAAGGTCATCCAGAAGGATGTCTGGTATAATTAGCATATTATGCTTTTATTATTATAGACTCTGGAATCTTCCATCTCAAAATATAAAAACACTTTTATAAATCATGGTTTCCTTGTGAAAATCATAATGGTTTGACTGTGAGGTTATTCTTCATACTAAAATGTAAAATCTTCCCATAAAGTCCACCTTAGTCTCTATATCTTCTCAGATACATAGGGAATATAAGTAGCAGCTGTAATTGTTTGTAAAATATGTGTTTCTACAATACATTTTAATGTAATCCACATAAACATTCTCCATGGGTTTGTATATCATTTTAGTTGAAAGTGTAAATGCCCCCAAAACAATTACTTATCTTAACTCTGTAAACTCACATAATTTATCATTTTATATCTTTCCTTTTTGTATCCTTCAACCTTTGCAATCCAGCTTCTGACCAGATCAGTAACTAACTACTTCTAAACCACATTAGAGAACATTATTCTGCTAAAAACGTCTACTTCAGCCACTCTTCTCCAACATTCTTAAGCTATCTAATTAACTCGATGGTAGGAATCCTTTCACAATGTATAGGTATATCAAATCATCACAGTGCACACCTTAAACATTTTATGGCTTTATTTGACAATTATACCTCAATATAGCTGGAAGGAAAAACCACACACACACAAACTACATTTAAATGTAACTTTGCTAAAATTGTTCTTCCCTTGTTTTTCTCTCTCATTATTTCATTATTTGTTCTTTGGTGCTCTTCATCTGAATGTGCTACAAGTAGGTGTCTTTCAAGATTCAATCATTCCTGTCTCCTCTAAATTCACTCTTAAAAATCTCTTCTATTCATGCCCCTAATTATCATTGCTAAGTGAATGGTTCACAAATCCTTAAGTCCTTTCCTGACTTCTTTCTACTTTTCTTTTTTTAAAGAATAGTTTATTGATTTTCAGAGAGAGAAAAAGGGAGAGGGGGAGAGAGAGAAATGATGATGAGAGAGTGCAACATCATAGGCTGTTTGCCTCCTGCATGCCCAGTATGAGGGATCAAGCAGCAACCATGTCATGTGTCCTGACCTTAATCCAAGCAGCAACCTCCAGTGTATGGGATGACACCCAACCAACTGATCCATACCAGACAGGACCCGTTTAAATTTCTAATTTCTATGAAATACTTATTAAACATCTTAATTGCCCAATGGTCACTCATAATAACCATGTCCAGGAGAGGACATATCATCTGTCTCAACAAGAAATCAGGTCCTACTCTTGCCTCATCTACTTCATTTAATGGTACCTGCATACTTTAAGTCACTTTGCATTATTAACTTCTGTTTTTATCTTCACATACTGTCTGCCACCAAGTCCCCTTAAATTTTACCCTTCAGTATAGTTCTGAAATTCTTGTCTCTCCACTCATAAGTCAAAAACTTTGTTTTGGTCTTGACTAACTATCACAGAGCCCTCTGCCAGCTTCCTAACAAATCTCCGACCTTTGGTCCATCACTCTTTCATCAAGTACTTAATACCGATTCTCTCTCTACCAAATACTGTTTTAGGAACACAAAAATGAAATGACATAGTCTCTGCCCTCAAAACATGTATAATCTAGTAAAGAAAGAGATCATTTAATATCCCGATTAAGTGCTGTGAGGTATAAATGGTAAATCTTCTGTGAGCTTAAAATGAGCACAGAAGTTGCATTTCTAACTGGCCTGATGAGAGAGGAGAAAAACCTTCTCAGAAGAGATACAGTTTAGCTGAGTTTGAAAGGACTTATAAACATTATCCCAGAAAGTAAGGGGTTAAAAGCTGTCATAAAGATGATACAGCATTAAATGTATCTCATCAGTGTGAAAAATTGTGACATGGTCATGAAACCTAAGATGTGAATGTCTGTTCAGATACAGCTGCAAGTAGAGGAAGATAAAGAGTTTCATGGTTTGAGTGTTGTTTAAATTTTATCTATTTAGCAAATAATAATAATTATTATTCTAGCCTCACCTGAGGATATGATTTTACTGATTTTAGAGTGAAAGGAAAGGAGAGAGAGAAAGTGAGAAACATCAATGTGAGAGAGAAAAACATCGATCAGTTGCCTCCCATACACACCCCAACTGGGGATCTACCCAACCTAGGTATGTGCCCTGACTTGGAATCAAACCCACAACCTTCTGGTGTATGGAGCGATGCTCCAACCAACTGAGCCACCCGGCCAGGGCTATTTAGCAAATAATTATTTTATTAAGCATCCAACATTTCCTCATTAATTCCGCCATTCAATAAGCAATAAAGAGGCAAATATGGTGTATTGAGTCATGCTATTCAGTAAATAAGCAAAAGTCCTGGCCTCAAGATACTTAAAATCTCATAGTGGAAATAAGTTATTACAAAGATTATAGTAAAAAAAAAAAAAGAAACACAAGTTCTGTAAAGAAATAACAAAATCCATGGGGCTAACTGATTGCACTATCTAGAACATTGCCACCTGAATTCCCATTAATATGGAAAATATATCCGTAGGTATTGATCCATATCAGCACATCCATGGCACTCCTGTTTGATTATTGTTGTTAGCCAAAGAAACTAACGCGAGTGTGTAGGAGGGATGATCAATGATGAAAACGGTTTTTGAGAACAGATCTCTGATGAGATCACTCCCCTGGTAGAAAGTCATCAATAGCTTTTCAAAGTTTAACCTCTTTAAAATCTCCGCTCCTTAGCCTGGCATTTAGGACTTCTCAAAACTGGCCCTAAGCTGCATTTGGATTTAATTTGTTTTCCCTTTCGCAATGTATTGTCCCTATATTCTCCAGAACTAAGCCATTTATTTATTAACCTCAATTATGCCTGATTCATTCTAACCTCTGTGCTTTTAATTAAAATATTAAAACTTTTCACACCAAATCAAGACCCCTCAAAAAAGCCTAGATAATCCTCCTCTCATACCTGCCTATTCAAATACTGACATCTTCAGTAACATTACTCTCTCATGAAATAATCCATATTTTTCTCTATCAAGATATCTGTGCCTTTTTATGGAATTTTATCATTCCCTGGTATATTTTTCTCTATCTATTTATTATTGCATATAGCTATTGATATACTCGGAAAAAAGTCTTCAACACAATAATCTAATCTTATAGGTGACAAGGTTGGCACATTAATTGTTTTGCTGTATATTGGAGAACTTTGCAAACCCAGGTATTTAAAATATTATCTGGGAAATAAATGAGTGAATGGACTGACACACTCATTACTTTTAAAAATTCATATTAACTGTGCTCACCAAAGTACTTGAAGTTGTGAGACATAATATAGTGTAATGCGTAAAAAACTAGTTTTGCGAGAGACATATCAGAGGTCAAGTCCTGGTTTTAGTAATGTTTTAATCACTTTATTTAGCCCATCTAGGCATATTTTCTCTTCTTTAGTGAGGCAATCCTATCTAATAAAAGAGAAACATGGTAATTGGTGTATGACCGCTACCTTTCCCATTGGCTAATCAGCGAGATATGCAAATTAACTGGCAGCCAAGGTGGTGGCCAGCAGCCAGGCAGCTTGAAACTAACATGAGGCTTGCTTGCTTCAGTGACAGAGGACTCCAACGTTCCCCGCCTGCCGCTGCAGGTCTCTGAGCTGCAACTCTAAGCAACTATGTAACAAATATAGAAGCTAAACAAAACCCCAGAAACCTGCTTTAGTCCTCCGTGCTTCAGCCAGCAGGATCACAACATTGTAAGCAAAGGCCAGAAACCTACTTTCAGCAGTGGAGGCCTAAGAGCTGGAGTCAAGCCTTAAAGCTAAAGCTGGCCCAGAATAAAAAAAAAAGAAAAAGAAAAAAAGGAGCGGTTGGGAGCTTCAGTCACCCCCAGCCTGGAAACAGCCCTCGGCCCCTCACCCAGACTGGCCAGGCACCCCAGTGGGGACCCCCACCCTGAAGGATGTGTGACCAGCTGCAAACAGACATCATCCCCTCACCCAGGCTGGCCAGATACCCCAGTGGGGACCCCCACCCTGATCCAGGACACCCTTCAGGGCAAACCAGCCAGCCCCCACCGGTGCACCAGGCCTCTTCCCTATATAGTAAAAGGGTAATATGCCTCCCAGCACCGGGATCAGCAGAGCCGAGAGGCCTCCCGGCACCGGGATCAGCATGAAAGGGGGCAGCGCCCAAACCCCCTGATCACCCTGCGGCTCTGTGTGTGACAGGGGGCAGGGCCACAACCTCCCTATCCACCCTGCTCTGTTGGTGACAGGGGAAGGCGCCCCAACCCCCTGATCAGCCCTGCTCTATGCCTGATACCGGGGAGCTCCCCAACCCCCTGATTGCCCTGCGACTCTGTGTGTGAAAGGGTGCGGCGCCCCAACCCCCTGATCGGCCCTGCTCTGTGTGTGACAGGGTGCGGCACCCCAACCCCCCCCCCCCATGGTCCCTGCTCTTTGTGTGACGGGGTAGAGCCATTACCTTCCCATCGGCCCTGCCCTGAGTGTGACAGTGGCAGCGCCCCAACCCCCTGATCTGCCCTGCTCTGTGGGTGATAGAGGGCGGCGCCCCAACCCCCTGATCCGCCCTGCTCTGTGCATGACAGGGTACAGAGCCCCAACCCCCTTGATGGGTCCTGCTCTGTGAGTGACAGGGGGCAGTGCCCCAACCCCCTGATTGGCCCTGCTCTGTGTGTGACAGGGGGTGGCGCCGCAACCTCCCCATTGATCCTGCCTTGAGTGTGACAGGGGACGGTGCCCCAAACCCCCAATCGGCCCTACCCTGAGCATGACTGAGGGTGGCATCACAACCTCCTGATCGCCCTGCTCTGTGCATGACAGGGGGCGGCACCCCAACTCCCCAATCGGCCCGGTTCTGAGCCCGAACAGGGGCTGCACCTAGGGATTGGGCCTGCCCTCTGCCACCCGGGAGCAGGCCTAAGCCAGCAGGTCATTATCTCCTGAGGGGTCCCAGACTGCGAGAGGGCACAGGCCAGGCTGAGGGACCACACTCCCCCCCAGGGTGCACAAATTTTTGTGCACCGGGCCTCTAGTATTTAATAATCCTATATAATAAAAGGCTAATATGCAAATAGACCGAACAGTGGGACAACTGGAACAACCGAACAACTGGTAGCTATGGCTTGCGCTGACCACCAGGGGGTGTGTGCAGAACATGGTGGGCATTGGCTGTGGCGGGATGGTGGAGCAGGGGAACAGAGGCACCAGACCAAGGTGAGGCACCGGTCGCTGTCATCGGGGTGAGCCTCTGGTGGTTACTGAAAATTCTTTGCTCCCACGTGCCATGGTCCCACCCAGAGCTCGCACCCACTGACGGTACCTGGTGCCAGTCCCAATTACTCTGCACCATCAGCGGGTGTGAGCGGTGGCTGCTGGCCCGATCACCCCTGAGGGCTTCTCCACCTCCCCCTGCTCCTGAGGGGCAATCACGGCAGCAGTCACCACTCACACCTGCTGCTGGTGCCGGCCCAAATAGCTCTGTGCCATCAGTGTTGTGAGCAGGGCCAACACTGTCAGCACATGGGAGCAATGGGAATGGGGCTACTGGCAGACAGGGAACTGGGGGCCATAGCGGGAGGGGTCAGGCAAGGGCACGGAGGATGGGCCAAGACCCACCCTTGTGCCTTCCACAGCCTCGTGGCCCGCAGGTCTTTTCAAGGTGCACAAATTCATGCACTGGGCCCCTAGTATATATATAATGACATACACTGAGTGGCCAGATTATTATGACCAGCCAGATTAATATGAACTCCCCATCAGTACTTCGTTGGGCCACCTTTTGCCTTCAATACTACAGCGATTCTTCTTGGCACTGACTCCATGAGATGTTGAAAGGTGATGTGAGGAATCTGACACCATGCCTGATGAATAGCACTGTCCAGGTCTGAGATTTGATGGTTGTGGAACCAGCTGCCTGATGGCTCTTAACTTCGCCCCACAAATGCTCGATTGGATTGAGATCTGGTGATTGTGGCGGACACCTAAGCAAAGTAAAGTCTCCCTCAAGTTCTTAAAACCACTCCTGCACATTATGAGCACCGTGGCATGGCACATTGTCTTGTTGGAAGAAGCCATCTCCATTGGGATATTCCATCAACATGATAGGATGAACTTGATCAACAACAATACTTAGGTATGTTGTGCTATTTAGACATTTATAATGGCCTGGCCCTCTAGCATCTTCCGCGCAGAATTATAGCTAATTTGCCTACAAATGTCAGGTGGTCATAATAATCTGGCTACTCAGTGTATATTAAAAAAGAATGCTTAAGAGCATGTGCAGAAAATGCATATTAGTGCATTCAAACTAACAACAGCTCAGCACTGGGCTAATTCGACCATTCAGAGGCAGCCCTGGCCAGCTCTAAGTTCTGGCATAGAAACTAACCAATCAGAACCAAATTGGCCAGCAGAGGAGGGCAGTTGGGGGCGAGATCAGGTCGGCAGGGGAGGGCACTTGGGGCAACCAGGCCGGCAGAGGAGGGCAGTTGGGAGCAACCAGGCCTGCAGGGGAGGGAAATTGGGGGTGAGATCAGGCTGGTAGGAGGGGGCAGTTAGGGGTGATCAGGCAGGCAGGCAGAGGCAGTTAGGGGCAATCAGTCAGGCAGGCAGTGAGCAGTTAGGAGCCAGTGATCCCAGATTGCAAGAGGGATGTCCAACTGCAGTCAGACATCCCCCAAAGGGTCCCCAATTAGAAAGAGGGTGCAGGCTGGGCGGACCCCCCTTCCATGCACAAATTTAGTGCACCAGGACACTAGTATGAATATAAAGTGCATGTTGCTTGAGAAAAACTATATGCTCAATGTTATCTACTGTTATTAAAAGGTAGCAACACCAAGGTTAGTACAATCTTTCAAGCTAATCAAAATTAGTTTGTAATGTTGTTCTTTCTGATTCCCTATCATTAAGATATGAAGAGGAAATTGTTAATGCATTGTATACCCCCTAAACAAAATGTGTTAAGAATCTGATACACAAGAATTGGACTGTATAAATGTACACAGCCAAACAAGATAATTCATAACTAAATTAAGATGATCATCTAAATGAAAGTTTTAGCAGTCTGCAAGTTTTCTATATACTGTTATCACTTCTTGATAGCCTTGACATTTAATATTTGACTGTATGTGCAGTTAAATTTTAATATTTGTCTGTTCCAGTGGTTCTCAACCTGTGTGGGCCATAACCCCTTTGGCGGTAGAACGACCCTTTCACAGGGGTCACCTAAGACCATCCTGTATATCAGATATTTACATTACGATTCATAACAGTAGCAACATTACAGTTATGAAGTAGCAACAAAAGTAATTTTATGGTTGGGTCACAACATGAGGAACTGTATTTCAAGGGCCCAGAAGGTTGAGAACCACTGGATTAGACAATGTATACTGCGGGAAACATTTGCTTAACACTCTTCTAAGGCTATTGTAGATACAAATAGGTTGCATCACTGTCATACATTCTCTGATTTATGAAATTGGGAAAGCTTTAAGGTTTACATAAACAATTGGATATGTAATTGCATTTTTTTCTGGAAAATGTGTATGAAAGAAAAGGCAAGTGGCAAACCTCTCAATTCTTTCTCTGCCCAGACTTACAAGAATCACCTTACAGACTAGGAAAAGGAAGACTCTCCCATTTCCCCTCTCAGTTCTTTTTATCTTCCATTAACCTATACTTGAATGAAAAAAACATCACTCCCCTACACTTAGACCTAACATTTCTCAACACCACTCCTGAGAATGCCATGAAGCACAGGGCAGAAATACAGGAGGCACCGCTGTTTCCAGAGGAGAGGTCAACCAGCAGTCCCAGCGTCTTGCCCTCCCCAGTCATGGGAACGCAAATCCCAGGACTGGCTTTGACTGCAACACTCGGCTCTGCATAGGTGGTGGGGACATGTTTAACTCTTACATAAATATAAAGAGGTTCACTTGAGTCAGTGTTACTCAAACATTTCTTTTGATCTTTTAGTTTATAACATTGGAATCTATGTAAAAATGTAAACCAACAACTGAGGTGCTATTATAATGGAAAAATTATCCTGTCCTACTAAAATAATAGCAGCATGGAGGGAAAAAGGCAGGATTTTATTTAGCAAATTATAATTGCCGGCTTCATCAATTTTTTTTTTTTTTTAAACAACAAGGGTGTTTGACAAAATGGAGTCACAATCCCAGTTAACAATGGAAAACAAGTAGCAATAAAACAGCCATACAATCTCCATATAGCTCTTCCCGGCACAAGGTACGGTAACTTTCTTCAAGCCTATAATAAACTACGATGTGCATCTTTGGGCAACAAGATGGCTTTCAGAGGCTCACAAACATTTTCTGCTTCAAGGAAAAAGAGTTTTTGATTCTACTTTGCGATGTTCTCATCTTTCTTTTAGAACAATTTCCTACTTTTTCTCCACTTATAGATATTTATCCAGGGTTGTTAGGTGAACTTTTGGATGTCCACACTTCCCACTGAAGAGCTCGTTTAGGTGGAGTGGCCTATATCAATGCTTCTATAAACTCTGAATTGTTTATTCCTCTTTTAAATGCCAATATTTAGTTTTATATATCAATTAGAGGCCTGGTGCATGAAATTCCTGCACTTCGTCGTCCCTCAGCCAGGATTGCGAGAGGGGGCAGACCAGGCTGAGGGACCCCACCAGTGCACAATCGGGGTCAGGGAGGGACGCGGAAGGTTGGCCAGCCATGGAAGGACCCTGGGAGGGCTCCAGGGTGTGTCTGGCCTGTCTCACTCAGTCCCAATCAGCCAGACCCCAAGCAGTAAGCTAACCTACCGGTCGGAGCATCTGCCCCCTGGTGGTCAGTGCAGGTCATAGCGAGTGGTTGAATGGCCTTAGCATATCATTAGCGTATTATGTTTTGATTGGTTGACTGGACGACCAGAGGACCGGACGACCAGACACTTAGAACATTGGGCTTTTATTATATAGGATTCTAGCTCATAATGTGATTAAATGAATTAATAGCAGTCTATGAATGGTCAGTTGGCCTATCTACACATTTGTGTTTATATTTGGAAGAATGCTATGGGTTAAATCGTGGCTTAAAAACATTATGTTGAAGTCATAAGCCCCAGTGCCTGTGAATCTAATCTTATTTGGAAATAGGGTCTTTGCAAATTTGAGTTAAGATGAAGTGATCATGGTTGGACAGCTAACTCATTGGGGTCTTCTGTATAAGAAGAGATGGCCATGTGAAATCACAGACAAATGGAGAGAACATCATGTGACAACAGAGGCAGAGATCAGAGTGATGCAGGTGCAAGCCAAAGAATAACAAGGCATGATGGCCACCATCAGAAGCTAAGAAGAGGTCAGTTGATCTGATGAACTTTTTCCCTCTTTTTCTACCACTTTATTCAAAGGAAAATATTTCAGCAAAAATGGCTTTGGAAATATAGGGAGCAGAGTTAACTCAACATTTCTACCTACCATTCTTTCTTTTTTTTCTTTCCTATAATCCTCTGCATTGCCCTGACCTCCACCCCATTACCCCTAACTTAGTGCCTTCAAATTCTATAGTACATATTTTATATATGTATTACATTAGTTTTTAATGCCCCTGTATTCTTATGCAAATTAATGCTTAGGGCAACTAAAAGCAAAATTCATCAGTAACTGATTCTTATCAGCATTACTAATACTCTTTATTCAATTTGAATTGTAATTCTCAGTTATAATAAGTTATGTAGTTTACATAGACACACATACATTGTAACTGTACCATTTACGCTCCTGTACACATATACTTTTTTAGAGAATAAATGTTATTTAGTTAAATTTGGGGTAATGACAACCAAGTTGGAGTGTGTAAATGTAATATCCTTCTGGTATATAGTCCCCATACACACATACACACACTCATATTTATACATGTGTGTGCACAAAATAACTGGAGATATACTGGAGAAAACATGTTACACAAATACTATCAGAAGAATTTGGTGAGTGAAGTACAGGAGTAAGAAGGAGAAATGCTTCTCATTATGTACATTTTATTGCATTTGTATTGTTTTTCTTGTGCATATGATATCCTCCCCAAAATTTGCTATATTTTTTCAAATTTAGATAAATATGGAATCATAAGATCCTTAGAAATTAAGAAATGTAGAGCACTGTTACTAAATCAGCATACATATATTAAAATCAGTATTGCATAAATTAAAATAGAGTAATGTAAATTAGTTAGAAATTTTATGACTGGTATAGTATATTAAAAAACATTTTCATTATTGATTGGCTATTATTCCTAGACATAAATAACTTAAAAATCAATTTAAGTCACTTATATACCTATTTTTCTTTTGAAACATACTTTATAGCAGTAAAAAAATAATGTCCAAATTTAGACTTTGTAAAAGAAAAAGAAAGCCTCTAGGTTAGGATAGGAGGATAACTCATTGGCTCCAAAGATTTATATTAGTGGCAAATGAAAAACGGTGATTTTTAAATAGAGTTGAGATTACTGTACATTTTTAGTGGATTTCAATTATTGATAGTCTTTCCACCCCTCCACAATATTAGCTTTGTATGCTACTAACTGAAATAGATCCCAAATATTGAAATCATACATGAAATGCCTGTTATGATTTAAAATGCTTAATAGATCTAACCAGAAAACCTTATATTTAGCTTAAGAGTACAGAGTTATTCAAACTCTTAAAAAGAAACCAAAGCATTTTACTGAATATTTCAGTGAAAGAAAAATCATAAATCTACCAGAAGCAACTATTATTTCTGGGAACACAGAAACCATTAATTGCAGGTGCAGTATGATCTTCTATCTCCTAACTTTATCATACCTCCTCCCTCTTTCATGCTTTCCAAGTTGACTTATTGATCATTAAAATTAAATACCCCAAAAAGTTATGTAACATACACATAATATAGAGAGGTGACATTTGGCACATGCTTTTTTATATATATTACAGAACAAGGCACCAGAGAGTCTTTTGAAATTATCATTATGATCATTTTGTGTGTGCTGCATCACAATCCGAGCCCCTTTAAAACACCACAAATTGTTACTCTATTGCATTCAGGGAGACACACAATGCAGGCTCAGATCTTGGCAACCTGTGAAAGTGCCCAGTCGAAAATTACTAACAGCTGGAGATGACAGTTGTTTTAACAGCTGAGCTGACAGGATTAATTTAAATGCACTGAAATCAAAAGTAGATAACACCTGTTTAGTCTTCTAGGGCCATTCGACAAGGTAGGCCAAAAGAAAAATGCAGAGCCAAAATTGTGTCTCTTTCTCTCCTCGAAGGACATAGGGGCTTCAGAGGAGAATGTCACCTTTTAGATGGAGGTAGGGTTAGATTTCCGCAGCAGGGGGCTGGTCAGCCTTATCAGTTTTTAACATCTGGTTCCTATAATGTACCTCCTTCCTTTTTTTCCTTCTCTGTCCAAGGTCTTTGACCCAAACCCAACAGTGGATAAAGATCACTCAATTTCAAAGCTACAGTTTCTCACTTACAGCTTCCTAGAAATTCTCTTGGGTTAATTAATGTATTCTCTTTGAGCTTCACAGCCACAGCCACAAAAGAGCTGCTTTCTTTCTTTCTTTCTTTTTTTTCTTTCCCTTCTTATTTCTGGTTCCAAAATATATCATGTCATACATGAGTTTGCATTTCAAATGGTTGTCAAAAATTATTTAGAGTTGCATTTTGTATAGGATATTTGTCAATAGTTAATTGTTTCAACCTAAGCTATTTCTCCAAAATAGGAATAATAAAATGATTTTTTTAAATTGGGGAATAATGGAAAAAAAAAGTTTAGGTTTGTATGGGCAGGGATGGTAATGGTAGGACACTGTAATTTCCTCAGGAGATGTGTGTTGGCTAGATTTATGTGCTCTTATGAACACAAGTACATAAATGAAGCAAAATCAAACAATCTGGAAACAGAAGTTTTATTTTGCTTCATTTCCAGGAATTAGAATCTACATTGACTTGAGGAACATATAATTTTTCATTCTCAAAGAGGAATATTTTGGCCTGATATTAATAATCCTAATATTTGCAAATAAAAAAACATTGTATTAAAATATCTTGTCAAAAGTATACTCGTATCATTTCCAGGTAACAAATAGAATATGGAGAGAATTTTGAGTAGACAAAAAGTATGCCCTTCAAAATTTGACCAAATTCTATGCCTGCTCAATTTAAAAGAAAATATACATCTATCCTATGCAGCAGAGAAAGGGAGTATCTTTAGGATTAAGGCTGCTTCCTTTTTAGCCAGCTCTGGAGGTTGAAAAAATGCAGAGCATAAGGTTTTTGTGATTATTTGACTTACAGCCAAAATAATGAGATATTAATGATTTTCTTTTTTGTCACTTGGGGGAAAATATATGTGCATAAGCTATTTCGAGGAGACGAAATTTTTGAAAGTGTAGAAACTTTGGAGCTTTTCAATCCTCAAAAGTGAGCTTCGACCTATGAACGAGGAGGTCGCAGTTCAATTCCAGGTTAGGGCACATGCCCAGGTTTCTGGTTTGATCCCCAGTAGGGGGTGTGCAGAAGGCAGTCAATCAATGATTCTCTCTAATCATTGATGTTTCTAACTCTCTCTCCCTCTCCCTCCCTCTCTGAATTATATATATATATATATATAATTTACACTTAAAAGAAAAGCATGATTTAGAATCTTGGTTTACTATGGAAATGTAGGATGACACACTCTATGGGTAGGCCAATATCAGAGTCCACAGTACATCTAGGTTTTCTATTAGAACCTCATTTATAGTAATCTAGAAATTCTTCTTTAAAATACTCTCATTAAAAAGGCATATATCTGTCAACCAGAAAAATATAAATGGCTTATCCAAAAACTCAAAACAAAAACCAGCCTTTAAAGTGTCCAATTTAATTAATTGAGCTGTTTAATTTCCAAACATTTGGGAATTTTCTTGCTAGACTTTCCTTTGGTTTTGTTTTTTAGTTTAATTTCATGTTGCCTGAGAACATACTTTGTATGTTTTCTCTTTTAAATTTTCTTCCATTCTTTTAATGAGGTATATTGCATTGATTGATTTTTGTTTGTCAAATAATCTTGCATTTAAAAAATAAATCTTCTATTTGGTCATGGTAAAACAAAAATTGCCTTAATTTTTTTCATTCATTTAAAAAGAAAGTGTAGTAAGTGAAGCAGTTTTCAATGAGAGTGAGATGTTCTTGTTTTTCCAATGAAATGGCATTGGGATATTTTTTTATATCTTAAAAGACCCATTAAATAATTGTTTTCCATGAAATATATTGCAACAATATTTTTAAAGGCAAGAAATGAATTACTTCTGGAAGTTATAGTTTCTACAACTAACATCTGCTCACTAACTAACGTCTTATGACAGAAAAAAAAAAACACCTACTATCGTATACATTTCTATTTTTATTAATAATCTAATAACAGGTTCCCACAAATATTAGTTCTGGTGTGACTGAGGTTTATTACCTAATGGACTGCAATAAAGAAACTCTTGATAGAAAAATGACCATCATTTTTTCTTGTCAACATCAAAGTTATGACTATGTTATGACCATTAAAAGTGCAGTGACATATTTTAAATGCTTTGGGTCAGAGTATGTCTAGTAATAATTTGTTCTTCTTGATAGTTTCCTAGAGCAACTTCCAAAGAAAAAACACAGCTGAGAAATTTTTTTTTCACAAAACATTTATGCTTTAAATGGCAATCTGTTATATGGTATTAGTTATTAGATCTTTTTAGAGAAAGACAGGGAAGAAAATTTCAGACCCAGAAATAATATAAGACAAAGAACAAACTTAAGGGTAATTTTAAGCATAGTTTTCTTATTATTTGTTTATTTTATATCCAATATCTTCATTTGGAATAGGGGAGAGAAAATGGTGTCTCTACAACGTTTAAAACTTCAATTATCAAAATCCTTTCTACTGGTAAGTAGTGTTGATGAAAAGGGTAAATATCAACATACTATACCTCAGCAAATACATATCTCAGAAATGTACACTAAAGAACTTCAACTTGAAAGCATCTAAATGAAGTATGTAACATATCAAGTAAAACGATACTATAGCCAGTAACCTTCAAGTGGCAGTTACTGTGAGAACTAAAAAAATGTATTTGCCAAATGATGTGAAGAAAATTCTTCAAACTATATTTCAGTTTTCTCTAACATTCAGTTTTGTCTTCTAAAAAATCACATATTTTCAGAATATCTCATTGTATTTCTAAATCATTAAGTCCCAGAAAAATCTTTTTGTTTTTTTCTGTTTTATAGTTCTTTCAAAGATTTTGGTCTACTGGGCATACAACAATAATTGTCAATCTATTCTGCCTAATAATAGATTCTTCAACTTTAATAAAATAAGAATCAATTTCTTCCCTGCATTTTATCTCTTTACACAACTCAGAGACTCAAAGAAGATAATTACGAACAATGCCCGAAGAATGGTTCAGTTAATGTTAATTTATACAACAAACTAATTACTACCAAATGGTAAGAATCACATGTGGAAGTCCCTCTCTCCCACGCACATAACTAAACCAGCAGCCATCTGTCTCAGCTTGGGGAGAGCTCAGGGAGACCCAGGGAAGATAAGGAAAAGGAAGGCTGCAGATGCATCAGCTCATTCACCTACAGACAAATCACAGGATGTCATCGCCACGTTTCTGAACATTAAATATTTTCGGGAAAAGCAGAAGGTAAATATATAGAAGGAAGTTGTTTCAAACCTGTTTTAATAAAAGCACATGTTCTGGCTTCATCACCACAGGTTGAAACATATTCAGCAAGTAAATGCTCAGTTTGTTTTAGACACAAGCTACGTATTTTTTAACTGTCATTCCTCATCTATGTACCACTTTGCTACGGACTGCACAGCGTGCATCACTGAATTTTCCTGAGGAAGTTAATTTCTGAGATCTAGGAAGTGTGTGTCTTTATTTTTAACATTAGTTTAAAAATCCCCTTAGATATTATGACTTTAACTTGACAGATACTTGCTAAATTACTCCTGAAATAAGTGCATACATTTTAACAAATAATATAAAAGCAATTGATATGGTGACATTTAACTAGGCTACAATTATATCAAATGCAGCCAACTAAGGCTGATATTGTTTCTTTAAAATCACAAGGTAAATCTTGACCTATAAACAATAATGGATTTTCATATGGAAAAATCTAAATGAGAATGTAAAAGTATTTAATGCTTTTTATTTTTTAAATCAAAAGAATATTTATCTTTGCCTAATGGGTGTTTATAATTTTGTCTGAGTATAGCACTTGGAGGAATGGTGCATTACAAATAAAAATAAGGTAAAACAGAAAAAAAAATAGAATATCAACTCATGGATGTATTCAGCTATGTTTTTAATGTCATCCGTAATTCCAAGTGGAGAAAAAGATGTTTGGCAAGTACCTGTTGAGTGAAACATTGAATGACAAATCCAGGAGTAGGACTACTACTAATTTCCCCTAACATATCTACCCTGTGGAATTAGAAACGTTGTACACATAGCATGTTTTTATCTCACTGAAATTGGCTCTCTTGGATCTGCGCTTCACATGCTTGCAGGCAGCTGACCTGATTCAATGTTAGACCACACAGCAAACCCTGAAGCAGGTGGGTTTGCAGGAAATGTATTCTCTTCCACATGCGATACCCATTCAGAAGGATTGCAGGCCTTCACTAGAAGAGGTTCCTGCAGAAGGCAATGGAAAAGGTTCTGCAATAAAGCAGGGGGACCCTACTACTAGCAGTGAGAGACTATCTAAAATTATATATTTTTAAAGTTATTTCTTGAGATTATTTCATAAAAATTGACATAGAGCTACTAGAAAATATTTTTTTCTGAAATTCATCCTGGTTACACATAATTTTTTTCACTTCCTTTACTGGCTTTTAAATTATTGGAAACATTTTTCCTGCTATTTATCAACTTTTTAGATAAAGTACTACATGTGAGAAACCAGGTAAGATTAATTTGAAGGCCAGTGCTATTGTGGGTTTGCCACATAATTTCTTAGGCTTTTTAGCAAGCACTGCAGAACATTTTTTTTATTTCAATGCTACATTTTAATGCTGTATATAGTAAAAGCTAGAGACATATACAATTACCAACTTTTAAAATAATATTTTAAAAATATTTTGTCATTTTAGTTATTTTACCTGTACTATTTTTATAGATTTGAGTGATGATCAATTTTACTCAGGAATATTCTCATGTAGGTAATATTTTAAAACAAAAGTCTAATTTTGCTTACCTTTTTAATCGCTTTTTAAAATATTTTAGAAATAGGTATAAATTGCAAAAGGGGTCTCACCAAAGAGTCTTTAAACTATGTTGTGATATTTTTATTCAAGATACATTTAGTACTGCTCACGATTACAACTGACACCCCTATGAGCATCAAATAAGTCCCTGTAGAGATATAAAGACTTTGTAATTCTCAAAATCTATAAAATAAGGTATGCAGGTTGGTTAGCAGCATTGCTTTTTATTTAGCTTGCAATACCTCTAAGGAGTCAGTTTCATATAAAAGATTAGAACATGATAAGAGAGAGATAGAGAGAGAAAAAAGAGAGAGAGATTGAGATTAGAAGTAGGATAGTTCAGGATTCTAGCAAAACATTAAAAGTGTCTGCCATTATTTGGACAAAATTATCACTTAAAGCAATGTAGGTGAATTCTAAGCCACAAATTTTACAATAAAAGATCGTAACAACTTCTATTCCAATACATTAGTACTACAGATTCATAGCAGAGACCAACAACAAACTTTATTTTTACTTGGATTAGTATAGAATACCTAATGAATACAGATAATAATAAACCTGGTGTATAATAGGTCCATAAGAGTTCACTGTTCTTGTTGAATTTTTGCCCATATTTCTTTTTTTTTCTTTTTTTTTTTTATTGCTTAAAGTATTACAAAGGGTATTACATATGTATCCATTTTATCCCCCGCCCTAGACAGTCCCCTAGCCTCCCCTATCCCCCAGTGTCTTATGTCCATTGGTTATGCTTATATGCATGCATACAAGTCCTTTAGTTGATCTCTTACCCCCCTACCTCCTGCCCCCCAACCCTCCCCGGCCTTCCCGCTGCAGTTTGACAATCTGTTTGAGGCAGCTCTGCCTCTGTATCTATTATTGTTCAAAAGTTTATAATGGTCTCTATTGTCCATGAATGAGTGAGATCATGTGGTATTTTTCCTTTATTGACTGGCTTATTTCACTTAGCATAATGCTCTCCAGTTCCATCCATGACGTTGCAAATGGTAAGAGTTCCTTCCTTTTTACAGCAGCATAGTATTCCATCGTGTAGATGTACCACAGTTTTCTAATCCATTCATCTACTGATGATTGCCCATATTTCTTAATCAAGAGTTTTCCATTTCTGTTTTTTTTATCATTTTTACATATTGATCTAATAAAATATTGACATATGTCTCAAATTTTATGCCTGGAAAGAACTATAAAACTCATTTAAATGTAACAACTTTGTTTTCCAATAAAAAAATAAGAAAATAAAAGAAAATGGAGTACTTGTCCAAGATTACACAGGTGACAGAGAAACTGTAGCACCCTGGTTTTCATAATTCAGTATTTCCTCTATTAAACTTCCTTTAGAAAATGAGCTAGAAACCCTAGGAGGGATACTCTACTCCAGGTCAGAGATAGCATATTGAGACATTTAATTAACTCATTCAGTTCGGAGTCACTGTGCTAGGGACTCTGTTCCTGCCCTAAGAAACATGGGTAGGCTGACTTCATCTATAAAGAGCCATATAGCAAATATTTGGAGCTTTGTGGATATACTAGTCAACTTTACCATTGTAACACTAAAGTACTTAATGTTACAGGACCCTACCTCAATATGTAAATGAATGAACACTGCTGAGTTCTAATATATTGAAATTCATATAATGTTCATGGTCACAAAATATTATTATTCTTAGCTCATAGGTAATATAAAACTAGGCAGCAGCCTAGATTTGGACTATGGGCCATAGTTTGCTGATCAATGTTCCAGGAGATCAAAATGTAATAGAGGGGAGAGATATAGGCATCATTTTTTTAGGATGGTATTATTCTTTTCTTTTCTTTTAATTTTGTTTTATTGAGTATTACATATATCTCCTTACCCCTCCCCCCCTTGACCTTCCCCTGGCATCATTTCTTAAGAAAGGGAAGATGGGGGCCCTTAGAATTAGGAGAAAATTCCTGGTAAGGCTGAAACCTAAGCTAAATATGAATGAATGGCTATCATTCAGATGCAAAATAAGGTAAGAGGCATTGCAACCAGACATCATAACATCATAAGCAAAGAAAAGCATTGTAGCTGTGAAAAGCTACAGGCAATTCGGCTTTGCTAGAGCAAAAGTCATAAAGAGTGATGCAGGGAATGATAGGAAATGAGAAATGAAGCTGGAGAGTAAGACAGGAAGTGAACTCACTTCAGCTGCAGGCTGACCATCCACCACTTTAATAAAGGTATATGGGAGACCCAATAACATATATAGGATAGCACATGCCAACTGAGGCTTTTTTTCCACTCTTGAGAAGAAATTCAATAAGTCTATTTCCAGATTCCTGAGGCTTTTCCACCATTGTCTCTATTTTTTTCCGAGAAATTAATTTTTTAAAACTATGGATTGCATTTTATTAACATGCCAGCAGAGCACATGAGCATGTCATAATAAATATATTAATACACTGTTCTATATGTACCTGTTATATTTGTATTACGATAAAACACACACGTGACTATGGTATATGTGTGTATGTGTGTTAAAATTCAAAGTTTTGTTTAAAATTAAGTTTTAATTATAAACAAACTTTTAATGAGTTATATCTAAGCTTTTAAACATTTGATCTGAATCAACTTATAAAGCTAAGTGTATTTCAGCTCTCTAAGTCAGATTTAAGTTAGATACCCATTATTATTATCATTATTATTATTATTATTATTATTATTATTATTATCATCAGAATTTTTGCTCAGCTTTCCAAACATCATTCTGCTGGTACTAAAACAAAAGTTCAAAAATAATATTCTCTACTATTTTAGCAAGTAAAGGCTAAACACAGATAAAGGAAAATAATACATTCTATATCTACTCTTATTAGCAGTATTATTTGGGGAAAGCGATTCATGTATCTCTTTAAAGCTCTAAATTTTTCTCAGAAAGCTGTGGATAAGCCAAAATCAACAGCCTTGAAAAGACTCACACAAGATGGGTTGATGAGTGGAGAGTACATTAAAAGAAGTCATGGAGAGATGGATCCAGTGAATACCATGACACCTTTTTGCATAAGCACCTCGAAAAAAAGGAGGTATTGATTCTATATTGGTCATCAAGAGAGACTTTACACAGGATGTTAACAGGAGTCCAAAAGTGATAAAAAATAAAATTCAGAATAGAATGGGGAATTCTATTCTGTAGTGAGATACTGATCTGTGTGCTTTTGTCAAAAAATTTGTTCTAGGCTAAAATTTTTAGCTTGGGAATTAAGAGTGAGATAAATTCTTCAAAACTCTGTTATTTACTATTGTGTGTGTATGTGTTATTCATTTATTCCAGAGAAATTTTCGAGATCTAACAGATTTGGCAAGATTTTGTCTTGTCTATAAAAGCATGGGTATCAATTAATACACGTATAGAGAGTTAACACTTTTTAAATTCTAAGTCTTCAAAAACAATTATTAGACAATATTTTAGAAGGTTTCACAACTTTTGGAATTTAGATAAACCATTTCAAAAGGTAAGCTTATATACTTCTCTGTTTAACGTAATATACTTTGACTTGCAAAGTTTCACTTTTAATTCTAATTTAGAAAACAAAGGGGAAAATCCTGGCAAATAAAAATGAGGACTCCAATGGTTACTATGTTTTTTATTACTTAATACTCTTTATTAACCCCTAATTATAATACCCTTTAAGTGAAAAAGATGCCTAAAACTGTACAACTTCACTTAACCTTCCATTCTGTTAGTTCATTCCTAATGATTCCCATGAGCTACATGGAGAAAAAACTAAGTAAAATAACATGACCAGCTCAACTTCAGCATCCAGGAGGGAAAGCATGAGCAAACATGCCTGATTCCTATCCCTTAAACTTGCTATTGGATGTTTCTTTTTCTCTTTGGAATTCAGAGCCCTAAAAGAAATCTGAGAACTGATCCCCCCTAGTTACACTGTACTGCTCTCGACATTGCCAACTCCCCCTTTCTGTGCTTTTCTTCACTTACACATGGCATGTTGACAATGATGAAAAATGCTACAGCGCCAGAGCAAAGGACAAAGCAAAAATATTAGGGTGAAAAAACAACCCCACACACAGAGAAAACAAAACTCCAACGAGGGGAGGGTGCATCTTGTTCATTTCTATGGCTTCTCGCTCTCCAATCTTCCACATGACTCATGTCACAAGGTGGTGGATACACCTTTCAGGCAAATTTCTATAAACAAAGCGTAACTTCTCAGAAAAGAAAGGCCCATGCCACAGAGATTTAATTCATCTCCAAATAGCAAATCAATTTCTTACCTATTAACACACTAAATACCAGCATAGCAGCACCGTTCTGTTATAATAAATAGACATGCTCAATTACGGGGTGCTTCCCTAGCTGCTGATCTCTTCAGTAATTATAACATGCAATGAGCTGTACATTGACACTATATTAATATGCAGGGAGTAGAAAACTTAAGCACACATTAAATCAAGGCTCACTATTTCAGTAAAACTTACATAAGGCTTGAGAACAAATGGTATGTTTATTAGAATGAGGGGTAAATGGTGATTCATATATTTCGTTTCAGTTTCTATTTAAAAAGTTTGGAAATGAAAGCTATCTTAGAATTCTAGTTCCTTACCTGTCCATTTCCAAGTGGAGAAAATGGTCTATCATGTTTCCTAGTCCCCTGCACTTGTTCCATTAATAGCAATAACAATCTTCAGAATATGTTTTATATCGACAGGTGGCAATAAAAAGAATAGCAAATAGAAAACGTGTTCTACAGACAAAACAAAAGGACAAAAGTTCAAGAAAAGGTTCCTCACCCTTTTGCAGAACCGCCAAACAACTTCTATTGACCAAGAATAGCACACAGTAAACACACCAAACAAAAGAAATGATGAAAGATGTATTTACTTGTCCAAGGCCTTTATTTTCCTTTCTATTTCATACACACCCACACTGAACAGTCTGGGTTGTGTTAATAAATAACCAGTAGCAACCTCAGCGAGGCAAGGAGGGGTTCCCCTGATGCTGCCAGGTACCAGGCAGTTGCTTGGCACTGCTGATACAGTTCCCTACATGTGAGTTGCACGCCCACACAAAGAGGAGGGCACATAGGTTAGCGGGTGGATCCTTTTATCTATTATACAACAATGGGAGGAAAGGAGGAAAAATTGGAAAACAATAGTCAGTGTTTTGGAATTGCCCAAACCTTTCAATTTGGGAAGAAACAAATCAATTTTATGAACCATGCCCTCCCAGAGAAATCTTTTCCCAGATAACTTATTGTGGTTATTTGGAAACTTACTAAACTATAACTCCAAACTCCATACCAGTGAAGAGTATGTATAGCTTTATTTTTCAAATTGTTTTCAATATGGGCTCCGTGCTTAATTACATGAAAATAAATGTAGAGCAAATTGAAATATTCCAATTAAATTTTTGCATTTATTTCCTAAAATACAAAAAGTCCAAATAATAGGCATACATAGGGACTAAAACCCATAATCTCAGGGATCAGAGTGTTAAGAATATACTTCATGTATGACATAAAATACACAAACAAGAGAGTCACTATGTTATATCAGCCTGAGATGTTTTCAAGTATTTTGAGCTTACTCTTCATCAAGTTTATTTCTGAATGTCCCGTCACAGTCTTCCCTGAAGCTATAGGGAAAGTGTAACATAACTGAAAATAGGCTAAGTCTAAACTATGAGAGTAGGTGTAAACTTGTAAATTAATATAATATAATATAATATAATATAATATAATATAATATAATATAATAATATAATATATACAATATAATACAATATAAGCTTTTATGCAATGTATAATATATATGTCTATACAAGATATAACATATTTCTACATAATGTGTGATATATATGAGGTATTGCCTCATAAGTGGTTTCTATGTGATATATAGATGATTTAGGAATCAGTAATTGAAGAGATATGAATAAAAGTTGGCTTTTAAATTTAGGACATTAAAAAAGGGGGTGTTCATTCTGAATTTCACACAAGATCTTGCTTCAAGATATCAAAGCTCAGAAGCACAGAGCAGTCTGGTATCCAAAGTTCATCAACATGTACGATGGACTATCTTAATCAAGCCAAACACCCAGGTCATATGCTCATCCTGTTTGCACTCGCCTCATCGCTCCCTCATGATCCAGGCCATATTTCCCCTCAACATCAAGGGCAGTTTAGGGAGGCACACAGGGAGTCCTTGAGGTCTCAGAGCTCTGGGAGCAGGTGGCAAAGGAAACTCTGAGTGAGCTCTCCACTGACTCTAGTGCCGTCGTGCCTTCCCCATCAACAACTGCTATTAAAAAAAGAAGACCAAGCATCCACTAGAACAAAACCAAGCAGGCCTATTTAATTAGGGCATTTGCTTGATATCCACTTCTTCATGTTAAACACACAGCCACACAGGCTGAGGAGGTCTGATTAATCTTAATATGCACGGTCATGACAAGTGCCTCGAGGGGAACTGAGTGAAAAACACACACGGGTGCAAAACACACAAAATCCTCCAGCTAGTCTCGCCTGACCAATCAGTTTCAGGAAAGTGCTGCGTGTGTGCCCAGATTAGACGGTTACTATTCAGCAAGGGCCTGAACCTTTCCTGTGAGGAGCAAAGAGGCCTCAGAAACAGGTGGCTGGCTCTTCACCCCTGAATAAGTGATCTATCCAAAAGCCCAGGCACATAAGGAACAAGGAGGGCTGGCACATTCCCCTAATGTTTTTTCTAAAATACAGCCTGGGCCACTTGGTCCTTTGAAGTGGCCCGTGTATTATAACGGAAAGTGTGGTGCTTACAGTTTTAGTTCAGAGCAAGAAAAACAGGGTGCCTTACTTATATGACAACTAAAAAGAAAAGAGACATTTTGGGTAAAGAGTTATTTGTAATGATATACACTTGAGTGGCCAGATTATTATGACCACCCCATCAGTACAATGAAGTGAATTAGTTATGCAAATAATAATAATAATAAAACCTTGAGAGTATTTGCTTAGGAAGTTTTCAGTAGTCAGTATTTTTGGAAGTGTCAATGAAGTACTGACGGGGCATAATAATCTGGCCACTCAGTGTATACAGTCCTGTTATGGTAGACCAACTCATGTAGGAGCAGGATTGAAACAGAACTCTCCTTATATTAACAGAAAAACAACCACCTTAGAAAAAAGAATGCTGGCCTGATGGTTTATAGAAGGATAGAAATTAAGGACATGATCTTTATAATTGCATGTTATTCACGAAAGTACAGGTTCTAGTTAACAAGAAACATAGAGGCTTTCTTGGGCCAAACGGATTTCTCTCTCGTACAGACAACCCTAGATCTCAGCTCAGGGACCTGCTCTTGGTAGATCCCCAAAGGCTATTCCTGAGCCTTTACTATCCTAGTAAGATGTCCTTTCAGAAAAATAGAAATTAATTTTCTGTAACACTTAATGAAGTCAACAGTACAAGATAAACCGCTGTGATGGATAGCCCTTGAGAAGGAGATGACAGGGAACAAGCTTCACTTTAGTGTTGAAAAATGACAAGGCTTCAAACTCAGCCTACTGCACGCTCCAGTCAAAGCACTTATTCCCGGACAACTAGGCTCTACAGCATTCGAGGGTGTCTTCTTGTCCTGACCTTTACAAAAATAAACTCTTTTCTCTATCATCGTTTTATGAGTGTCTATTTCCATACGCTGGTGCCTTTGAAAGGGTGCCTGGAGGTGAGACTTCAGCTGGCTACAGGAGAGAAACATTTTCTAGCGACAGGCTGCAAAGAGGAACATGCAGCCACAATGCATTAGGAGTAGCCTCCACCAGCCCCGGAGTGTGAGGAACAAAACTTAAAAGGCCTCCATTGAAAAGTACCCTTGTTTGTCCTTCAGGGGAACAGCACTTACAAAGCCTCTTCAACATGTCAAAAGGACAGTCAGTCACTAAACAAAGCAACTCAAACCTCAGCCAATTAAAGCATCTTTAGGCTTTTCCCCTGATCCCTTCACTTTTTATTTTTCCCACCTCATCAAACCAGGTTTTAAAACAAGAGTGAATTTCAAAGTGAACTTCAATATTCTTAATTTAATGGAATGCTTTGGGAGTTTGAATTTCCACCCTAATTCCCTGTAAAAAAATAAAATAACAACAACCCCAAAACACAGGGTAATTAAAAAGTTGGCAAAATTAGGGGTAAGTTTGAATTTTTATTTCAACTTGCTGGCTAATGTAATATGGTTCAATTTAAGTTCTACAGGGCTGACCAACAACAGATATTTAAATGATAAGAACAGGCATCATGATTTATAATGTAAACCCAAAACACGCAATGCCTGTAGGGTTGTCCACAAGGCCAAATATCACGCACCAGGGGCCTGTCTTTTCCACAGAAGAATTACATGTAATGTTGCAGTGGCCTGCAGATGGAAATATATTGCTCATATCATCTATTTGAAGGCCCCTAAAATAAGTCTTAAAACAAGGGGGAAAAGCTTTATGTCCATTTAGAGGAGCTAATGGTTCTATATGTCAACACATTTGTAACAAAATTTGAAAGGCCATTAACACATAATTATATCTGGGGGAAAGGCACAAGTAAAGTAACCTAGAAGTGCAATCAACCAAATTGAATTATTTTCTGTAGATGTGACAGATGCAACCATCAAAAAGATACATTATACAATTAAAAATACATATTTTATGTTTTAAGAGAGGATAATTCATAAGCAAAAATATATACATTTTTGTTTCATAAATATCTAGCTATAAACTTAAAGATTGTCTAATCCATTCTTACAATGGTTCAAATGGAGTTAAGTGAAATTGTTTTAATATATTTTTATTGATTTCAGAGTGGAAGCGAGAGGGAGAAAGAGATAGAAACATCAATGATGACAGAGAATCATTGATTGGCTGCCTCCTGCAGGCCCCCTACTGGAGACCAAGTCCACAACCAGGCATGTGCCCTTGACCAGAATCGAACCCAGGACCCTTCAGTCCGCAGGCTGACGCACTGTCCACTGAGCAAAACCAGCTAGGGTGAAAGTGGAATTTTTTTTATATTTACCACTGAGAATTTGTATTGTAACTCATGATATCAGAGTGATATCCACTTTTCTTTTTCCACCTGAAAGAACAATTCTCCCTATTGTGTCTGCTGGAGAGAGCAGGAGTGAGAGAGATAAAATGAGGATGAAAATCCCAGCATTTTCTTCACCCAATAATAGTTCTATGGTCTACAGATGACACTGAAGGTGATGGCTTAAGGTTGGCCACACTATATACTTTTCAACTCATTCCACATTTTTTTTTGCTTCTCACAAGAAGAGAACTAACTCTTTTTGTGAAGCCTCAACTAAAAACAATGAATTGTTGCCTGGCTCTGTGGCTCAGTGGTTAGAGGGGTGTCCTGTACACCAAAGATGGTAGGTTCGATCCTGGTCAGGGCACATATGGATGGCAACAGATTGCTGTTTCCTTCTCACATTGATGTTTCTCTCTCTCACACCCTTCCTCTTCCTCTAAAATCAATAAACATATTCTCCGGGTGAGAATAAAAATATAAATTTTAAAAATAAATAAATAAAACCAATGAATTGTTTCATGTAAAAGTAACAATGAGTGACTTTGGTAATAGGTTGTGCCTTTATTGTAATTTAAAATCATAAGCAAAGATTTTTCTGAAGAAGTTCTGAAAAAGCAGTTTCTGTTGTATAAATAATGATAAGGTCTAGTTTGCGTAGAAACAGAATTTCACAGAGAAATGCAGTTTCTCACACATGAGAAATAGATTCACCATGGCCGAGAGATTTTGGAGGTGTGGGCGTCACACTCTTAGAAGGAGGGTTACCAACAGATACAGATGCTAAATAAAAGCCAAGCATATGTGGGAACTGAAAGGAGGTTCACACACACATACACACACAAGAATAATAAGAAAAAAAAATTGAAATGTCAAAAATGGCGAAGGGAAGTAAGAACAAATAGAACACATTAAGAGAAAAACTAAAATGTTAGAAAAATATAAAACTTTGGGCCAAGGGAGCCCTCAATGACCTCAATTATATCTGTCTTCAGCACACTCTCACATTAGTGTAGCAATAAGACTATTACAAATCCACACCCAATGATAGACGCCTCTCCTAGTTTTACATTGGTCACAATTTGCTATTTCATCTATATCAATTTAGAGAAATGTTCTTTCTTTTTCAAAGTTAATTCTTCAGCAAGAAACCTGCCTACCCAGGTTTTATTTAGGGAAATTTATATAAATAAACTTCAAAGCAACTACCTATTCCAGGTTTTTAAACAATGTTGGGTTTGTTGTTGTTTCTGTTGTTGACTACAAGTCCTAAATTTCCAGAATTTCGCAGGTCTGAATGAGAATTTTTCAGTACATAAAAGCATCCTGGGAAAGCAGCACTGGAAACTATATCATGTTTCCGGCGTGCCTAAAATAACAATGTTTCCACCCAGCCAAGATGTGATCATGACAATAACTGGTACACGTCCAAGTTGGTTATAATTTATAAAGTACTTCCACATGCATTACCTCATTTGTTTCCTTCAACAAGGCTTTGATGAAAGTAGGGCAGTTGCCATTGCCAACTGAGGGCAGATATTCATTACATTAATGCAATTATTATAGCAACTTAAAGTCAAGTAAATATAATGTTTTTTACAATGCAAATGATAAGGTTGATGCTTGGTTTTATGCAAATAGATCCTTATTAAAAGTTAAAATATGAATTTTCTCAAAATGCTGCAAAATAGATAAAGTGACATTCCCAAATATTGTTAGTAATTATTGCCTGGCCAGTATTGCTCAGTGGTTGAACCCTTTTTCGTGAACCAGGAGGCAGTGGTTCCATTCCTGGTCAGGGCATATGCCTGGGTTGCAGGTTCCATCCCCAGTAGGGCACGTGACAGAGGCAGCTGATGAATGTTTCTCTCTCACTGATGTTTCTATCTCTCTATCAATCTCCCTCTCTCTAAAAGCAAGAAGAATCCATTTTTAAAAAATAAAATAAAGATTTTATAAGTTATTGCCTGAAAATTGATCAGAGACTAAACTATATAGATGTTATATCACAATCACATAGTAATCAGTGGCAGAATCCAGACTAAACCCAAACACTGACTCACAGTGTAATTAATCTTTTTCATTATGGGTTGATTTTAAGTTAAAATAAGAGCTATGGTCTATATCTCAAAATTTCACAAAAACACATATTGTCACCATTTTGCATCCAAGTTCTAGGATTTATAAGTCTTCTGGTGGAACTTGTGAATTTGGAAACTACCCTTGAAGTAGTTACTTCAAGTCATTGGAAAACCGTAAGGAAGAGGCAACGTGTTGAATCGGTTACTTTTCTTTCACCCTAGCCCTCTTAAGGCAAACTTCGGATGCGTTGGTGGGGATAGGCATTGTGTAGTAGCATATCCAACAATAAGCTATTCCCATCTTGAGCCCATCATAAGAAATAAGGACTCTCTCTGCCATGCCAGCTCTCCATACCTACAAAAGGGTAGTAGTCTCTGTTATGTTGAAGTGATATTAAATACCCAGTCATAGCTTTGAATTTTAGAAAAGGCTTCATAGACCAATCCAATTCACTGGAGGATAATTATTTTTTCTTGGCACAAATTTACAGATAATTCCAACAAATTTTATTAGAAAAATATGCATTATTAGAATTATTTAAAATTAAGGTGAATGCAAACTTTTCAGTATGCAAGTAATTTAGTTTTGTATGCTGGACCTTACAATATCTAGTTTTGTGACCCAGTACAGCACTTTAACCTCCAAGTCACAGAATAAATAGAAAGTAATGCTCTCAAAGAATTAATAATGATAGAGTATGCCTATGATAAGATGAAGGTTGGAGAAGACAGGATGAATGAAATAAAATAAGTGGGGAGCTTAAGGAAGAATCTGAGTAGAACATCAAGAAAAGAGGACAGTGAGATCAACCAAAGGACTAGTATGCATGCATATAAGCCTAACCAATGGACACAGACACCAGGGGGTGAGGGGATGAGTGGGGGGATACGGATGCATATGTAATACCTTAATCAATAAAGGAAAAAAAAAGAAAAGAGGGCAGTAAAAACAGAAGTATAAAATGAAACCTAGTCATTTTTAGAGGCATGTTAGAAAGGCAATAAAATGTAAATCAGTGGGCTGACTCTCACCTACCATTAACACAATCACCTACTATGTGCCAACCCCAGCAGAGAGGCACAGGTAATTGAATGAAGACCTCTTCATTTCAACATTCACCTACTTACTACTGTGGATGTTAGAAGGCAAATACGCAATGGAGATAATGTGGTAGGAACTAAGACATGAGTCCATGTAAGCAAAATTCTGACAAAGGTGTTCAGAGGAGGTGTTGAGTCATAAAGAATTAATACAAATTCATTAGGTAGGTAAGACTGGGGAAGACACTTAGGGCAGAGGAAATGGCAAGTGAAAAGGCAGAGTGATATTAAAAACAGAGTGTTGAGAGAACTGCATACAATTTGACAAGATATCATGAGTATATGTACCTTAGAGTGTGGTTAAAAAATAAGGTTAAAAGAAAAGAAAAAAGGTTGGGTCAGATTATATATGTGTTTGTCTTCAATGACAAGTGTTTTGTAGAGCATAATAATTTTGTTCTCATTCTAGCTCCTCTATGTAACAAGAATATAAGCAAGTTACTGACCCTCAATTTTTAAGATAGGAAATAAAAACTTCAGAGTTTTAGAGGATTAAAAGAGGTAGACCGTGGCTGCTCTGTCTGTGGAGTAGCCCCTTCTCTGTCTCACTACTTCAGTAATCAACTCACTTTCACTTTAAAATAATAAAAAAAGGAAGTAGCTCATATAATATTTGGCAGAAGAGCTATACCAGCCGTGGGCAAACTATGGCCCGCGGCCCGATCTGGCCCGTTTGAAATGAATAAAACTAAAAAAAAAAAAAAAAAGACCGTACCCTTTTATGTAATGATGTTTACTTTGAATTTATATTAGTTCACACAAACACTCCATCCATGCTTTTGTTCCGGCCCTCCGGTCCAGTTTAAGAACCCATTGTGGCCCTCCAGTCAAAAAGTTTGCCCACCCCTGAGCTATACCCTTCTTAAGATCTCTCATCTCCTTTCCCCACAACAGCAATGGGGCAACACTGAAACAGTTTTAAACACCTATTCAACAAATATTTTGAACTAGAGGCCCAGTGCACAAAAATTCATGCACTGGAGGGAGGGGTGTCCCTCAGCCCAGCCTGCACTCTCTTCAATCTGGGAACCCTTGGGGTACGATCCCTGTGGGATTGGGCCTACACCGGCAGTCGGACATCCTTCTCAGAATCTGGGACTGCTGGCTCCCAACCGCTCGCCTGCCTGCCTGCCTGATCACCCTCTAACCACTCCTCTGCCAGCCTAATTGCCCCCAACTGCCCTCCCCTGACAGCCTGGTCGACCCAACTGCCCTCCCCTGCAGGCCTGGTTGCTCCTAACTGCCCTCACCTGCTGGCCTGATCACCCACAACTGCCCTCCTCTGCCGGCCATCTTGTGCAAGGGTGCGATGGTCAATTTACATATTACCTCTTTTTTATATAGGATAGTTAGTGTGTATACTTTTCTCACCCTTATGGAATTTAATATAGGTGCAGAAACTGACAAATAAATAAAAAATTATATTACAGAAAGTCAGGGTAACAATAGAGATGAGTAACAGTTATTAAAAAGATGAAAAAAATTAATGCAGTGAGTGTAGACAACTCTTTCTAGCAACTAGAATTGGACAGATAAGGAACAGAATTACAGATACAAGGAATGGGGCCAAGAAAAGGTTAGTTTATTTGTAGTGTTTCTAGGAGGAAGAGATGTAAATGTGTCTATAAGCTGAAATAGTGACTCCAAAGAGTTATTAAAGGTAACATAAATGTAAATATAAAAAATAAGAGGCCAAAAAAATATAAAAAAATAAGAAGCCTGTTGAAAATTTTTATCTAAAATTTTTTGACTCTATTTTAATTGAGATATCTAAAGTTCTTGTCAAGGAAGAATTATCTTCACCAGCACTGTTAATGAACCTAAGGTTTGCATGAAAATCAAGTTTAAAGTCGGAACCTGTCCCTAAATTTAAATGTGGATGTATTTTTCAAAACCATCCCTAGCTACCTGGAACCTTAGAACAAAGCAAATTTGTGGATACCTGTCAATCTTGGTATTATTAGCTAAATTAAGATATCTGGTTGTCTTAGATTTATTTTAATTTAACAAAGAGTAAAATATTCCTTAGCCCTAACTGGTTTGGCTCAGTGGATAGATCATTGGCCTGCAGACTGAAGGGTCCCAGGTTTGATTCTGGTCAAGGGCATGTACCTTGGTTGTGGGCACATCCCCAGTGGGAGGTGTGCAGGAGGCAGCTGATCGATGTTTCTCTCTCATCAATGTTTCTAGCTCTCTATCCCTCTCCCTTCCTCTCTGTAAAAAATCAATAAAATATATTTTTTAAAAAAATATTCTTTAAAACTAAGAGGAGGTGATGGCTTTATTTCTAAAAGAACAAGAAAAAAAAGAATATAAAAATGCATGATGTGACTGAACAGGAAAACAATAAGGCACCTGGACCTGTAGGATGTGAATTGGATTCTCATTCTGGCTTTTACACCAACTTCCTGTATGACTTCCAGCGCCTCTCTGCCTCAGTCTCTCCTAAAGTGTGTCCACATTTCATTCCATTCCTGAATTGCTACTATTCCAGTGGTAATCTGCTCCCATTTTTCTAAAATAAGTTTTTGTTAAGATATATTCTAAGTTGTTTTTTTTAACACTTGAAATTCAAACTGTTTGAGTTGAGCTGATTGTAAAAATTTTCTGGAAATGTGATCACCACTGAGGCAAAAGGACTTTTCTTTAGTAGCATATTATTGAATACTACTTTATTATTCATTATTTTGAAGGAATTTAGGCACACAGGTGCCAAAGAATAACATTAAACCATTACTGGTAAAATTCCTAATTGGAAGAAATGGTATAACTAGTGATTAAGGACATGGATTCTAGTTTCAGGTTGACTTCATTTTAAGTAATGACCCTGACAGTCACCCTGTGACATATTTAATCATTAGTTTCCTCGTCTGTAAATGGATATAATAAGAATCAGAATATTTAGTTCATGCATATGGAGCTTCCTAAAATTGAAATAGCTATACATAGTAGCCCTGCTTATAAGATTTATGTAAAGATTAAATAAAGTGTTTCATATAAATTACTTAATACTATAGCTAAAACATGATATGCATTGAATAGATGCTGCTCCCCTATATATAATTATTTATTCGATATTTCATATAGAAATTATGTGTCCATTATTATAAAAACTCATGATCATTCTTTTTAAAATATATTTTATTGATGTTTTACAGAGAGGAAGGGAGAGGGATAGAGAGTTAGAAACATTGATGAGAGAGAAACATTGATCAGCTGCCTCCTGCACACTCCCTACTGGGGATGTGCCCTCAACCAAGGTACATGCCCTTGACCAGAATCAAACCTGGGACCCTTGAGTCCTCAGGCTGACGCTCTATCCACTGAGCCAAACTGGTTAGGGCCTCATGATCATTCTTAACTTCTAGGTCTAATAGTTAAAAATCAACTTGGGAGAGATCAACCAAAGGTCTTATATGCATGCATATAAGCCTAACCAATGGACACAGACACCAGGGGGGTGAGGGCATGAGTTGGGGGGTTGGGGGGCATTGGGGAGATAAGGACACATATGTAATACCTTAATCAATAAAGAAGAAAAAGAGAAAAAAAATCAACTGATGTAGCTGAGCTACTTCCAAGTATAACATAACCATATTGTAGCAGCCATATATTTTGAACTTGAATTTACTATGAACTTGGGCATGTTCTATGTCAGTTAAGTGACACATTGGACAAATAAGACTCTTTAGCACTGGGCCATTTTGAGTAATACCAGGCAAAAATTCAGATGCAGGAAAGAGACACAAACAAAAATACATCAACATATATCCCCTCTATTCACAACTTTTAAAGTATTTATATTAATTGAAAAAATAAGCTAGCTGGAATTATAGAGCCTTCTTTTTTCCAACCCATCTGCAAATGTAATTTTCTTTCTAACTCTGTGGCCTCCTTTTGTATGACACACTATTCTCCTGTAACTTCTGAATTTCTGTTAGTGTGCTGTTGGCTGGGATGAGGTCGGAAGTAATACTGACTTTGTATTGAAATCTGTTTTCCCCACTCAATAAGAGGAAGCAAAGGCATGAATATGGCACCCTCATCATGATTTAGCTGGGCCTTAATGACTTAATGAAATTTTCATCACAACCTGCTGTTCATTAGAATGGCCTTTGAAAACAATGGAAAATATAGCTTGAGGGAAGAAAAGATTTTTGTGTGTGTGTGTGGCATATATTAGTGAGCTTAACATTTAGTTCCATTCACCCTACCTCTGCTCCCCTCATCCCCACATCACTGCTCTCACCAAAGAGTTATAAGGTTTAGTTGTGTGTTGAATATACATTTTGCAGCTCTTTTGTTAAGTTTATCCCTAAGGATTTTTTTCTTTTGGTGCTGCCGGACCTCACAGAGCTACATACAGCTCATTTGTTTGTACCGTGTAGTGTCCCTGTTCTGATGCTCAAATGATGTCAGAGAGAGTGGAAGGGAGGAGGAGAGACAGATAGAGAGAAACATGGATGTGAGAGAGACACATTGATTGGTTGCCTCCCGCACCTGCAACTGAGGAGGCATGTGCCCTTGACCGGAATAGAACCTGTGACCCTGCAGTCCACGGACTGACGCTCTATCCACTGAGCCAAACCAGCTAGGGCCCAACCATACACTTTGATTAATGGTCTCTTTAAAGCCAGAGCAACTTTCCACTTGCTGTTGAGACTTTTACACATCTTTCCAGATATATTTCCCCATGTTACCTCCTTTGCAATAAAAAAATGCAAATTTCCTTCAACATCTTATTCCCTTTCTATGAACAATTTTATGCTTTGTTATTAATTTTTCTTGGTGATTAAGATCATCACGTTACTCAAATACATGTTACTCCTTGATAAATCTCCCAATTGTCACAGTTATTAAATAAAAATATGTGTTCTGGAAAATATCTTTATTAATAAGTGGAGACTAGTTACAGTTTTGTGTACTCAATATACAACTAAGAATCTTGTGTTCATATAAATATATCTTAGTAGTTCTGTATTTACACAGAAATTATCTTTATGGAACTCAGGCTTTCAGATGTTTGCCATGTTCAATTTACATTCCAGTTTCCATAAAGATGATCTCTGCATCATCTCAATATATTTATATTTTTCAAGAACAAGTCATATTTGAGCTTAGATTTTATTATATTTGTAGGGGGGAAAGTACAAAAAAAGGTTGTGGGGAATATAATAATGAAAACTGTCTAATGTCCAGATGCCGTAGTGATCTTTCTTTGTGTCACCTCTTCCTTCTGTAGGTGCTCTCTCTCTCTTCTCTTTTGCCTGTGTAGCTGTTACTACGTATTACCCTTTCTTTCCCAATTCCCAACACCTCTGAATATCTCCTACTATGCAAATTGGGGAGCACGGTCTCCTGCCCTTTATCCTATTATGAGTGACTCATTTGGCTTTGCCATATCATTTGCTTCCAAATTAAAAGAAGCCAACATGGCATACTCAGGGAATACCAAGGTCATATACCAAATCTCCAGGTAGGGCATCATCTAAAGATAAACCCCAAAACTACTTTGTAATACAATACATTCCGCAGCCTCACTGGTTCTGCTCAGACCTTCATCCTGGACCAGAAAAACATCTCAAACAAATACTAAAAATTTACATATGAGAGAAATACTTCCCAACTCATTCTAGGAAGCTTGTATTATCTTAATATCAAAATCAGATAAATACGTTTCATGAAAAACTACAGACATGGAACAGAGAATACACAAGGTGAGTTTGCAGCATCTTATAGTTCCAGATAGTGAAGAAGTGCTCAAAAAAATATACCCACAATTCTGGTTGTATGTCAAAGTGTCTTAGAAGTCAATGAAAAGTGCTTCCAATAGCCCCAGCTAAACAATTTGAGCAACAAAATAAAGTATAAATGGATTATAACTCAAAGTATACAGTAAATATCCACAAGTCCATATATGTGTGTGTGTGTGTGTGTGTGTGTGCATGTGAGTGTGTGTGTGTATATATATATATACTAGAGGCCCGGTATACAAAAATTTGTGCACTCAGGGGAAGAGAGGGTCCCTCAGCCCGGCCTGTGCCCTCTCGCAGTTTGGGACCCCTTGGGAGATAATGCCCTGCTGGCTTAGGCTAGCTCCCCGGTGGCAGAGGGCAGGCCCAATCCCTAGGTGCAGCCCCTGGTAGGGCTCAGAGCAGGGCCGATTGGGGAGTTGGGGTGTTGCCCCCTGTCATGCACAGAGCAGGGCGGATTGGGAGGTTGCAATGCCACCCTCAGTCATGCTCAGGGTAGGGCCGACTGGGGGGTAGGGGCACCGCCCCCTGTCACACTCAAGGCAGGGTTGATGGGGAGGCTGCGGCGCCACCCCCTGTCACCCACAGAGCAGGACCAATCCAGGGGTTGGGGCGCTGCCCCCTGTCACGCACAGAGCAGGGCTTATCAGGGGGACTGGGGCTCCTTACCCTGTCACGCACAGAGCAGGGCCGATCAGGGGGTTGGGGCGCCGCCACTGTCACACTCAGGGCAGGGCCGATGGGGAGGTTATGGCTCTACCCCATCACACACAGAGCAGGGCCCGGTGGGGGGGGGGGGGTTGGGGCGCCGCACCCTGTCACACACAGAGCCGCAGGGCGATCAGGGGGTTGGGGCGCTCCCCCGTATCAGTCACAGAGCAGGGCTGATCAGGAGGTTGGGGTGCCTTCCCCTGTCACCAAACAGAGCAGGGTGGATAGGGAGGTTGTGGCCCCGCCCCCTGTCACACACAGAGCCACAGGGCAATCAGGGGGTTTGGGCACTGCCCCCTGTCATGCTGATCCCAGTGCCGGGAGGCCTCGCGGCTCCGCTGATCTCGGTGCTGGGAGGCATATTACCCGTTTACTATATAGGATAGAGGCCTGGTGCTTGGGTGGGGCTGGCTGGTTTGCCCTGAAGGGTGTCCTGGATCAGGGTGGGGGTCCCCACTGGGGTGCCTGGCCAGCCTGGGTGAGGGGATGATGGCTGTTTGCACCTGGTCACACACCTTTCAGGGTGGGCTTCCCCACTGGGGTGCCTGGCCATTCTGGGTGAGGGGCTGAGGGCTGAAGCTCCCAACTGCTCCTTTTTTTCTTTTCTTTTTTTATTCTGGGCCAGCTTTAGCTCTGGCTCCAGCTCTGAAGCCTCTGTTGCTGCTGAAAGCAGGTATCTGGTTTGTTTGTGTTTTATAATCAAAACACTGTATAACTCCAGCTCTGAGATCCCAGCTCGCTGAAAGCAGGTTTCTGGGGTTTTGTTTAGCTTCTCTATTTGTTACAATGTTTCTTAAACTGCAAGCTCAGAGGCCGGCAAGGCAGGCGGGGAATGTTGGAGTCCTCCGTCACTGAAGCAAGCAAGCCTCATGTTAGTTTCAAGCTGCCTGGCTGCCGGCCGCCATCTTGGCTGGCAGTTAATTTGCATATCTCGCTGATTAGCCAATGGGAAGGGTAGCGGTCGTACACCAATTACCATGTTTCTCTTTTATTAGATAGGATATATACACACACACACACACACACACACACACATAACTGAATAAAATTAGTAAATGATGGAGAAGAGATAAATCTTTGATGGAGAAGTATTCCAAATAAATTATGTAGATGCCCCACTCTAAAGAGGGGGAGCAAAGCTCCCTACTCCTGAAATGTGGGTTGCACACAGCATCTTCCTTCCAGAGGATGGTTTGGAAAGGGGCCAGGGAGACTACAGTGGAGAAACCTGACAAATACCATATCAGCCAGTGGTCAAGGTCATCATCAACATTCATAAGTTACATAGAAAGTATGTACCCTTGATATGAAGTACTTTTTAATAGTACTCTATTTCTATGGTCTTCCTCCAGAAACCATAACCCCAGTTTAATTAAGAGAAAAATCAGCAGGCCAATTCCAATAGAAGTGCCTTCCACAATATATCTGAATAGTATTCCTCAAAACTTTTAAGTTATCAATCACAGGTACAGTCTGAGAAACTGTGATCGCCAAAAACAAGCCCAAAGAGGCATGCCACTCAAATGTAACGTGTTATCTTTGAAAACCTCATAGAACAGAGAACGCACACTTGGTGAAAATGAAGACATCTGAATAAAGTGTGGGCTTTAGTTAATACTGTATCACAATGTAAAAGAGGAAAAGTAACTTTAAACACAAAAAGTTCAAGCAAAATGAACAGAATATACAAAAAATGATAAAGGACTACCTCATCATTAGGTTAAGGGTAAGAGATGTAATATGGAAAAGCTACAAGTTTCTTCCTTTTAATTTTTCTTTTTATTAAAAAACAATTCTTATCGTAAGACAAGTATTTTTAATAACAGAAAAAAATTCCAATAGAGAAATCATCTGGGTCTTCCTCAAAACTGCATTTTTATCTCCATGCAGATGGAAGCCAAAAAGTCTTTGACTAGATTATCTCTAAAATCCCTTCCAACTGTAAGATCATGAGAATTAGGTAAATTTTAACTAAAATCCATGTCCCAACTATGCGTCTGGTAGGGACCCAGACACTTTAATTAAAACATGACTTCCAAATATACTGGTCAACATACATTTTGTGTCAGATATACTCATAATTTACCAGTTTCCCAACAACAGAATAGAAATGAGTCTAACTCAGTGTTATGTAGTATAAATGCAGACTATTTTTTGTATAAAGTGTGTCTTTTTATGTCCCTGTTTTTTGTTTGTTTGTTTTAACTTTCCACCTGACTCTGAAATAGGAGGCATGTTCTTAGTGCAATGTGGTATCCATGTTTTGGATGGACATAGGTTTAAATAGGATTTAGTAAATATCTGTAACATAAAGGATGACTATCAGTAATACACAAATGATCAAAGTTGTATTAGTTGTTTTATTAGTTTGTTTGCTTTAATTTTAAGATTAGTCCATGTGCATATCACCTATCAACTAATAAAGAGATTTTAGAAGATGAAATCTTAAAAGCAAGGCATCCTATAAAGTTGAACAAATGAAAAGTTCAGGATAGCTAGTGGAGTTAGAGAATCACTACTTTTCAAATATATAATAGGCCTAGCCATATTAATTGTGGACCTTATAAGAAATAGTCCTAATTATCAAGGTAGTATAAAATGCATTAATAAGTAAAGGTTATAAAATATAACAAAGTTGCAAAATGTCCTCTTAGGCTCTGCAGCTATATTCTATTTTTTTTAGAACATTGAGACATTTTTATTAGCAGTTCTAATTTAATATTGTATTATTGTTTCAATTAACTAATGTGAAGTCATACAACACATTTAATAAATAATGATTGATTACTAGGATCATCTGCATACTATTATTGGCAATTCACTACTTATTCTGTTTTGCAATTCAAAATTCCTTGACCAAGGAGAGTAAAAGAGGAATGGATGCATATTGATCCGTCGTTTGCTGAACAAAATACTCAAGGTCTAGGCCAAATGGAGGTATGTGTATAATCGCACCTTGAGAACACAGAGGAGAGCACTCCAGGTACAAAGTGCTCTTTCCCTGATACTAGCAGGGGAGCCCCCCTGGCTAGAGCTACTCCCCATTCACCTTGTAACTCCAGCCTCACACATCATAGACCCTTAAAACACCACAATCCATCCTTAACTCTGTTCTACTCAACAGTAACTTATCCATGAGTGAAAATAAGACATCGCAGCAGACATTAATGATAAAAACAATGGAATAGCCATATTTAAATGTTTCTGAAAGAAATAGTACCCATCTTTGTAGCATTAGGTTTCTATTTTGTCCAATTGCACTTAGAGAGAGTAAGTCAAAAAACGGAACTAGAGGGTGAAATTAAACTATTCAAATAAGGAGACGGCGACAACTTTCTTTCCCAGCCTTTACCTTCTGGCTCATTTTTGATGAGCTCTTCCATTTTCCTCTGCTTCAAGGTGTCCACAACATCAGCCAGGCTGCCTTTGCGCCGCTCCGGAGTTCCCAGGGCTGTAGTAGACAAGGACTCGCCACTCTGTCGCCCACCTTCTTCTGCCTTCTGAGGTGAGGTAGATGAGTTGTGTGGGGCAAATGAAGACATAACTTTATTGCCATCGACTTCCTGAAAGAGAAAGCAAAAAAAATTTTTTTTGTCTGAAGTTCAGTAAGTTTATTTTTTAATGATTATGTGGCTTGAAACATTAAGAAGTGGAATGTCACTCTGCAAAGGAAATTTTAAAAAAGAATATATTAACTTTACAGGCTAGTGATAAAGGCAAAGGCCAATTCATCAGAGTAACAAAAATCTGAAGATTTTGTTGCTGAGATTGGGTATGTTGATTAGATTTACTTATGTTTCTGCTTTTGTTTGAACGTCTTAGATTTCCCTAGGAATATTAAATGTGGCGGTCATCTATATTTAACTTCCTCATGACACTGTAAAGCTTAAACAAATCACAGTTTATAGACTTGAATGTCTTTCATTTTAAGTAGCCACCTCTTCTTGATGGCACTCTCAATTAAAGTGAGGTCCACTTTTGGTTCTCCACCTGCCTCTTATTTTTTAAAGAAAGCATCATCCAACAGGTCATTTTGACATAAGACAGAAATACTGCAAGTTTATTTCTGCTTATGCTGAAGATATTTCCAGTTGCATTTGCTATCTAAAACATTGTATCTGTCAATACTCTGTGTGATTTGGTACTTAAGCCTCATTTGCCTTACAAAGTAAAGTTTCTTGCAGACTTTACCTCTTCATAATTGTGCATTTGTATAAAATAATTTATTCTATAATTTAAACAAATTTGGGGTGTTCCTTTTGTCATTATTTCTCCCACAATTTCTAACACAAATCTGGAAACCTGTATAATATTTGGAGTATATTTTGTATAAAAAGTTATAAATTGATTTTTCAGACAGTGTCAAGATGAGTAATATTAGAATGGTAAAGAAAAACTATTTTTTTTTTTACTTAAAGGTTTTTCTTACTTCCATAATCCTTTGACTCCCCCCAAAGCAGAGCTCTTCTTAAAAATAAAAGACAGAACTCATGGACATGGACAACCATGTGGTGATTTCAGTGGTTGTGGAGGGGTTGGGGGGAGGCAGAGGGGAGGTGGGACAGGGCATAGAGGAATAAATGGTGGTAGAAAAAAATTAAATTAAAAAATGTCTATATCCTAAGGTCTTTGTGGAGTTAGTCTTCCCCTAAGTTTATTTCTTACTTCCACATTATTAAAAGTTTCAATTAAAGTATATTTGAGTGTGTGCATATTTAATATTCAGAATAGATTATATCTGTGTTTACACATTTGTTCTCTATTTAAGACATACTAGTAGATTATGTAGATCCCAGAAAAGTGACAAATCACACTGATTTGATATCTCATGTTTTAAGGCTAATGCTAACATTTTTTAGTAACTTAAAAGTATAGAAATACTGAAAAATAGATGAAAATGAAATGTCAGCACAAAGATGATCATAATCTGTTCCTATGATTTTTTTCTTAATGAGTTTAAAGATATCAGCTCTTGCCCTGACTGGTTTGGCTCAGTGGATAGAGCATCGGCCTGCAGACTGAAAGGTCCCAGGTTTGATTCCAGTCAAGGGCATGTACCTTGGTTGCGGGCGCATCCCCAGTGTGGGATGTGCAGGAGGCACCCGATCGAAGTTTCTCTCTCATCGATGTTTCTAACTCTCTATCCCTTTCCCTTCCTCTCTGTAAAAACTCAATAAAAATATATTTTAAAAAATAAAAAATAAAGATTTCAGCTCTGGCAAAAACATCGGTTTTTTGGGTGGGGCGAAGAAAATGGGGAAAAAGAAGTTAAAAAAGTTTTTTAAAAGTGTGCTAATAGAGTCTTTGAAATTGTAATTCTAAACTCCAATTCTTACAAATAGTACAGAATATGTGTCTCTGATAATTACTATGTCTTGAATGAATATTCTATAGATAATACTTTCATGGATGACTCTTAACTTCTAATGGACTTGGATTTAGAAATCAATATGCATAAGGTAATAATGACAAGCCCCTGCAGGCTAAGTGAAGGTACACTTCTGGATTATTTATTTAAAACCAACACATAAATACAAGCAAATGTATAATACGCATACACACACACACACACACACACACACACACACACAGCAATCACAAATTCATTCAGTAAAAAACTAAGGCATGTTTTTATGAAGGGCCCATCAAACATATTAGCTCAGTTTAGTTTGCAAACCAGAACACAGAAAAACCTCTACATTAATTTCTTACAGATATTTCTTCTCATTTACTTCCAGGGTTAAAGGCAGAAGCACCCCAGTTTTAGCTTCACTCTGAATATTTCTATTTTATTCTGTTTTCATATTATCTGATGGCAAACACTACAAACAAGAACTCAGCGGCCGAACTTAACTTGCCATAATGCAAAATCACACACCTATAGCATCATCAGTAGAGAAAAGGACACCCAAATGGTAGGCAATTAAGTCCATTAAAATGTCAGAGCATAGTTCAAATGAATGCAAAATACAATAATTTCCCCTTTTGCATGTCTCTAATTCTCTACACCTTGTAGAGTGGGAGGGCATATTTTAAAGAGTAAAACATACTTCACAATTGCTCTAAACTCAATTATCCCCCAGTATAAAAATAAGTAAATTAATTAAGCATTACTGCTATTTCACGCAGAAATATTTATCTTATTGCTATTTCACCTGTCTGATTACATTTCAGCCTCTGGCACTGTTAATCCCTTTAACAGTTTTATGTAGTTAGCAGATGTTTCAGTGTGAGGCTCCATTGTTCATTAACATGGTGAATAGCTTGTGAAGGAGTGCTGGCCCAGTCTTCAGTCAAGACAGGCCTCATTTTTTTCCAGTTTCTTCCCTGGGATTGCATTCACTGTACCTGAAATAATGCCTATGTGTTTCTCTTCACTTTCCTGGCAGGTGAAAATCCGGAGAGTTTACTAACAATGGCATTAGTGGTGGAGATTCGCAATATATATTCACTCAAGTTTTATGAACTCGAAGGACAATCCTCAGTATTTTGCAGAAGAAATCTTAGAAATATTATATATTATTTCTGAAGTCAACTGGTAAAAAAGGATTATAAACTTTCTGTTGTTGTTTTTTTGTTAGTCCTCACCCAAGGATATCTTTTCCATTGATTTGGAGAGAGTAAAAGGGAGGGGGAGAGACAGAGAGAGAGAAACATCAATGTGAGAGAGACACAGGATTAGTTGCCTCCGACACACACCCCAACCCCGTTTGGGGGATTGAGCTTGACCAGAATTGAACCCAGGACCCTTCAGTCCACAGACCAGTCAGTGCTCTATCCACTGAGCCAAACCATGGATTATTGGTTAAGAAGCTCTGGCCTAAATGAATACATCTTCACAGAAAGTAATATAAACCCATCAATATATACAAATTACACAATTTTTAAATGATCATTTATTTGCAAAAAGAGCTTCGACGTATGACATTATTGACATTTTATTAGGATAAATTAGCTAAAGGTATATATTTCAATAATTTATACTATTTACTGTTCCCAAGGTAAACATTTAGAAAGAGGTCAATATTTTCATTATACTTAAAGAATAATAAACACATTGAAGAAAAACATTACTTTATTAATGGAAATTGTTTTCTGATTCAGCAATCACTTTGTGATAATACATATATAAATTTAAAATGGAAGGCAGAACAAATTGCCATCTTTTATAAGGAATGTTATCATTTTGGCAATTATACCAGTTCAAATTTCAAATACAAATTTTCCGGAAAGGAAAACATAATATGAGCCAAAAACCAACACTTAAAATGATGAATAGAGTCGTTCTTTGGTTAATATGGTCAATATTCTAGGAACAGGATATGGTCAGTTCCCAAGACCTATAAAACAAAATCAGCACCTATAGACAGATCTCTGAAGGGTGCCTGTTATACTTGTGTTAACTGCTGGTATTAAAGCCATCCAACTTAAAATCTTTTCTAAATTTTTGCCTAAACAAGAGCTGCCTAATGTGTACTTAGGTTCAGCAATTCAAAAAATAGAAATCATCAGACACAGTATTTTTTGGGCAATTTCCATAGCCATCTATAGAGACAGAGCTTATCACAACTGGTCCCCATTCTATGTTGGAAAAAGCCACTAATGAATCTTTTTAATATTATTGAGTTTTATAAGATCAACAATTCTTAGTGCTTGAACAACTACAAGGTAAACTAATTGAGATTCCAGATATTAGATGAGTGGTTTACATATCTATCTAGGGATGGCACCAGCAAGGGATGGTTATGAATGGTTTTTAAAGTTCCCTGGGGTTTGAACGATCAAATGCTAAGGTAGGATGCACTTGACCTAGTCTACATGGTGTGCTAGCTAGTTACAAGAAACCAAAGTCAGTTTTTATGGAACCCTTATATTTTATACTAAAGGTCCAGTGTATGGATTCATGCACTGGGGGGGTTCCCTCAGCCTGGCCCTGTGGGGATTGAGCCAAAACCAGCTCTCCGACATCCCCCAAGGGGTCCTGGATTGCAAGAGGGTGGTTCTCTGGTGACACACCCCAGAATAGGGCTCCTTCCTCTCTGGTTCAGGGTGCGTCACCTGAGAACTGGAGCCACCAAGTCACTGCAGCTCAGCTGCTCAAAGCCTAAAAATACAGAATATTTTAAAGATTCCTCTGCTAAGCAATAGGATAAAAATTTAGCAACCATCTAACTTGATTTGTAGTTTGTTTGTTTTTTTTGCCAAGCACTGAGAAGAAATGTTAACTCAAGTCATATTGAATTATTGATAAAATGTCTTGAGTGCTAACTTGTGAGGCAGCATAAAGATGTTCTCAGTTGAACACAGAGAACCTAAAGCCAAATAGCTTTGGTTCAAATCCTGGTTCCACATTCCCTAGTTGTGTGACCTTGGGCAAGTTATTCAACTTTCCTTTGTCTCATTTTCTTCATCTGTAAAGTGGGCATAATACTATTATCTACCTCATTGGGTTTTAGTGGATTGAGTTACAAAATAATGAGATATGTATTCAGGGATCTCATTAGTTAATATTTGTTTTACAAATGATAAAACTCATCAAATTATAACTGAGAAATGACAAGAACTATATAAATATTTATTAAAGTAAGTGTGCTCCTGGCATAATATTAGGATAGAACAATAAGCAAAACACAGAAATATATAAAAACAAATAAAGAAAATCAAGGCCTTTACCTGGAAAGGGAGAAGAGATAAACCCTTCCCCCTAACAGTCCACAAAAAAGAGAAAATGCAAATACGATTAGTTTCATAGTTCTTTCTGCTGAAATCAAACTGCATCCATGGAATCAATTTTTTTTAAAGAACAATTTAAACATTTTAAGGTGACCTATTTTTAAAGATAAGTGAATACAAACTTTTTAAGAAGAAAAAATGTAGTCTACACAATGTCATGCGACCATTAATGTGCTTTTATCTCTGTTGCATACTCGATTTTTAAATTTCACAGTTTCATGGTTCTCTACAAAGTGATAACTCAGAGAAATGATCAAAGAAAGAATGTTCAATTACTCCTCATTATGAAATAAAACTTTTTAAAGTCAGTCTAAAAAATAGAGTAATAAATTATTTTTTCATAAATACATGACACCAATTATTAATATGCCATACATCTACTTTCATATTTTTCTTTCTTCTTGTGAGATAGACATATCAAGATTTTTGTTTATTCATGAGAAATTAGGACCACTAGGTTCTCTTGCAAACAAATCCTTATGCTCCTTTATGCTCTAAATACAAAACAACAGAGACAGTAATATGAGGAGGGATAGATTAAGTACTGATTATTTTTGCTAGTTTCCCTTCTCTATGCTCCAGGAGCACCTTGAGTAGCATGTTGTCTCCGCACTAGATCAGGCGGATGGCTTCATAGCCCAATACCCATCAACTCCGTTATGTCAGTATAGTAACCCGATTTTCCTATTAGCCCTGGGCGGTTTGGCTCAGTGGATAGAGCCTCGGCCTGAGGACCAAAGGGTCCCAGGTTTCATTCTTGTCAAGGGCATATACCTTGGTTGCAGACGCCTCCCTAGGCCAGGCCCTGGTTGGTGCACTGGCAGGAGGCAACCAATTGATGTGTTTCTCTAACATCAATATTTCTCTCTGTCTTTCCCTCTCTCTTCCACTCTCTCTATAAGTCAATGGAAAAATATCTTCGGGTGAGGATGAAAAATAAATAAATAAAATGTTTCATTATATTAAAAAGAAAACAATTATAAAGGCATATTTTTCTACACTAACTAAACCTTTTTTTATTTATTTTATTTTTATTTAAGGCTAGAGCGCGAATGCTGTCCCCCACTACCACAAATCATGCAGTTGAGATTCCCATATTTGGGGAAATTGCAGAGTTTGGCACATCCAGAGTGCAATGGATAAGCTTTGCCCTGGGAAGGCCACCTTCGTGATCATGGTATCTCCTCTGCCAGGTAAGTATACTATTAAAACTTTCAATAGAGCACCATGCTGATCGCAAAAGTAGCCCTTTTCCTTTCAGAGGGAACTGACATTAAGCAATGATTTGAGATATTAGAAGCACAAGCTTCAGTTCTCATTCCAAAAGTAATGATTAGACATTAGGCAGTGCACACACTCATAAAATTTCCCAACTAGCCAAACTATTTATTCATGGTATAAATCATAATGTTCTGAGCCTACTTTAGCAGGCATATAAGGACCATTTTGTAGCACACATAATCAGAGACACGGCAGTCTTATAGGTAAAACATTGTATTCTCTGCAAATATTATTTTCACATGGTTTATATGAGTAATGCTATATATAAATTTTATTTTAGTCTTATAGTTCTGAAGACTTTTTAAAATATCACTAAGCTATTAGGAATTTCCTTGTCCAAATACACAAAATCTGTGTAAAGTCACTACTGTTTCAGTAAAAAATATAGCTACCAAACTTGGAGTTCTAAAAGGCACTGCTCTAAAAGTTTAATGTACATAATCTTTTATAATTCTCAGAGAAATTCCATAAAGACTATTATTCCCATATAACAGATGAGGGAATTAAGCTCCTAAGAGTAATTTACTCAAGTAGTAGCAGGAAATTGTAAATTAGGGAACCAAACCCAAGATCATCTACCTTTAATATCTATGCTGGTCATCATTAAGTTATACTGCTTCCCTCATCTGTAAGAGATGTCAAAGGTATAAAAACATAAAGCTGATTCTCTTTCCTCAAAGAGTTCAAGATTAAATTTGATAGGCATGTAAATACACAGGAAAAATTAGTAATGATAACAACTATAATACTAAATTGTATGGTACCAAATTATACATAAGAAGAAGTTTAAAGAAGAAAGAACATTGGAACTCAAAGGAAGGCAAAAACTTTTTATCATAGCACTTAGCACACTGTTTAGGATTGGTTATTTAATTTTCTTTCTGCACCATGAAGACAGGAATCATGTCAGATTATTGGCCATGTACCCTAAATCCTATTATTAGTACATAATAAATGCATATTGAGTCAATTACTTAATTTATTAAATATTTCTGTATAATTTTTATATCTAAGTCTAAAAAAATAGATTGAGAGGAAAAGATATAGAGAATTATTCCCTAGAGAAATCATCAAGAATAGTTTATAGAGTATACACACACACACACACACACACACACACACACACACACAACAGAAGGTTGTGGCTTAACACAAATAAATGGAGAATAATAAATTAGAAGAATGACTATCATAGGAGGCTCATTTTATGAAGGGTCCGGAAAGTCAAACAGAATTGTATACATTTGACCTGAAAGGCCATGAAGAATTATTCTAGTTTCTCTATTCGTTGATTCTCTTAAACTGGGTTGTTAGGAAGATTGGTCTAATAGTAATAAGGAGAATGAATTGGGTAGAAGAGAAAGTAAAGATTCCACTGTATAGGAAACTGTTACCATGCCACATATGTGATGATAAAAAGATTTTCACTAGATTGTAGCCGTTAGAAATCCTAAAGAAATTTGGAAGCAAGTAATGATAGGATTAGATAATTTGAAAATAAGGAAGAAGGAGACAAAGATAAACATATTTTTTGCTTGGGAGATTGAAATAATGATTATGTATTGAAAAAAACAGTGGTTAGCAAACAGAGATGATTATTAAAATAGAATCAGTATACCTAAAAAATAATAAAATCCACATAACTAAATTCATCTAAATTTGATTGTTAGACCTAATTTCTGACCCCAGCAATGTAAATAATAGGTATAATCTGCCTCAGTATTCAAATGACATATTTGTTATATAGCTTAAAATCTTTACATTTGTATGTGGAACAGGCAAATGTAGATATGCCTCAAAATTCAAGATGCTGGTAAAAAAATAAAGGATGTAAAATTATTATTTATAAACCATTAATTTCTAGTGAATGGTTAAATCCATTTTAGTTCATGAGCTATCAGAAAGTGTCCACCCAGGGAAATGAGCAAATGGCCAAGTCCTCTTCACTTATGTCTAAAAATGGAAGCTATAAGTTGGCATCACCATCTCCTTCAGTGACTTGGGTTTACCATGTACAGTTTTCAAAGTTTATCATTATTTATAATTGATTTTGAAAGATGCAAGATGTTTTAGAAAGAAAAATGTATACATGGAAATAATAATGGGCACTTACACAATCTGCAAAGCGGAGAGAAAAAAACAAAAAAGGAAAAAAAAAACACCTAGAATAAAAATGTTAGAATAAAAGATTTTTGTTATTCTAGGAAGCATGTCTAAGGTATGAAAAAAAAATAGCACTGTATAAATAAAGGAGAAATTAGAACCAGACACATTTTCCCTTATTTACAATGATTTAGCACTCAGACTGCTGTATGTTTAACCTCTAAAATTCTTGTCATACAGATGTTAGAATGAGGGGAAAACAAAAATGAAATTTATCAACACCAAAAAAGTTTTGCAGAAACCTACTGCCATGAGTTTTTTATTGAGTTGTGATCACAGGTGTAAATAAGAGGAGGTGGTTTTGCTCCATTAAAAAAATCATCCTGTCAAGGGAAAAATTGTACTTGTCATTCTAAATTCTATGGAGTATAGAGAGTATAGAGAGGAAACAAATAAATAATTTTGAATTTTGAACATATGTATTCCCTTCTACCATTCTACTTGAATTCATGACTTCTGAATATCCCTCAATATTTCTGATATCACAAAGTCATTCTGCCTTGGTGCTCAATAACTCACAAAAACGCCAATCCAAAATAAAGGCATGAATTCTTTATATTTCCCACACCATGAGAATATAAGCTTTATTTGTGTTATACAGCTACATTTTTGACTAATGGAGCTTAAATTAAATAGCCATTATCTTTATGCTGGTCATTTATTAAGAGTGAGTCTCAAGATGGGGACCAACCGGGTAGGGCTATGCTTACCAGCTCTGAGATGACACACACACAGAGGCTTCTTTCAAGAGTCCTTTGCTATACCCATTTATTATACTTAGCAATGTCACACAGGGAAAGATAATTTAGAAGCTCCTATTGAGCACCTAGAGACTTTGAACATAGACAGGGGGTGAACACAACGTCAGAATATTTGGTTACGAGAGTCACACTTCCTCTCTTCAATTAATTTTTTTACAGTACATTTTTGGTGCCCCCATTATTTTTCTTCTACTCCCTTGGTTCTAACAGAAGTATACACACACACACACACACACACACACACACACACGTATATATTTAATTAAGAGGAAATAAAACGGTTGTCTTTAGTTAAGATGTTTCCATTCACGGAGACCGCACATTTAAAAAATAAATTGCCTGAATAAATTCAATTATCTAGAGAAGCAAAGAAAATCACAGGCAAATGACATTATATGCAGAGGCCATTCCGACAGCTTCATGATTATTTTTATTGTTTCAGTCAGTGGAAGGGAGAAGGTGTCAAAAATACAACATTTCTCCCATTTTTAAGGTTCAATGTCTCTGGTACTAAAAGTTGCATGAGCAATAATATCAGGAGAAGAAATTTGTCTACTACTGAAAACAGAAGAAGGTTTAGACTCCCTCCAACTTAATGCCAGTACACAATTGGACACCCATACACCTTAGCTGTATTTTGCCTACAAAAAGCAAAGGATAACATTTAACTTGAAAGTAGTCCAGTGTCAATCCAGTCACTAAAGCAGGGGTCATCAAACTACAGCCCGCGGGCCACATGAGCCCGCCGAAAACATTTATCCGGCCCGCCGGGTGTTTTTGCCGCCTCTGCCTGTCCTGCTTAGCAGCCAACTGGTCCCGGGCCCGCAGTGCGCATGTGTGGAATGTCTGAGGGAGAGTGAACTGGCCCCCTATTTAAAAAGTTTGAGGATCTCTGCACTAAAGATTGGCTTAAAAAAAGTGTACCCCCCCCAAAAAAAAACAAAAAAATAACACACACCAAAAAACTAAGGAAATCCACATGTTAAATTAGCCTATGACATTACTGTTAGTCCTATCTTCTGAGACCAGCTTTGTAAAGAGTAGGCGCTACTTTATCAGAAGAGACTCTTTAGCCTTTTACATTCCAATAAGAAATAATTAAATATAATATTTTGCCTTGTTCTTGGAATATGACAAAAGTACATGGAGAAGATTTAAGCTGACTTTGAAATAGGTTCCTGCTGAAAATCTCTGGCTTTTTATGCAGAATTTACGTGCTACCTGAGTTCTCTTGAGGCGTGAATGTACCAAGTAAATGTGGCATATGTTTGTATTTTCTTGCCAATTCCAAATTCATTCATTCAAATCACTCATTGTAGGCCAAATTCTTATCCAATTCCACAGAGCCACTGACTTTCCTGGAAGTGAATAGCAGCTTTGTGCACGGAAAAAGAGAAGTCAATAGCAGGTCTGTGCATAGAAGACCTATGCAACTGGTGGAAAGGATGAGAATCTGACCACAGGGTTTCTTGAGTGTGGTAAAAGCTAGTTTAAAATGACCTACACGATGAAGCTTTCAACACCTTCACTTGAGTGTCAATCCTGAAACTTGACAATTTGAGTAACTGTAGATTTTTATATGGCCATCTTATATACCACTCTTCTTGCAATATGCTTGAGAATAATTCTTTTGTTGAATATGTTTGAATTAGAATGTCTTTATTTGCCATAATTAACCCCAGATTTTATTCAGAACCTGAAAGCATTTTCATAGCAAAATAATAAAAGCACCATTTATTAAACTCACCAATGTGTCAATCACTATATTGGAGTGTCTAGCCTCCTACTTTGATCCCTCCTAACAGACCTATGAAGTAGGTATTATTATTATTACTGATTTAACACATGCAGAAACTGAGTTGGAGCTATCTACTTCAACTTAAATAAAAAATAATTTGAATACTTATCTCTTTGATTCTTTCAATTGTAATTTTAATCATTATGTTACACAGCTTCTCATTGGACGAAAACACCTAAACATTCTAATTTTATTAACCTTAATCTAATTTTCTAGCCAAAGTTTGTTTCACTCCATATATGGCATTTCTCAATCCTATACAGTGTTTCTAATATGCCAGGTTAGTTTCATAGTGTATGTTAATAGATATTCAACTTTTCATACTATTTTTGATTGGCTACATTTTATATTTCAAACTCCTTGTCTTGTATTTCCAAATGAAAATTAAGCAGTTTTGTCAAACTCCTAATAACATTTTGAACACTACTCCCTGTCAACACACAAGGCATAAATACAAAATTTGTTAAACACGTGCCTATTCTTTTAAAAACATCATATCGAGTCCCAGAGGAAATACAAAAAATCTTCTAAGCCACACTAGCATGGCTCAGTGGTTGAGCTTTGACCTATGAACCAGGAGGTCACAGTTTGATTCTGATCAGAGCACATGCCTGGGTTGCTGGCTTCATCCCCAGTTTGGGGTTTATAGGAAGAAGCCAATCAAATATTCTTTCTCATCATTGATGTTTCTCTCTCTCTCTCCCTCTCCCTTCCTCTCTGAAATCAATAAAAATTAAAAAAAATATTCTAATAGTCAAATCCAACATTGTTCATAACTTCTTCAAAATGTTTTGAATATCAAACAGGTTTTTTCCTCTATTTCTGAAGGCCCACAGTCTGCTGTTCATTCTTATCGCAGGCATTGCCTGTTTTGACCTTAAATCCTCTAAAATGTATTCAGCAGCCATAAAAATTATCTACTTTTCTCTCTCTTAGGGGTATAATCTTAAGATTCTGTATTAAAGAGATTTCAGTGGCTTCTACCCTGCTTTCAGAAAAAAATTTAGAACTCCTTTGGATTATACAGAAACTTATTTATCATCACTCTCCCCTCCACTTAGTGACACAACCATGATTTAACTCCTTGCTTTCCCCAGGCCATGGCCTCCTTTTCTCACTTCTCTGCCTCTTTCAAGACAACTTCAAGCTTTAAAATATGGTTTAGGTTTACTTCCTTCAGAATTGTAAATTCTCAAGGGATATTTGCGTGGAATAAATGGCTCTTCTTAAATTCACAATTTCAAAACTTACATCTAGGCAGGTACTTTCACATTTCCATCGCTTGGCAGGGGAGTTTCAATCACATATTTCCAATAATCTGTTTTCCACCTAAATAACTCAGTATCTCAAACTAACATGTATAAATGTGAACTCAGAATTCTGTTACCCAAACCAGCTGTTGCTCTTGGCTCACTTTCATTTTCTTCTTTAGAGTGGCATCAACATTATCTGTCACACGGTGAAGCAAAAATCACTACCTTTGATACTAAAAAAAGTCTCTTAACCTCTATAAACTTTAATTTTTCCTATCTCAAAATGAGAGTTGTAGACTGAAGGACATTTAAGATATAATGTCAGGTTTAAATTCTATAGGCCTGTAAATGGCAAATATAAGAAAGCACAACAGGTCTTACCTTTAGACTTTAATCATTCTAAAACTATTATCATTCTATCTTCCTTTAAATAATCCACATTTAAAAAATCTGTATTTACAGTAAGATACGTTAGGAATTTGTGTTACCTTCCACCACTGAAATGGACTACATGGCCTAAGTCCATCCCTATGGAGAGGGGTATGTTTTTCCCTAGGCACTATGCCACCACCAAAAGGACAGTGATAAATCTTACTAGGAAAAGCAGGTCTGTAAATTAATCTCTAGCGGGGTATAAATAACAAAATAGTTTTCAAAAATACATACAAATATACACCTAATATGAAATTTGACATATAACATCAATGATGAGAGAGAATCATTGATTGGCTGCCTCCTGCACACCATACACAGGTGGTCGAGCTCAGAATCCAGGCATGAGCCCTGGCCAGGAATTGAACCGTGACCTTTGAGTTCACAGGTCGATGCTCAACCACTGAGCCACATTGGCTGGGCAGCCCAGTCCACATTTTGAGAAGCTCTGCTGGGGAACCATTTACCTAGCAATATCCTTTCTTTATCAGTCAGAAAATGTTTTTTGCCCATAAATTTCCATAAGATATCATAAACTCTTCCATCGTAACATTCGATATTATCTGTATTCCACAATATTATCAAAGCCTTAATTAGGATGTATGTGTGTGTCCAGTTTCCCCACCAGATGGAGTTCCCAGAGGGTGAAAATGTGCCCTTTTCAGGTTTGTATTCAGTATGTTTTATACATAAGAGATACTCAATAAGTCTTAGTTTAATTGAATTGACTTTTTTCCCTTGTCATTCCACTGAAGAATGAGGCATTAAAGATTTTGGTAAAACATGACCAACTCCTTTGGGACAATTTTCTCCTATTTTAGTGGTACTCATAATGCACTTAGGTGACTTTAATGTTAGAAAGAAAGCACTGAAATACAGGCTAATATAGAGGGTGCTTAGAATGAGACAAAGGCTGAGAAAAAAAAACATTTGGAAATAAAATGAAGGAAAGAGTAGATAGAAGTTTATGCCACAGGTCAGCAAATTTCAACCTTTTTCATCTCATGGCACACATAAACTAACTACTAAAACACCAATTTTTTTTTTCAATTGGACAAAAAATAGGTATAATTTTGATTCATTCACAAGGAACGGCTATGGCTATATTATTATTTTTTTTTAATTTGACAATATAAGGAGAAAGAGGTCAGTGCCTGTGACTAAATAGTCAGGTACTGAATGTTTTAAAAATTCTTGTGTCATATAGGTTGAAAATCACTGCTATAAGAAAAGCAAAGTTGAAAAATTTCTCATAGATTTAACACAATATTAAGGAACCATCTTGTACAACTGGAATATTATGGAGATGGGGAAATGAGGTAGAAGTGTAAGTATAGTGAAGATTATACCTGATTTTCAAACTTTTTTTTCTGTACCAAGGATTATTTTTTTTTTGAGGGGGGCTTTTCATGATAAATCTAGAGGTCTTTCAAATCTTAACATGTTTCTTCAACAAATACAAATTCTAACTTTGCCCATTCTTCCTCTAGACAAGAAAGCATGTAACAATGCAAATTATAAGAGTAATTAAATTTAAAAAGATTATAATAAGTATATATATACATGTATGTTACATATATACATATATTACATATATACATATATATCACATATATATAAACATTACATAAAGCTTTTAAAATTAAAAAAATGCTAATAGTTCAAACTACTTAGTCTACACCAGAAAACTTATTTAAATGCACTTGCAAAGTCCAACCCCACAGCTGAGTCTATGTTTAACTTATAAGGTCTAACTAAGGTCCTTATCACAAGCCCATAATAACTATTCAGCCTCCTTTCCTCCTCTAACTATATATACCAGGTATTTGAACTTAAAAACAGGAGTTGCACCTAATTTTATTCTAAATTTTATTTGTGCCATTCCCAGTGGTTTTACTGTATTCACATAGCTATGATTTCTGGTTGCACTGATCTTTCCATTTTTTCACTATTGCTACTTGTGTAAAATTTACTATGATGACTTTTTCTCCTGTAGAGGTACATAAATGAGGCACTTCACTCACTAAGGAAATCTCATCATAATTACAGGGATCATGTAAAAATCCCTTTATCCACCATGAAAATCTGTAACTATTTGAATGCTGCAAAAATACTTAACTATGCAAAATTAGATGAAGGAACTGTTTCTTTTCTAAATTATAAAATAAAAATTTGAAGGCATATATTTTCCTCAAAAATAATAAAAAATATCTTGAAGAGAAATAATTAAAGAAACTCAATGCCAATGGATAGTTCAGATATTAAACTAAAACCTCTCAATTATAAATGATCAATTTCTTGTGGATAGTAGCTTTTGCTTTTTTCATTATATCTGAATAAACTAGCACGTAAAGAATAAATGAAAGAATGTAGAAAGAAAAATAATACTAAACAACATCTTTTTTTGTTTCAGTTTTTAAATAAATCTGTTTTATTTATCTTAGTGTTGATTGTATTGCCATATACAAGTTAATTAACATGGCTCTAAACTGATAAATAACTTGATCTTTGTTTTGGACTAGACAATAGATGAATACTGATATTAGTTGGTCAATATCACAATTTAAACTACTAAAAGATTATGATAACAAAGTGACCTGGAATAAAAAATGGCATTCCAATTTCATACACAGGATGATTAAGCATGGAATGCAAATGAGTGAGTATGAGGCTTGATGATGAGAAAGAAGAAAAGTGGCAAGGACTCTATAAAGGTCATCTTTGAACAGTTTTTGCAAAATAGTTTTAGGTGTTTTACCAACCTCCAGGGCCACGTCATAACTTTCCTGAGCCCTATGCATTTTTGTCTTCATAAACTCCTTCTCTCCATAATTACGAAAAAATACATACATACATACATACATACATACATAAAATAGAATAAAATATTTTAAAATACATGTTATGACTCCACTGGTTTAATATATATATATATATATATTTTTTCTTCAACCTAAAAGTTCACTTTTCCTATTCTGATTTTAAAGGAAACTGAAACATTCTCAATGGCCCTGAAAGGTCGGGGGACTCCTGGCACTGTGTCAGCAGTGCCTAACGGGTCAGATGGCTCTGTCTACAATAGGTTTTCTCCCTATCTTTTCTTTCTCCTGATTATTCTAAGAACATTTGGCAGTATAACATCTTTACAAAGCTTGATTTAACACAAGCATTATTGCATTTATTCTCACTGAATCTTTTGTAGATGTTATATTTATCTACTTCTATACCTTCAACTAGCTGACTAATGATTTTATGAGATTTTATCATGAATAGTCAAAAATACAAGCAGCACACATAAGTCCAGACTGCTTCTCTTCTTCTGGAAGTTCTACTATTTATTATAACAACACCTGAAAATGTAGTGACTTTTGTGGTTTGTGATGAGACAAGGCACTCAAAAATAGTCAAACTGAGAATCCGTCTTGGGTACAGACTGGCAGAACTATAAAAAATTATTAATAAATTTACATTTTAAGTTTTTTCCCCATGATTTTCATTGACTATGAAATCACAGACACTTAGCATACACTTATATGCTCACATTACTATTTCACTATACTATTTGGTGACTAGTTTCTCTAAAAGCATGGTAGTTCTATCACAGAGCTATTAATATGTTTTTGATTTTAGAATAATTAGGAAGATCACTAGCTTCAAAAGAATGCTAAAGTCTGCATAGAACTGCAAGAAAAGGAGGCCCAAATCTAGCCAAACAAGTTAACCAAATGCACCCTGGGAATCAAAGGGGTGATGAATATTTCCAGTAGATTGTCTTCATATTCAGTGACAATTAGAGCTAAACTAGTGGAATAAATGTTTTATCATATGCACAATCAAAATGATCTTTGCTCTCAAATTCACTAAGTTATAAAATATTAGCAAAGTTTAGTTTAATATCTTACTTTCCTCACATGTAACGGCTTTAACAAATGAAAATAAATCCTTTTTAAAAGTGATATTATTTTTAGCTATTAGGAAAAATGGTGTGTGCTTTCATTGTAACTCAGGCTTGATATCTGCATTTTTAAAAACATATTTTTATTGACTTCAGAGAGGAAGAGAGAGGGAGAGAGAAATAGAAACATCAATGATGAGAATGAATCATTAATCGCCTGCCTCCAGCACACCCCACACTGGTAATCAAGCCCACAACCCAGCCATATGCCCCCATGAGAATCAAACTGTGACCTCTGGTTTCATAGGTCGACAATCAACCACTGAGCCATGCCTGTGGTGATATCTACATTTCTCATTAAATTAATAACTCTGAGCATTTGATTCCAGAGCCAAGAATTAACTGCAATGTCATTGCTGTCAACAACAACAACAACAAAAAAACACCCACTTGTTTAAATGTTAATGAACCTTTATTATAAAATACCAAATAGTCTGTATGTCTGCCAGCTAAGGAAATCATTCTCACCCACACCTCTTGTGAATTCTTTGCATGCTAGTATACTCTAATTTCCATGTAATCCTTGTTTGTAAATCAAATAAACCCTTATTTCTGATTTAGATTAGATCATTGAGTTTTCTTTGGTACAAAGGATAATCAAGAACCTACTGATAAAGGATTATTCCCACTGTGGAATGGCTGTATAAAGTACATTTAGATGAATTTTATTTGAAGATTCATGAAGCAAGTTTGAAAAGCTACATTCCACCAATCAGAAAGAATATACGCACCCCTATGTTCACACCAGCACCACTTACAATATCTAAAATCTGGAAACAGCCCAAGTGTCCATCAGTAGATGAGTGTATAAAAAAGAAGTAGTACATTTACATCATGGAATACTATGCAGCTATAAAGAAGAAGGATCTCATACCCTTTGATACAGCATAGAGGGACCGGGAGAGTATTATGCTAAGTGAAATAAGCACTGAAATGAAAGGGAATGGGAAGAGGAGATGATAGGTTGCACCAGTAGCTAAAGGCCTGTCGGGTAGAAGAGAAATTTGAAATATTATAAGTAGCAACATAGAAGAAAATTGAACTAAAAGCTAAAGTTGTAGAAGGGGAGATAAATTGAAGGAATGATCCTAAGATATCCAGATGCTAAGATGATCCTGAAGAGACACAAGGTGAGTCCACGGACTCAGCTGAACCTAAACAGGGAGCTATGTTAAAACTGAACCTCAGGGAAATGATTAGTTCTACAAGTGTAAATAATGAGAAAATACTTTGAAATGGCAGACTATATGTAAAACAAACTCTCTGAAATCCTATACCAGTACTACTTTTCAACTTAAACCACTAGGGGCCAAAAGAAAATAGGAAAAAAGAAATAGGAATTGGTAGATACCTAATGTGCTTTGAACAGATATTTCTAAGAAGAGGGAAGCTTAAGAGTAAGCCATCCATCTCCATTCTACAGCGTGGTCCTGGTTCAAGAAATGAGCAAAGGATGGTGAATATTCTTGGCACATTTCAAGTTGAAAATGTGAAGCTTACCTAATGTTAGTCTTGTAATAAATGGTTAAGAGGGAACTTCACTTGTCCATTGAAATGAGAATCTTAATACAAAGTCTAAAAATTAACTTTTACATAAATTAATAAGCTATTTGTAGAATAAGTAGGAATTAAGTGGCAGCATATGCGTTCTTAGCCCCATTGTATCAATGTATAAAGATAGCATGGCATGTTTAGAACATTGAATAAGTAAAATCTTATTATTCTACCCAAAGTCTCCATTTTATCTAACTGCACCTATCTTTTGTCACCTTAGTATAAAATTATTTCTATAATAATTTAAAAATTGCTACAGTCTAACCTGCAAATAATTTAAGGGTGTAAGAAAAGAGAGAGAGAGAGAGAGAGAGAGAGAGAGAGAGAAACTTAAATATCACCTTTCTTCTAGGCGGCGATTTCCCCAGATGAAGAGGTCACCACTGTTTAACAATGTGCTGCCATGTTAATTTAGTATGACAAGATAAGGCAGTAATCTCTGCTCGTGGAGGCTGTAAACCGCCTGCTATCCAGGGACATGCTCAAGTCGATTTGCACTGTATATCACTTTATACAATTGCCATGACAAAGCCCCCTGAGTTCACATGTAAATCTCTCTACCCTGCTCCTCCAATAGCCCCCCTTTTCTCTTTCATTCCCTCCTAATTCCTTTCTTCCCGCTTCACGTCCAGGTAAACCACATCTACTCAGTCCTGAGCTCTGAAAACTTAATGCTCTGCACATGACAAGGAACACACAATACACATCCCTCTCACAACCACTCTGTCAAGTCCCCCAATTTAAAAGAATATGTTCAGGGCCTGAGATAATCCATTGATCCCACTTGCATCAGCTTTGATATTTCAATCTGTCCTATTAAATTGTCAAGGGGAGAGATTAAACTGATGTTTCGTGATTCACGATTTACTTTCCTAGGAATGATAGTTTTCAAAGCTTGTCTTACTAAGTTCTGCTTAAAGATTATCCCTAAGAAAGCTGATGTATGGTTACTGGTATAAATCTAGTAATGAGACTATGAAGTGCTTTAGGTAAGGACATTTCGGAGACATTCAGGGTTATAAACATAAAAATGTAAAATGGAATAAAATTTGGATTTTTAAAAGCACGTCATCTGTGTAGTTCTCTCTGCATGAAGCAAAACACCATATGTAAAAAAGGAGGAAAAACATGTTTCTATCTATGTAAAACAAAAATAATTATAGAATCGCTGAAGAGGACATAAGTGCACAGGGAAGAGTTTATATGACAGGAAATAAAAAAGAGCCCATGAAACCGATTAGGAAAGTGACAAGTCAAAGTTTTAACCATTAAAACACAGGCAGATAGGTCTGTTTAATCATCAAGAATTAGCAGCTAGAGCTGTACATATTTTAGTTAGGTGTGACAGTGTTAGATGCAACATGTCAGATTTCTGACAGGTAGACTTGTTATACAAATCAGTTACTGCCATAACTAGCTAGTGAATATTAATAATAGGAAAGAAGCAAAGGGGAAGCCAGGCATTGTAAGCCTGGTCATTTGGGCAGCTTCACCAGGAAGCTGCAGCTTCGCACTCCCCAGGGAACCATTGGTCCATTCCCTGCAGATCACTGAGGAAGGGACCTGATGACTGATGATGAGGAAGATGGGTACATGCAGTGAAGTCCAAATGATGTAGGGAAGGTACTTGCCTGTCAATCTAGCCTGGGAACAAAGATCATTGGCTGGGGGATGGAGCCTCTGCAAGCATGGGAAATCCCAAAGGATTCATTGGGTAAGATGTGAGTTTTATTTTTATTTTTATTTTTTTAAATATATTTTATTGATTTTTTACAGAGAGGAAGGGAGAGGGATAGAGAGTTAGAAACATCAATGAGAGAGAAACATCTATCAGCTGCCTCCTTCACACCCCTTACTGGGGATGTGGCCGAAACCAAAGTACATGCCCTTGACCAGAATCGAACCCGGGACCCTTGAGTCCGCAGGCGATGCTCTATCCACTGAGCCAAACCGGTAAGATGTGAGTTTTAAACCAGAAACAAAGAATTTTTTCTCTCTCTTGCTCCTCTCGCTTTGCTCCTGCTTCCTTTCACTCCTATGGCCCTCTGGCCCTAGAAGCACATGGTCCATGGCCATGTGTACCCCACACACAATGGACTGCAGCTAGGAACACAAGCTAGCAGAATGCTGTGCAAATATGGAGCAGAAACTGTGGACAATGACTTTGATCTTAGCCCCCTGAAGACAAAATGGAACTTTTTCCTTGGAGGGAGATGGGAACTTGGGAACCCAGGAGCTTAATTCCACAGAAATAAAACTTCCCATGATATCTCATTCTTTTGTGGGGCCTCAGGAAATTCCTCCCATGGTATCCCAAGAAGCCCACCTCCACCAGTGGCAGGTGCGGACAGGTAGAGCACTCCACCAGTAACAAATCCATTTGCATTAAGCCTTTTATCCATATCACAACCTGTTTTAAACTCTTCAAGCTGCCTTTTTGGGTAAACAGAAGTGAATGATCAAAGACTAAAAAGCAACAAATATAATACTAATCAATAAAGAATTGAATTCCACAGAGTACCTCAAAATTTTCTGAAATGAAACAAATTTTAAAGTGTACTGAAATGTAAACAAACAAAACAAAGAGTCGATATGCTAGTAAAATGATAGTAATCAACAGGAACCTCATTAGCCATGTCCTAAATGAAAATCATTATGTAGCCTCCAGGATAGTCACACAAGTAAATTTAAGCAATGTTTACATATATTTTGATTATCACTCAAGGAGTGAGGATATTTTTCCATTGTCTCCCCCCCCCCCCCCAGAAAGTGGAAGGGGGGTGAGAGAGACATCGAAATGAGAGAGACACAAGGACACATTGATTGGTTGCCTCCCACATGGGCCCCAACCAGATACATGGTTTGAACCTACAACCCTCTTGTAGGTTAATTAAATTTACAAGAATGAAAAACATGACATGTATATACAGTGTCCCATTTTTATCCAGGATCACAGAATGTAAACATTTTTGTAGATATTTGTTTAACCAATAAATAACATGTACTAAGTTATATTACAGGCACGAGAGTGCTTTATGTGTATTGACTTTAAACATTATAAGCACCCTGTAAGTGAGACACTATTGTTATCATCCCCATTTTACAGATGGCAAAAATAAGGTAAAGAAAATTACAACTTGCCAAATGCCATACAAAAATCAAATAATACAATTTGGAATATACCCAGTAATTTTTTTACTAGCAGTCATGTGCTAAAACACTATGTATAGCCAGAGCACAGATTAACAGTAATCTTTATGTGAAAGGCTTAGCAAATAATTCTTTGATATACCATATACTGCCTAACATCCTATGTAAAACTTATAGTAAACCTTCTGAAATAGTTAAATCTCTTGGTCCATTTAACTTCTTCTAAAATGATTTTAAAAACCAAGTTGTCTCTGTGTTAAGGTAGAATAATCAAGCAAGGATTTGCCACAAGAATTTCTAAAGGCTATTACAATAATTAATTCTGATAAACTATAAAGATGATTTTAATGTTTGCAGGAGTAGAGAGGCAGTGGGCAAAATTATTCAGAGCTTGGATTCTGAAGTCATGAATGCAAACACTTACCTATTAGATCACTTTAACCAAGAGTGTTTTTCATAGATACATTGGAGATAATCAGTTATTGAACTACTGGGTTGACATAAAAACTAGCTAATAAAGATAGGGTGGCTGGTACATAGAAAACATGACTTATCACACATTCCTATTATTAGTAACTAGAAGCCCAGTGCACAAAACTTTGTGCCCTCAGGGGTGGGGGTCCCTCAGCCGGGCCTGTGCCCTCTTGCAGTCTGGGACCCCTCAGGGGATGACCATCTGCTGCCTTGGGCCCCGTCCCCAGGGGATTGGGCCTAAGCTGGCAAGCAGATATCCCTCTGGCAGCCCGGGAGCCCTTGGGGGATGTCCACTTGCCAGCGGGGAGCAGGCCTAAGCTGCAGTCGGACATCCTTAGCATTGCTGAGGAGGCGGGAGAGGCTCCCACCACCACCACTGTACTGGCAGCAGTCAGCATGGCTTGTGGCTGAGCAGAGCTCCCCCTGTAGGAGCACACTGACCACCAGGGGGCAGATCCTGCATTGAGCGTCTGCCCCCTGGTGGTCAGTGTGTGTCATAGTGACCCGTCATTCCCAGTCATTTTACTGTTAGGGACAGTTTGCATATTACCCTTTTATTATATAGGATAGAGCCCTGGTGCATGGGTGGGGGCCAGCTGGTTTGCCCTGAAGGGTGTCCCGGATCAGGGTAGGAGTCCTGCTGGGGTGCCTGGCCAGCCTGGGTGAGGGGATGATGGCTGTTTGCAGGCTGGTCACACCCCCTTCAGGGTAGGGGACCCTACTGGGGTGCCTGGCCAGCCTGGGTGAGGGACTGAGGGCCGTTTTCAGGCTGGCCAGTCCTTCCCCACCCCCCCACCCCGGCGATGGAAGCTCCCAGCCTCTCTTTTTTTATTCTGGGATTTATTTACCTCCTATAATTGAAACTTTGTAGCCTTGAAAGGAGCTCAGAGCCAGCCAGGGTGGGAGGGAGGGAAGCTTGGTTTCCTTCATTGCCAGGGGCAACCAAGCCTCCTGCTCACTCCAGCTCCGTGGCCACTGCCAGCTGAAAGCAGGTATCTGGGGTTTATTTATCTCCTATAATTGAAACTTTGTTGCTTTGAGTGGAGCCCAGAGCCGGGGCCGCAGCAGGCGGGAAGCTTGGCTTCCTCCATCATTGGGGCAACCAAGCCTCCTGCTAGCTCCAGCTCCGTGGCTGCCGGCTGCCATCTTGGTTGGGTTAATTTGCATCTAGTCACTCTAATTGGCTGGTGGGCATGGCTTAAGGTGTAGCAAAGGTATGGTCAATTTGCATGTTTGTCTTTTATTAGTGTAGATTATTAAATACCATATTCTAAAGAGTACTGATTGCTTGAAATCTCCCACATTTGAGTTGCAATGATAAGCTAGGCTGGAAGATATATTCACCCATCACTCTCAAAGTTGCTTTGTATGTTCTACTGGAGACCCTGGGGAAATCAGAATCTCAGATACGGAAGAAGCATATTCCCTGATCCCGTGTCCCTGGTGTGGAAAGTATCCCAGCCACAAAGCCCAAAGATGGCTATTATAGCAGCTCAGAAATCTCCCCTCTCCAGATTATATGCTCACATAGAGGGTGGGGTCCAGGATGGCAAGCTTAAGTATTTATTAACTGTAAAACTCTAAGTTATTATACTTTATTTTTTGCTACTCATTAATACAGGTTTTGACTTTTTAACATGGTATATATTTTATATTTGTATATGTATGCAAAGCTACTTAACATGTACCTTTGAAATTATGCCCCCTTTTCATACCCTACTTCATTTGAAATGTTTTATTAACCCTTAGAATAGTATTTTCTCGTTTAGGAATATCGACCAGCAAGATTAACTTTTTTATCTTGAGACAGGCTGGATTTTTAAGAGCTAAAAAGAGACACTGAAGTAAACACTGCTTCTCTATATAATGATAACATTGTTTGCTCTGCTGCCACAGAAGCCGCCTTGACTAAACAAGACACAAAATCCAGTCACTTGTGTTCATTGACTTTATCATGTGATGTCAGTGTGGCGGAGCTGGCCAAGGCTGCTCTCCCTGCATTCACACCTCATCTGTTCCCATAGATCGTTCCTAAAAATGGTCTATAAGAAATTAAAAACATACACACATGTGGCCTTTGTACAAAGAAGATATGTAACCAAAGGGACAGATTACAGCTGTCAACTTAGCTTTATATTTGTGTCCCATTTAAAATGCCAAAGAACCCCCCACTACTCATACCTAGTAGAAGAGAGAAAACGATGAAATTTACTTTCTAAAACAAGAAACAGGGGGAACAGGCACAAGATGATCAAAACTGGTAGCATACTGAACTACTGTCATGAATTCAGTTTTAAAGCCAGCTGTAATGCTGGTAGAAATTATGGACATCTCAGGGCTGTGGAGGAAGTAAAGGATTTAAACATATTTAATACTTGTATTTATTTAAAAAAAATTTCCATTGAATGTATTGGGGTGACATTGCTTAACAAAATTATACAGGCTTTTACATGCACCTAATGTGGTACCAATAGTGTTCTAAGCATTTTGAATTCAGACTGTCATTTCATAAAGAATCATTTATCTTGAAAATACTTTCCCCCAATCTTCCTATTAGATTTTTCTATCTTATAAAATTCCTTTCTATTTTTTAATGTATTCCCACCCCCACAAATCCAGGTATTTGCCTTTGTCTGTATTTTTAAAAGAGAAAGCTATATGAGTCTAATTGTCAAAGTAAGTGAGAAAAAAAATGATGAAAATCTAATACTTCCTTATGACTTCAGTTTCAGATCCAAAGAGGTTGCTCTACAAAGATAACTTTTGCTTTTTTAGGTACAGTGGATAGTTGTATCGAGCAATATAACCAAGAGAAAATATGGGGTAAGTATTATTTACAATATTTTGAGGTCTCATTGGCAACTGAGTTGCTGAGTCTTGTAGACTTCATTCCAATTCCTAGAACTCCAGCACCAACAGTGCAAAATCCCCATTTTTGGATTCCCTTACAAAAGAAACGTGAAGACAAAAACAACTAAGTTAAAGAAACAATCAAGAACTGAGTGAAGCCCGAACAGAGTGACTCTGTGGTTGAGTGTCAGCCTATGAACCAGGAGGTCATGGTTCGATTCCTGGTCAGGGCACATACCTGGATACACAAAAGGCATAGGAAACCACTAAAGCACTAGATGGCAGACATTTGGATTCACTGATAAGTACAATTTAAAAAATAATTTGGGAACTAATATATAATTCTAAGTGGTTTTTTTTTTCCAAGTAAGGACATTAAAAAGAAACTTGTCATTTACTATCGACATTGGCTCATAAGATAAAAGTAAACAAATATAATCTGAATAAATTGGAGAAATATAGTTTTGTGAAGAACTCTCTACCCTGTCCCTGTCTCCTAAAAACCAATGAAAACTTTATCACAGAACCAATTGATCCATTAATCACACACAGTAAGAGAAACCCAGGCCTACTGCAGGGAGGTTTGGCAAATCCCCAAGAGGCAATATATGCAAATAAGAAGGAAGTATATATCAGTGCACAATGGTGCTGATTCTCTCACTCTGTCTCTCTTCCTCATAATGGCTCCATTGAGATCCTTAAGAGGATCCATTAAGAATGTTTTTGATAGAGGCAAATTGAAAGACAGAGAAACCAGAGAAGCAAAGGAGGAAAAGAATCAAAGGAAGACACTGAGGAAGAATTGAAAACCCAACATGTAAGATACGTAATGAAACTTGGTTCCCAAACTTTTCATTATTTTTAACACCAAAGTACAAAGGATTATGCAGGTACCAGAATGACAAATGAGATGAAAGATGAACACCTATCCATTCCAGAAAACCAGGAACACCATTCAAGTGAGCTCCCAGCATAGCTTCTTAGTGTCTCTGCTCTTTCCAGTATCCTAGCCAAGTAGATCATCACTCTTCCCACTTCATTCAAGGTGGTCATCAGATAAAGAAAGAAAATAGTGAAGCCCTAATACCTGAAATAGTTGTTTTTATTCTTATGAATGTGAGATGCACCTCTTACTAACCTTCCCACCTTTTATAGTATGACCTTAACAATGAACTTTGTCTTCACTATTGTTTTAACTTGCTCTTTTTTCTTTTATATTTCTTCCAGGAAAAGATATTATGTCACAAACAAAACTATACTATAAATTAAAGACCTTGCATTAATGGCAAGGTACCTAATGTGTATATATATTTTTTAAATCTTGGCATTATATTTAGTCATTTTTGTGGAAACAATTGCAAATAAATTTGGTTTTGATGCCCACAAATGGGATATCTTTCAACTGTGAATCTCCTTTGCACTTATCAGCCTCTATTAGGGTTCTAATACTTTATATAACAGGATAGTGACTCTTGTGCTTATCCTACCTCCACACTTTACAAAAAGCTACAAGAAAGAAGAGACTAGTTCTTATTTATTTCTGTATCTTTGCTGATAGGTATGTATTGTATTGAGTTGAATCTTTTCGTAACACTCCCTATTAAGTAAAAGCCATTAAATTCCATTAGGACAAATCTTCCTTTGCAAACACATGTTCCCCCATTACCCCTGCATTAGAAGTTCTTATTTATTCCCCCGTCACTGCACAGCACTATGATGCGATGGTGCTAACCGCAGACCCTCATTAAGTGTCTTCAACTATCTTACAACTCCCATGTAAAGCGAGTTTTTATGTAAGAATACAGTCATTGATTTCTCAAGGCTCAGTTAACTGTAAACTCAACAGCAAATTCTGTGACCATCATATTCATCAAGCTTTTCTCGACTTGATATTACACCCTCTCCCAGCCACCTATCCATTCCAGAAAACCAGAAAACAGGATTGGAATTGTATAGCTATAGGACAAACCGATCTATTGCACAGCTTACTCAATGGCTTTGTTGGACCCCAATGGGTTGTTTTTCACATGTCTTCATTCCTGCTAGCCCTCGGGGTAATTTTCAGAAACAATGCAAGTATAAAAATGGAACCACTTACATTCAAACACAAGCCTGGGATTATATCTAGATAAACAGCTTCATGTGGTATTTTCTGACAACATTCACAGAATAATGTTTGTAACAATGTAATTTCATTGTATGATAAACATCAATTTACCATAAAAAACAAATACAGACTTGTCACCCTTTTCACCTCATTTCAATTGAATTGGCCTTGTTCAGATAAGCAAGCCTATCTCTTACAGAAACAGCAGTTTATAGATAAACTGTGTGAAATCCAGTATGTGTGTGTTGAATTATACTGCCTACTATCATAATTTTATACTGCCACACTGCACATATGGCTTCCAAGCTTACTTTATCTGAATCTTTCTGAATCTATTCTCCATGCTATTAAACTGAGCACATTCCACATCGTTCAAAAGTAATTACACTTTTGTCTAGAGTGTAGGAGACTGCTCTCCCTAAACAATGCAATTCTCATTATTAGAACTGGCACAATAACCACCCTGGTGTTAATACCGGTATGCATTATGCTATCCAATAACTTATGCTAAGTTTGATGTACAAAGGTAACCAGACATTTTAAAGCTTATAAAAACCACCATATAAAAATAGGAATCTTTACCATACCATAATTAAGGTCTTATTCTGTGACTTATTTTTAAATAGCACATGGATTTTTCTCTTTTTCTTCATAAGTTCTCTGAACAGTACTTCACACATAACATTATTCTAGTCACACAACAAAAATACATTACTAACGACTGTTAGATTATAAGCAAAATTTATATAAAGGGTATTTCAAGGCACAGCTATAATATAGCAATTAAAATTATTTTGGGTAAATAAAGAATCACAGGAGTTGACAGTGAGCCTAAACCTCTCTCTGTCGTGTGCACTGAATAAATTATTTGAGTGTTCAAGTTTGCTTTTCATATGTTGCAGCTTTGCAATTGCTATACTTTATTCTCTGCAATATTTCAAAATTTTATACTATATCAACTTAAGAAAACACCTTTTCCTTTTGTTATGAACTTCAGAAAGAAACTGATTCACACTGAACGTTACTTTATAATAATGTGTCCCTGAAAGGTTTCAACACCTTAACATACATCAAGTTTATCATTAAACCTATTGTAATATATCCCCAGAGTTCCTTAACAATTCCAGGAAAGTGTTATCAATATACACAATAAATGAGATATTAAAACATATTATAACATCATATTTCCAAATCAAATAGTTCTTTAAATGTCAGAAAATTACACCCATAGTATTTATTTCATATGTCTATCTGTAGAGTGGGTAACTCAAATTAATTTTTAATAAAATATTATATTGTTAAAATAAATACCTACATTTTTAAAACCAATCTTGGGGAGCAGCCACTCTACACTTATATAAAACTGTTCACTCAACTCAGGAAAGACCTGAGTCACAAAGAAAGATTGGCTGAGATAAGAGTAGGCCTTTTGTGAAAAACAAAAAAAAAACCTGATAATTCAGAAACCACAGGTGGTCAAGACTTTCATTTCACATCACATTTGACACTAGAACAACAATCTCACTAACAGAAGTCGCAAGATAGAAAGTGAGCCCCACAACGGCCACCATAGAGTCCCCCGGCTGCCTCTAATGCTCTCCTTGACTTCCCTTCATTGATTCCCTCTGGTGCTCATAGATAATCGTGTTGATTGACATGAATACATGTTCTGAACAATTCTTCACATCATGAAATAAATCCATCTATATCATAACTATTGTTAGAAATGAGCCAGAAATTAGTGATTCTTGCTTATCTCTGGAACTCTGAAGTGAGAGCCTCAGCAAACCCATGTTACAAAATTATTTTTAAAAATTGAATAAAAGGAGCAGAGCCAGAAGAGTAAATCAGACCTTCCATAAAAACAAAGCTGAGGACTGCCTTTCCATTCATGTCAGAATCAGACTTGCCTTTTTACCTTTTTGAAGATTATATGAGAATCAAATTTTGTGATTAATTGCTTTGCAAGCTCAAGAGTGCTTCAGAGAAGGAACCAACAGTCTGTTCAGACTTACAACTATCTGTGTCTCATCTTATATTGATTAGAAATCAGACAGTTCTTTATAAATATATGTATATGATATGCTTAATACAGTTCATCTATAGTGTACTCTGCATAGTAGTAAAACCTTCTAAGAGGAGAAGGACACAGAGTACTCCTATCAGTTCCACCTGTGGGAGTGGCTCTTAGTTAGGAACTTAGTTTATTTCTCAAAAATATTAAAGAAACAAACACAACTCCAGAAAGGAAAAATTGTGTCTTTACCTGACCCAATTCAAAACATTAGCACTTGCATACAAAGGATCCTAATTAATTACTCAACATTTTTATATGGCAGCAATTATTAACTACACAGAACTTTGACCTCAGGAAATATTGTCCAACTTGAATTTTATACTGAAAGCATCTCTCTTTAACTTTGAGTTATCATTCCAAAGATTACTCATTGGTTTTACTTTGTCTCTAAACTATGTAGGCAATACAAAAATGTAGACCTCTTAATAGCTTTCTTTTTTATTTAAGAATGTAGCACGAACGTCACACATAAATCAGCAATGAAGTCGGCAAAGCTTTTTCCCCTTCCAATTGAATTATCAACACTAATAAAAGAGAAAAATGGTAATTGGCGTACGAGCTACCCTTTTCATTGGCTAATCAGGGCTATATGCAAATTAACTGCCAACTAAGATTGGCAGTTAACTGCCAACAAGATGGCGGTTAATTTGCATATGTAGGCACAATGCAGGGAGGCGAAAGGGAAAGCAGGAAGAAGCCCCCTGCCACTGACAGTGATCAGAAACCCAGGGGGGAGCTAAGAGCTGGGGGACAGGGCAAAGGCGGCCCTAGGGCCGCCTTTGCCCTGCCCCCCAGCCATGATCAGATAATCAGGTGCCTTTTCCGCCCTGGCCAGTGATAGCAGGAAGTAGGGGTGGAGCCAGCGATGGGAGCTGGGCATGGTCGAAGCTGGCAGTCCCAGGAGCTAGGGGTCCCTTGCCTGGGCCTAAAGCGAAGCCCAGGATCGCGGGGCTGCTGCAGCTGTGGGTCCCCGCTGCCCGGGCCGGACGCCTAGGCCAGAGGCGTCAGGCCTGGGCAAGGGGCCAATCCTGCGATTGGAGGGTGATGGGGGTCAACGCCTGAGGGCTCCCAGTATGTGAGAGGGGGCAGGCTGGGCTGAGGGACACTCCCCCACCACACACACCCAGTGCACGAATTTCATACACCGGGCCCCTAGTATGAGATAAAGACCATGAAACAGTCTCTCTGTTCTCACAGATATTGAATAGGAAAAAAATAGAAAATGTATAGTTCTACTTTAATAAAATGACCTGTTATGTGAACATGACAAAGACCTAGTATTCAGACAAAAATATAAAGTATTTGTGTTGAATAACAATTCTATAAATATATTAAATAATTTAGATAAATGGGTAAAATATTACTTAATGAGCTTAATAGTTGAAAATATCATAGCTATTATGACATACTTCCTGTTTTCAGAATATACTGCATTAGTAGATTCTTTTTTTAAAAAATATATTTTATTGAATTTTTACAGAGAGGAAAGGAAAGGGATAGAGTTAGAAACATTGATGAGAGAGAAACATAGATCAGCTGCCTCCTGCACGCTCCCTACTGGGGATGTGCCCGCAACCAAAGTACATGCCCTTGACCTGAATCGAACCTGGGACCCTTGAGTCTGCAGGCTGACACTCTATCCACCGAGCCAAACCGGCTAGGGCATAGATTCTTTTTTAGTTCTAAAATTTCTATAAATTCAGCATATTTGCCATGAAAAGTGTCTTAACAACTTTGCCCCAAAGTATATATTTAATCTCCCATTAAATCAGTAATGATTTAAATCTTCCCTTTAATCAGTAATAATAAATTAGCTATCTATTATATGCTGGATATCATAAATATAAATATATATGACTATGCCTTCAAGGAATACATAGAAAAGCAGACACATAAACACATACATTATAATATAGGCCATAAAAAAGATATAAACAAGTGTCATAGATAAAAGAATAAAGCAGCAACTGTTCTGCTTTTGGAGATCAATGAAAGTATCTGAAAAGAAGCATTTTCTGACCCCAGTCTTGTGGGAGATGCACAATTCACTGGGAAGGTAAAATATAAAAAATGAGAGGTTTTACAGTTGGAAAGAATAAAGCTGGATCATGTTTATGAATAAAGCGATATGTTTATGAAGATGAATCAAATGCTCGGATGGCTGGAGCATTGGTATCATTGCAGGATGTGGCAGGAGAGGAGACTTAAGCCATAGTTAATTACTAGTCTATATAAAATTTTATACTGAGAGAAAGATTTTTAGACTAAATACTGTAAGCAACAAGAACATGCACTGGATTCCAAAGTCGGGTAAAAAATCCAACTCTTTTCTCAGGGGAACTAGCCTGGTGGAAATTGAAAGAAAGACAGGAAAGGAAAGAGGCTGAACATTTGAGATCACATAGGGGACTCCTCCAACTGTTACTCAAGAGATGAAAAGGTGGTGGAATCAAGAAATGTTTGAGACAGAAAGAAATTTTGAAACCAATTGGACATATATTGAGAGAAAACTATGAGTGTTGATGTCAGTAAAACTAAAGTCATTTGTTTTAACTTCTAGAACAGCAGGTCTTAACCTATTTGGGTTACAGATCTACTTGAAAATCTGATGAAAACCATATTCCTACTCACATGTGTTCATACTCAGAATTCTTCATTCATTTTCAGGAGATCCATATACCTTAGTTAAGAACGTCTGCTCAAGCCCAGCTGGTGTGGTTCAGTGTTTGAGCATTGACCTATGAACCAGGAGGCCATGGTTCAATTCCAGGTCAGGGCACATACCCAGGTTGCAAGCTCAATCCCCAGTAGGGGGTGTGTAGAAGGCAGGTGATCAATGATTCTGATCATTGATGTTTCTATATTTCACTTTCCCTTTCTCTTTGAAATCAGTATATATATGTATAATTTTTTTAAAGAACTTTTTCTCTAGAGGAAGTTGTTTAAGGAGAGGGATGTATCCAATTGAAATCTATTTGCATAGTATTCAACAAACAATTTGATATAAAGTAGGCAGTTCATACTTTTTACTTAGTGGAACTGAATACTTCCATTACACACTGAATGGTTTCATTTTCCTATACATCCTGCATCACAGAATCCACTCCCCCAACTACAGTATGCAATTTAATATACTTTCTTATATCTACCCTTGAGTATACTTAAAATAACCTGCCCTTTATCTTTGTGGTTTTCTTCCAGTCATCACTATTTATATCCACTCCTTCAAATCTGTGGTTATGTTTATGGTAGTATTACAAGAGAACCAAACCAAGAAGCACTCTCAATAGGGTATTTCCTAAGAGAGAGCAATGGTCACAATATTGAGAGGAACATGCCTTTAGCAGTGATGCAAGGTCAAGTGAAGAGTCCAACATCTTTACCTTGAACTGCACTGTGCTGTTTTCCCCCTTTCCTTTCCTAGCTTTACCTTTTTGAGGGGAAGCCAAAAGGTTGTATTCATTGTACATAAGTAACATAAACTCATAATAGAGGGAGAAAGAGGAAATTATAGGTAGCATGGTTTAACTTGCCAAATAACAAAAAATAGTCAGAAAATAAAATATGCCAGTGCTCTTGGGAAGAGCTTATAATGTGTGTAAGCATGGACTCCAAAGCTAGACAGCCTGGGTAAGCCTGGTAGTAGCTGTCCCACGTAGTAGCTGTTTATTTAACCTCTCTGAGCCCAGTTCCCTCACCTGTAAGATGGGATGAATAACAACACCTCATTGGAACACTGTGACAATTAAACGAGTTAACGTATGTAACATGCTTAAAATCTATAAAGTGCTAAGTGGTAGCTAAAACATTATTCTTGGTTAAAAAAAAAACACACACATACACATACAAAAAACACACAACACTATATTGCAAATAGTTAAATAGCCAGAGAAATTTTTACCGGTAAGGCTTTCAAAATGCTGAATGAGAGTATTTAAACCTAATGTGACTATCAAAGATTGGTGTTTATTTCACAGCTATTAGAAGACACCTGATTCTTGCTGATTTAACTCCCCATAAAGTAACACAATCACATAAACAAGTGGACATATTTCAGTACCATGAACTTTTATGATGTACAATAACTTCCTAGAGAAAGAAAAGAACTTAAACAGGATCAGAGCTGTCTTTAAAGATAAGAGAATGTGTGATGACACATTTTTGTGGTGGAATCTGGTTAAAGTGAATGGCACTATCATTCTTGAAGGTGGAGAGGAAGAGAGGGCACGGAAACGTGGCGTCCACCCCGGCAGCCATGTTGTAAAGGTGAGGGTGGCTTTACTGGCAGCTAAGCGCCCTGTCGCCCTGCCAACTAGCTGATTCTCCGTATTGAAGTTCCTAAAAGCCTTATTTGTGTGTGTCTGCTGCTTAAGCTTCAGCCAAAGATGCTATGCTGCCTTCTTGCTTCTCATCCGTGAAACCACGGATTCCCAGTGATCCAGACCTCAGGCTGAGAGGCCAGATAAATTATCCTGAGTTTCAAATTCTGGAACAGGATGCACCAGGAAACTACTGAATTATCAAAACAACAACATGAATGGGACTGAATTAGAAATTGGTGTGGTCCCATTAGAAAACTATAGTCTCTATGAAATATATTCTTCTATAAAATTTCCAGTACTTTAAGGAATACTGAAATCCAATCCAAGCAAAGCAAAAAATGGAAAGAAAAAACCCCCACAGTGATTTATTATGGTGGAAGTCTTCAAACTATCTTGTAACTCTGGAAAAAAAAAACCTTTTATTAGAAATAGTATAACATCTAACTTTCCTGTTAATTGTAAATGTTACTTTAAAATCATTCTTATATTTACATGTTTTTCCCCCTCAAATTAAATTGTAAGTATCTCAAAATCAGAGTTCTGGATAAAAACAAAAAAATACCATATCTTTTACTCCCTACTGAAATCAAGTTACTTAGAATTCAAAGATGTTGGGAGTGAATCTTGTGTATGGCTATTAAGTAGATGACAATTATAAAGCAAAGGACTGAAGCCAAACTATTAGAAGACTGAACTGGTCAAAAAGTGAGTGTAGGCACAATAGACCTTGAGAAACCTACCATCGTATTGTGCTGGGAAGTGGGAGTCCTGTGGCCACAAGTCTCTGGCGTCAGCAGAGAAACTGGCTGAAATTCCTCAGAGTGGGGCTTGTTGGGAAAACTCACATGCAAGGGAAGGTGAAAGGCTGGGAGCCCGTCACTCTCCTCTTCTTCCACTTTCTGTCTGCTTGTCACCATGGCTACCTCTCCATCTGCTTCCCCATACGGAGAGGCTGGTCGCTTGGAAGACATCCTGGAAGGAACAAAAGAGGAGAAAATAATGAAACCTCCACATAAATCCTTAATGCTGTCATTGTGTGGTTAGGGGCCATTGTAACAGAAATGCCTTTTTGTGCTGGCAGAGAGCAGGAAACCATCCAAATACCACTGCAAAGCACACACAGTCAGAAACAATGGCCAAGCAGGTAGCAACAGAACAGTGCTTGTTTGTTGTGAGAATAATACACTAATATAGCACTCCCTTGTATTCTGGCTTCTTAAACAAGAGAATTCACCTAAGAATACTGCATAATGAAAGACCATTCCATTTTAAAGAAAAATACCCATCTAGTTTTACACTCTGATAGACCTTATTGAAAACAGAACGTCTATGTTTATGAATAGCAAAATAGCAAATATGGTTGGGAGTTAAAAGAAGAGAAATAGCTAAAATTTAATTCATAAAAATAAACAAAATAAATAAATGATTGCCATTATAAAATGTGCATTTTATTAAAAGATCATTGTGAAATATAGAGATATTGGTTATATGTAAACCTCAGAACACATGACAAAAAGTTTGACATTTGTTTAAAGCTTAAGAATTGAATAAATTTTAAAATCACTATTAATCTTGAAACAATTGAGAATTTACCTTTCCTCAACTGCTAAATCACCCAATGTAGGCATTTATTTCAAATATCCAATTTGCAAAATAGTAAAAGAGATGAGGATATAAAAATATTTCAATTTTTTTTCCAAAATTCTATGTAAGATTTAGATATGGTTTATCAGAATATTTAACTCCTTAGATACCTAAGTAAAAGGAAAACAAATCAAATATGGATGTTTTGTTTGACAAAGCTGATGTCTATTTGACAATGCACTTAGATAAATTAAACATTTTTTGTACGTATATCTGATGGGTAACATAATCCAAGGTTAAAAATATGTGCAGATATTTTTAGTTAAATAGAGTTCTTTTTTCTCTCATTAAAAGTTTTAGTGCACTGACATATATATAGTTAAAAATTTTAATAAAAAATAAACTCTATTTATCACTTGATATGACCTTGAAAAAGCTGTATGTTTTGTTCAACAAGGAGTGTTTACAGAAACATCTATTCTTATCCAGACTAGGGGGATATGAGGCAGGGTATTAACTACTGGCAACACCACTTCCTTTATATATATCACTGGTTTTTAAATTTAAAATATAATACTAAAAGAGATGCCACTATTCTTTCTTGAATAATACTCTTCTTAGTGTTAAGTGTTAAAAGTTTCAAAAGAAAAGTATTCGAGTACTGCAGACCTTCTATTAAGAAATAATAGCACCGTATAAAAAAATAAGGGCTTTGGAAACAGACAAACACTGATTAAAAAACTGATTCCAAATATTTACAAACTGTAAGACTTTAATCACACCACCTCAATTTGCTCATCTCTAAAGTAAGATGTAATATCAAGTTGTAATGCTTTTTTGAGAATGAACTGTGTATCATACGAAAAATGACTTGTAGATCATTTAGCACAGACACTCAAAAAACAATAGCTGTTGTTTATTTTAAAAACTTCAAAACTACAGTATGGCCCACACCCTTCTCAAAAACAAAACCATACAACTCCCAAATGAGGAAAGCAGATTGCCTTCTAAGAGTTAAACTGTAAAATCAACATTAAATACAAAGGCTCCTAAAAGAGAAATGGTCCATGGCCAGTTATCCTTGACAATAACACTGCATTAGCAAGCATTAAAGAAGATATGTGAATAGCTGGGGGTCTTGATCTGCTGAAGAACAGAGTTGAGGAAATGTGGGTGGCTACCATGTAAGCACTGTCTAAAGTAGACTGAGCCAAGACATTTCAGGTATCTTGAACTATTCCTGATCTCATTACCAAGGTTTACTTCAAGTAGACTGGATACTCTAAGTATGGAGAAAGGAAATAAGGGGCTAGAGTTCACAGAATTAGAATAGGCTTAGTCTCACTGGCAACACTGTAACTATTGCCAAATTGGTATATTAAACTACACATAATAACTCTAAATATTAGGGATATTTAACTTCCACTGTTCCGGTTCCATTCTCTACAAGCAACATTCTGATTCCCATATTAAAAATGGGCTGACAGAACAGATTTAAAATATTTTAAGGTCTTTGTGATTTATCAGAATAAATCAATAAGGGAATTTTTAATTATTTCTTGGTTTCACATGCAGTTAGACATCAAGGATATTAGGCATTTATTGTACTAGTACAAACCACAGTATTTTTGGTTTGTGTGGGCATTATCATTCTTGCTGGGATTACTAAGCTGGTTTCTGGTGTCTCTCTCCCTCTTAGGTCCAGTCTCCTACTGTAAAACCTCCAGACTATTGGCAAGAGCCAGCCTCCAGGTTATCAAAGCAGAAAGCTGGATTAACTGGCCTTTTCTAAGATAATACACAACTCTATCACTTTCAGAAAGAATTACCCAAAAGGTAGGTCATTCTTTAATATAATTATTAACAATGATTATGAAAAGTGAAAGTCCAAAAGTAGACACTAGGCAGATAGTTATCACTACTCTTCTCAAAGCTTTTATTCATTTCAGAATCTAATTTATCTTTATGTACAGCTGGATAATCATTATATACAAGTATTTATATCTACTTAACTATATAAAAATATATTTAACAATTCTATATAAATAGATGTTCCTATGAAGCAAAAATTAGAAGGAATAAAACAATAAACATGAAGGAGTCATGGTGGCAGAAGGCAACTGATCCTGAAATACAACATATTTCATGTTTCTTTCAATTCCGTTTTCAGAGACTTATAGAATGTTCATAATGTTTTGGACTTGAGAGTATTTTTACACAATTCAGGTAAAAAGAATTCTTAAATATTTTTCAATACAATAAAATGACTAAGGTTATAGTTCAATAATAGGCTACTAAGTCAGAAAAATAAAATAAATAACAAATTATGTACAGAGATATCAATCTGTCAGCCACATTATTCATGTTTAATCTGACTTATATTAGTTCTTAAGAATATTGATAATAAAATTCCCAATAACTTTAGATTCCTAATTTGTTATCTAATAAAGTGTTTTAATTTTGGACAGAGAAAAGCCTCATTAATTTCTAAAAGCCTTAAGAAAGGAGCGGAAAATTCCATCTATTATCTATCCTGCAGCTTAAGCTACATGGCTGTAGCTTAAAAGGATACTTGGGAAGGATACTTGGGAACAATTTGAGGGTCTAGATTGGGGTATGCTCTGATATATATCCAGTCAGAGATGATTTCTGCGATTCCTAGGTGCTAGACTTACCAATGAACACACAATTCAGACTTCAAAGAAAATGACATGAGACAAATAATAATAATAATCCAGTGTGAAACTAACTGGTGGAGCTATGATGACATAATGATAACCTTTCACTCAGCTTTGTGTGTGGACAAAAAAATCTTTTTTAAGTATATGTTTTTATTTATTTCAGAGAGGAAGGGAGAGGGAGAGAGAGAGCTAGAAATATCAATGATAAGAGAGAATCATTGATTGGCTGCTTCCTGCATGCCCCACACTGGGAATGGAGTCTGCAATCTGGGCATATGCCCTGACTGGGAATTGAACCGTGGTAGTGACCTCCTGGCTCATAGGTCCATGTTCAACCACTGAGCCATGCCAGCCGGGCAAGAAAATCTTCTTAAAAGAACTGATGTTTAATTCCAGAACTAAAGGGAATTGGAAATCATTAATAATTTACTGACCATTTCCTATGTGCAAAATATTTATCTAATAGGAATTAAAACATGTAATTCGGGTTCTTTACTTTAAAAAGTTTATGAATTTGTTGAGAAGATTTTAAATAAAGGGAGAAAAATAATGAAAGACAGTCCTAGTTAAGGATAAAATGGTATTATAGCCAAGCACCTGAGGGCTTCCTGAGGACGAGAGATCCTGGAATGCTTCAGGGAATGGTGAGATAAATGGAGAGGAAAGTTCACGTAGGAAGTAATGATCAAAGCAAAGATGCAGAGATACTTTTAGAAAGCGCGACATAAATTTAAGCTTCAGTCTTACTTTCATAAAGGAGCAGATGGAGGAATATGGACCAAGTTCCACGTTACATGAATGGAATAGATAAGAAATAGTCAGGTCATGGTTCCATTCCTGGTCAGGACACATGCCTGGGTTCTATCCCCAGTAGGGGGCGTGCAAGAGATAACCAACCAATGATTCTCATCATTGATGTTTCTATCTCTCTCTCACTTTCCCTTGCTCTCTCTGAAATCAATAACACCATAATTAAAAAGAAAAAAAGAAAAAGAAATAGCCTCCCTTGCAAGGAGCAACTTGCTTTTACAAGGAGTTGCTTTTCCTTTACTTGTCCTGTAGCAATGTGCACAATCAGGCTATTCTAATACGTATCTTCAAGTAATTTTAAAACTTCTGGAGTCCTCTGCTATTGGCCAAAGGTTCTGTAAGTGCACTGTAATCACTCTGTTGGCAGGATGTCCCCAATGTATGCAGACACATGTAGCAAGCTTAGAGCAGGGTAAAGGGTGTGAGACTGCAACAAAAAACTAATGCACGTTGGAATTATACAGAGAGGTTTAAAAATAGTGCTACCTGGGTCACACTCACTAACATTCTGATATTATTGTTTTTTGAGCACACACGGGGTATCAGAATTTTTCACAGCTTCTAAGTGATCTAATGCTCTGTCAAGTTTCCAAGTCATTTACCTTAGTCAGAATAATGCCTCTCACCTAGGATTTCCAAATCCTAATCCAGGAAGTCTGTGAATACGTTACCTTACTAAGCAAGGAGAGGCTTTAAAGATGTGGCTAATTTAAGAATTTTGAGATAATGAGATTATTCTGGATATTCTGGGTGGGCCCAAAGTAGTCGTAAAGGGCTTTGCAGGAGGGCAAGGCAGGAAGGTCACAGCCAGAGACAGAGATGAAAAGATATAAGAGATTATACGGCTGGCTCTGAACATAGATGGTGGGTCATACTAACCAATGTCACCCCAATGCATCTAATTAGAAAAAAAATAAAATAGATGATGGGGCCATGAACCAAAGAATGTAGGCAGCCTCTGGCAGTTAGAAAAGGCAATGAAACAGAGTCTTCCGCGGAGCCTGTGGAAGGAATGAATCCCGCCAACACCATGATTGTAACACTCCTGACCTCCTGAACCATAAGTGAATACAGTGGTATTGTTGAAGTCACAGTCTTGTGATGACTTGTTACAGCAGCAACAGGAAATGAATAGACCACTTACTTACACAATTCTCTTTCAAAGTTTTGTTTTTGTGTGTTGTTGTGTTTTGCTTTGTTGTTTTCAATCTAAAATCCTCCCACCTCAGATGTACAGGTGCCCATCCCTCACTTTAGTTTTCTATCCCAACATCATTTCCCAGAAAGGCCCCCCTTGCTTACTCCCCCTAAACCAGCACCTCCTCCCCCCTCTATTGCTCTTTACTTTCTGCTCTGTTCTTAGCACTTACCATCACGTGACAAATTTCATATTTATTTCTGTGTTCATTATCTGTCTCTCCCACTATAAGATGCAAGAGGGCGGATTTCATTTTGGTCACAGCTACTTACCCAGTACTTAGAATTGTTTCTGAAAATAGTAGTGTTTAAATACATTTCTGTTACATGAAAGCTATTAACTAAAACCAGCAACTCTCTTACTCTTTTCTATGGATGGTTGTAAGGTCTGGTCTTACAGGACAAGTATGCTTAGACAATGTCTTCATATGGTCAGAAAGAAGGAAATCAAGCTCAGACATACCGTATCCTTTCAAAATAGTTTCCACGTAAATGAATGAATGGGCAAAACCCAGTTTAATTAGATTCTTAAAGAACTTGTGAAAAAAAATCCAATTGTTCTTTTTAAAACATATAAGTAAAAGATTATAAAAGTGAAGTAGCTTTATTAAAAAAAACCTGTATAATTAATTATTAATAAACCTATTATTGAGGAATCATCTACCTACTGCTTTGAACTTAAATCTGACTGCTTCGGGTATGTCCTTCGCTCTAATTATTTTGGAAATTGATGTGTTGTTGGAAGAAACAAAAAAATGGAAGACTCAGGATAGGATTCACTTTCCTTATATAATATTTTCTCTTTGAAGTTTCTTTCTTTCTCTAAATTTTTTTAAGCTTTGACTGGTTAATTCAGAGATAAAGTCCTAGGAAGCAGTGCCTTCTACTGGTTATTCTTTTGCCATAATATTTATTTTATGGTAGTTGGTATAACAACTTGAAAAAAATAAATATCTATAAAGGACAAACTCAAACTCTAGCTGTTGTACAAAGCCTTTCTTTCCCACCAGGGTTGAAGCAACTTCAGCCCACCTCAAGCGACATCAACTCTTGTGAGTAGTCCACAAGAAAAATTTAACATCAGTATGACCTGTGACATTTATTCAATAGTTTGTTTTTTTCTTTTTCTACTTAGCATACACAGTATCTAAAGCTAAACACAAGCACTTGGAAAGCAAGAATGTCCTATTTAATTCCTTAAATTTCCCATGACATTTAGACTGTCTTGCATATAATAAGATTTTGGTGATTACAGGTCTATTTTTTTTTTTTTTACCATTTCACCTGTTGTGTTTTTTTTTGTTTTTTCCTCAAAAACAGTTGAACACTAAGGATGTAACTACCTATATGATACATGTCTTTCCAATTGCTCTGCATTACCCCCTAAATAGTCTAATACTCTATGCTGAATGAGATACAATTAATTATATGGAGCATGATTCCTAGCAAGTGGTTGGCATTCAATGTATTTTTATATAAATAAATGAATTGAATGAGTGTCTACTTTGAGTCAGGCAAATTAACTTTGTGTTATGGGGACACAGGAAATTTAGATATGAAGACCCTTCTGGTTTACCCTGAATGCAGTATAGTTTAGATGAAAGTAGACATATACCCCACTCATCCATTCATTAATTATTGGAAAATTTTTATTGAAAGGCTATCTTGTGCATTTAGATAGTGACATAATTAAGAAATCAATAAAGAGTATTTTAAGGTAAATTACTTTTTTAAAATAAATGTTAGGAGTATAATAGATACTGTTTTGCTCAAATAATCAGAGAATGCTTACTATAAATTATGAGAATTCAACTGGGTAATAAAAGATGGATTATATGCCGACAGAGAAGAAAGAAAGATTCCAGACAAGAGAAACGACAACAGCAAATTAAAGAAACTTAAAGAATGCTTTGGGATAGTGAGTAGAATAATTTGGTTAAAGCAGTAGATTCTAAGAGGAGTAAATGAAACTAAGAACGAAAGGTAGAACATGATCATGATTCTAACCATAACCTTAACCCTAAAATCCTACCAATTTCGAATGTCTAAACAAAAATTTGAAATTGACACTGAGGCAGGGAGAACTGGTAATGGTTTGTGAGTCACACACTGACATAATCAAAATCATATTTTAGGAAGACAATCCCCCAGAAGTTAGTAATTGATAAACAGTTTAAAGTAGGAAGTAGAGATAGAGAACAAGAAGGTGAAATAATTCAAATATAGATTACTTGAATGTATATTTTAGAAAATACTGCTATTAAGATAATTATATAAATTAGAAAGAATGGCCATTTTGGAGGGAGATGTGAAATTCAGTTTAGAAATAAACATTTGTTGAATTCAGGATAAAAAAAAAACAAAAGAAAGAGCACATAATCAGAAAATATGGGACTTCTGTGGAAGTAACTAAGGCCATGCAGTGTTTAAACACACAATTAGAGAGTTAGCCTATAAACGTAATTATTTACCACTGACATGTTCCCTAATGCTCCGAGTCAGTATTTTCATTATTCTTGTTTTATAAAAGAGAAAACTGAGTCATAAAATGGTTAAATACCTTTTGTTACACTACTGGTTCTTTGCACTATCAGAGACAGCAGTTAAGAACAGAATTCTCTTTCCAAGGGAAAAATAAGTAGAAAACAGAGAAGAGGGGGAGCATAATCTGAATCTTACAGTCCATCCTAGTTTGGGAGACCAGTGCATAAAAAGGACTGAACAAAGAAGAGAGATAAAGAGACGTCAGTGATAAGAAAATTAACTAGTTCTTCTGTTAACAATTCTACAACACTAAATGTTCTGAATAAGAACTCTTAAAATTCTGGATCATGTCATTTATTTAATTTATAACTTCCATTAAATGCTCTCCTAAATGTCTACTTTAAATATTTACTCTCTCATGTTAAATTTTAAGCATAACAGAACACTTTTACAATGACTGCAAATATTTGAATTTATATATCTCCTTATGAGAACAATGAATATGAGATATTACAAAATAAAATAATAATTGGCAATCCTTCATACCCAAGGATTATACTATTTTTTTTTTTTAGAAGTTATGTGACTCAAATTTTTTTAGCAATGAGACTATTTTTCGGGACACTTACATTTACTCATCTGGCTCCTTTTGTAATTAAAGTTGATGTGGGAAGGCTAACCAAGATTAGGAATGAGCCTGGCCAGAATGGCTCAGTGGTGGGGCATTGACCTATGAAGCAGGGGGGGCACAGTTCCATTCCTGGTCAAGGCACATGCCCAGTTGTGACTCAATCCCCAGTGTGGGGCTTGCTGGAGGCAGCCAACCAGTGATTCTCATTATTGTTGTGTCTATCTCTCTCTCTCTCCATCTCCCTCCCTCTCTGAAATAAATTTAAAAGATTAGGAATGAATTGCTACTTTTTATCAAAGATATTTTCACAATAGAATGTTACCTACTCAATATGGGAAATCAACACAGATATTTAGCATATATGGACAGGTTTTGATTCAAATGAATGAAACAGCTAATTCTTCTAAGTGATTTATTAACAAAGAATTTCACAAATTTAGCCTATCATTTTATTTAAAAATATCAGTTTCATTACCCTTATCCATGAATTTCAATTATTAGACATATCTTATGGTTTGTTCTTTTTCTTTATAACATGTTTTGACTTCATTTTCCTACAGGTTCAGACTCAGTTTTGTGTTGCCCTGAGAACATTCCATGTATATTTTATAACCCCCCCTGTCATATATAATAATCTGAAGTCTTTAAATAGAAAATTGGTTTGTGGTAAATATGTAGTCTTAACATTTTATTTTCTTTTCTCTAAATCCTCTTTGTCATCAATTTCTGATATAGAATATGTCACTCTCTGTACTTTTCAACATGTTGCTTCCCACATACAATAACCTTATTCATTATATTGTTATTTAGAAGTTTGATCAAGTTCATCAGATCCTGGCATAAACAATAAATGGAAGTAGAAATACAGATTTCATAGAAATATAAAAACAGACAACACAGAATAATACATAAGATTGGACTCCCTTTTAATCCTTACTACTAGTATACATTTCTCCAGAGAAGACACTTATTTTTATTAGTATTTATAAACAAAACTACCATAACATTAAAATCTAAAAGTAAAAGTAATTTTTGCACCACTGCTCTTTAAGAAGAAATGTATTATTTTGTTCTGAAATACAATTTGAATTTAATAAAAAGTGTAAGAAATATTACAAAAGTTTAAACTACATTTAAAACTGTGTTCATTACAATGTAGTCACCCAGTGCTTTCACCTTTACCAAGGCTGTTCCGGTGTTTACCTCATCACATGCTTAGTGTATGAGATGTTCTGTGTATTGAGGTCCAGTAGTTCATTACTATTCCTTTTCTCTGATAAGAATGGCATCACTTTTATCTTGTACTCCACCTTTTTGTCTTCCTATTTACTAGCATCTCTGTTCTTACCAAATAGATTTCCCCAGCCTTGTCCAAACCACCAAAGAGTCAGGAAAGGAGGGGAGAATTAAAAAGAGGGGGAAAAAGAGGTGCAGGGTTCTCCATAGAATGTGTAGAAAATACAATGAAAAACATTTGGAAGTTACATAGAGATAAGGAAAGAATCAGAAAGAAAATACAATTCTTGTCAGTACCTGAAGGAAATGAGTGCTGCTTTATTAGTTGGACACAGACTATTTCAGAAGTGCTTGAATTAACATAAATGCTATGCAATAAAATTAAATTTATAATGTCCATGTGTTTTTATTTTCTAAACAGGGGAGACAAATACTAAAGGCAGGCATTTACAAATGTTGTATGAAAGCAAAATTCCATTCTGCAACAATTCAGAGTTCAAAATGTTATTCCTTCATACTTTCTTCTCTTACTGTTTTACTAGTAATTATAAATTATTCAAATTCATTCCAAACTTAGGACATGTGTTATTAGATGAAGACCCCAAGAAACTTTTATGAATAAGATTGCTTTATTGTGAGTAACCTAATAGCTGGGCTCTGGAGCTCAAACTGACCTAAATGAATTTATCTGCCAGCTAAAAATTGTTCGTCTGCATGCTTTATTGTATTTTTTAAAAAATTAATCCACACTTACTAAATGCCTACAACAATAGTATTCCTGATATATAAAAAGGTATAAAGATTATAGATTATTAAATGTAATTAAATTCTACTGTACTCATCCCACCGTGTTCTACTAGTTCAGTGGTTCTCAACTTTCCTAATGCTGAGACCCTTTAATACAGTTCCTCATGTTGTGGTGACCCCCAACCATAAAATTATTTTCGTTGCTACTTCATAACTGTAATTTTGCTACTGTTATGAATCGTAATGTAAATATCTGCTATGCAGGATGTATTTTCATTGTTACAAATTGAACATAATTAAAGCATAGTGATTAATCAAAAAAACAATATGTAATTATATATGTGTTTTCTGATGGTCTTAGGCGACCCCCGTGAAAGGGTCGTTAGACCCCCAAAGGGGTCGCGACCCACAGGTTGAGAACCGCTGTACTAGCTAGAAAAGATAGAGCTCATTATGAGCCTGACAAGCTGAAGGAAAACTGGTTAGGGGACCTTGCATAACTGGTGACTACAAAGTCACTTTCATAAAGAGAAGAGCTAGCAAATGCTTTTATATAATTATTTTGAAAAAAATTATTAAAACTTGCCTCATGATTTACAATACAAGACTATAGCAATAAGCACTCATTACTAAACATAACCAAAAATACACCTATTTTTAGTTGACTCATTTAATAATTTTTATAATTTTATTTCCTTATCTCAAAACATCTATACTTGAATTATTCGTTTCATCACATAATCTTTTTAATCATCAAATGCACTAAACTTCAATCAGATCTATGTATAGAAAACAAAATAGAAATCACCAAACCTTTAAATATTGTAAATGACTAAATGACTAAAATGCATGAGTTAGGAAGAAAAAATCAAAATTATAAAGACTAATTTGCTGCTAATTATTTAATTCCTATATTGTTATATATTTGTCATTAATTAGAAACCCAAAGAATGTTTAACTTCAGCCATCCACAGGCTAAAAATGTCAAAGTCCTTTTGTTCTGATTACTTAGAAATTACTTTGAATGATTTAGCATTAAGATTTGTGGTTCTAAAAACTCGTCATTATAGTTAGAGAGGGCATACTTTTTAAGGAAATAAAAAGCTTTTTCCATTTGAGCATGGGTTTTGCCTTTCTGACAGCTCTAAGTCCACAGGATGTGGAGGGATGATTTAAATTTTACATCAAAATTGTGACTGCACTGGACTTTTTTCTCCCTTCTCAAGGGAGGCATTGTTCTTGCCTTTCCATAACCAGGCGTGACAGCGCCAGACTGGAGTCATACGGCTGGTCTCTGAGTCAGCGTGAAAGTGCTCACCTCCTGAGTTTCCCCAGATGCTCGGCTCCTTGTAAGTCTGAAAACTGAGCACTGAGTAGCCACATACTCCATTCCTGGGACAGACAGAGAACTGGAGGGGAAAATCTAGTGATTAGCAAAAACTGTCTCTCCCAGGACATGCTGTACAACTCTATTAATAACAATAAGAAGGAACAGCAAAAACAAAAACCCATGGGTTTACTATGAGCGCCATTTAATTAAACCAAAAGTTGGGACAAATATTTTTAACAAGTAATTGTGTGCTTCTGAGTTAAAGAAATAAAGTTTAAAAATCAGAAGCCTTTTGGATTTTTCTCAGACATGTGGTTGCCACATGTATAAATTTCAGGTTATAGACAACTGGTTAGAATAGTGAAAGAATAGTGTATGAAATGCATATCTAGTCTCAAGATCTCTACAAAGGTAATTTTAAAAACTGCCTGTAGACTCCCTGTAAAGGGATAATCTTTACTGCTCTCTATCAGAACAACTGCAGGTGCCTTAGGTATATATGCAACACTTAGAGAGAGAGAGAGAGAGAGAGAGAGAGAGAGAGAGAGAGAGAGAGAAGGAGAAGAAGAAGGAGGAGGAGGAAGAGGAAGAGGAGGAGGAAGAGGAGGAGACAGACAAGACTTACTGCAAAATGATATGTTAAGGGGAATTAATTTTCTTTTTTTATGGGACCTCTCAATTAAGAATTGGACAGCACCATTTTAATTTAATCCTAATCATATGCTAACAAGTTTTATTCGCTATAAAATTCAAACTATTTATTAAAATTTTTGCATATGTTAAAGGAAAAAATAAAGAAGTAAAAACATACTCCTTACAATTTGTTAACCTATAAAGAAACAAACACAAAGGAAATATAAATATTACTACTATCATAGTAATAGCAGTAGTACTCATCTGTAATATTTCTTTCTAAAATAATGCTAATCAATGTTTTTCATGTTGTCCTCATGAGGATATATGCATGTTTCCATATGTGCATATGTTCACATACACATGGACATATTTGTAATAACCTATACAATAGTTCACCATTTTCCTCATATTCACAGTGAAATAAAATAGATTTCCGTTTATAAACATCACTGGTCAGGTGAGGTGCATATTTTTTAAAAAAATTCAGTTTTAAGCAGGAGAGGATATCTATTTAGGTTTAATTATATTGACCCCTCTGTAAAAATATTATTTCACTTATTTTGGTGACTTTGTCATTTTGACTCTCTCAGGAGACTCTCCCTTTGGCAGAACTGCAAATAAGATATAAAATTTTGTCTTCCGAAATGCCCTTAAGTACTTATTCTATGCCTCCCTCCCTGTCTCCTCATCTGAGCACCTCTGAAAAGCCCGCCCCACACTCTTGCTCTCTCTCCCTTCCCACATTACTGGCTAAGTCTAAATAAATAGCAAATTGTTCCATAATCAAAAGCGACTTATTCTTAGCATGGTGTACGTCTTGAAATAAAATCCGTGGCATGTTTAATTTATTTAGGATCGAATAATGATGACAAAAATAATTAAGTAACCAGCCTTGTTTTAATTTCTTTTGTTTTCAAAGGTCATTGTGAAATCAAGCAAGTTAAGCCTTCAAAAGCAAACCTCTAGAGAATGGTGTGCTGTTTTTTTTGTTTTGTTTTGTTTTGTTTTTTCCTTTACTTTTCTCCTAACAGAAATGAGAAATGAGGCTCACAACCAAAAAAAGTACTGAGCATCACCATCAGATTTGTTGAGAATGACTGAGTAGTGCAATGAAGAAAAATATTATGACCCCTACCCTCTTGGGAATCCAAATAACCCCGACAAAGAAAAGTTTATATGCTGCTAACTTCTGGCAAAGTTAGGGGACTCACTCTGCCTTTCCAGTCCCATACAGACTTGGTTGCAGTCTGTTTCTACAACAGCTGTTGAAAAATGAACAAAGTAAAAATATTTATGTTATATTCAAAATAGACAGCAAAGAACATAAATACCGTGCACAAATCTTTCCTAGGACAACGGCTCTGATATGCCAGGTAGGCATCCTAGGCAAAGACGAATTTTCTGAAATTCCTGCCAAAATGAAGAATTTGCCACTATAATCGGGAAAAGTCCAAGAGTAAGGGTGCCGTGCCAAAGACAATGAGCATCTATCACCCAAACTCCAAAACAGCGGGATGCAGCGATGGCTGATGTTATAAGAATGCTGAGCGTCTTCATTGGTTCCTTTCATGCCAAAGCCTCTTTGCTTGGATGAATATGAATTAAATCCATAAGCTTTCTTATTTTTGTAGCTTGACCTCTAAACTCATTTTACGTCTTAACTGTTTATCTTCTTCCCCCATTAATCTTTCTGGGTTTAGCACATTCCCTGTTGTTTTTAGAGGGGGGAAAAAAGCTTTAAAAGCATGGTTCATACTGCCACTGTGGACCAGTTTGGAATGTTAGTTCTTTTCTATAAATGGGTATGAACTGCTCAGTAGTAACTTGAAGGCTACCAGTTTCCTGCCTCTGAAAAAAAAAATCAAAGGATATGGCAAATACTGTAAAGAAAAAAATCATCAAACTCTTATGAAGGTATGACATGTATAAAGATACAAAATGACACCAGTACAAGGTTTACACTAGAGTTCAAACCAGGCTAACAGTGATATCACTATCAAATTTCCATTGAAAACATTATTTTTAAGTATGTCATATAGATAAACTTTTTGAAACAAATAGCTTTTCCTATTTGCTTTCTCTTTTCAATCAATTCTATGGCTAAGCCCACACAAAGTAGATGTTTAAAACACCATATCACTACAATAGAAATGTCTAATTTAATTGTAATTTCAGTCAGTAATATAGCTGAGTTCTTTTCTCATTCTGTTCATTACAATATAGCTGATGAGAAAGTGCATTGGTAAACACAATCAGATTACCCATATCACCATAAAACCTGTACAAAACCCAGAAGTTTCAAAGCTGTTCACTTTACAACTCCCTCAAAGAAAAACTAATCAGCCAAAAGCAAGACTTTAAAGGTGGAATCTTGCACACGACAGAGTGTTTACCATTTACTGTTTTATAGGTCCTCTGCCATATTTTCTGCTCTTATGTAGTATTTCCCCCAAAGCTTTACAAAGGCCCAGCTGTATAAACCAGTCTTGTCAAAGGACATAGTTAAGGGATGGATAAAACAGGGAGGGGTGTCTAACATGCTGACCACTGTCTGAGCTTATGAGGATAAAGGAGCCTTGATGGAGGAAAGTAATCATCCATTGCTATTTTTTTAAACCTCATTACCACATGCTAGAAAATTTTTTTCCACTACCCAAACACCCCCAATTCCGATCCCCCACAACTGAAAGGCCTTTGTGTTCCAAAGTAGACAGGGTTCTCCCCAACCTCCCATTGCCTTCTCTCTCTCTTTTTTGTTTTTTGTTTTTCTGCTGATGGCAAGTTTATGAAGGCATGAGCATTTAAAGACTTCTTAAAATACAGCTTTCCTCTCCATTAAACCATCCACACACAGTTCCCTGAAAACCTTTTTAATGGCTATATAAACTTATTAGCCATGAATAAACCAAACATAATCAACAGCTTTGGATGGCAAGATAGTTATTTCTGCTAAGGACTCCAGAAGAATGTACATTCCTTTAAAAGATAATAAAACACACATAATTGAAGTAGAATGAGTGCTGAAATCAAGGGTATATATCTTACATTTTAAAGAATATGTTTCCCATAGAATAAACATTTCAAAGAGAGCTGGCTACGTGCACACTCAGAGTAGCAACTGCGAGATGTGGTTCTGAAGTTTGAAGGAAAGTTTATACTGAGTTAATTAATCCTTTCAAAACCTTCCTCTCATGTGTCCAAGAACATCAAACCATGGAGATGATTTTCCAGAGACTTAAATACGCATTTCCTATTTTCACGTTTGTCATTCTTACATACTACACTGACATTGTTTATAAAGGACAGAAGCCAAATTCCACACAAAGCGAGCTACCATAACTGCATGTACAGAGTCAGTGAAACATATTACAGGTCCTAGGAAGTCTCTGAGCAACAGCTCCCATAACCTGTATGGAGAGAGTGGTATCGTCTGCAGGATTCTATTTTGGGGTGTCCTTTGAGGTCCAGACAAATTCTGGAGTGTTATTAAAGCCTCTATTTATCCAAAGGTTGATGCAGCTGCAGTGTAGTAAGACTTCTTCCCACTGTCCTGTCAATGACCTACAGAGATTACCCTTGTCTAGGTGGAGTAAAATGTGATTCCTCTGCCAATCTGCAAACTTTTCCATAAAACGTATATTTATAATACAACGAGAGGCCCAGTGCACAAAGTTCATGCACTGGTAGGGTCCCTAGCGGCTGCTGGCTGTCAGCCAGGGCCTCCCTACCTTCCTCCCGCTGGCCCCGCCCCCTGGTCAAACTCCTGGACAACTCTCAGTCGAGGAGACAATTTGCATACTATGCTTTTATTGCTATATAGTATACATAGTCTTCTTTAGCATAAACTAGGTAGCTTTCTCTTTCTGTATCCTCAGCTGGTGTAAGTCTAGATCAACAGGCACTCATGGTCCTCCGTGCTTCCTGTGGTGGGCTACTTGCAGAACTAAGTAAATAGTTCCCTTCTAATCAATACTTGGTTCTGATGAATATCAAAGCTGAATATAGCAAAGTGTTTGAAAACAATATCTGCCAATTTCCTGTTTAAATCATCATACAGAAGCAAGTGGGATATAGGGAAAAATAATTATACTAGTATACTCCATTGCAAGAGTTCACTTCTTTATCATCATGAACTTCTATCCTTGCCTTTCCTTAATAAACTTAGGAAACTTTCCAGAAATAACTGTGGATAATCTATTCCACAGATGCAAAAACCACCAAAATCCTAGATAATAAAAGGCTAATATGCAAATAGAACGAACAGTGGAACAACCAGAACAACCAAACAACCGAACAACTGGTTGCTATGACATGCACTGACCACCAGGGAGCACGCACGGAACATGGCAGGCATCGGCAGCAGGTGGCAGAGCGTGGAACATGGTGGGCATCAGCCACGGCAGGATGGTGGAGCAGGTGAGCGGGGGTGCCATACCAAAGCGGGGTGAGCCTCTGGTGGTTACTGAAAATTCTTTGCTCCAGGTGCACTGTGGTCCCACCTGGAGCCTGCACCTGCTGCCGGTGCTGGCCCCACTTGCACCCACAGCTGACACTGGAGCTACTGCTCACACCCACTGCCAGTGCCTGGCGCTGGTCCTGATCAATTGGTGCCATCAGCGGGTGTGAGTGGCAGCTGCTGGCCCTGATCGCCCCTGAGGGCTTCTCCAACCTCATCCTGCTCCTGGGGGGCAACTGGGGCAGCAGCCGCTGCTTGCACCTACTGCTGGTGCCAGATCCAATCGCTCTGCACCATCAGTGGGTGCAACGAGGGCCGGCACTATCAGTGTGTGGGAGTGGTGGTGGTGGGAGTAGGGCTGTAGGCAGACAGGGGACTGGGGGCTGTGGCAGGAGGGGCAGGCAGGGGCGCAGAGGATGGGCTGAGAACCGCCCCTGTTCCTACCACAGCCCCGAGGCCCACAGTTCCTTTCAAGGTGCATGAATTCATGCACTGAGTGCCTATTATTATTATTATTATTATTATTATAAAAAAGAAAACCAAACCAGTAATGATAGCACAATTCTGTGACATCTTAGAAAATTAATAATAATTACAATGATTATTTTATGTAAACTAAATTACTTCAAGACATGCTTTAAAATAATCATTTTATCCAGAAAATAGAAATATATTTATAATTTCTGTTGATTTTTAAATAATACAGACTTTTATTAAGCATTATTGTTAGACCTACTTTAAGGAAATATGCTTTTTCTTCTGTTTGTTGGCTTGTTCTTTCATTTTTTAGCACCCTCTTTGCAACAGCATCTTTTTATGAAACCATGATAAGCAAGTATTTAATAATTATTCTAGAAGAAAAAAATACAGAATCACAGCTCATTCCTAGTGCACACAAAGGACCAGTGATATTCTGTTCTCCCAGGACATGTTCCTAGTAGTAGGCTATCAACTTTTGTCCTTTTTTTTTTTTTTTTTTTTTTTTTTTTTTTTTTTTTTTTTACTAATTTCTTAATTTAAATGCTTATAAAATGTAATATGTGTTATCATACTTCCAAAATAGTGGAGTCTGGAGCAGTTTGATCCAGCATTTCCATCTTATTAATACAGTTAAGGCTCCAGGAAGGTAACTTAACCTCCAATTTATCTAAGGGAACTTCTAATCACAACGTTTGTAAATCCTGTGTGCAAAAATCTCCAAAATAATTATCCTGAGCTCAAAATTAATGCATCTCCTATGAAATCAAGCATTGTTGGTGCTAGCTGTATAATCATGCCTTAAGAAAGTATACAAGGGAAGCAGAATATAGAACCTGATATGTCTTTAATATTTACTCTTAGTAGTTTGTTTATAAATGTATATCCCCCATAATAAAAGTAGGACATGGTCCTCAATTATTAATATTCTATCATATATTCCAAGATGCTTTAGTAGTTAGAATTGATTAGTAGTTTGAATCATCATAGGCTTAGTTAAATAAACATCAAGATAAATCTAGAAGCAAGTGTTTCTTTTTATTTCTTTAAAAATAATTTAGACTCTATCATGGTGGAGAACAAATGAATGAATTAGAAGTAAGAGGCACAGCTATGTGAGTGATAACAATTATAACATAAAATCATGTATATAAGTAGTAATGCACAGGAGCTTATTGATTCCCAAGGACCCAGATATTTTCAAAATCAGCTCCTATTATCATTACTAATTAAATAAGTGTTTTTTGAATCTCTGCTTGTAGTTCACATTTATTTATTTTAACTTTATGCCATCTTGGCACAACTTTTGCACTACTGCAAGTAATCTACTTGAAAATTCTAGATTTAAATACAAAACCTCATGTTCTGGTCTTTATCCCTACCACTGAAACCCATCTATCAGACATTTTAATGCAGAAGAAACTTTTTAACCAAAACCAAAGTGAGTTTTTAACTTCATGAGTTACTTTGTGAGTTACTCACTTTGAAGTATAAACTCTTTGAGCCACAAACAATATTACTCATTTTCCAGTCTAGTGTAGGATCTCACATAGGGCATAACACACCAAAGCTGAGGAGTGTTCGCAGTATTTAAAAGCGTGAGCTTTGATTAAACAAACCTAGGCTAAGTCTTAGTTATGCTGTTTCATAGCTTCATGATCTTGACCATGTTACTTAACCTCTCTGAATTTCTGTTTTCTTACTATAGGTAATATTAGCTGCATTTTGAAGGAAGTAAATACGTACATATAAAAGCAAGCAGCACTCCACCGAACCCACTATATGTACTGAATAAATGCTATCTACTATTATTGTTATTAGGAATTGAATTGAATCTAATTTAAACAACTCAGTTGTACAGCACAGTTAAGGTTAGGGTACGACCCAACCTAATTAGCTATGAAAAGCCATGTGTGTTTAATATATTTGGACCTATGAAGAAGAGCCAAGAGTTATTTTAATTTTTCTGTACAGCCAATTTTTTGTTTGTTTTTGAATTAAAAAATAAAATTTAGAATTCACTGCACTAGGCTAATATTTCTCAATCTTGCTGGATAAGTGAGTAATCAAATTCTACGCTATAGATCCAGAGACATAGAAAACATGGAACAGACTGGGGAATGTCAGAGGGAAAAACATGGAACAGACTGGGGAATCTCAGAGGGAAGACAACGGGGTGAGGGTGAGTGAGGGGGCAGTAGGTGAGGAGAGATTAACCAAATAATTTATATGCATATATGCATCACCCATGGACATAGACAATAGTGTGGTGAAGGCCTGGGGTGGGGAGCAGGGGCAGGCTAGAAGAGGTTAATGGGGGAAGGAGGGGATATCTGTAAGGTTTTCAACAATGAAGATAATTTTTTTAAAAGTTCTACTTTCTAGCAATGCAGTGTGTTGATCCTTCAAATATTTTATTTTCAAATTAAGTCAAGATAAATCACTCTTGAGTGACACCAAGAAGTATGATAGCAGTCTTCCCACTACTCATGCACCAAAACCTTACCCCATTGCTAGGAATTCAGAATATAGTTTTTGCTGCATGACATTTATTTCTAAACAACTTATATAAAATAGGTTCCTTCCACCTGCTTCTTGAGGGTGAGGTGGATCTCCTTAGGATAAAGGAAAGTAGTACATGTTATTATAAGATTCAGTCATTGTAAAAGTTTCCTTAGAAATTGCTTCACATAAACAATTTCCCCATGCTATGTGTAGGACTTAAGACTTCCAGACAAAGAAAGGGGTTTCCATGGTGAAGAACAAATGTGCATGGTGTCCCCGGGTTTGGCTGAGATGGACACCTGGCATTTTGTATGGCCACCTGAGGACCATGTGGCTAAACCCCTAAAGGATAGTTTTTGGCCGGAAAAAGCAAGCTATCACAAAAGTGAAAGGAAAAAAACAAACAAACGAGTAAACTACTAAGACTTTCCTTTTCTATCTCTGTAACCATTCAGCTACTGAAACAATTCCCTATATATTGTCATCAATAATTTCAGCCACCTCCATTCCTAAAATGACCATGTAGTTGACCTAAACACATTGTGCACTTTCAATGGAATGTTTTAAAGCAAAGAACTATAGCCACAAAACACTCCAAGAGAAAACAATTGAGTTAGAATGCTCTGTCATGACTTGGCAAAAGAAGTGCAGGTAGATATCTTCTAGCTATCACCAAAAAGCAGACTGAAATAATAGCTACATCAAAATGGAGTGATGGCAGGACAGCTTAAACACCACCAATTACTTGCCATATGGACTATATACCCTCAGCTCATGGAGTATTTAGAGACTATTCAGAATTAATAAGCGCTGCTGTCACAGTCCTGTCAAGATATGTAAACCCTTATTCATATTTTGGAGGTACTGCGGACACATATAAGAAAGAGTAAGGAACTATAATCTAAGGGAAATTAATACATTTAAACTATATTGTCTGTTGAACCTCTTTGTTACCAATATGATTTTAATTGCAAACACTGGTTAAAATAGGTTTAATCATAAATAATCAATGTAGCCTTCCTGATTCTTAGAAAAACTCACAGAGCATTATCAAGGAATGCATTATGAGAATTCCCACTTCGGTGTTAACATGGGCATCAATCCTGGAGCCACCACTGAAGTTCAGGTGTTAAACATTTTTACCAACTTGTGTGGCAATTTCTGCCTATGGAGGAATTTCTATCAAGAATTTTTGAATATGTGCAAATGTGTTAACTTCTAAAATACCATACATGGATTGTTGTGTTATACACAGCACACACAGCTTTACATATGTATAAATATATATCTCAAAGAAAATTGTTGAAATATAACCTTCTGCTTTGGCAGAGGTATAGATTGTATTTATTTTGTGTGGTTTTAGAGGACATTACAAGGACTATTCATGCATTAAATATTTATTGAAAGTCTGCTATGTGCAGGGGTGCCCTATCTTTTGGAAGCAAGCATATAAACATTATATATATATATTATGCAAATTAGGTCAGGACTCTGTAACGATCACGACTAGCTCAGGAGTAGGGGCCGGGTGTGGCCCCGATCCTGAGAGAACAACACAGGGGCACCTGCTACGAACTTCTGTGGCACAGCTGGGGACAGGCACCCATTGGACACACACACACACACACACACACACACACACACACACACACACACACGGCATGCCTGCTCTGAGCCTCCGTGGCCAGACTGCGGCTTAGGCCTGATCCCCATGGGCTCCTGGACTATGACAGGGGACAGGCTTGGCTGAGGGACCGCCCCCAGTGCACGAATTTCATGCACTGGGCATCTAGTATAATTATAATACTACACAAAAGATTTACAAATAGTAACGAGGGAATAACAGAAGAGTTAAAAGCAGAAGTTACTAAGTTAGTAAGAGAAGGTACATTTAGGCTCACTGTTAAAAAGAACCTTCTGTCAGAGCCAACCAAACATGGGATTTCTTGTCTCAGGAGAGAATGTGTGCCACAACACTTTAAGTATCCAAACCAAAGACAGATTACATATCAGAAATGCTATTGAGAGGAATCATCCATACCTTTAAAAGGCTGAACCAGTTGACTTTTACTGTACCTTCCAATCCTTCAGCTTTTTATTCTTCATAAAAAGAATTGAGTATGATTTGCTAATATTTCTATTATGAAATGAATTATAGTGAACAGCAGAATTTAATGAGTCTAAGATGACAGTAAAATATGTGGTAAATGGAAATTATAAGAGTACAATACGAATTTTCATGAGGACCAATCAATTGGACATCCAGAGTTAGGCAAAAGTAGGTTTAGAGTTGTTCATGTGGAAAATAATACAATTATACATAATAATACAAGAATAAACTGTTTCATGTACTCACAACTGTAAGCCTACTTTGCCTCACCCTGTATACTATATAATTATGGAGAATTCTTCATAATACAGTAAGTGATAATGTGACTATTTTATAAATTACACAGCATACTTTCCTTCAGTTTTAAAGTAATACAAAAACTGGCCCATTCGGTGTGGCTCAGTGGTTGAGTGTTGACCCATGAACCAGAAAGCCATGAATTGATTCCTGGTCAGGGCAAATGCCCGGGTTGCTGGCTCAATCCCCAGTAGGGGGCGTGCAGGAGGCATCTGATCAATGATTCTCTCTCATCATTGATGTTTCTATCTCTTTCTCCCTCTCCTTTCTTCTTTGAAATCAATAAAAATATATTAAAGTAACACAACAACTGATTATGGGTTCTATGAGTTATATTCTAAGACTAATGGTAGATTTGACATTGCTATTTTTATCTCATTCTTATTTCAAGCCATTAGCATGCATTTATGCTTAATATAAACATAGGGATATATGTGAATAAACTACTTGCATGCTTTATGATTACTAACAATTCGACACTAATATTTGCTTTAATTTTATGTTTTTCCATATCCTAATGATTTTTAGGGACTCATATCTTTAATTTTTTTCTTCACTCAAAGCATTTCTTTTTAAATTTCAAAGCATATGGTTCCCAGAGATTTCTATTTTGAGGTAATATGGGCATGCAATTTTAACACCCTCTCTTTCCTCCATCTTAGTGTCATATAATCTACTACAAAGAAAGGACTGATACCAACTCTTACATTGCCAGTCAAAATCCCTAAAGCATATACTCACCAATACCTGGGATCAACCAAAAAATCAGAATAAAAATTTTAACTTACAACTCATTTCAGGTAATGAATCTGGTTCGTGGTTGGCTGACTACATTTCTAGGTGTAAGAATTTGATATAATAAAGTTCTGTTATATCTGATCATACCACTCAGATATTTACCCACTTATACTTCAGGGACTTACATATAAAGAGAATAATGCTCCCTAAATCATCCATTTTAACATTTGACTAAAATATTCAACATTATAAAATATTTCCAACTAAAAATCAGTGTGCATTGAAGAGTTACAAAAATCCAGAGACTGAAAGGCTCTGGACAGATAATATCATGAGTAAAGCATATAAATGGGCAAATACCTGCATTGTATTGGGGTATATCAGTGACAGGCAGATTGTAAAAATTTGCAAAGTAAAATTGCAGAGTAGAGTGGCTGCTGTGAACTCAGTTTCATGTTTTTCGGGGGACTGCCAACTCAATGTAATAAAAAAAACCCAGTTATCAAGAAAAGCCCAATATCTGGATTTTTATAAGAAATCTCCAAAATTTTAATGTTAGTAAAACAAGAACAATAATAACAACAAACACCCAGAGCCAGTTGATCAGTTTGTGACCTTTGTTTTTATTTGTTTATTTGTTTGTTTTCTTAATATGTTCTTCATAATTTTATAGAGAGAGGAAGGGAGGGGGAAACATCTGTGTGAGAGAAACATCAATCAGCTGCCTCCCATAGGCCCCCTACCAGGGCTGGAGCCTGCAACCTGGAATTAAACCGGCGACCTTTTGGTGCATGGGAGGATGCCCAACCAACTGAACCACACTACCAGGGCACCTTTGGTTTAATGTGAATCTAACAGTGAACAGAAAACATTTGGTATTAAAACTATCCCAGAATATTTCAGTATTTCTTGTCATTTTATAGCTTCTTCACTTAGATGTGGTAATAACAAAATGTGGTTAATACTTACACAGCATCTAACATATAATACTAAATGAAATATCTATTTACCTACCTATTTAATTTTTACAACCCTACAAATAGTCACTATTTCTGTTCCTATTTATGGCTAAAGGATCCAAGGGACTGAGGTGAAGAGACCTGCCCAAAGTCTCAGGAGTAGGTAGCAGGACCAAATTTAATCTACAGCCTGTGGCCACAGAGTCCATGCTTTTAACCACTACACTGTTTCTATTGTGAATTTCCCTGAGGTGCATTCAATACACAAACTTATAAAAAAACAAACCTACCAAAAATTGACATATCTTCTGGCAAATGTATTTGTACCAGTTATAGATGAGTAAGACCGCCTGGAAAATATAACTTAGACTCTAAAATACTGAACCCTTTGGATGATTTGAATGGTATCCTATATAATAAATGCCTAATATGCTAAGTGTCCAGTCGACTGGTCGGCCATTCAACCAATCAAAGTGAAATATGCTAATGACATGCTAAGGTCACGCAACTGCTTGCTATGATGTGCACTCACCACCAGGGGGCAGACAGTCGACCGGTTGACAAGTCGTTATGAAATGCACTGACCACCAGGGGGCAGATGTTCCAACCAGTAGGTTAGCTTGCTGGTAGGGTCCGGCCTATTGGGACTGGGCGAGATGGGCCAGACATGCCCTGGAACCCTCGCTAGGTCCCACCCAGGCTGGCCAACCTCCTGCGTCTTTCCACTGCCCCGACCATGCAACAGTAGGGTCCCTCAGCCTGGCCTGTGCCCTCTCTCAATCTGGGACCCCTTGGGGCATGTTGGAGATCCAGTTTTGGCCTAATGCCATAGGCCAGGCCAAGGGACCCCACTGGTGCACGAATCCGTGCACCAGGCCTCTAGTATTATAATATTTGACACTAAAATTATCCTACAAAATCCTGTACACATGATTAGTAGACTCTGTTTAAATCTAATATATCATCTGTAGCCCTCTTGCCAAATGCTTATCAGGATTTATTTAACCAAGTACTCCTTTTGCCTAAATGTCTATTCACTTATGGCATGTTCTGTTCTATGAAATCATTTTTCTCATCTCTGCTGCCAAAGGGGTTTAAAGGTATTAGCTCCCAAATAGAAATTTTCTAATATAAAAAATATTATTCTGCCAAGGCAATAGAAAAGAATCCATATTTATAATGGGTTGTCTTTTGTTTAATTTTAATTTACCTGGAATACAATTTCCTGATTCCTAGGTGTTTGTATTTCACTTGCAGAGGACCCTCAGTGTATTTCAGGCATGAGACAAACTTTAAGAGTGCCTCATCTAGTCTTTGAGGGAATCTGGTAGGCTAGTCAGGTAATCCTCTCAGATCAGTAACAGACTAGTTCTAAGACAAAATTCCCAGCACAGACCAATGACATTTCTGCTCTGCCATTTAATTTCCCATTTTGATTTAGGTCTCCATTGAGTAACAGAATCATAACTGTAGCCCAGATTATATATGAACTGGAAGTAGAAGCTTCTTGAGATTGTTTCCATGAATTTTCTCATGAAGAGCAAAATGAAAATCAGAATGCCACTGGCCTGATCCATGGGCCTGCCCTTATGAAATATCTCTGCCAAAATTTTTCTATAAGTGGGAAGGAAAAAAGTATATTAGTGGACAAAATCTAAAAACTAAAATCTTACCTAGACCTAAATTTCCATAATAACTTTGAGGATGTCAAAATAAGCAGTTTATAAAATATATGCACAATGGCATGATTTAAAAAAAAATCTTGTTCATGAGGATAAGGTGTGTAAACAATGCTGATAAAAGCTACGAATGTGTTGTAAAAGAGTATGTAAAAATTTTAATAGATGACAAGGTGAGCTATTATTTAGGTCAGCAATTTCATGAAGACTATGTGTAGCTTTTTCATTTCTATGTATCCTGGGCTAAAGCAGTATCAGACACTGTGTTTTTCTTGAGTGATTGTCCAAATACATAAAATAATCCTTCCATCTATATTGTTTAAACAATTACTGGTACACAAATCACCTAACATTCCCTTTCAAAGGGAGTATAAAAGTTAGGATGGGTCCTGTACTGCCAAGGGAGCCTAATAAAGAAGTACAAAAATTATCAACAGGAGCAGTGCATCAATCAAGGGAGGTCTGATCGTGATTAAGTAAGAGCATTTAAAAAACCTCAAATTTCCGTTCATAAGCGGAATTTAAAGCAGCTGTTCAGCACTAGCACAATGTCTGCCCTAAGAATTAAAAAAGAAAAAAAAAATTAAAAAGCCAATCAGGGCAGCAGCAAATTATTGTTCTAAGACCTCCAAGTTGATATGGCCTTTAAAAAAATTTTAAAAATCCAAAGGGACAACTTTGCCTTTTCATATTGCACTGCAGACAAAAAGAATTTGGTATTTCAACGCTGGGGGCCTCTGTTTTTAACATGAAGAAGAGGTGTTTTTCCCTGAGAAGCAAAGGTCTTAGGGGACATGTCTGTCACAGCAGCTATTTTCTGTTTCACTTGTTGGCAAACTAACATTTCAAAACAACAACAAAAACGAGCCTCCCCAGCTCCCTGTAAACCAAGGAGGTAGAAACAAAAAATATTTCAAAGCAAGAAAGCAAACAGACTGTGAGGACTGAAACTCAGACCAAAGGCATCTGCTCTCCAACTCACACTCCCCACAACCACCCAGCCTTCTTACAATCTTACAGATTTTCCTAAGAGATGTTGCCATTTTAGCTTTGTTTTTCCCCAAGTCCTGGCAATACCCATCACTGCAGGCAAGGCAGCAAAGCCACTTGCAGAATCCAAACCGGAAAACAGAAAAGCTGTTCTGTCTTTTCTTCCCTGCCACTCCATTACTAATTTATTTTTTTCCAAAGTAAAACTCCTTCATTCTATCCAAAACGGCAATCACTAACTTCCAGGATATAACAATTATTTCATTAGGAGCAAAGAATACAGAAATGATTACCGTCTGCAGGGCTAAAAAAAAAAAAAATGGTCTAGTTGACACACCGGATAATTACCCCTTGGGCTCCCACTTTTTTCACAAAGGAATACTACTGTTAAACTGGCTAGTGTGCCTCCGTAAAAAAAAGACAAAAGTAATCTTTGTTTTCACTCCTTTCTAGTATACCTCCTCCTGAATCCCACCCAATGTGATGGTTGCCAACACAGCTTCCTACTGTTTAGTCTTGATTTAAAAAAAAAAAAAAAAAAAAAGGAAAGAAGAAAGAAAATAATAGGGAAGAGCAAAATGTTGAATGCCATGTTGCTATTGATTATCAATATATCATTTAGAATACAAGAATATTACTAAGATTCTTCAAAAGATACCAATTTTGAAATTCTACCCACACATAGTACTTATATTTTCCCCTTTAAATTTAGAAGCAACAACCGACAAAATAATCCCAGGGTTTTGTGTCAAAAAAAAAAAAATCTCTATTTGTAGGAGTACAAAGAGAACAGGACATCCGTCTGCATTCATGGGTCACTTGTGCCTTACAAACAGTTCTCTCTATGACTTACATCACTTAGCTTCATATGTGTAGTTGAAGTTCAAATGAGTTGTTAGATGATAATATTACAGAGAAAATGAGATCCTATAGATAAATGATAGTTTCCACAATAGTCATATGCAACATTATCGGATATACCTTCTAAAAATTATGCCTGTTCAACTGCCATTAAATCTATATTTTGGAATATTCAATCCAATTAACAAGCCGTTGATCTTGAGTGTTGATATTATGTTTGGTGTGAGGAACTAAAGATGAATAAATCTTAGCTGATGCACTCACAGTCTAGGGACATCGCAATCTAGTGAAGAGATACAACTGTGAGAAATACTATGAATAGAGGTAGAAAGAAGATCCTATGAAAGTCACAGAGTGAGTACATGACTTCCTCAATCAGTCAAAGGAGGCTTGAGAAAGCAGGCGACACACACAGGGATACTTAAAAATGTGGTTATAACAACAACAACAACAAAGCACAGAATTTTAAAAAGTATAGAGTGATATGCAGTGGCTAGAAACTAAGGTACAGATGCGAATTGATAGGCAAGTAACTAGATAAATGGTGGAATAAATAGCCAGAAAGTCAGATTAAGGTCTGATTATTTAATGAACGTCCCTTGAACATTAAGAATGTGCCTAAGCCTGGAGCATGAGGATGCTGCAGACTTATCAGAAGTGATTAAATTAAGCAGTGCCATGACCAAAAGATACATTAACATAAAATCGTATTAACATGCAATCTCTGCCCAAGTTCAAAAATCAATACTTCTCTAATGCCCACAGGACAACAACCAATCATGAGGTCAGGGACCCTCCACAAGCTGTCCCTAACTTGCATGTTTATATCCTGTATCTTGGTCACACAAGAGTATTGCCATGTCCAAAGCTTAGCATGGTGATACAGTTTGGTTCACGTGAACTCAGAATCTTTCAAACCTATTCCAGGTGATCTAATAGCATATGCAACATTCAGAACCCAGTTCAAAAGTCAGTACCTTATATAACCTTCTTCTGTTTTCATTGGTTTAAGTCATTTTTTCCCTTTTTTGAGCTACCATGGTATTCTGTATCGATTTTTGTATTTATAAAATATATTCTTGTAAAGTTTTCTATCATCCAATAAAAGGCTGTTGAGGAAAGATTGTTTTTACTGCAAGTGTTGCCTAAAAAGGTTTTGCATTAGTATATGTTCAACAAATATTAATTGAATTGTACTAAGATAAAATATTTAGGTATGTTTTATAACTTTTAAAGTGCTATTAAATTTTATGAAGGTAACTGAAATATTAAAAATCACAGATATGAATTAAACATCTGAATGAGGCCATATGAAGCATATATATATATATATATATATATATATATATATATATATATATATATATATGACCCTAATATGCAAATAGACCGAATGGCAGAACGACCAAACAACCGGTTGCTGTGATGTGTGCTGACCACCAGGGGATGCACGTGGAACATAGTGGGTGCCAGCAGCAGGCGGCAGAGCACAGAACATGGCAGCTGTTGGCATGGCGGGATGGTGGAGCAGGTGAGTGGGGCACCAAACCAAGGCAGGGTGCTGGCCACTGTCATTGGGGTGAGCCTCTGGAGGTTACTGAAAATTCTTTGCTCCTGTGTGCCATGGTCCCGCCCAGAGCTTGCACCCGCTGCCGGCACCAGACCCACTTGCACCCGCTGCCGGCACCTGGTGCTGGCCCCGATTGCTCAGTGCCGAAAGTGTGTGTGAGTGATGGCTGCCGGCCCCAATCGCCCCTCAGGGCTTCTCCACCTCTCCCTGCTCCAGAGGGGCAATCGGGGCCAGCAGCACTTCTCGCACCTGCTGCCAGCGCTGGAGCCACCGCTCGCACCTGCTGCTAGTGCCCGGCACCAGTCCCAATCGCTCAGCGCCATCAGTGGGTGTGAGTGGCGGCTGCCCAGCTCTGATCGCCCCTGAGGGTCCTCCACCTCCCCCTGCTTCTGAGGGGTGATCAGGGCAGCAGCTGCTGCTCACACCTGCTGCTGGCACTGGCCCCAATCGCTCCATGCCATCAGTGGGTGGGAGCAGGGCCAGTGCCGTCAGCGTGTGGGAGCAGCAGCGGGAGTGGGGCTGCCAGCCAACAGGGGACCGGGGCCCGTGGTGGGAGGGGCTGGGCAGGGGTGCGGAGGATGGGCCAAGACCCGCCCCTGTGACCACCACAGCCTCATGGCCCACGGTTCCTTTCAAGATGCACGAATTCATGCACTGGGCCCCTAGTCTATATATATAAAAGCCTAAGCAACTGAACATCCGAACGACCAGTGGACATGTCGCTATGATGTGCACTGACCACCAGGGGACAGACGCTCAATGCAGGAGCTGCCCCCTCATGGTCAGTGCACTCCCACAGCGGGAGCGCTGCTCAGATGACCAATGAGCGTCAGATGCAGGGCTCACGGCTGGCAAGCTCAGCTGTGGGAGTGTGAGCCTCTCCTGCCTCTGCAGCAGCGCTAAGGAGCAGCTGCGGTGGCAGGTGCAGCGGGGCTGGGTTGAGCAGGAGCAGCGTGGCGCCTGGCCCAGCTCAGGCTCCTCCCTGGCCACCTGTGGCTTCACGCACTACTGCATCCCTCAGGGGATGTCAGACTGCCAGTTTCAGCCCCATCCCCGCAGGCCATATAAACTATTTGAAGCTAAATTTACAAATCTTATGTAATTTGACAAATTAAGGTGAAATTTTAGTGAAAACACTAAAAATGTATTTTTCTCCTTCTATCAGATGTCCCTCCGTTATGAGTAAAAAATGATACATATTTCAATCAGGTGCAATGGAAAAATATTACAAAATATTTAAGGTCTATAACTTGCAGAATATATATCTTAACCTCCCATGTATTATAATCCTTAGAGGATAAATGAATATTTGCTAAAATGTTAAATGTGAGGAAATTTAAAAAAAGCATTAAAAATTCACAAAATGAATAGAACATGTATGTTTTACATGTTTAAATTATTACTATGGGCTACAGGATATATAATAATTGATACTGCAACACAGTCAACATTTTCAATCTAACAAAAGCTTAGTTAAGTTCATGTAATTAAATTGATATATTTTAATTTTAAATTTATTTTATTCTTGCCTCAGGAAATAAGTTAATAGAAAACCCAAGCCATGATGTATTTTCCATGGATCATGCCAATAAATTATCACCAATGTCACCATGAATTTGAACTTTTGCAACTATCATAGCTATATACTGTTTTCACAATATAGCCACAAACCACAATTATAACCTCCTATATCAACATTATACTCTGGTTCTCTATTACAGGTAAAATTCAATGAAATTTTTCTTACACACCAAATATGCACACAAGGCTTTGATAATTCTATGTCTGATATATTTGAATAAATTTACTGAGTAGTTTTAATACCAATGGAAAGCAAAGCATACATCAGTATAATTTTTAATATTCCTTAATATTCATATTGGTTCTCAGTTGATCCCTGACATCATCATCTTTAATACTGTTTTCTTATATGACAAGAAAAATATCACATGCAATTTCATGATATCATTGGCAACTTACTGAGAGATGCCAACAGTAGTATTTTCCTTTGAAAACTCCATTTTAAGGTTCAGTACAATATGAAGATAAATAGTATATGTAAGTGATGAATAGTCATCTTTACATCATTAAGTAATTCTAGTGCTATTTTTAAATTTTGAGAGATTTATAACCACATTACATTGTTTCTAGGTGAATATTCAATGCCATAAATGATCGAAATAAATCCATTTTAAATCCAATAACACTTTTTAAAAAGTGATATAGCCCTGACCGGTTTGGCTCAGTGGATAGAGGGTCGGCCTGTGGACTCAAAGGTCCCAGGTTTGATTCGGGTTAAGGGCATGTACCTTGGTTGCAGGCACATCCCCAGTAGGAAGTGTGCAGGAAGCAGCTGATCGATGTTTCTCTCTCATCGATGTTTCTAACTCTCTATCCCTCTCCCTTCCTGTCTGTAAAAAAATCAATAAAATATATGTTAAAAAATAAAAAGTGCTATAAAACTTAAGTGTTTATCCTAATTTTCCTATAAATCAATGTATCTTGGAAACAAAGTGGCAAACGCTATATTTGTGTATGTTGCTCTGACACTATGATACATCATGTTTTATTTAATTTAATCCTCCCAACAACTTGTGGTTAAAGATGACAATTAAAAATTTTGCTAGGGAGTATAGCATGGCACCAACCAATCAGAACGTATTCTAGCTATCAACCGCCCACACACCAGACTGGTTATTGCTGCTACCTATCAGTGCTGCCCGGCCCTGATGTGGATCCGACTCGCTAAGGGTAAGACGCAGAGTTTTCTATATCCACAATCAATGTAATATTTTCGCAGCACCAAGATGATGATATTTTAATTAATAACTAACTCAATTACAGACTATGAATTTTTTATAATAAAAATATTTATTGGATTATAAGTATTTGAATCAGGAGTGGCATTCCTCACCCTCACATTCTCTTCCGATAGGCATCTTCAGTATTGTATGCAGTGGTATGTATTCCGAGAAGAAAATGGGTGTTGTAAAAAGAAAGTTTCTCTCATCAAATAAATTAGGAAAAAGCTATATGAAACAAGTTTTCTTTCCTTTTTCTTTTTTTTTCTTTTTTTAAGTAGGACTTGTCAGAGCCTCTAATACATCCACTGGGAAGAGAGAAAAAAAGAAAACTGTGTTTTTCAAGCAAGGGATCATCAACACGGGAAAAGCAAATATGAAGATATAAAATCTTCTCAATTCACAGGTTTAACCTACTTTAACCAATGTTTCACTAAGGACAACTGAATGTATGAATGATGCTTAGTATATTCAAAATTCTATGCTTTTTTCCCCCCATAGCCCTTTGTTGCAAGACATTGCATCCATTTTTGTCCTACCAAAAGTAGCATCATTTTGATAATAGATTTGAGGGATATTTTTATTAAAATGGTATCAAAGAGTACATATGGGTGCAGTTGCCCATGAGTCCTGCTTTATCAGAAGCACAATTCTCAGAAACTTGGATTGGAAGATTCCCCAACCTCAGGAGAGGGAGGTGCCAAGAAGCCCTTTTGAAAGAGAAGTGAAGTAGAGCTGCATCAGTTGATAGGATAAAGAACTTTTTGTTGCATGCCAGAAAGTACCCCGAAATTCTTATCTATTATCTTAAGTATAAAAAAAGAGAAAATGAAAGGATCTAGCTAATACAAAAGTAAACAAAATGAGGACAATCACAATTAATTGGAAAACTTGATTTCTAAATGGACATTGCTTTCTTTGTTTTATCAAAAACAATGGTAGCCTGGATTATATGTATCAACTTTACCCAAAATTCTTAAATTAGCAAAATCCCTTTTCACTGCCCCTCACCATCATAGCAACTATTCAAATTCACCTGAAATGGGCTACATAACCTCTTTAGGGGGGGCTCTTAATTCTATGATAATGTCAACCTGTGAGAGAAAGTATGGTTATCCTTTTCATTGGAACCATATCACTTCTGTGAAGAATGCATGGTGTTTTCCTAAAGGCATTCCCTCTCATTTTTCATCAAGTTCTCTGTCTCTAAGTTCGCTTGCTCTCCTGCTCTCACGTTGCTCTCACTGTCTTTCATTCTCATCTCATACGCATACATACACACATAACACATACAAGGAAGGTTGCAGACCCAAGATCTGAGACAGTATTCTGCCCTTAAATAGCAGAACATACTCCACCTTATTAAAATGATGATGACCACTACAAATAGCTATTCTAATTTTCATTTCATGCTACAAAACACGGTCCATCATTGGTCAATGACAAGTTATAACAAAATTTAGTTCCAAAGAAAAAACTATGATATACAAGTCCATCTTAGACAAATATGCAAAATAGTATTTTTGTTTGATTTTACTCAATCTTCAAGAACTACAGGTAGTGTGCTATAAGTGGCTTATACTTTAAAGGTGTGTGATACCATATGTTCTACAACATGCAGAGACCCTCACAAACTCACAAAGAAGCTCACCTTGAAACCTATTTGCTTCCAAAAGGGGGTTACATGTTCTAGAACACCAAAGACTTACAGTCCATTTGAGGGCTCTGAAGGAGCAGAGGGGGAGGCTAGAACCAGGGCATCTAACAGTCAAGGAGCTCCCCAGTGAAAATCAACTGAGAAAATGAGGAAGGACACTGGATTGTAGCATGACTCACAGGAGAAACAGATAACAAAACCTGAAGGAAGCCAGATCAGTCCCCCCAAATACAGAGCAAAAACCAAGGAGTCTGAACAGGGCCAGGTAGGTACAAGGAACAAGACCTGCTGTGAGTCCAAGCAGACAAGAAAATTGAGATCTCAGAGATTCAATATATATTAGCAGAAGGCTGTCTGGAGATAGAAGTGTGGATTTCTTTTCTGGCCTTAATGGAGCTCAGTACTTGCAGGTGGCCAAGGAATTTGATGGGAATTGACAGTTCACACTTTAATGGAAATAGAATTCTTTAATATTAAAGCCCAACAAACTGACTTTGGAAATATGAATAAAACTTTTCACCTTTATTCCTTATTAGGCACTTACATTTCTAAAATTTTAAAAATACTTTTATGTATTTTATTTGGTTTTCAGTCAAAAGAGGTAAAGTGCAGAATAACATAAGTTTATAGCAAAATAATATAAACACTCTTCCTTGATTTTAAATATTCATTCTATATACAAAATAGTCATTTATAAGTAAGGGAATGAATTTTGGCTTCTTTCAGGTACAGTAAGGCAGATAACATTTTCATCTGCCTGACTTCTCAATTAAAAAAAAAAAGTACTTGTTCTTCTGGCAATAATCTTTAAATATCCTCTCTTATAGCTAATAAAAGATGCCAGCAAGAACTGAAGAGTACACATTTGAACCCTTAAATATCAGGAACCCAAAAGAAAATTATCTATCATATAGGTATCTTAATTTCAATTACCCATTACTATGCCAAAAATGCCTATTCATAATCAATTAGCTGTTACTAATTTATGCAAATACATGTAATTATAAAAATAATATCCAAAGAGAAATTATAGTACATTATTTAGCTCCTCTGGTAACACTATTTTAAATCTGCCTCCTAAAAAGTAAAGACAGAAGCTCAACATTTAAAATGTAGTAGTATTTTCAAACAGATATAAAAAATCATCAAAGTGGAACAGTTAGCAGAGAATTTGATATTATCCTACAGAGAGCATCTCCTTAGATAACAATCCCATTTCCCACCAAATATGGAATACTCCCCATTAAAACTTGTAAAAATCAACACACTCATATAAACTCCTATAAAATTGTATAAATCTATTTTACACATGGGAAAAGCAAAGTTATATATTAGATCATGATATAAAAGAAGAAAGCAAAAGCTATCAATTGAGAAACTGATAAAAAGGTAATGCTGTTCATTATTTTTTACCCTTTTTAAAAAATAAAAAGTGCTTAAATTCTGAATTGGGAGCTGAATAATATTGAATAGCCAATTATATTAAGGTGTCTTGAAAATATAAGTCAAAGTTCAAACATCATGGGGCTGGCCTTTATCTGAGCATTTAACAACATATCCAATATAGAAAAATAAAAAGTGAAATTAGGACCAATGTGAAAGAAAATAAACAAAAAAAACACAACCTTTCTAAACACAGGGAATACAAATGATAATAAGTAAGGTGATATCAGAGAATATAATTTAAAAAGCATATGTCAAGGTAAGTATATGCTTTACTTGTATAACAAGTTTTTAATTTTTATGAACATACATGTTTTCACTTGGGGATAGCTAATACCTTTAGAAAACAATTTTTAAAACACTGATATTTTTAAGCCCTAACATGACAGCTTGTATTGAGTCAACAAAAAAAACAAAACATGTTATATTTAGAAATTCTGCATTTAGAAGGGGGAAAAAAAACACATTGAAGTTTATCAGACTCCATCAATGAGCAGAATAATAACAACTTAACAGTTTTATCAAATTAAAACATTCTTTAGCATTTCCATTCAATAAAATGGGACAATCAACAACAGGCTGTTCAAAACGAAAACTCCCTACAATTTCTCTACTCATCCTCATTCTGCCCACACAACGACTCTTTTCAATTCAAACCATGCGTTCTGAAGTTCCCTTTCTCACCACTCACAAACCTTAGTGGAATGAAGGGCATTAAAAGTAAGTAAACAACCAATAAATGTAACTATGTTACTGAGTCATGTGGGGAGGAGGGCAACATGCAGAGAAAATGGCCAAGTTGTTCACCTTGGTAAAGCAGACTTTGTTCCATAAACTTTCCAAGAACACTGGTAGAATGCTTCATTTTTCATTCATTCAAATCCATTTAAAATTTACCTGACTACAGCCATTTGACTAGGTTATTTCTTGCTCTCACAAAATGCCAGGCCTATTAACACACACAGGAAAAATATAAATATGTTCAGCTTGATATTTTGACTTATGTTTTGAAGATCAGACCAGTGTGAACCTATAAAAGAAAGCTCTATAACCATTCGTAGGAGAAGAAGAACGAAAGCTGAAGGAAATTTGCAACAAAGGATCATGGCACAGTTGCATCTAAGAAATAAATTAAGACACTTTAGGTCCTTCGGTTGATTAGGTGTTATCAGGACTTTGTATAAGCTGAATTCTCTGATAACACAGCCAACATTTATTGGGTACTTAAAATGCAAAATGACAGTTCTGAGTTGTCCATGAATCATCTCTCTGAATCCTCAGAACAACCCTATGAGATAGGTAATATTACTATTGACACTTGGCAAATGAAGAAACTGAGGCATGCACTAATAGGTTAAAAAACTCACCCAAGGGGACCCACTTTTGTAAACAGGCAATCATACTCTAGAGCCCACATTGGTGACCCATACAACTACCTACGTCTGGAAAATCCTGTCATTCTTCATCTTCAATTCTCAGCCCTCCTCAAACAGGCTCCAACACCCAGACCAGTATTAGGTCTCCTTGTGTTTTCCCATAACATTTCATACTTATACTTCACTCACAATACTTGCCATCATACAGGGTGGGACAAAAGTAGGTCTACTTGAAAAATACTGTTGTTCTATTGTAAAATAACACAATAATTAATAATTAATAATTAAAGAATAAACTGTGTTTCGTGTACACAAACTGTAAACCCACATTTGGCCCACCCTATATACTGCAATTCCTTGCTTAATGGCTGTCTCCCTTTTCTATAAGTTTTATGTGGACAAAAGCCATATGTATCTTGTTTATTATTAAATCTCTAGAAATTATTACTGTCCATTATATACAAAGTATTCAAATATTTCATAAAGGAATGCATCAACATTTTACTGTTGTTTTAAAAATCTGTTCTCTCAAGGGCCATTCAGAAATTTCTATTAGTAACTACAAATATTGACAATTCCCCATCAATAATAATAGCTAATATATTTCAGTGCTTACTATCCTAGGTCCAATTCTAAATACTTAATTAATAAATTTTCTTTTTTTAAGATAGCACTTCTTTTTTTTAAAAAAAAATGTTTTTATTGATTTCAGAGAGAGGGAGAGAGAGATAGAAACATCAATGATGAGAGAGAACCGATGGGCTGCCTCCTGCATGCCCCATACTGGGGATAGAATTGGCAACCTCCTGGTTCATAGGTTGATGCTCAATCACCGAGCCACACCGCCAGGCTCTAAGTACTTAATTTATATTCAATTACTTAATGGTCATATTTTTTTACATGAGGAAAATTAAGTTTTGAGAGGTTAAGTAATAAGCCCCATATGACCCATATCACACAACTAGTGAAATAGAAAACCAGGATTCGAACATAAGTATCTGACTCTAGAGCCTGAGCTGTACACTACCTCTAAATAGGAACAATTTTCAGTGTTAAAATCTTAACTCTTTTAGGCTGTAAAGCAGTTAGAGAATTAGAAAATTTTGGGAAAGATGTCCATTCCTCAATCTTAACATATATTTAGTAAAAAATAGTATAGCGGTCAAGATAAAACAGAAATGAATAGCCTATGCTTGTCTCTAATTTTCTTCTAAATATTTTAGAAACTTTAAAAAGATTATTTCTGATTTTGAAAATATAAGAACGATGAAGAATAAGGAAAATAATTCACCTAGTTTTGACTGAGGTAGTTGATGCTCAGCATTTTTCATAAATAATGAACATTATAGTTCTAAGTAAGAATTCCAATCTAACAAAATGCACATTTGCAGTGTTACATGATTTTATAGATTCTATAATCAGTATTTTGAGATGATTACCTGTGAATTTTTTTAAATTTATAGCTATTTCCAAAGTAGACTTTATGTAAAAGTTGTGATGGTTTCTTGGATTAAGGAAGCCCTATTTTCTCATATAGTGCCAAACAGCTATTTGCAAGACAAATCACTATTTCAGATAGTTTTCTGATCACAGAGTAGACATGTTAATATCTAAGCTAAGAAATAGAACTGTTTCCATGACCTTGGTACACCGAAATTTAAACTTGGTATGTATCAACTTAATGACAGGCCTGATTATAATCTTAAGTGATTTTTAAAAAGGACAATGAATTAATATTGTTCAAAATATCTGTATCTAACTTGAATCTAATTATGAACACACAATCAGACAAATTGAGAAAAATGGCCTGGACTTATCAAAAATGTTGATGTCAATGTAAGACAAAAAGATGGCAGGGTACCATTTATAATTAAAGGAGATCTAGAGAAAAATGAAAAGTAAATGCGAAAACTGATGATTAACTTGAAGTTAGATTTAAATAGATAAGAGGTATAAAATGAATTGTGTGACAATTAGAAAATGTGACTGTGGACTAGATTAAGTAATATTACTGTAATAATGTTAATTTCTTGGATGTACTAATGTTTTGTGGTTATGTGGAAGAATGTTCGAGTTCTTAGGAGTGCTCCTCTGCAACTTACTTGCAAAAAACTCATAAAAGAAAAAGAAAAAAAGAGAGCCCTGACCCATGTGGCTCATTGGTTAGAGCATCAGCCTGCCCACTGAAGGGAGGGTCAGTGGTTGATTCCTGGTCAAGGTCAGATACCTGGGTTGAGGTTCAGGAGTGTGGAGGGGCAACCAGTCAGTCTCTCTCTCTCTCTCTCTCTCTCTCTCTCTCTCTCTTTCTCTCTCCCTCTCCCCTTCCCTCCGTCTCTTCTACTCTCTCTGAGGAGCAATGGAAAAAAAACATCCTCAGGTGAAAATTAATTAAAAAAAATAGATACATGAGAAAGAGGGGCCAAAACTTAATAAGTAGCAAGACTAGCTTAAAAGTTTATATGGGTGCCCATTGTACTACTGTTTCAACTTTTCTGTAGATCTGGGATTTTTTAAAGAGATATAAACACTGCCCTAGCTGGTTTGACTCAGTGGATAGCACTGTCAACCTGTGAACTGAAGGGTCCTAGGTTCCATTCTAGTCAAGAGCATATGCCCAGGGTTGCAGACTCGATCCCCAGTAGGTGGCGTGCAGGAGGCAGCCAAACAATGATTCTCTCTCATCATTGCTGTTTCTATATCTCTCTCTCCCTCTCCTTTCCTCTCTAAAATCAATACAAATATATATATATATATATATATATATATATATATATATATATATATATGTATATATATATATATATATATATCAACACTAATAAAAGAGAAAAATGGTAATTGGCGTACGACGATACCCTTTTCATTGGCTAATCAGGGCTATATGCAAATTAACTGCCAACTATGATTGACAGTTAACTGCCAACTAAGATTGGCAGTTAACTGCCAACAAGATGGCGGTTAATTTGCATATGTAGGCACAATGCAGGGAGGCGAAAGGGAAAGCAGGAAGAAGCCCCCTGCCACTGACAGTGATCGGAAACCCAGGGGGGAGCTAAGAGCTGGGGGGCAGGGCAAAGGTGGCCCTGGGGCCGCCTTTGCCCTGCCCCCCAGCCATGATCAGATAATCAGGTGCCTTTTCCGCCCTGGCCAGTGATAGCAGGAAGTAGGGGTGGAGCCAGCGATGGGAGCTGGGCACGGTCAAAGCTGGCAGTCCCGGGAGCTAGGGGTCCCTTGCCTGGGCCTAAAGCGAAGCCCACGATCGCGGGGCCGCTGCAGCTGTGGGTCCCCGCTGCCCGGGCCAGACGCCTAGGCCAGAGGCATCCTGCAGGGGCAGGGGCGGAGCCCGCGCAATCGCGGCGCCCCCCGCTGCCACTGCAGGTCCCCGCTGCCCGGGTCGGACGCCTAGGCCAGAGGCGTCAGGCCTGGGCAGGGGGCCGATCCTGCGATTGGAGGGTGATGGGGGTCAACGCCTGAGGGCTCCCAGTATGTGAGAGGGGGCAGGCTGGGCTGAGGGACATTCCCCCCCCCCCCCGACACACACCCAGTGCATGAATTTCGTGCACCGGGCCCCTAGTATATATATATATATATATATATATATATATATATATATATATTAAACACTAAGGAAAACTCTATATCCAAATAATTGTGACATATTTTTATGACTAGGATGTTTTTAGTTATAACAAAAGTAAAGTCAAAAATAGTCAGGGATTAATAGATTGTGATCTGTAAGTGCCTACCTGGTGTCATAAAGAGGAATTCTAAAATAATTATGTCTAAACTAAAACCATCGGCTTTGGTGATACCTTCAGTCTGCAAATAGAAAATAGAGGTATTTTTAAATAATAGTCTCATATTGATAAAGAGATAAATTATAAGTTTCTTATCTTACTCTTTTATGTACTGTCGCTCCTTCCCATTCCTTCATTCACATTGATGTGTACTTTCACCTTGCCAAACAAATTACCTGGATAGTAAGTATTCACTAAATACTGTTAAACTAGATGCATGAAATTCATGCAAGAGTAGGCCTTCCTACCCCTGGCTGCCAGCACCGGCTTCCCTCCGGCACCCGGCACCGGGCTTCCCTCCGGCACCCAGAACCGAGCTTCCCTCTGGCCACTGGTAGTCACCCTGGACAGGGGCTTCCCTTGCAGCTCTGGCTTCGTCCAGAAGGATGTCTGTTCTAATTAGCATATTATGCTTTTATTATTATAGATGAATAAATCAGTATAAGAATAATGTTTGTATCTATATCACTCTAAAGGTAGATATGAAAGCCTATAAAATTATACGCTACTTTAATTTACTTACATTAACTTTTGCATTTAAGTCAACCCAGAGGACCCAATGAGATGCTGGGTTGTCCAACATCTACAGAAACAACATATTTATCAGAGCAGGCAAAATTAATAATAGGCAGACTTAACATGCTTCTACTATGAATCTTCTATAATACTTCTATTGAAGAGATGTAAAGATTCATATAATAAATTACTCTCACAGACAACAAGACTCCTCCAAAAGTTGTGACTACTAATAAAATGGTAATGTTTTAATCAGAAAATTATAATCATTAGCCTTGTTATGACTGTCTGGTAGCACAGAGTTAATCTTAGACATAATTTCAGAAATAATTGTCTTCCCTTTTGTTATCTATCTATACACATACTTACAAAACTTATATTGTGTGCATAGTATATGTATAATATGTAATTTTATAAAAGATGTTATATAATATGGAAATTTGTGAATCTACAACAGGAATATTTAATTTAAATATTCCTTTTAGGAAGCACTTGAAGTTCTAGTAAGTCCTGTACAACCATGGGTTTTAATAAAATTTACTAATTAGTTGATACTTATGTGCCCTTATGTAACCCAATATTATTTGCCATATTACGTGGAATGTACTTGGAATTCTTTATACATGATGAAATCTGTTCAAAGGAAAAATAATATGCATTTCCTGACCATGCTAAGTTACATATGTTTTCTTATTTAAGCAGTAAAGTGACCTAAATGATGGGAATTATTAAAATCCCCATTTTACAGATGAAGAAATTAAGGCATGGAGACTTTATGTAACTTGCAAAAATCATACAGCTAACATGTGATAGAGGTGTAAACTAAATTTAAGCATTCTGACTCCAAAGCCCAATGATAATGATAGCTATATGGCCTCCTTAGTAAGGTATCATGAAATCAGAGAAAGTACCAGAAATCAGCCATATCTTCAAATGGAAAAACACTTAAAAGTTTAAGATTTAAACAGAGACTCATGGAAAAATTCAAACCTATATTAAAAAATATTAATTTAACAGTAAAATTTAAAAGTTCATAGAGATAAACCATGGGGTTAATTTCAATTCCAAAATGCCTTATTGTTCCCAGGAACCTGCAGTTATACCTGATTGAGTTTTCTATTCAAAATTACAAACACTCCTGCCTGCCACCCAATAAAATTAGCATGTCATGGCTACAAGTTAGAACAAAAGATTAATACCCTATTAATCATATCACTATTTACCAATTCATCACATTTTCCCATGTTAATGTAACCATAAAAGATGTTGACCTTGACATACTTAAAAGTTACTATACTGTAAAGAGTATTCCTGCCAAATTAAGATAACAAAAACTGATCAGATAAACTTTCAGAGCAAAGATACTATCAACAAATATATTATTTCCATCAGTATTCCATTGTAAAGGAGAGAGAGAGATTTGAGAAATTTTACAGCTATACTTCTCACAGTAAAAAGTTTCCATGTATAATGTGTACTGCAAATTAGTATCTCTCAAAAGCAGTTCCAAATAGCCTTTAGCAAGAAATCTTTTACATAATTGCCCAGATATCTGGCTATCCACCACCTTGCACATCATCTTGTGCCATGCAAAAATGAACTCATTCAGAAAGGAGAAATTAGAAGTTTATAGCACAATTGTGTTATTTATTTATAGTGTCTGCATTTCAGTAATATTTATTCAGTAACTAAAATAATGCCTAGCATAATAGGTTTTAAAATACATTTGTTGAATGAATAACCAATGTCTGCCACTAAAATACATAATCCTATATAATAAAAGGCTAATATGCAAATCAACTGAACAGCAGAACGACCGGCTGCTATGACACACACTGACCACCAGGGGACAGACACTCAATGCAAGAGCTGCCCCCTGGTGGTCAGTGTGCTCCCACAGAGGGAGGCTTCACTCAGCCAGAAGCCAGCCTCACAGGTGGTGATTGCAAGGGCAGTGGTGGGAGCCTCTGCAGCAACTCTAAGGATGTCCTACTGATGGACATCCCTGAGAGGGCACAGGCCGGGCACAAATTTTGTGCACTGGGCCTCTAGTAAATTATAAAGTTCTGAAAGTACTTTATTATGTAGAGCAATACTAAAACACGATGATTAATAGTGAGGTTTTTGGAACTGGACTATTTGACTTTATATACCAGTTCTGTCACTCATTACCTTCAAGAAATTAGGCAACTCTGTTTCATTTTCCTCATTTGTGAAGAAATGGAATAAAAGATTGGATTTTTGTGAGTCTAACTTTGGCATATAATAAATCCATACTGAATGTTAGTGCTTCTCTATGTGTCTCCATAAGCATATCTCTATATGAACAGAGAAAGACCTGGGATCACATCTTGTGGGTCAATTTTAAAAACTATGTAGTTTCAGCTGTTATGCCAAAGGGGAAGGTATTGCTACCCAACCACAAACTTCTTTAAACCCAGTACATAAATTACAAGTACACAAGGTGGCATTTCAAAAAGTAAATATAATTATCCCTTTCAAAGCTATAATCTCTAAAATAATCTATATAATCCTTAATCAATGAACTTCATTTACAATAACTCTATGGGCGTTTTGGAGAAACTGACAATACTCATTGAGTAAATGATATAAGCATCTGTGCAAGTCAGTGTTACTACTAAGGCTTTAAAAATGTGATATAGCCCTAGCCGGTTTGGCTCAGGGGATAAAGTGTGTGGCACTGAGGACTGAAAGGTCCTGGGTTTGATTCCAGTCAAGGGGATATGCTGGAGTTGCGGGCTCGATTCCCATGGTGGTCTGCAGGAGGCAGCTGATCAATGATTCCTTCTCATCATTGATGTTTATATAGCTCCCTCCCCCTTTTTCTCTCTGAAATCAATAAAAAGATATTTTTTAAAGTGATATAATTTTACCTTCTTGTAGAAGCTAAGAAGGAAGACAGTTAATAAAATCTGAAGTCTTTCTGAAATTGCTACCTTACTAAGCTGTGAACTTCTAGAGTTTAGATACAGATAGAAGTTTTAGCTTTCCTCCCTCCACAAGGGATAAAACAGCACCATCTAGGAGAAATATAATGTGAGCCACAAATATGAGCCTCACATGTAATTTGGAATTTTCTAGTTGCCACATTAAAAAAGTAATAAGAAACAGGTGAAAATAACTTTAGTAACATTATTTAAATTGATATATCCAAATATAATAATTTAACACATAATATTTTAAAAAAACAGATATTTTACATTCTTTCTTTCAAAATCTAGTGTGTATTTATGCTTGCAGCAAGTCTCCATTCAGACTGACTACATTTCAAATGCCTCAGTTGTGGCATGTGGCTACTGGCTGCAATATTGGAAAGCACAGATATAAGTGGGTTCTGAAAGCATTTCTTCATACTTGTTACTAAATAATATATTTCTTCCTCAAGAGCTAAAATGGTCTCAATATAGCTATGGAAATTCATTCAATCTAGTTAAATCAATAAGCTAACATATCCTAGTAGCTCAATTTTACTAATATTTAAAAATGCAAAATACATTTCAGCTAAGGAAAATAAAATAGATGATATTACTTAGCCAAAATTTTATTTTTGCTTATTATATGCTCAGTAACAGTCTATAATAGCTCTTATCAACTACTCTATAAATTTAAAAGCGTCTAGTTTATAATACTTGCCAATATTCTTTTATTGAATATTTCTTCCATACCTTTAAGGTAAATGAAATGGGTAAAATAATTAGATTTTGCCTATAATTTACTATCTATGGCATGCTTTTCCTTTACTGAACTGGTGATGAAACAGCACTGGTCTGATTTAATACTATAAATTCAGAACAAATGGGAAAGCATTAAATTCAGAAGTGCTTCTGGATCATTAACTTCCATGCTGATTTGACATGCACCATAGTACTCAGGCAACAGACTCAGGAATATAACCTATTCCTAAAGCAAACAGTACTTTATCTCATAACCATCTGGGGTTCCTGTCCTTAGGGCCACTTGTGTATTGTTGTCTGGTATATGTTAATATCCGTAGGTACAGCACTAAGACTTACTTTATTCACGAAACTCATTTTGCTAGAAAAAGAAGAGTGACACAGAAGAGATTATAGAGGGAACAAAATTTTGGGTGAGGCCCTTGTTTTCATTATTTAGGCGAAGAAAATCATTGGTTATATATGCTTTCCAACCCTATGGTTTTTCTAAGGTACCAATAAAAGTGATACCATTCATAATATGGACAGTGGTCTCTTTCATATATTGCCTATAGTCGCAAACTTAAGTGCCAAGCAGATGGTTGAAATCTGTTTTGTATAAAATGTGTGCTTTTTTCCCCCAACTGTGTTCTTTGTATTCATATTCAGCCTAGGTTTTAGCCATCAAAACACTGGCACTATGTCGATCATTAGCAGCATTTCAGACAACTGGCAACTAAGGTATTCACTGTTCTCCACAAAATGTTCAGCTAATATTTCCCAGATGTATAATTAAGGCAAAAGATCATCTTCTTAAATTGGTATCAGCACTTTGGATGGCTTCTGGCTTTCAACAGATTATTTTAGTGGAAAACAATTTTATATCAAAAATAGGGTTCTTTTTCTCAGCTGTTTCTGTTTGCATGTTATGCAGCTACCCATAAGAAGAAATCTATAAATTTGACCAAGCTTCACCTACAGTCTAAGGAATCAGGATCTAGCTAATGCAAAACCTCGCATGTTACTTTTACTATAAATTTCTATGATGTACTGGATTTGTACAGATAAGTTTCCTCAAGTTAATATTTTCTGATTTTCAAAATATTTGTACAATACTTTAAAAAGCAATAAATAGTGTGTGACCTGTTCCACCTGAACAAAAAATAACCCTTTTTTTGTTGTCCAATGATTTGTTCAATAAAGTGATTTATTTTAATAATTATATACTAATAAATGAATTTTAATTTGCATAGGTTTTAAAGCATAGGAATAAGATACATTAGCAAATGCATTGTTTAAATAGTTGATATACTTATATTTCCAAAAACAACAGTTTCTGTATCAGATTTCCTACATATAAAGTGGGAAGAGATCTTTTTTAGGATATTTCATTATTAGCAGCCAGCTGTCAGACAACTATGGCTATATTGTGGCTATTTAGGTACAAGTTACTTGAAACCAATACTCATTAAGTGCATTCAACACAATTATAGTTGTATTAATTACAACTTTTTAAATAGGTCAATACATTTCTTTCAGATATTATTTTATATGCTAAAATAATTTTCAACTATCAGACTAGTATGTCATCAAAGGAAAATATATAATTGTTATTGATGTGCTGATCATTTTATATTTGCCAAAAGTTCAACCTAGTGTTCAAAGTTTGAATTCAGTGGCTTGCATTCAGAATTATCCAAATATTTTTTCTAAATTTTCTAAGCTTAAGATGACTCATTAGCATTGAGGATAAATAATGTTATACTCATTTGAAAGCCTATTTTACAGATGCAAGGCTAAAACCCAAATAATTTGAGGGGCTTACACATCACAAAGTTTTAATTCCTGATTTAGAACCTGTAGGAACATATGCCAACTTTGTATATATCACTAAATGCCAGATGATAAAATACATTAGCAGTAAGTTGTACAGTTGAATGATTTCCAGATTTTCTTATTCATTTAACAGTAGGATATTTGCAAATTTCCCTTTGGTCCTAGTTTTAAATATACTCTAAGGCACCTTTCTGTTTGTTTGTCTTTTATAACTCTTATATCTATACCAGGAGAATAAAATAACACCAGTTCTTTATTCCTAAATTCAAAGTAGAAACAATAGGATGTAAAAATGTATATTAAAATTTTAACATGTTTCCAATTATATTGCTATCCCAAATATATGAATCTATATTTAAAACTTGTAATTAGTTTATACAATGACTTCATGATACCATGCTCATATTTTCAAGGTATACATAATAAAGAAGGTGCTTGGATATAGTCAAAGATTATGTTGTTGATGGTATAACTACAATTTTTTAAAACATTGTGTTTAAAATAAACCATGTAATCTGCAAAATGTAAGATATTACCAATATGTGAACATTCTCCTTTGAAATAATACAGCTTTTTAAATGCACCTTTCATTGGTTGTTCCTCTACTCCTTGCTTCATAAAGTTCAACATTTACTTTCTTGAAATTGCCAACCATCAACTAATGCATATTAGGTTGGCTGGCCAGATGCTAAAGCTAATAATTGCCTAATTTATTTTGGAAAACATTTAAAATCTTTCTCTAGACTATCTATTTGTAATCTTAATTGATTGTGCAGTTTTCAGTCCTACATTTTATTTATTCATATAAAAACAATTACTGTTTATTGACCCAGTACTGTCCTAATGCTCTACTATTTTTTAAATTTTATCTTATTCTTAAGGTAGATTTTCAGCGCTTTGATGTAAAATGCTATTCTCATGCTTCTCATATTCTCCCACAGTGTCTTTTTAGTAATCCATATGTAATTTATCTTTCATAATATTTGAAATAGTTGAGGATGGTGGTCTCATGCACCTAAGTTTTAAATACATAAAATATGAATCTTATCTTTTGAAACACATAGCTTCAAAATGACTCATAGCAAATTTGAGCACTTAATCCCAAATTAGAATTATACAGACTATTTAGACTTGAAACTCCTAAAACATGCTATGGTTACTTGCTCCTGCACACAACCACTCAGCCGACAGGTAAGGTAAGTTGAAAAGTGATTCCACATGCACAGGTTTGTTTTATGGGATATTCTACCTACAAAAAGCTGCATAAAGTCAAGAATTCTGACCACTGAAGTAAAGAGCTAAGGATCTTCCAAATTTAGTTCAAGTGATGAAATTTGGAGATTTTGAGAGAGTTTAGAAACGACCCAGTCCATCTTTGCATTTCACAGATGCATACACTAAGAGCCAGAATCCCTTCTCAATCTGTAAGAAAGAACTCAGACTTGAGATTTTACATCCAGCTAATAACACTTTCTATTATGTTACAATTTTCTCCTAAACCAATGATGATACTGAAAAATGTGTATTTTTACCAGAAAGGAGAAAATTGGTGTATGCTTCAGCAGCAAACACTCAAAATCCACAAAAAACCTGTCCATTTGATATGTGTGCCTTAGGTCACTAACACTCAACTTCCTCATCTCAACCTGAAATCTCAAATTTAATACAAGCAAATGTTGACCTACCCAACTTCTTGAATTCAAATTTTCCATCAAATACACATCACAATGCCACCTTCAGATTTTTTAATGCTAGAATACTATTATATGTCCCTTATAGCTTGTGCCAAAGGATCCTTTGTTACAAGTGAGAAGTGGGGATGGATCTTGTTTGTATTTCTATGAAATATTTCTTCCTTTCAGATTTTCTCCCCAAAACTGCACCTTCTTCAGTATTTCATAGGATTTATTCAAAATCAATTAATCTATAAGTAAAAAAGTTCCTCCTGAATTCCAAACTTCTGTTATGTGTATGTGTGTATAGCTATTACATCCCACAAAAACTAATGCCCAATTACACTTTAATTTACTCTATATATTCTGCTCCTTCACTCTGAAACTTTAAATTGCTCTCAAGTTCTTCTGGATATACTTTTATTTTGATAGAAGAATGCTTTTTTAAACATTAAGTATTCCTAAACTGTTTGTAGATCAAATTAGATCCATTTTACTTTTCCAGTAATGCTAAATTTTCAATAAACAATTACACTACCAAGTTTATGCCCCATAATCCTTAGGACTCTAAAAACAATATCTTTTTTTAATTTTCTAAATTCTAGCTATGTTTATGACTCAAGGGAAATAGTTCATGCCTTAACAATAGCATTCACTGTTATCTGTTTCTCCATTCAGGTGTTCTGTTTGATTAATGGTCTTTAGAACATTACACAAAAGTTTTCTTCACATCCTGATGACACTATGGGAGAGATGACAATCTGAATCTTACATTGCATATTTGGTTATTGCTAATTCAAAGTCAAAGTTGAACTGGTGAATGAATCAAAAATTAAATAGTTTGATCACCAGTTCATTTATTTCTCTACTAAAGAATAGGAACACTATACATTATCTTAACAAATCTTCAAGATATATATCTCTTAGTGCAGATAAAGAAGAAAAAGATAAATATTAACATTAGTTTTATGTGGTATCATCCTGCAAACTGTCTTCAAACATATTATGAAACTCAATAGCAAATAAATAAAAGGGGGGTGTTGAAACAAAGGGATGACAGGAAAGGAGTAAAAAAAAGTCTTTGGACTTTGTAAATTATTGCCCAACATACTCTGGCCCAGGTAAATAACCAAAGGAAAAAGTTGTGGGCAAACAAGTAATACTTTAGCTCAAGAAGTAGCATAAAAATGTGTTAGAACTTTATCAAGCAACCTATATTAACTGCAAATAAAAAATTAATATAAATAAAGCATTACTTTTGTTCATTTCGTGTCCTCTGATGTGAATGCGTATTTCTCATATTCAGTGTTTGTGTTTCTTTTTCACTAGAATGCCCCTTTATTAGATAAATAGGAAATTGTTTAAAATAAAAAGTCAACAGATTATATGTGAAAATTCCATAAGCACTTCGTAAACAACCTACCACCTTGGTATCTTCGTCCTAATTAACATAAAAACAGAAAACCGAACCAAAATCAGTACTAAAGTAAATGATTTACTACATTTTTTAAAACTACATTTTAAATCAAACATACCAGGAAAATACTAATTGGACCTATATTTTCTTTTACTACAGAATTAAAAATAATCAACATGCGAAGCAGACTAACCTTTCCCTTTCTGTCCTCAATAATATTCCTGCAGCCCTAAAGGAGAGAACACATCCTTTATGACATTGCTGCTCAGTGTCCCAACTGATCTAACTCTCTTAAACTATCAATATAAAAATCTTACATGGTTTTGAGGGTGACTTTTTTCTGGCCCTACAAAGTGAACTTCATGTCTTCATAATACATCTTTTCCAAATGCATCTGATTGTTAGCTTTCAGTATGACAGGCATGACTTGGATGGGTAGAACAGGCACGTATGCACAGAACACAATGAGCCCCTGTGCATCTCCACAATAAGAAAGATTAAAAATGAAGCTACTAATACATCTTAAGAGAGATCATACCTTCTGTGTTTTTAACATTTTCTTTTCTAAAAAAAAAACACAACACACCACATTCTCTCAAAGATGTGAAAAGCAGAAATAGATACACTGTTACATATGAAAGTTTCAACGGGTTTGCTTCCAGAAGCATTTCTTTATAGTTTTCCTCTTACCTACAGTATGTGTTGGCACTGGCAGGTAGCCCTAATTCGTAGCCAAATTATTTTTGTCCCTGAAGTACAAGTATTCCCCATCGCACATGAATGAGACATGGTTTACTAGTTTACACACATCTTTATAACTGCAAGAAACCTAAACTCATTCACAAATGCTTTCATTTCAGCAAAGGGAAGGGCTACAGAACACCAGAGATATCCAGTTTGAATTCCTGGTCCCCATTCTCCATGAGAAAATGAAGAGATGAAAACCTTAACTTCAATAAAGAACTTTGGTCCTTAATGCAAGAAAAAGAAACAGATTTCTGTACACCACACTCTACACTTCATTTAAGTCAAAACATTTCAGTGTAAAGAATTAAGAAAAAAACAACATCATTTAGTAATAAGCCTCAATGTCTCCACTTCAGAAATCGTCACAACCACATAGCAGTTTTAGATAATGTGGTTCACAATAACTAGCATCCTTATGCTGCATGAGCACCAGCTACACTGATACCTGCTGGACCACCTTCAATCAGTGACAGAGAAAAGCAGGAAGATGAAATAAGCAACACTTCAAAATAAACATAGACCACAAGTGATGATTCAGCCACAACATAAAATTTAAAAAAAAAATCTCTCAGATCTAAGGCAAGACAAAACTAAAGAGCCAAGTGCCTGAAATGTTACTTAACAGAAAGAGAGATTTGAAATACAATGAGCCAAGTTCAGGTTTGAATTGATTTAAAGTTAGACACTGATTTCCAATGTCTATGAACATCTACAAGCTTTTGTTTTTAATTGTCCTTCTGTCATGTTTTATGGGTAAAAAAATCCTCCTTAAACTACCTTGTAATAGATTAATTGCTTTCAAGCTGGGTGACAAAAGGGCATAATGACCGGGGGGAAAAAAAGAATGATACAGAAGAAACAGAAAAGGCATGTTAACAAGTTTATCAACAAACCTGGGTAATTCTCATGAAGTACCGGTGAAGGCTCAGTGGTTCTAACTGGCAGCATTCAAGTTGGGTTCATATTTGGGTTTTTTGTTTTGTTTGTTTTTTTAAACCACCTGTCCTAAAACGACATTGTTTATGCTAATTATCTTTGTTTATGCCACAATTCTGCTTGTTTACTACATTCTTTTAAAATGCCATATCCCTCTAAACGGTTCTCACCAGAATTCTTCTCAGTCCTGTTCCGGTCTGGTCCTCCTCAGCAGCCCACTGAGCAGAATGCAGCTCTACAATGAAGGCGCAAGAGCTGGGAACAACTTGGAGGCTCTGACTCCTCAGGCTGGCAAAGGCAGGAGGACTGCTGAGGTTTCACTCAGGCTCCAGCCGAAAAGGATACTGAATGTGTAGAAATGCAACACCCCCCTATTGGACAAGCAGAAC